>NW_027518690.1:28805000-29405000 GCF_043159265.1 Tasmannia lanceolata | reverse complement strand
GTCAGTGCTAATTGGGATGGGCTGAGCGATACATCAGAAAGCAAATGAAGTGGAGACGAGAAATCCAACTTTGTATGCTACATGGCCAGTGATTCCTCCAAGCTCAATGTAAGTTAAATCTTAGACTCTTTTGTTCAAAGTAGTGACAGTAATAATAGTAGTGGTAGTGAAAGTGATAATGAAAATGAACAACCCACCATGAATGAATTAATAGACACTTGTCAAAAAGTCAACAAAGCACTACTTCTTGAAGTTTCTAAAAATTAAAAATTGAAAAAGTCTCTTGAAATGATAACCAAGGATTTTAGAAAATTGAAAAATGAGCTTGATAAAAAATCTTCATTAAATGATCAACTCTTTATGGAGAACACCTTACTAAAAGGAAAACATGAAAGTCAAAAATATAAATTTGATCACTTAAAAGAAGAAAATGAAAAATTGTATATTGATATTGAAAAACTATGCAATGAGAACAAGAAACTTAAAAGAGAAAATGATACACTTGTTCTTAGACATGCAAGCGGAAAAGACAAACTGGATGAAATTTTAGCAAGCAAGGTTTCTATTGGGAAACAAGGTCTTGGCTACCAAGAGCCCCAAAAGAAGGTTGCTTACAAAAACAAGTTTGTCAAGTCTAAAACCCCTTATAAGAATTTCAACATCTATTCACCAACATGCTATTTTTGTGAAAAACTTGGACATTACAACTATGCATCTAGAAAGAGAAAATTAGCTAAACTTGTTTGGGTAAGAAAAGATAGGTCTTTTGATACTAACATTGGAGGACCCAACATAGCTTGGGTACCTAAGGGCAAGACCTAAAACTTTCTCGTAAGGGTGTTTGAGCTCAAGAGCCACAACGAATAAATGGTACCTGGACAGTGGATGCTTAAGGCACATGATCGGAGACCCCACCAAATTCTCAAGCATTGTCATGGGAAATCAATGACATGTTACCTTTGGAGACAATGGCAAAGGGAAAATCGTTGGGGAAGGTATTATTAAAATCAAAGATCTTAGTATAAAAAATATTTTTCTTGTTGAAGGCCTTCACCAAAATTTGTTAAGTATTAGCCAACTATGCGATGTTAATTGTGAAATTTTATTTAAAAATAATAAGTGCTTAGTTAAGAAAGAAAATGAGAGTAAAATTAAATTTGCCGCGGCTAGAGACGGAAGCCTATATTCATTAGTCCTAGAAGAGTTAAATGACCAAGACGTGAAATGTCTTTCCTCTGCGGAAGACAATTCATGGATTTGGCACAAAAGGCTAGAACATGCGAATACGGATCTAATGTCGAGGCTTGTCTCAAAAGAAATTGTGAAAGGTTTACCCAAGTTGAAATATGAGAATGATATTGTATGTAGAGGTTGTCAACTAGGTAAACAACACAAGAATTCATTTAAGCCCAAGCATATCATATCTACTTCTAGACCATTACAATTATTGCATATGGATTTGTTTGGTCCCATGAAAACATGTAGTCTTAATGGTAGAAGATATGTGTTTGTGATGGTCGATGATTTCTCTAGATTTACTTGGGTTTGTTTTCTTGCATCCAAAGATGAAACGTTTGAAATTTTTTATACTTTATGCAATAGACTACAAGTTGAAAAGGGTTGCAAGATTTCAAAAATTAAGAGTGATCATGGAACCGAATTTGAAAACATTCACTTTAGTTCATACTGTAAAGAACATGGAATTGATCACAATTTTTCAACACCATAATCCCACAACAAAATGGTGTAGTGGAGAGGAAAAATAGGGTTCTTCAGGAAATGGCTAGGTCTATACTTCATGACAAAAATGTGCCTAGAATTTTTTGGGCGGAAGCCGTTAACATGGCTTACGATGTCATCAATAGAGTCATGATTAGGCCTCTCACTCACAAAACACCTTATGAGCTTTGGAATGATAGAAAGCCTAATATTAAATATTTTAAGGTGTTTGGATATAAGTGTTATATCTTGAATATAAAAGATAACCTTCATAAATTTGATGTCAAATCCAATGAAGGTATTTTTCTTGGATACTCTACTAAAAGTAAATCATATAGAGTATTCAATAGAAGAACACTACGTGTTGAGGAAGTTATTCATGCGAAATTTGATGAACTTAGTGAAGAAATGAAAAGATCACATGATGATGAAGACTATGAGGTTATTCCCCGAAACACAAACCTAAACGATATTGAAAATGAAGTGCCTGTTGATAATATTAGTAAAACTCTAGAGACACTAGAGCTAGAAAGTCCTCCTAAAGAGGTTGATGATCAAGGAAAAGGGAAACTGATTCTATCTGGTTACCCAAGTACCCAAATCACCGGTGATACCTCTCAAGGAGTCAAAACAAGGTCTTAGTATAGAAATGTTTGTGAGTTTGCTACATTCTTATCACATAGAGTCTAAGAGTATAGATGAGGCGGAGAAAGATGAGTTTTGGATTATCGCCATGCAAGAGGAGCCAAATCAATTCGAGAGAAACAAAGTTTGAAAATTAGAACCTAGGCCTAGAGACCATCCTGTGATTGGCACTAGATGGGTCTATAGAAATAAGTTGGATGAACAAGGGAAGATTCAAAGAAACAAAGCTCGATTGCTAGCCCAAGGTTACAATCAAGAAGAAGGAATTGACTATGATGAAACCTTTGCACCCGTAGCCCGGTTAGAGGCCATTAGGATGCTTCTTGCATTTGCTTGCCATAAAGGATTCAAGCTATATCAAATAGATGTCATAATGGAGCCTTGTATGGTTTAAAGCAAGCTCCTAGAGCTTGGTATGACAGGCTTAGTTCATTTCTATTAGACAAGGGTTTTGATATGGGTAAGGTGGATAAAATCATGTTCATCAAACGTCAAGAAAGTGACATACTCATTGTCCAAGTATATGTTGATGATATCATCATTGGATCAACAAATGAGAGTATGTGTAAAAAGTTTACTCAATGTATGCAAGATGAATTTGAAATGAGCATGATGGGAGAACTCAAATATTTTCTAGGTCTACAAATTCATCAATTAAGAAATGGCATATTCATTAATCAGGAAAAATATACAAGAGAGTTGCTTAAAAAGTTTGGGATGGATAGCTCTCCAACAAAGCCTACTCCGATGAGTACATCTTCTAAACTAAGCAAAGATGATCTTGGCCAATCTATTGATCAAAAGAAATATAGGGGTATGATAGAGAGTCTACTATATTTGACTGCTAGCCGACCGGACATTATGTTTAGTGTTTGTTTATGTGCTAGATTTCAGTCAAACCCTAAGGAATCCCATTTGCAATGTGTCAAGAGAATATTCAAATATCTCAAGGGGACTCATAGCCTAGGTTTATGGTATGAAAAGTCCAATGATTTAAACCTAGTAGGGTATTCGGGTGTTGACTTTGGCGGATGTCGAGTAGATCGAAAAAGTACAAGCGGCACTTGTCAATTCCTAGGTAGATCCCTTGTTTCTTGGTTTAGTAAGAAGCAAAATTCGGTCGCCTTATCCACTACAAAGGTCGAATACATTGCTGCAGGAGCTTGTTGTGCACAAGTCCTTTGGATGAAGAACACCTTGGAAGACTATTGTCTCACCTTTAAGTGTGTTCCAATTCATTGTGATAACACTAGTGCTATCAATCTAACCAAGAACCCTATTCAACACTCTAGGACAAAGCATATAGAGAAAATACATCATTTTCTTAGAGATCATTCACAGAAAGGTGACATATCAATTGAGGACATTCACATTGATGCTCAACTTGCTGACATATTCACCAAACCATTAAGTGAAGAGAGATTTTATGATCTTAGGAGTGGTTTGAATATGTGGTCACTTCAATAGGTAAAAGAATTTTGAACTGCAATGCATATACGTATACTATATATATATATATATATTTGAATGATTGTGTGTTATGGAAAGCATGGTCATAATGTCAACTTAAACCTAAAAGGTACTCAATTTGAACTCTTAGTCCTCTTATCCGTAAGATGGAGAGTGTATACTCACATTCTAATTAAGACATCTAATCATTAGGCTTCATGCCTCATCAAGACCATGATCATGTCTACTTGCTCTCTAAATACTATATATATCTAGGCATGTATTCTACAAAAAAGGGAGAAACCGACTTTTATAAACACAAAAGAAAAAAAAAATATCACAAAAAAGGGGCTTTTCACTTGCTTTTATCATTCCCCATTCTTTTTGATGTGACGAAAGGGAGAGAAGAATGGTAAATTGCTTATGTATGCATGTGTGTTCTCACACTTTTGTGTTCTATGCATATGCTTTCCCTAGCCACCACGTTAGCTCTACCTATGCTTATCCTGTGCTCATTGTCATTTATTCCGAATAGATTCATATATCTTTTAATCTTCATATTTATGATAAGCATATATTGAGGGGGAGGTAAAATTTGTATAAATGTTTTATCAATGGGGAGCCTCTAACCCCATAATCAATTTAGGCTTGTCATCATCAAAAAGGGGGAGAATGCAAGCCCAAGGGTACATCCCTCTCTTGTTTTGATGATCAGCAAACCCAAATTGATGGTAGTTTGCTAATGGTTGTTCAAGTGTCGTGATTAAGACAGGGTCCATTATTGTCAACACTTGAAGCAAGAAAATCAAGGGCTAGTCTTGGAGAAAGTCAAGTCTTGGTAGTCTCCCTTCAAGCCGTATGGTGTATTGAAGAATCAAGGGATCCACAAGTGCATGAACATGTTTGAAGACTATCTCAAGACAAGGAGAAGATCGTGCAAGCGCTAAACAAGGTTGAAGATCAAGAAGACCCAAGGTTATAGTTCGTAGAATGTATGGGAGTCTTCTTGGCATTTTGTGTTTGCATGTTTAATGTTTTCAAATCATCTCTAAAACTATTTTTCTAAGTGCATAAATGTATTTGAAAACATATGTTTAAAGCCCAAAGACCATGGCCCAAAAGCCCCTGAATTTCAAAGTTAAAAACAGATTTTCACTCAGAACCGGGCGACCGGGACATGCCGGGCGACCGCAATATGCTTACTGGAATTTCAAGACATCTCGAAATTTATCGGGCTGGTCGACTGCCAACCCCTCGGTTGACCGCAAAAAGTTTTTAGGCAAAATGAATTTTAGAAACAGTAAGCCCATGGCGGGTGACTGCGAAGGTCCAGTCGACCGCGTAACCCGTTTTTTAAGCCAAAATATTTCTTAAACAGTAAGCTATCGGCGGGCGACCGCGACTACCTTGGTCGACCACAGCGATAAAGATTTTGAAATTTAAAAAAGGGCGCCCGACAAGGGCGGGCGACAGCAGTGGCTCGGTCGACCGCGGCGGACTCACAAAAGAGACGTTGGGGTGTACAGTGGGTAGGTGGAACTAGCCAGTTTTATTATAATTTTGCCCTTGTTTTCTCCCAAACGAACTAGGGCTATTTAAACCCCATCAAAGACCGTCTCTAAACACCTTTTGAATATTTGAATATCAAACTTAGAGCTTTTCTCTTGAAAATCAAAATGATTCTTCTTCAAATCTCTTGAGCATTTAAACTTGCATTCATTTCTTGTCAAGAGGTTCTCCCTAAGCTTTTAGTGTTAATCATTGGGAGTCTTGTAAGTGTTGAGAGTTTTATACGCCTATAAAAGGCTTGAGTGTTCTTCATTTTCATTTCTTCTTCCGTTCATGTGTATCTGAGATTGCAAAGAGGAGTTTCTTACTTCAAGGCCGGAGTGCAACGAAGAAAAACATCTTAGGCCGGAGTGCAACGAAGAAGAACATGTTTGGAGGTGGATTTGTAATACAAGGGTGTGTCCCCTTGTGGAGGTGGTGAATGTGTATACGCTTTGTGAGATGGCGTCAAGGAGTCTCACCTTAATGGAGAAAATCCCAAGGAAAGGCGAAGTACTTGGGTAGTGGAGTAGGTCAAGTTGTGACCGAACCACTATAAATCATCGTGTGGTCTCCTCACTCTTTCTCCTCTGTCTTGTGGTGTTGGTAACCTCTTTCCCTTTTATTTTTAATATAACTTGAACAAGGGTTAGAACTAATTAGGCCAAACTCACTTGCACTGGCTTTTTAAATAGAAAAATTTGACAACACCAATTCACCCCCTCATGGTTGTTGCCCTTCAGGATTTCAGGCCTCATCGGCACTGTCGCATGGAACATGAGGACCACCATGAGCGGGAATGTTCTCTAAAAACTGAGGAATGCGCATTCTATGGAGAGTAGTTTGGTCGATATCTATAGTGGCATTAGAGGATTTGACATTCTCAAGAGGAATGTGAAGGAATTGAAACAACCGGTTCAAAAGAAGACCGTAAGGAAGATGAGTTTGTGTCATAGGGACCTTTGCCATATGTTGAAAAATGACATAGGCAAGACTCACAGGGGTGTTCGTAAGGAGAGCAAATGTAAGAAACGCCTCTAGAGGGCGTACCTCATCCTTACACCCGGCTCGTGGGGTGATGTTATTGTAAATGATCGGGTGGTAAATATGGGCAGTCTCAGAAAGGTCATGGGTCTTGACTTGAGTGGATGGATCATAGGCTTTACAAATGTCTGAGAACATAGTGAGAGATGGGATACTGGTGGAATCAATGTCGTCATTTGGCCAAAATAAACTTGGGCTCCATCATTGGAAAGTTCAAAGACATTGACAAATTCGTCAAGTGAAAGAGTTACTTTTTTATGACGAACTTTGGTAGTGAGGGTTAGGTCTTCAAGGGAAATCGTAAGTTTTGTGTAAAATTCGTAAACAAGAGCATGGTAGACACTCAAAGGACTGTAAGAGAGAATACCTTCCCAACCAAGAGCAGTAAAGTCGTTGATGAGTGAAAATCGTTCGTAGGCCTCAGTGTCGATGCGTCGTCCACTCAGAATCTTTCTCTTTGGGATTTGTTGAAGCATGAGCTCCGAATATGTTTGAGGAGGCGGCGACGGAGGAGAGGGAGATCGATCTTAGTTGCGAACACGTTTTCCTTTGTTTCCTCCTCGTGAGGAGCCTTCACCTTGAGCGGTGCGAGCTTTAGGAATGATGTAAGGGTATAGAGCAAGAGGGAAGGAAAGAAAAGTCCACCGGATAAAGTATGCACGCCGAAGGAAGCAAAAATTCGGATGAAGTTGTGCCGGATGAAGGGGAAATTCAGAGGAAGTAAAAGAGGAAATGAGTAAATAAGGTAAAAAGTGAAGAAAATGAAGTAAAACTGGGTTTTTAACCCATCATCCGCGATTCAGTGCTTTCTCCAGGACGTTCGGGAGACGGCGAGCGTCCGTCCACCCAGAAATATCCAATATGCAGATTTGATCTATACCGTCCAATTTTGAGAGAATACTTGTACATTTTGAATGCACCATACAAACCAAAGGTGTGTGAAGCTAGTGAATCATAAAAATTATACAATTGTCACACATAGTAGCCAAGAAGACTTGCCCACACATCAAATAATCAAAATTTTCAATGATAATTATCAAGTTCTAATACATGAGACATACTCCAAATATTCAAGCCACTACAGATGTCACAAAAATGATCTTTATTTAAAGGTTTTGTGAAAATGTCCGCTAATTGATCATTGGTATGAATGTATTCAATTGAAATGTCTCCTTTTTTAGAGTGATCTCTCAAGAAATGATGTCTAATATCAATGTGCTTGGTTCTTGAATGTTGAATGGGATTTTTGGTGAGATTTATAGCACTGGTGTTATCATAATGAATAGGTTCACAATTCATGTTCAAACAAAAATCCAGTAGAGTATTTTTCATCCAAAGAATTTGAGCACAATGCCCACCGGCCGCAATATACTCGGCCTCAGTAGTAGATAGAGCAACAAAGTTTTGTTTCTTACTAAACCAGGAGATAAGAGATCTCCCAAGAAACTGACATGTTCCACTAGTGCTCTTCCTATCTACCCGACAACCGGCAAAGTCAGCATCGGAGTAACCTCAGTCCTAGCTAAGTGCAAGTCGTCGCTTAGACTAATGCAGGTTAACCTACATCCTAGGTAACTAGGCCCGTCCTATGGGAGAAGTGGGGTAACAAGTGTAACTAGAACTATGGCACGGTTGCTACCCATAGCAAACGGTCGTGATGAGGCTAGACTCCTGCCTCTAGGACTCCCTAAAACCTAGGACACGACATGATGTAAGTGTTCCTATGGGGCCCTAAAGGGTTCCTACGATGGGAGACCATAATCCAACGGTTCCAAAGACATCAAGTTAATCCAGTTCGTTGGAATTAATGATTTTCGATTCTTTAAAAGTTTTCGCTTCCTAAAATCTAAGGAATACCAAAGGTTCTAGGGCTTCATTAGTTTCAGCCTTGGATTGCATCCATGGAAGGAAATAGTGCTCTCAACCCTTGTATAATTTAACACATAAGTTATAGTATATTATTGCCTGGCATGTTTTTCAGGATTTCCATGGACAGTGGACCTCGGAGCCAACAACATACTATAATTTACATGTTCAAATTATGCAGGATCGATCACAATTAGTATACGATTATAGATGTGATCTCGGCAGTTGAACTATCGTGATATAACGAATTTACATGGGAGATCTATGAACCCTAAGGTTTCTGTTTCAAATAAGTTAGGGATTGAATTCATGATGAGAAGTTAAGATTTTTTGAAGATTTTTACTGACTTTTGTGTTGATTTGCTATTAAGTTGTGATTTATTAACATTAAGACCAGATTGATAGGATTACACAGAAACCCTAAGCAATCGAATTCCAAATCAGTTGAAACTTTTCGAGTAACAAGATATGGATGATTGTAATTTACTGGAAGATTTTCACGAATTTTAACTAAGTTTTACTATCATTTTCCGAATTGTTAAAATTCAAGTCAGATTATAGATTAACAAAGCAACTTATAGCATATGGCTTTCAAATTATCTTAAACGTTTACAGTATAAAGTTAATCATGATATTAGGTTACTGTAAAAAGTTCAAAGATATTTATTACGGTTTGTTGCCAATTAAAATTCACACAAAATCTAATGAAATCAAAGAATTAATTAAAATGCAAACCTGATGGTATCCTAAAATGAAAGAAATTTTTAAGTAGATATATAATAGATTATAAAAGTTTCTATCAAAATTTTAAAATCTAAAAATTAAAAATCCTAAATCGATTTGTAAATAGAAAAACTGAATTTGTTTCCTTGGAATTGATACCCGTTTATTAAAATAAATTACAAAACCATATTAGAACTTGCAAAACGAATTGAAACTTTTTCTCTAACATTCCAGTATCCTAAGTTACTGGTTTGTAAAGAAAATTTTGAAAATTCACTAATTTAATACGAAAAAGAATTACGGCACGTAAAACAGAGAATCGATTAGAAAACAGTAAAGAAGACATCTTTTTCGAAATTGTTTTTTATAAAAAATTCACTAAATATTTAAACTTTAGGGAAAATTACATTTACACCCCCTCTAGTTTCTGACACATCCACTTCCACCCCTATAGTTTAAAACGTGACAAATACACCCTTGTAGTTTCAATTTATTTAAGGTAGGCCCCCTCAGCTGAAGGTTCCTCCATAGATTGAAGGGTTAGGATGATCCGATGGAGCTGATTTTTTTGGCACACCCTATCTGTGTCAGGACCCATCAAATGAACGCTTTGGATCATCCAAACAATGTGGTCCCACATTATTTGGATGATTTTATGATAGTGTTTGGATTCGAGTGTGGGCCCACATTATTTGGATGATCCAAAGCGTTCATTTGATGGGTCCTGACATAGATAGGGTGTGCCCAAAAAATCAGCTCCATCGGATCATCCTAACCCTTCAATCTATGGACGAACCTTCAGCTGAGGGGGCAAACCTTAAACAAATTGAAACTACAGGGGTGTATTTGTCACGTTTTAAACTATAGGGGTGGAAGTGGATATCTCAGAAACTAGAGGGAGTGTAAATGTAATTATCCCTAAACTTTAATTCTGCAAAGTTTCATCCAAACCTTTTGGTATTTATTAAAAATTTCCCAAATTTAAACTAATTTAAATTTGGATTAAACAAAATAAAAAAAATCTAAATATTTTAGGGTGAACTGGAAATCCAAAACTCGGTTTGGAAATAAATTTGCATGAAATTTGGGCTTTATTTGACCCATTTTTTATTTTATTCTTCAAGAAATAACCCTTTGCTGAGTTATCTTTCGAAAAATAAAACAGAAATCGAGGTGGTCAAACCATTAATTTGAAAACAGAAACTTATATTCTATACTATAACATGCTGGAATTTCAAAAGAAAACTCATTAATTTGATCTATGAAAAGTAAAATCTTAGCATGCTTTTTCTAATTTGCAAAGAAGAGAAATCCTTACCGTTGATCGCGATCCTTGTCTCTAGGGTTGGTGATCCAAGATATACACTTTGTTCAACCCTTTTATACTCTCAAGAAGACCCAAAGAGTGCTCCAATAATCCTTGATTATATGATGTATTTAAGAAGAAGAAGGAATTCAAGAATCCCTTATGTGAAGAACTCTTGAGAGAGATCAACTAAACAAAGAGAGGGGAGGCTTTTTTTTTTTTTTGGAGAGAGGAGAGAGAAATTTGGACATTTTTCCCTTGTAGAGGAGAGAGGGACAAAATTTTTGGATCCCTTCCATTTGTGTTGTGTGGTGGTTTAAATACAAAAAGCTAGGGTTAAGAGAGAAATAATAGTTTCCAATGTGAGAGCTTCCATCTTTGGCTTGTTTCCAATTTTCTCTTCTTGCTTTCTTTCTTTCTTGTTTCCAAATTGGATTTGATTCAAATCTTAATTTCTTGTCAAACAAGACATGCTATTCCCATTCCACATTGCTTCTTTGGAAAACCCTTTTTAAGCAACCATTCATCTTTTCCTTCTTTCCTTCTTTTCATTTTTTTTTTTTTTTTTTAATGATATCACCACCTTATCCGTTGGGTTGGGCGCCGAACCCACGTGGAGCCAGCCATAGTGGGTTGGTGGTCGACCCACATGGGCCCCACGCTTCATGGGCTTTAGCCCAATGGGCCTTTTCACACGGTTTTGGTTTTTTTAATAAAAAATTCGATAAAAATTCTTTTAAATTCACAATTTTATAAATTGACCCAACCCATGTAGCTTTTAGGGTGCACCCTTTGATATTTGGTTGAACGATACCCTTTAGGAAAAACAGTTTTTTGGACCAAAATGACCTTTTTGACCAATTCGCACCCGAAAAGTGAGCAAAATACCCTCGAATTGGATTGCCTTTAAGGGGGAATTGTTAAAAATGGGAAGTCTTCGCGGTCAAGCTTTGAAAATAGTAGTTGGCTCCATTGGATAAGGGAAATTAAACCGGGTCAAATGGGATCCCCTGGAAATGCCCGAAACGCCCTCGTTTCGTAAAATTTTCAATTCAAGTCAAACCTCTGATAAATTCTATTTTTGGCAGCTTTTCCAAAATTTATGAAATCGCTCTAGATTTATCAGACATAACTCGGAGGTCAAACGGGATACATCAAAATGACCAAAATACCCCTGTAGTGCAAAAATGGGCAAAAATGAAGGAAACCCTAAAAATCCCAAAAATAACAGCTTTTCCCACTCGATTGGAAACTTGATTTCACATCTTCTGGAGGCCAAAGGAACCCCCTAGAGACTTTTAGCATCGCGAATCAACTTCAGAATTCCTGCAACGAGGCGAAATCTACCCTAAAATGCACGGATGACTAATCGGAGGTGGAATACGAACTCGAGACTTGACAAACTACCGAATCTTTTGCTTTTTAAAGTGTGGCAAAATGGGGGTGTCTACAAATGGCCCTCTTTGGTAGAGATGACCTAGTCATTGATTACCAAAGAAAAAGTGACATAACCGTTTTGCGTAGCTTTAATCAACAAATGATTCGCTACACTCAATGCAACCTAAATGCAAACAATTCCTAATGCGAGACTTTAGATGAAGTCCTAGAATTAGAGTTATTTACCTTGATCACCCTGACTGGGTGGTTCAAAATAATGGGAAAAATGAACTCAATCTGATTGCAAAAATTACGCAATTCAGAATGAGATGCAATGCCGTCATCGAACGGCACTGAGAAAGCGAGAGATCATTTTTGAATGGATTCGAAACGAATGAGATCATTTTTTATAGACTAAAAAAGAATGAGATACCGTATTTGTACGGTATTAAAAGAAATGGGAAACCATAGTTGTATGGACTCGAAGAGAATGAGACTGGAAATGACAATTTAAAAACTGGAGGACTAGATAATTGGAGAATTAGAGGCTTAAGGACTTCAGAACCGGAGAACTGAGAAACTGAATAATCGAAGAACGGGTGAACTGGAGAAATGGAAGACTTGGATGACTTGAAACTGAAGAATTGAAGATTTGATGAACTGAAGAATTGGAGAACTGGAGAAGTAGAAATTTAGGGACTGGAGGATTGGATAACTGGGTAATAGGGCATTAGATACTCGCAGAGCAGAAAACTGCAGAACTGGATAATTAAGGGACTTAATAGTCGGATAACTCGAGAATTAAAGAACTGAGAAATTGAAGAGCTGGTTCCCTGGAAATTGTAGGGCTTGATTACTAGAAAATTGATGATTGTAATTTACTGGAAGAGTTTCATGAATTGTAACTAAGTTTTACTATCAAGTTTTGAATTTTTAAAATTCGAGTCATTATGGATTAACAAAGCAAATTATAGCATATGGCTTTCACATTAGCTTAAACATTTACAGTATAAAGTTAATCATGATATTAGGTTACTATAAAAAGGTCAAAGATTTTTATTACAGTTTGATGCTAATTAAAATTCACACAAAATCGGATGAAATCAAAGAATTAATTAAAAGGCAAACCTGATGGTACCCTAAAATCAAAGAAAAATTCCAGTAGATATATAATAGATTATAAAATTTTCTATCAAAATTTCAAAACCTAAAAATTAAAAATCCTCCATAAAATTGATTTGTAAATAGAAAAAATGAATTTGTTTCCTAGGAATTGATACCCGTTTACTAAAATAAATTACAAAACCATAACTAATATTTGCAAAACCAATTGAAACTTTTTCTCTAACATTCCAGTAACCTAGGTTACTGGTTTGTAAAGAAATTTTATGAAAATTCACTAATTTAATATGAAAAAGAATTACGGCACGTAAAACAAAGTATCGATTAGAAAATAGTAAAGAAGACATCTTTTTCGAAATTGTTTTTGATAAAAAATTCACTTAATATTTAAAATTTAATTCTGGAATGTTTCATCCAAACCTTTTGGTATTTATTAAAAATAGGCCGAATTTAAACTAATTCAAATTTGGATTAAACAAAATAAAAAAAAATCTGAATATTTTAGGGTGAACTGGAAATCCAAAACTCGGTTTGGAAATAAATTTGCATGAAATTTGGGCTTGATTTGACCCGTTTTCTACTTTATTCTTCAAGAAATAACCTTTTGCCGGGTTATCTTTCGAAAAATAAAACGAAAATCGAGGCGGTCAAACCATGGTCCAGGATCTTACTTTCCAGTAGTTTTCAAATTTTTATTAACCTAAACAAATTTTGGTTTTTGAAAAAGACCATGTTTTCAAATACTTGCCTTGAAAACCCAATTTAAATTCATATGGAAGGAAAAAGAAAGAAAATTAATATTTATATGGAGGAAAATTAATTTTTTGGTGAAATTGTAAATTTTGAAAACTTAAAATCTATACTATAACATGCTAGAATTTCAAAAGAAAACTCATTAATTTGATCTATCAAAAGTAAAATCCTAGCATGCTTTTTCTAATTCGCAAAGAAAAGAAATCCTAACCGTTGATCGCGATCCTTGTCTCTAGGGTTGGTGATCCGAGATATACACTTTGTCCAACCCTTTTATACGCTCAAGAAGACTCAAAGACTGCTCCAATAATCCTTGATTGTATGATGTATTGAAGAAGAAGAAGGAATTCAAGAATCCCTTTTGTGAAGAACACTTGAGAGAGAGATCAACTCAACAAAGAGAGGGGACGCTTTTTATTTTTTATTTTTGGAGAGAGGAGAGAGAAAGTTGGACGTTTTTCCCTTGTGGAGGAGAGAGGGACAAAATTTTTGGATCCCCTCCCATTGTGTTGTGTGGTGGTTTAAATACAAAAAGCTAGGGTAAAGAGAGAAATAGTAGTTTCCAATGTGAGAGCTCCCATCTTTGGCTTGTTTCCAATTTTCCCCTCTTGCTTTCTTTCTTTCTTATTTCCAAATTAGATTTGATTCCAATCTTAATTTCTTGTCGAACAAGACATGTTATTCCCATTCCACATTGCTTATTTGGAAAACCCCTTTTAAGCAACCATTCATCTTTTTCTTCTTTCCTTATTTTCTTTTTAATCTTTTTTTAATGATGTCACCACTTTATCCATTGGGTTGGACGCCCAACCCATGTAGGGCCTACCATCTGGGGCGCCCACCATGGTGGTCCACCCACATGGGCCCCCCGGCTTCATGGGCTTTAGCCCAATGGGCCTTTTCACACGGTTTTGGTTTTTTTAAGAAAAAACTCGATAAAAATTCTTTTAAATTCACAATTTTATAAATTGACCCAACCTATGTAGCTTTTAGGGTGCACCCTTTGGTATTTGGATGAACCATACCCTTTAGGAAAAATAATTTTTTGGACCAAAATGACCTTACCTTTTTGACCGATTCGCACCTGAAAAGTGACCAAAATACCCTCGAATTGGATCGCCTTTAAGGGGAAATTGTTAAAAATAGAAAGTCTCGCAGTCAAACTTTGAAAATAGAATTTTTTTTTAGTTGGCTCCATTGGATAAGGGAAATTAAATAGGGTCAGATGGGATTCCCTGGAAATGCCCGAAACACCCCCAAAATTTTCAATTCAAGTCAAACCTCTGATAAATTCTATTTTTACTAACTTTTCCAAAATTTATGGAATCGCTCAAGATTTTTCAGACACAACTTGGGAGTCAAACGGAACACATTAGAAATGACCAAAATACCCCTGTAGTGCAAAAATAAAGGAAACCCTAAAAATCTAAAAAATAGCAGCTTTCCCACTCGATTGGAAACTTCATTTTACATCTTCCGGAGGCCAAAGGAACTCTCTAGAGACTTACAGGATTGAGAATCAACTTCAGAATTCTTGCAACAAGGCGAAATCTACCCTAAAATACACGGATGCCTAATCCGAGGTGGAATACGAACTCGAGACTTGACAAACTACCGAATCTTTTACTTTTTAAAGTGTGGCAAAATGGGGGTGTTTACAATTATAGTACGATAAAAAGAGTTAAAGAGGGAAGAAAATCGCCAATTATTTCTCTAAGAGGGAGTCAGTTTCTCTCTTTTATTCATATCGTCATCCTTATTTTTCATCTCAGCCATTCACTTAGAAGAGACAAGTAATCTGATGGATAAGATGTAAGAAGGAGAGATATTCAAGGAGAAAAAGATAATGCACAAACAAAAGCAAATAAAAAGGGAAAAAGGGGATCAAAAATTTTTCTTGGGGGAGAGGGAACTACTGACTCTCTTTTCTGATTTCTTCTAACTTCTACTACGTATCTCTTGTGGCACTCTCCAAGAAAACAAAAAAGAGAGACGATTCTTCTCTAGTGAGAAGGGAAGAACGATTATTGCATAGAGGAATCCATTGTTGATTATTGGTTGGAATTTAAGAGAAGAAAATATCAAGAAGGAAGAAAAAAATTCTGCCATTAAAAACTAAGTTTCCCTACCTTGTTCTTTAGTTTCAGTTTAAATTTAAATTTTAGTGTATTCAAATTCCCAATTCAATTAATAAACTTATTTTTATTTCGTTTTCAATTCTCAAGTTCTTAATGGCATGTTATTACTTCATTTTTGTTTATTTCGAATTACCCATGAGTAACTAAAGCCTAATTTCTTAGGGTTTAGATGAAGCCATGGGGGAGAAAAAAATTAATAATTAAATGTAATGTGAAAAAAAGAGAAAATATATAGCATTTATGTCTGTGACAGCTCAATTATTCATGCCATTGGAATTCATCCTTTTGTATTAATAATTGTGGATAAACCCTTATAAATCCTATATAATTATATAATTTGGAATGTATTTTTGATAAATCATTCCTGGGAAATGACATCCTTTGATCTCAGTTTCCATCGACCAAATTTGTTATAGATACAATTCAATGTCAAAAATTGTTTTAATCATAAATTTTGATCTAAACCCATGGAGGATTCGAATCCTGAGTACTCTTTTACAATCATATTATCAAAGCAAAGTGGTGTAGTTTTGCAATTAGTTTTCCAATTAAATTTAGTTTTTAAATTTCAAGTTATTACTTGATTAGTTTAGTGGTTAAATTTTACAGATAATTAAATTTAGAGTTGCTGGTTAAATTTAGTAGTTAGTAACACCCTTAAAATTTGGTTCACTCTGCCTAAGTAAAGAAGGAAAATTTAACTCTTCCCTGAGTCCGCCCCGTATCTACACACGATCCGTGCACTTGCCGTTAGTTATTTCTATCGCAATGAAGTTTTTGGCGCCGTTGCCGGGGAAGAGATTTTAATTAAATTCTTGACTATTCGGAGTGATTTTGTTTATTTTCTGTTCTCTATAATTTAGATTTAAATTTAGTTATTGCATATTTTTGGGTGATTGCTTGTCTTGCTTTAGAAGTTTTTGATTTTGCATGGGTACTGCTTGGGTACGAAATTTTGTGAATCGGTTAGAAAGATCAATTAGATCAGAAACAGAAACAAAGATTCAACCTATACCTATAGATATGGCAGATGAGGAAGCACCCAAAACCCTTGGGGATAGATTTTACCCCGCCATGACAACACAACCCTCATGTAAACGCCTACTGCTCTGGGCAATAATTTTGAACTTAAATCCCAATTCATCACCATGCTGCCCCGCTTTCATGGCTACTTTCTGAGGATGCCTATATTTTTCTTAGGGAGTTTGAGGAAGTGTGTGCCTTCATTAAGATGCAGCAACTCTCAGATGATGTTGTAAAACTTAGGTTCATCACCTTTTCACTCAAGGATGGAGCTAAGAAATGGCTCTATGGTCTTCCCACCAATTCCATTACTACATTGGAAGAGTTCACTGTAGCCTTTCTGAAAAAGTTCTTTCCTATGCAGAAGACTAATAAACTGAGGAATGATATTCTATAGTTTAGGCAAAAACCCCATGAGTCCTTTTCTAAGTTCATGGAGAGGTTTAAGGACCTCCTTCAAGAATGCCCTCGTCACGGACTTGATACTTGGCATCTTTACCAAATTATTTATGAGGCAATAGATTATCAAACCAAGCAGTTGTTAGAATCTATGTGCCCAACAGGATTTACATCATATACGGATGAAAACAATGCTTGGAACTTTTTACTAGACTTGGCAGAAAAGACCCGTGAGTGGGAATCAACTCAAGAGAGTGAAAAAGCGACAGGTAAGGGATTCTTCATTGAGGGTCATTTAGCCAAAGAGGCTCATCTAGATATTCTTATCAAAAGACTAGAGGCTATAGTGGTCAAAGGACCTTCACATGTCAATCAGGTTAGTCAAACAGTCCCCATGTGTAGTTGGTGTCAAGATCCCACCCATGTTGTGGGGAATGCCCCAATCTTTCTCAGTCCAGTAATGGGACCGAGTATGTAACTGCCATATTTCAAAATAATCCATTTAGTAACACTTACAACCCGGGATGGAGGAACCATCCCAACTTCTCATGGAGTCAAGGGAATTACCCCTAGTTTCCAAAACCAAGGCCAAATTTGCCCTCAAATTTCATTAGGCCACCTCCCAACCCATCCTCATTCCTAAATCAGCACCCAAATTAGTTCCAAAACTATATGAAGCCCCCACAGGATTCCCAAAACAAGCTGACTCGGCTAGGATCAGTTCCTTGAAAAAGAGCGTAGAACTTCTCATGAGTATTTTCATGACAAGTCAGCACAACATGGAGAAGCAAATCTCCCAACTTGCTACTGCTTTACATGAGAGGGAGAAAGGAAAAATGCCGTCCCAACCCATCCCAAATCCTAGGAATGTCAATTTTAATCAACAGAGTCAACCGAGTCAGTTGAGTGCAATTCAACAGAACCCACCGCAAGAGCCCTCCAACCAGTGTAATGCTGTCAATGCTTTACGGAGTGGCCGAGAGTATAAGAAGGATGAGGTTAAATCCGAACCATCTAAGGACCTCATAGATTCATCTGTGGAGGTTAGAGATCAGCCCCCTGTCACAGGATCACCTGAGGAGCCTGACAGTGTCACAGTGGAGCAACCTGGTCCATAACCTGAGAGAGACTTTGTACCTAAAGCTCCTTTTCCTAAGAGGGTTCAAAGTAATAAAGATGGTGCTGCCATGGCCAAAATTTTAGATGTCTTTAAACAAGTGCTAGTGAAAATCCATTATTAGATGCTATTTCCCAAATTCCTGCTTATGCCAAGGTGCTTAAGGACTTGTGCACCCAAAAGCGCACAACGAACGCGCCTATGAAGGCTTTCTTGGCCGCCAATGTTAGTTCCATCTTTTCTCAGCAGATGGTGGCTAAATTCAAGGATCTTGGCTCCCCAACAATTTCTTGCACTATTGGCAACACAAGAATTGACCATGCCCTTCTTGATTTGGGGGCAAGTGTCAATATCTTGCCATACACTGTCTACCAGCAATTAGGACTAGGAGAACTCAAACCAACCACTGTCACTCTTCAGTTGGTAGATAGATCAGTCAAAACTCCTAAAGGGATGGTTGAGGATGTCTTAGTAAAGGTGGGTGAATTTATGTTTCCTGTGGACTTCATAGTTTTAGATACCCAACCTCTTGCGCACGTTAAAGATCAAATCCCTATCATCCTAGGAATGGTCTAATGAATCTGCCTTTTCGTAATGCATCTGTAGATTTTAATATTTTTAGGCGAGGTAAGCAACCTAATTTCCATGAAGAAATTAACATGTTGCATTCATTTCCTGAAGATATTATGACTAATTTTGAAATTGATTTTGATGCAGGTTTTCAGAAGTGCTTGGATCAATTGGGAGACACTGGAGTAGGCTTCTTTTCTGAAGTTTTCAGCCTACAACAATTGGAGCCAGTGGGACTGTTGTCTACATCTCTTCCCAAGCCATCCATAAAGGAACCTCCCCAACTTGATTTGAAGGCTTTGCCCTCAAATCTCAGGTATGCTTTCTTAGGTGATAATTGAACTCTTCCTGATATAATTGCATCTGATTTAACTTTGAGTCAAGAGGAGGAGTTGATTAATTTCTTAAAAGAAAATAAGGAAGCAATTGCGTGGACAATGGCTGACATCAAGGGTATTAGTCCTTCCATTGTGTAACACCATATTCATCTCATTGAGGGTTCCAAACCCTCAAGGGAACCTCAAAGAAGGTCTAATCTTGTGATGAAGGAAGCCATTCAAAAAGAGATTTTGAAATCTCTTGATAATGGGATCATCTATCCCATCTCAGATAGTCAATGGGTCAGTCTAGTCCAAGTGGTGCCTAAGAAGTCAGGAGTCACTGTGATATAATCCACCACCAATCAGCTTATACCTACTCGTATTCTTCCGGAGTGGCAGGTTTGTATAGACTACCGAAAGCTTAATGCCGCCACTTAGAAGGACCATTCCCTTTGCCTTTTATGATCAGATGTTAGAGAGACTAGCAGGACATGATTACTATTGTTTCTTAGATGGATATTTTGGTTATAATCAAATCCCTATAGCCCCTGAGGACCAAGAAAAGACTACTTTCACATGCCCTTTTGGAACTTTTGCTTACAGACGCATGCCCTTTGGGCTATGCAATGCGCCTGCGACATTCCAAAGGTGTATGATGAGCATATTCTCGGACATGGTGGAGACATTTTTTGAAGTCTTTATGGATGACTTTTCCATTCATGGATCCACCTATGCTGAATGCCTTCACCACTTAAAGTTGGTCTCCATTGTGTAACACCATATTAGTCCTTCCATTGTGTAACACCATATTTATCTCATTGAGGGTTCCAAACCCTCAAGGGAACCTCAAAGAAGGGCTAATCTTGTGATGAAGGAAGCCATTCAAAA
Source organism: Tasmannia lanceolata (assembly GCF_043159265.1). Taxonomy (NCBI): domain Eukaryota; kingdom Viridiplantae; phylum Streptophyta; class Magnoliopsida; order Canellales; family Winteraceae; genus Tasmannia; species Tasmannia lanceolata. The sequence continues at coordinate 29,384,993 of NW_027518690.1, read as the reverse complement.
AGAGATTTTGAAATCTCTTGATAATGGGATCATCTATCCCATCTCAGATAGTCAATGGGTCAGTCTAGTCCAAGTGGTGCCTAAGAAGTCAGGAGTCACTGTGATATAATCCACCACCAATCAGCTTATACCTACTCGTATTCTTCCGGAGTGGCGGGTTTGTATAGACTACCGAAAGCTTAATGCCGCCACTTAGAAGGACCATTCCCTTTGCCTTTTATGATCAGATGTTAGAGAGACTAGCAGGACATGATTACTATTGTTTCTTAGATGGATATTTTGGTTATAATCAAATCCCTATAGCCCCTGAGGACCAAGAAAAGACTACTTTCACATGCCCTTTTGGAACTTTTGCTTACAGACGCATGCCCTTTGGGCTATGCAATGCGCCTGCGACATTCCAAAGGTATATGATGAGCATATTCTCGGACATGGTGGAGACATTTTTTGAAGTCTTTATGGATGACTTTTCCATTCATGGATCCACCTATGCTGAATGCCTTCACCACTTAAAGTTGGTCTCGGAAAGAAGTAGAGAAAAGAACTTAGTTCTTAATTGGGAAAAGTGCCACTTTATGGTGAAGGAGGGCATAGTCTTAGGCCATGTAGTTTCAAAAGAGGGGTTAAAGGTAGATAAAGCCAACGTAGACCTTATTTCCTATCTACCACTACCCAAAACTGTGAAGGACATCCGATCATTTTTGGGCCATGCTGGCTTTTATAGGAGATTTATAAAAGAGTTTAGTAAAATAGCTAGGCCTCTAACTAACTTGCTTGCAAAAGATGAAAATTTTGATTTTTACAATGAGTGTTTAGAGTCTTTTGAGCGTTTAAAGAAGAGCTAACCACGGCTGCTATCATTGAAGCACCCATATGGACTGAGCCAGTTGAAATCATGTGTGATGCTTCTGACTTTGCCATTGGGGCTGTTTTGGGTTAAAGAATTAATAAGTTACCCCATGTTATTTATTATGCTAGTAGGACCCTCAATGATGCACAACTCAACTATACTACCACTGAAATATAATTCCTAGCGGTTGTGTTTGCTCTTGAGAAGTTGAGGTCCTACTTGATTGGCTCACATGTGATTGTTTATACGGATCATTCCGCCATTAAATATCTTATGGCTAAGAAAGATGAAAAAGCTCGCCTCATTAGGTGGGTTTTGCTTCTTCAAGAATTTGACATGGAGATTAGGGACAAGAAAGGTACAGAGAATTTGGTTACAGACCACTTGTCCCGTCTCCCCAATACAAAGGATGACAAATGTCCCGTTAATGAGTGTTTTCCGGATGAGCAATTATTGGCCATCTCTAGTGAGCCTTGGTATGCAGGTAGAGTAAATTACTTCGTCACAGGTGCAACCACAGATCATTGGTCCACCCAAGACAAGTATAGGTTTCACTCACAAGTCAAATATTTTTCCGAGAAGACCCTTACCTATTCAAGACATGTTCGGTTCAGATTGTCCAACGTTGTGTTCCAAATCATGAGGACCATTCTATTTTATCCTTTTGCCATGATCAAGCCAATGGAGGACACTTCTGTCCTAAGAAAACCGCAGCCAAAGTCGTTCAATGCAGGTTCTATTGGCCGACCTTGTTTAGGGATTCATTTGAGTATTGCAAGGCTTGCAAAGCCTGTCAGTCTTTAGGTCGTGTCACCAAGAGGAATATGATGCCCCTCAACCCCATTTTAGCAGTTGAGATTTTTTATGTATGGGGCATAGACTTCATGGGTTCGTTTTCCAACTCTTTTGGAAATTTGTTCATCTTGTTGGCCGTAGATTACGTTTCCAAATGGATTGAGGCCATAGCCTGTAAATCCAATGACCACAACAAGGTTGTGGTCAAGTTTCTCAAAGATAATATTTTTTCCCACTTTGGTACACCCCGTGCCATCATTCGTGATAGGGGTAAGCACTTTTACAATAGACCTTTCGAAGCTCTTATGAAGAAATATGGGATCACCCATAAGTCAGCTACCCCTTATCACCCCCAAACGAGTGGCCAAGTGAAGGTTTCGAATAGGCAAATAAAGCAAATTTTGGAGAAGATGGTGAATTCAAATCGCAAGGATTGGTCCCTTAGATTAGTGGATGCCTTGTGGGATCATAGGACAGCATTTAAGACTGACCTTGGTCAGTCTCCTTACCGCCTTGTGTATCGAAAATCGTGTCATCTCCCGGTTGAATTAGAGCATATAGCTTTTTGGGCTATTAAGAAACTTAATTTTGATTTGTCTAAGGCAGGAAATTTTAGAAAACTTCAACTTGCGGAGTTGGAGGAATTATGTAATGATGTCTATGAGAATGCAAGGATTTACAAGGAGAAGACAAAGGATTTTCACGATAAGAATATTCTGAGAAAATCTTTCAAGGAAGGTGAAAAAGTCCTTTTGTACAATTCAAGATTGCAAATCTTTCCAGGTAAGTTGAGAACCTGTTGGGATGGACCATACTTAGTGCATAAATTTTTCTCACATGGTGCTATTGAAGTTTTAAATCCAAAGAATGGTGAGATTTTCAAAGTGAATGGACAACGGTTAAAGCCGTTCATTGAGCTACCTTCTACAAATTTGGAAGATGTTATGGATCTCAATGAGCCTCTTTACTCTATGCCGTCATAATTGCATAAGGTACGCCCCTCTCTTTTTATTGTCCTTACTTTTATTCATTTGTTTTTGCATGCATTGAGGGCACTGTATAATTTAAGTATGGGGGGGTGTTAACTTATTTGTAAAATTCTTTCTATGGTTTAAAGTAGGATTATACCTTTTTCCCTTGTGTTTGATTTTTTTTGCAAAGGAAAGAAAAACTTAGATACCCTCCTGTATTTTAAAAGAAATTTTTTGTTTTAAATTATTCCCTTTTAAGGAAGGAAACTGGACTATATTTTAATTTGGGAATTTAAAATAAAAAAGAGCACTTTTTACTTATAAATCGATCCAATGTGTAATCTTGTTTACTTAAGTCTTGGTTAGGAGACGAGATTAGATTTTGGACTTTTACATGGTTAGGAAAAATGTGGAATGAAATGGTGAAAAAAAAAGAAAGAAAAGTTTCTTTGATCCAGTCTTGACTTGTAGCCTTTTTGGCTCGAGTAAGTAAGCCAGATGGGTGTTTACACCTAATTCCTTAAAGTCAACTGGCTTGAGAGTAATTGGCCTAAAGCTCATTTCAAGGGTCATCTACAAAGCTTAAGGGGTCGAGATATTCCACGGATCAAAACCAAGTTTGAACTCTACTGCATCACTTTCTAAAGTCTCATGAAAAATATAATTTGAAGAAATTTGCAACAATAATTCCAACGTGTAGACACCCCCATTTTGCTGCACTTTAAAAAAGCAAAAGATTTGGTAGTTTGTCAAGTTTCGAGTCTGTATTCCACCTAGGATTAGGCATCTGTGCATTTTATGGTAGATTTTGCCTCATTGAAGGAATTCTGAAGTTGATTCGCGATCCTAAAGGTTTCTAGGGTGTTCCAATGGTATCTAGAAGATGAAAGTTTGAGTTTCCAAGCAAGTGAAAAACCCTGTAATTTTTAGAATTTTCAGGGTTTCCCTCTTTTTGCCCATTTTTGCACTACAGGGGTATTTTGGTCATTCCCGATGTGTCTCGTTTGACCCCCGAGTTATATTTGAGAAATCTTGAGTGATTTTATGAATTTTGAAAAAGCTGCTATTTTTAGAAACTCTCTGGGTTTTTCCCCAATTCGGGTATATTGGGGGTTGTGTTGGTCATTTCTAGTGTGCTTGAGACTATCTCTACAATATGACTGAAGAATCCTCGAAAATCTCAAGTAAAGGGAGCCTGCAATTTTTAGAAACTCATGGTCTTCCACATTTTCATCATCTTATTGATATTTCAATCATTTCTCATATATCCAAAATCATCTTGAGGGTACGACTGATGAATTAGGAGTAATTTCGTAAGATTTGGAAAACATGCTAAATTTAGATCTCTCAAGCGGGTATTTTAGACATTTCCAATATATCATATTTGGTCCTAAGTTATGTCTAAGAAATCTTGAGTCCGTTCATAAATTTTTGAAAATCTACTATTTTTGGAATTTCTCAAGGTTTTCCCTAGTCTCACCAAATTCTTGCACCTCGAGGTAATTTGGTCTTTTCCTGTGTAATTATTTTGATCCCCGAAATGTGTCTGAGAGATTATGAACGATTTCCTGAATTTTGGAAAACCTGCTAAATTTAGAATTTCTCAGAAGTTTCGCTTAATTTCGAAATCCTGAGTGTTGAGGGCATTTTGGATATTTCCAGACGATACCAAATGATCCTGTTTGATATTGCTCACCGAAATGACCCAACTTTAAAAGTTTCTATTTTTGAAGTTTGACCACAAAGACTTTCCATTTTTAATTTTTTCCTTTAGGGGAGAACCAATTTGAGGGTGTTTTGGTCACATTTGGATGTCTAACGGTCAAATAGGGGCATTTTCGTTCGAAAAGTTATTTTCCAAAAAAAAATTGTTCGATCATGTGTTAGGAATGCACCATAAACATCAAATGGGTTGGGTCCATATATAGAATGTTGAATTTAGAAAGATTTTATTTACTTTTTACGGAAAAACCCGAAACCCGTGTGAAATGGCTCAATGGGCTAAAGCCCGCAAAGATGGAGCTCATGTGGGTTCACCCATATGGGTCGATCACCATGGTGGCGCCCCATATGGCTGACCCACATAAGTTGGGCGCCCAACCTTGATGATGTCACAATGGTGACATCAGATTTGTTAAAAGAAAAATAAAAAGAGTAAAAAGAAAAGATGGAAAGAAGGAAAAGATGAATGATTGCTTAAAAAGATTTTTTTCCAAAGATGCAATGTGGAATGGGAATAACATGTCTTCATTGACAAGAAATTAAGATTGGAATCAAATCCAATTTGGAAACAAGAAAGAAAGAAAGCAAGAGGGAAAAATTGGAAATAAGCCAAAGATGGGAGCTCTCACATGGGAAACTACTATTTCTCTCTTAACCCTAGCATTTTGTATAAAAATAAGAGGAAAAAACCTTAGTAAGAAGCTGAAAAATTCGTCCACCCCTCTCTCCTCTCTCTCCAAGAAAAGTAAAATCCTCCCTTTCTTGTGTGGTTGGTTCATCTCTCTCAAGTGCTCTACAAAAAGGGTTCTTGAATTCTTCCTTCTTCTTCTTCTTCAGCATATCATACATCAAGGATTATTGGGTCATTCTTTCGGTCTTCTTGAGCGTATAAAAGGGTTTGACAAAGCGTATATCTTGGATCACCAACCCTAGAGACAAAGATCGCGATCAACGGTAAGGATTCCTCATCTGTGAAGTAAAAAAAAAAAACATGCTAGGGTTTTGCTTTTGATATATCAAATCAATGAATTTTCCTTTGAAATTTCAGTATGTTATAATATAGATTATAAGTTTTCTAAATCTAAAATTTCACCAAAAAATTAATTTTTCTCCATATAAATATTGATTTTCTTTCTTTTTCTTCGATATGGATACAAATTGGATTTTGAAAACAAGTGTTTGAAAACATGGTATTTTTCAAAAAGAAATATTTTTTTAGGTTAACAAAATTTTTAAAACTAGTGGAAAGTAAGATCCTGGACCATGATTTAATCGCCTCGATTTTCGTTTTATTTTTCGAAAGATAACTCGGCAAAGGGTTATTTCTTTAAGAATAAAATAGAAAATGGGTCAAATAAAACCCAAATTTCATGAAAATTTATTTCCAAACATTTTTCAATTTCCAGTTGACACTAAAATTTTTTGGATTTTTTTTAATCCAAATTTTAATTACTTTGACTTCTGCCGATTTTTAATAAACACCAAAAGGTTTTGAAAATTGTTGAAACTTTCAATAATTAAAGTTTAAATATTAAGTGAATCGTCCATTGAAACAAATTCTGAAAAAGATGTTTTCTTTACTTTTTTCTAATCGGTTCTCCGTTTTACGTGAGGCAATTCCTTTTCATATTAAATTAGTGAATTTTCAAAAAATTTCTTTACAAACTAGTACTACTTAGGTTACTGGAATGTTAGAAAAAAAATTCAATTGGTTTTGCAAAGTTTTAATATGGTTTTGTAATTTACTTTAATAAACGGGTTTCAATTCCTATGAAACAAATTCACTTTTTCTATTTACAAATCGATTTTATGGAGGAATTTTAATTTTTAGGTTTTGAAATTTCGATAGAAAATTTTATAATCTATTATATATCTACTGGATTTTTCTTTGATTTTAGGATACCATTAGGTTTGCCTTTTAATTAATTATTTGATTTCATCCGATTTGTGTGTGGATTTTAATTGGCACCAATTCGTTATAGAGAATCGTTGAAATTTTTGCAGTAGTCTAATATCATGATCAACTTTATACTGTAAAAGGTTAAGCTAACTTGAAAGCCATATGCTATAAGTTGCTTTGTTAATCCATAATCTGACTTGAATTTTGAAAATTCAGAAATTGATAGTAAAACTTAGTTAAAACTCATAAAACTCTTCCAGAAAATTACAATCATCCATATCTTGTTACGGGAAAAGTTTCAACTGGTTTGGAATTTGATTGCTTAGGATTTCTGTGTAATCTTATCAATCTGGTCTTAATGTTAATAAATCAAAATTTAATAGCAAATCAACACAAAAGTCAGTAAAAATCTCCAAAAAATCTTAACTTTTCGTCATGAATTCAATCCCTAACTTATTTGAAACACAAACCTTAGGGTTCATAGATCTCCCATGTAAATTTGCTATATCGCGATAGTTCAACTGCCGAGATCACATCCATAATCATATACTAATTGTGATCGATCCTGCATAATTTGAACATGTAAATTATAATATGTTGTTAGCTCTGTGGTCCGCTGTCCATGGAAATCCTGAGAAACATACTAGGCAATAATATACTATAACTTATGTGTTAAATTATATAAGGGTTGAGTGCACTATTCCCTTCCATGGATGGAATCCAAGGCTGAAACTAATCAAGCCCTAAAGCCTTTTGTATTCCATAGATCTTAGGAATCGGAAAATTTTAAAGAATTGAAAATCATTAACTTTGCCAAACTGAATTTATTTAATCCTTGTCCTTGGGATCGTTGGATTATAGTTTTCCATCGTAAGAACCTTTAGGGCCCCTTGGGAACACTTACGTCACGTTGTGTCCTACGTTTTAGAGAGTCCTAGAGTTAGGAGTCCAGCCTCATCACGGCCGTTTGCTATGGATAGTAACCATGCCATAGATCTAGTTACACTAGTAACCCAATTTTCCCATAAGACAAGCCTAGTTACCTAGGATGTAGGTTCACCTACATTAGTCTAAGGGATGTCTTACAATTAGATAAGACCATATAGCATCTTAGATGATGTCTTAGGATAATAAAATCTTCAACTTGAACTATATAATCTCTCTTAAACTATTGAAACAGTCAATCCAATCTAGATCGGCGTCCTAGATGAGTTAGGCATAAGTAACTTAGTTTAGGTGCACTGAACTACGTCGACTCTGATCTCAGTGAGGCTTGGGTATGTAGGCAGCTTGGATGCTTGATGGTATACTAATCACGAGTCGGCCCCACCACAAATGGTGGGGTTTTGTATATTAGTTTTTTATGAATTCCTAATTAAATTAATTAAAATACCTAGGATTTTCCACGAAACTTGATTTTAGGAGAACATTCACTTAGATTGAATTCAAACAAATTAAGAAAATCAAGATGCACATTTAGGAATTACATTGAAATTAGATTTTAGGATGCATGTCACGTAGTTCGCACATTAATATAGAGTTAAATGATTCATTTAAAGAAATTCAAAAGAGTTAACTTTTGGAATTGAAGACCGATTATCGGGTAGGAATGGTGCATGTGGTGGTAACTCCCCATACCTTCCATTCTCATAACTAGGTAACGAGTCTAGATTTTTGGTTAATTATGGGTCCTAGATCCCTCATCTAAGTGGCGACTCTGTCATTCTCTTTTGCGTGGAATTCAGATTGCCTTAGTGATCCCAAGTTCACGGAAAAGATGAATTAAATCAATAATAATAAACGGCACACGCCAACCGCGTGGGTACGAGAGACGAAGAGAGAGGGAGGCGGCTCGCGCCCCAGGCCCCTCTCGCGGGATCGGGTCCCACAGTTTGACGACTCTGCTGGGGAGTACCTAACTTCATTAAAATTTCAAAGGATAACTCATTTAATTGGCTCATAAAAAACTCTATCTTATATGTTTGCTAGATTAGTTCGTTTGTCTTGCTTTATTTTCTCATCACATCATACTCAAACTTAATCTAACAAAACCTGAAGGCATCATAGAATGCGCAAACATATTGCACACACTTACATCCCCTGCATCTAAACCCCTGCATCTCACATGTACACACGTCATTTTAGTAACCCGGAGTGTTATCTAGCATGGTTGACTGGGATTTCATCACCTGGTGCCTCTGTGCTAGAGAAGCATTCCACCCATAGCCTAGTACCTTTATGGTGCGTAAACGGATTCGTTGGTTCACGTACTGATACGCCGGACACTGGTACAGTATATCGAACACGGATTCGCTCTAAGGGAACTCTTGGCCTTACCCCTAGATTAACCCACACATGCATATAGTATACGAACACACGTACATCACGTGTGTGAGCCTAGCTTAGGTTATCCTACCCATCTGTGTCTAGATTAGGCCGTAGTCCATCTTCCAATGGCTACGATCTGTTATTTGGAACATAAACAAAATCATGAGTCGAGATCCTCTCTCCACTCCGCTAGATTAGGATTATGATTGATGCCTTCAGGTAGCACTCGTTAAAATATAAGAAAATTAAAAGCTTTTCCTTTGGGATTAGGATATAAATCCCATCTTTCCCAAGATCTCATACGATTAGTCTAGTCTTGATCTACCCTTCAAAGCAATCTTGTGTGATCTCATCTAAACCCTTGATCATGAGCCTATTGTCTTTCCCTTATTTGATCATGAGCCTATTGTCTTTCCCTTATTTGATCATATCTTCATTCCTTCTACTAATTGGCAGTAAGTGTGTCTCGATCCTATGATTATTTAATCCCAACTCTCCTTTTGAAATAATCTAATCATACTTGTATCCCTAGTCGCTTCTTACTTTTGGGGCAACCTCTTTCAAAATTATTTTGTTAAGCTCCTCAGAGTTCATTCTCATAATCCTTAAACTAGGGGCATTCCCCTGCTCACTTGTGTCATTTTGTTATGTCTCGATTCTTTAAGGATTCATCTCCATTACATGTTTACTCCATAATCTTTTTCAGTCATTGAGAAGAAACACTCCTTGAATGTCAAGCTTACATCTTATGTTTCTTGTTTCCATTCCAGAAGCTGTCATAGGCATGCCCATCATTTCTCGAGTTCGGATCAATTCATTATTACAAATGAGGCCTGGCTCTCCACAACCTTCTATTGTTAATCCAAATTCTGCACCACGTCCTGCGTCAGCTCCTATGGCCGAAAGCTCGAGAAATACCCAGTCCAATACCACTCCTGATACCTTGGCTCTTATCCTCAAACAATTGCCTTATCCTCAAAATAATTGCAAGAGCTTAAAGAAGAGAATCGCTTTATCAGGGCTCAATTGAATGGGATATTCGGCTCAGCTGATGTTACCTCTAAAGGCAAAAGCCCTAGCTTCTCCATGGCACATGGGCGTTGTCAAAATTCTGCGGCTATGGATTCTGAAAGATTGATTGTGAATCTCTCTAAACAAGTGGCCACCCTTGCACAGGAGATTCACAAAATGAAGCAACAAATGCAAAAAAATTATTTCCAACCTCAGGACTCCAAGCACCAATTTGATAAAGCGCAAAGCTTTGTTATATGGAACTCGGCCAGTCAAAGCTCTAAGAAACCACTCGAGTCTCTGGCTCATGAGCATGATCACGGAGGACCATCCAAACCAAATCACATAATCGAGCTCAGTAGCAGTGACAGTGACAGTGATTTAGATACTGGAGGAGAACCAAACGTAGTGTTGCCGGAAGGATTCCTTGATCCCCTGTCGCCAACCGATTTTGATCCTTAGATTCAAAAGGGCATAGGTCTAGTTATGATTCAGTTTTCGCCGAGCCTCCAAAGCTAGACAGTTGTAGCAGTCTTAGTCATTTTGTTATTTTAATTCAGTCAGTAATGATGTCGAGTCCAGTTATTGAGTGCAGTTTTCTAAAAGTTTGAATAAATTCCTAGTCCAGTTGAGTCTTTTCTTACTTTTATTTTTGAGTCAAGAATGTGAATCCTGAGTCTGTTCAGAATAAGTCTTATCAAATGTAGTCATTTTCAATTCAATGAAATTTGCTTCCTCTCTATACATTCCAATGTGTGCTTCTAACTTTAATAAACAATGAGAATAATAATCCCTTCTCGAATGAGGAAAGATGCCGACAAAACTCCTCTTGAGTTGCAGCCTATGCTCAAACAAGAGGAGGAGCGCTAAGCCCAGCCTCTAAAAGAGGAAATTGAAATGATAAACATTGGCACTGAAACTTTAATTCAGTAAATGCCTATTGGAAATACATTGCCCTCTGAAGAGTGAAGAATTGGTAAACCCATTTCGAGGATAAAGAGATGGTCTAGGAAGCGCTACCATTAATGCCAGGAGAAAGACCTATATATAAAGTTCAAGAAAGAATGAAGGAAGTGAATGTCACATGCTATACAAGGGGCATGGATTGGAAACAACTTCCATATCTCCAGTCAATGGCCCTGGTCATTGGTTTCACTAGTGATGATGTAAAGCCATCGAATTCAATATGAAAAGTGAAGAGCAATCATCTCAGAGCGATCATCAAAATATCAAGAGCCACCGATTCAAGGATGAAAGGATGTCTAAAAACCAGTATGCACTCTCAAAGTAAAAGTACTTATCAATATCCAGAAGGAAGAAGAATCATTATCTTTTACCAAAAAATGCCGTCAAACTCCGTGGAAAAAAAAGAAATAAATAAATAATAAGTACCAAAGGGACTCTAGTAACTTAGATCGATTCCCAATCTGAATATCGAGAGGCCTTCTTTGGCCGAATAAATTCCAAATTCATGACCCAGTGTAAAAAAGAATACTTGTTTGCAAAAACCTTTGAGCCTGAATAAAATTCCCTTGGAAAACCCATCAAACTAGAGGCATTCGCCCTGAACTACGTGAGACCTGATCCCTACGTTCGGGTACGTAAGCAACTTGGTCAAACCGAGTTCGGTCGATTAAAAAAAAAGAAATTCAATCGTTCTAAAAAAAGAAAAAGAAAAAGGAAGTCAATCGAAAAAAAAGAAGAAAAAAGGACAAAAAAGAAACAAAAAAGAGAGAAAGAACAAAATGAAGAACAATTTACGTTCAAACTAGGGGCATTTGCCCTGAACTACGCGCGACATGATTCCTACACCGGGATACATAGGCAACCTGTTCACAAATTCAGTCAAAATCTTTATTGAACCTTAAGCTATTCTTTGAAAATCCCTATCCTACCTATAAAGTCCTTCCGGTGTTCAAAATCAAGGATCTAGATCCGAAAACAAAGCTGACGAAGAAATAAAGAAAAGAACGGAGTTTGAAGATCTGCTAGACTGAAAACCTGAAAGAGTGGTCTAGGAAAAATTTAAGATCATTTCCCTGCTAAGTTGAAAACCCAAAAGGGCGGTTCAGGCAAAAGTTAAGGCTAACACGGTCCGCCAAGTTAAAAATCCTGAAGAGATGACTTGGTCACGGTAAGAGAATCATTATGAGAAAGCTACAGCTGGTATCAAAACAGAAGATCAAAAATAAGTTCAAGCGAGTTCAAGTATCATCTTAGAAATTGGAGGCATTGAAACGAAGCAATCCAAGGAGTTGTAATAAAATCCTTGAGGCTTTACCGTTTTAAAGAAGAAGTCCAGTATTTATCAATGGAGAAACTACTCTTTGAAAGGCCAGACTTACCTATCAAAAATTAACTAAGTTAGAACCACCGCTGTGTTTGTCAGTGTAGACAGTCAATTCCTATTCATTCTAAGTTCACTCTTTCAGAGTTCCTCAATCCTTTGAATAGTGTCCGTTACCCGAATTTCCTCTTTAAGAAGAGTCAACCGCCGTCCTTGTGTCCAAATGATGCAACTGTCTCGGTAAAAGATGCCCGGTGTAGCCAACCCCCTGCCATTATTCCAGAGCTAAGTTAATCCGCAGGAAAGATTTTCAGGAATTAACAAAAAAATCCAGTCTAAGCAAAGTCAGTTCCAGAAGAATCAAGAAGCAGAAACATCCGAAAGACCATTTCCCATAAGAAGATCATACCCTAGAAAAGCACCTTGAGCTTGGAAGAGCCCTAGATGCAATGATGGTTGAGCCAGTTTCTCATAAAGATGAACCATTAAAAATTAGAATCTCCTTCCAGTCAGTGGAATATTTTTTCTGAATGCTTGTCAAAAGAAGAATCCTCTGTACCAATGTCCAAATATTCCGAGGTCCCAGTTCATATCCCTAGTAAAGAAGATCTTGATCTAAGAAATTTCAAGCCCTATGAGACTTTTTTGTTCATCCCTAGTAAATAATTCAAAATGCAAATAAACTTGTGTAAAAACCAGTTTACTAGTTCATCAATTACCAATTCCTAATTCGCCAGTACCAGTTCACCAATTGCAGTATTCCAGTATTCCAGTATTCCAGTTCCAGTTCCAGTTCCAATATTCCAGTTCTGACATCCGGTACCCAGTATTCTAGTATTCCAGTATTCTAGTTCCAGTATTTCATTATTTTAGTATTCCAGTTCCAGCATCCAGTAACCAGTTTCAATTCCAGTATTCCAGTTCCAGTATCTAGTATTCTAGTATTCCAGTATTGCAGCATCTAGTATTCCAGTTCCAGTGTACAGTATCCCTATCTCCAGTATTTCAGCGTTCCATTTTCCAGTACTCCAGTTCCGGTATCGAGTTTCGGTTCCAGTATCCCAATATTTCGACACTCCAATTCCTGTACGCAGTTCCATTGTCCGAAAATCCAGTGTTCCAGTACTCCAATTCTAGTATCCAGTATGTCCTTATTCTAGATTCCCAATTCTCGGTGTTTACATCGAGATTCCAGTTCTCCAGTTTCTAGTCCTAACATCAAGTGATCAAATTCCAATCCCAGAGGAATCAATCAAAATGTCAATCCAATCCAATCTCCAGTTCACCAATTGTCAATTTTTGTCTCTCCAATTTTCCGATAATCAAGCTCTACAATTCCCAGTGAACCAGCTCTTCAACTTCTCAATTCTTTAATTCTCCACTTATCCGATTATTACGTCCCTTAATTATCCAGTTCTCCAGTTTTCAGCCCTGTGAATACCAGTCCCTAAATTTTCTACTTCTCCAGTTCTCCAATTCTCCAGTTCATCAAATCTTCAATTCTCTAGCTTCAAGTTGTCCAATCTTCCGATTCTCCAGTCCACTCATTGTTTGATTATCCGGTTTCTCAGTTCTCCGGTTCTCATGTCCTTAAGTCTCTAATTCCCCAGTTATCGAGTCCTCCAGTTTTTAAATTGTCATTTTCTGTCTCATTCTCTTCGAGTCCATACGACTATGGTCTCTCATCCCTTTTGAACTTGCATGAATACAGTATCTCGTTCTTTCCAAGCCCATTTGAAAATGATCTCTAAGCATCATATCAATATGATGTCTCATTTCATTAGAACCGTACAAATACGGTATCTCATCCTTTCTGAGTCCATTAAAAAATGGTCCCTTATTCCTTTTGGGCTCCATACAAATATGGTATCTCATTTTCTTTGGGAACTGTACAAATACGGTATCTCATCCTTTCTCGGTCCATTAAAAAATGATCTCTCGTCTTCTCAATGACATTCGAAAACGGCATTGCGTCCTTTTCTGGCTGGCGAAAATTTTGGCAGTCAGATTGAATCCACTTTTCCCATTATTCTGAACCACCAAACTCAGGGTGTTCAAAGTAAATGATTCTTTTAACTTTTTAATTCTAGGACTTCATGTCAGGGCTTGCATTATGAAACATTTTGGTTGCATTACGAGTAGTGAATATTTTTGTTGATTAAAGCTACGCAAAATGGTTCTGTCACTTTTGCTTTGGCATTTGATGACTACGTCATATCTACCAAAGAGGGGCATCTGTCGACACCCCCATTTTGCTACACTTTAAAAAAGCCAAAGATTTGTTAGTTTGTCAAGTTTCGAGTCCGTATTCCACCTAGGATTAGGCATCTGTGCATTTTATGGTAGATTTCGCCTCATTGAAGGAATTCTGAAGTTGATTCGCGGTCCTAAAGATTTTTAGGGTGTTCCAATGGTATCTAGAAGATTAAAGTTCGAGTTTCCAAGCAAGTGAAAAACCTGCTATTTTTAGAATTTTCAGAGTTTCCCTCATGTTTGCCCATTTTGCACTACATAGGTATTTTGGTCATTTCCGATGTGTCCCGTTTGACCCTCGAGTTATATTTGAGAAATCTTGAGTGATTTTACGAATTTTGAAAAAGCTGCTATTTTTAGAAACTCTCTGGTTTTTCCCCAATTCGGGTATATTGGGGGTTGTGTTGGTCATTTCTAGTGTGCCTTAGACTATCTCTAAAGTATGACTAAAGAATCCTCGAAAATCTCAAGTGTTTTGGGGAACCTGCTATTTTTAGAAACTCATGGGGCTTCCACATTTTTATTATCTTATGGATATTTCAATCATTTCTCATATATCCAAAATCATCTTGAGGGTACGGCTGATGAATTATGAGTAATTTCGTAAGATTTGGGAAACCTGCTAAATTTATATCTCTCAAGGTTTTCTCTTAGTCTTGCACTTCAGGGGTATTTTAGACATTTCCAATATGTCATATGTGGTCCCTAAGTTGTGTCTAAGAAATCTTGAGTCCGTTCATAAATTTTTCGGAAATCTGCTAATTTTGGAATTTCTTAGGGTTTTCCCTAGTCTCACTAAATTTTTGCACCTCGGTGTAATTTGGTCTTGTAAGCCCAAGGGTCTACTCTCCTATCTTGTTTTGATGATTCTAAACATAATTGATTATGTTATTGAATACTAATCAATTTGCCTTGAAGTGTTGTGTTTAACATAGGATTGATCATTGAAGAAACCAACACACTACATGGTCATGCTTGATGATGTACCAAACAAGAGTCAAAGGAGCTAAGTGGAGCTCACATCATCTCTCAAGCAAGCATACACAAGATGGAAGATCAATTGAAGACCAAGACTAAAGAGAAGTTGAAGGTTACATAGATACCATTGTACAGCATTTCTCTTTAGATTTCGAAGTCAAGGCAAAGTGTTTAAAATAGTTTTTCAAAAACACTTAAGAACTTAAAAGGTTTAGTGAATGGTTATGTGGTGGACCAACATGTTGGGACCCTCATAAGCATTCCAAAATTATCATAGGAATTGAGTTCCAAAAGCCCAAAATCAAATAAGCAATAAAATTTCAAAAATCTGCTTATTTTAGGCTTCTCGGAGCTCCGAGAATGGTCCAGTAGTAGCTGGTCATTTTCTCGGAACTCTGAGAAATGGTCTAGTAGAATTTTTCATCTTCTGGCCGTTCTCTCGGAACTCTGAGAATTTGCCTCGGAACTCCGAGAACCTCGCGACAGCACAGAAAAGAGCCGTTGGGATTTAAATTAAATTTTGGTTTTTGATATTAACACCCCCAAACGGTCATATTTTGTCAAGAGACTATATATACACATTCAAGAGGATTATTTTCCTCTCTTGAACATTTTGAAAAACCTCCTTAAGCTTTCAAACAAACTTGCAACCCATTTGAGCTTAAGAATTTGTTTTCTCCTCAAACTTGCCTTGCACTTGCAAATCAATTGAGTTTGGATTTAGGCTTTCAACTTGCAACCTACTTTGGAGAAGCATTCAAGAGACTACAACGAGCATCAAGCTTTCAAGAGAAGCCAAGCTATTCATCTTCTTATCTTGTAAAGGTGGCTAGGGCATCCTATTTTAATACCCTAGAGAGCAATCGCTTAGAACTCGGCGAAGAAGGAGAGTCGGTGTAAAGGTGTAAGGGCATCCTTATTTAATATCCCTTAGAAGTGTAATCGCCTCGGAGCCGGGCACCGTGGAGGTCTCGCATAGTGGAAATCCTTAAGGACAATCTTAAGAAGAGTGGAGTAGGGCTTTGCCTGAATCACTATACATCGGTGTGTTCCTTCCATTATCTTGCACTTTCATTCTTATTTGGTTTGGCACTTCATTTTGTTTTTAATTTTATTTGCACTAACCAAAATTCTAATCAAGAGAAGAAAAATTAATTTAGGTTTCATAATTAATTTTAAAAAGGTATAAATTAGTGTTAAAACCAATTCACGCCCCCTCTTGTTAATTTCAGGTATTTTCCTGTGTAATTCTTTTGATCCCCGAAATGTATCTGAGAGATTTTGAATCATTTCCTCAATTTTGGAAAACCTGCTAAATTTAGAATTTCTCAGGGGTTTGCTTAATTTGAAAATCCGGAGTGTTGAGGGCATTTAGGATATTTTCAGGGGATACCAAATGATCATGTTTGATACTGCTCACCGAAAGGACCCAACTTTAAAAGTTTTTATTTTTTATGTTTGACCACAAAGACTTTCCATTTTTAATTTTTCCCTTAAGGGGTGAGCCAATTTAAGGGTATTTTGGTAGCATTTGGATGTCTAACAGTCAAATGGGGCATTTTGGTCTGAAAAGTTATTTTTCCAAAAAAGATGGTTCGATCATGTGTTAGGGATGCACCATAAATGTCAAATGGGTTGGGTCTATATATAGAATGTTGAATTTAGAAAGATTTAATTGAATTTTTACGGAAAAACCCGAAACCCGTGTGAAATGGCCCATTGGGCTAAAGCCCGCAAAGATGGAGCTCATGTGGGTTCACCCATGTGGGTCGATCACCATGGTGGGCACCCCACATGGCTGACCCACATGGGTTGGGCGCCCAACCTTGATGATGTCACAATGGTGACATCATATTTGTTAAAAGAAAAATAAAAAGAATAAAAATAAAAGAAGGAAAGATGAAAAAGATGAATGATTGCTTAAAAATATTTTTTTTTCAAAGAAGCAATGTGGAATAGGAATATCATGTCTTGATTGACAAGAAATTAAGATTAGAATCAAATCCAATTTGGAAACAAGAAAGAAAGAAAGCAAGAGAGGAAAATTGGAAACAAGCCAAAGATGGGAGCTCTCACATGGGAAACTACTATTTCTCTCTTAACCGTAGTTTTTTATATAAAAATAAGAGGAAACAACCATAGTAAGGAGCTGAAAAATTCGTCCACCCCTCTCTCCTCTCTCTCCAAGAAAAGAAAAACCCTCACTTTCTCTACGTGTGTTTGGTTCATCTCTCTCAAGTGCTCTACAGAAAGGGTTCTTGAATTCTTCCTTCTTCTTCTTCAACATATCACACATTAAGGATTATTGGGTCATTCTTTGGGTTTTCTTGAGCGTATAAAAGGGTTGGACAAAGCGTATATCTCGGATCACCAACTCTAGAGACAAGGATCGCGATCAACGGTAAGGATTCCTCATCTTTGTGAAGTAGAAATAAAAGCATGCTAGGGTTTTACTTTTGATATATCAAATCAATTAATTTTCCTTTGAAATTCCAATATGTTATAATATAGATTATAAGTTTTTAAAATCTAAAATTTCACCAAAAAATTAATTTTCCTCCATATAAATATTTATTTTCTTTCTTTTTTTCTTCGATATGTATTTATATTCGATTTTCAAAGCAAGTGTTTGAAAACATGGGATTTTTCAAAAAACAATATTTTTGTAGGTTAACAAAAATTTTAAAACTACTGGAAAGTAAGATTCTGGATCATGGTTTGACCGACTCGATTTCCGTTTTATTTTTCGAACGGTAACTCGGCAAAGGGTTATTTCTTGAAGAATAAAATAGAAAATGGGTCAAATCAAGCCCAAATTTCATGAAAAGTTTTTTCCAAACCGATTTTTGGATTTCCAGTTCACACTAAAAGTTTCGGATTTTTTGATGTTGTTTAATCTGAATTTTAATTACTTTAAATTCGACCTATTTTTAATAAATACCAAAAGGTTTTCAAAATTGATGAAACTTTCCAGAATTAAATTTTAAATATTAAGTAAATTTTTCATGGAAAATGATTTCAAAAAAGATGTTTTCTGTACTGTTTTCTAATCTATTCTCCGTTTTACGTGCCGTAATTCCTTTTCGTATTAAATTAGTGAATTTTTGAAATTTTTCTTTACAAACCAGTAACTTAGGTTACTGGAATGTTAGAAAAAAATTTCAATTGGTTTTACAAAGTTTTAATATAGTTTTGTAATTTACTTTAATAAACGGGTTTCAATTCCTAGGAAACAAATTCACTTTTTCTATATACAAATCGATTTTATGGAGGAATTTTAATTTTTAGGTTTTGAAATTTTGATAGAAAATTTTATAATCTATTATATATCGACTGGATTTTTCTTTGATTTTAGGATACCATTAAGTTTGCCTTTTAATTAATTCTTTGATTTCATTCGATTTGTGTGTGAATTTTAATTGGCACCAAATCGTTATAAAAATATTTAAAATTTTTGCAGTAGCCTAATATCATGATCAACTTTATACTGTAAAAGGTTAAGCTAACTTGAAAGCCATATGCTATAAGTTGCTTTGTTAATCCATAATCTGACTTGAAGTTTCAAAATTCAAAAATTGATAGTAAAACGTAGTTAAAATTTATGAAACTCTACCACTAAATTACAATCATCCATATCTTATTACGAAAAAAGTTTCAACTGATTAAGAATTCGATTGCTTAGGGTGCTGTGTAATCCTATCGATCTGGTCTTAATGTTAATAAATCACAACTTAATAGCAAATCAACACAAAAGTCAGTAAAAATCTCCAAAAATTTTTAACATTTCATCATGAATTCAATCCCTAACTTATTTGAAATAGAAACCTTAGGCTTCATAGATCTCCCATGTAAATTCGCTATATCGAGATAGTTCAACTGCCGAGATCACATCCATAATCGTATTCTAATTGTGATCGATCCTGCATAATTTGAACATGTAAATTATAGTATGTTGTTGGCTCCGAGGTCCACTGTCAATGAAAATCCTGAGAAACATGCCAGGCAATAATATACTATAAGTTATGTGTTAAATTATATAAGGGTTGAGAGTACTATTTACCTTCCATGGATGCAATCCAAGACTGAAACTAATCAAGCCCTAGAACCTTTGGTATTCCTTAGATTTTAGGAGTAAATTTTTTTTAAAGAATCGAAAATCAATAATTCCAGCGAACTGGATTATCTTGATGTCTTTGGAACCGTTGGATTATGGTCTCCCATCGTAGGAACCCTTTAGGGCCCCTTAGGAATACTTACATCACGTCGTGTCCTAGGTTTTAGGGAGTCCTAGAGGTAGGAATCTAGCCTCATCACGACCATTTGCTACGGGTAGCAACCGTGCCATAGATCTAGTTACACTTGTTACCCCACTTCTCCCATAGGACGGGCCTAGTTACCTAGGATGTAGGTTAACCTACATTAGCCTAAGCGACGACTTGCACTTAGCTAGGACCATATAGCATCTTAGATGAAGTCATAGGATAATAAAATCTTCAACTTGAACTAAATAATTTCTCTTGAACTGTTGAAACAGTCAATCCAGTCTAGATCGGTGTCCTAGATGAGTTAGGCATAAGTAGCTTAGTTTAGGTGCACCGAACTACGATCGATTTGTATTGATATAAGAAATAATGATATCTTCCTTTTGTGAATGATCTCTTAAAAAGTGATGTCTTATATCAATATGCTTAGTTCGGGAATGTTGAATTGGGTTCTTGGTTAGATTGATTTCACTAGTGTTGTCACAGTGGATTGGAATACATTTAAACTTTAAATCATAATCTTCCAAGGTGTTCTTCATCCATAAGACTTGTGCACAACAAGTTCCTGCAGCAATGTACTCTGCTTCTGTGGTAGACAGGGCAACAGAGTTCTATTTCTTGCTAAACCAAGATACCAAGGATCTCCCTAAGAACTGACAGGTACTGCTAGTACTTTTCCTATCAATTTTACATCCGACAAAGTCAGCGTCGGAGTATCCTACTTTCCATTCCATAGACCTAAACTAGGAGTTCCTCTCAAATATTTGAATATCCTTTTTACAGAAAGCAAATGAGATTCTCTTGGATCTGACTAAAAGCTAGCACATAGCATAGGCATACACTAAACATGATATCCGGTCGGCTAGCAGTCAAATAGAGAAGACTCCCTATCATTCCCCTATACTTTTTCTGATCAACCTTCGGTCCAATCACATCTACTGCAAATTTTGAAGATGTGCTCATGGGAGTGGACTTTGGAGGAGAGCTTTCCATTCCAAATTCCTTTATCAGTTCTTTTGTATATTTTTCTTGATTTATGAAGATTCCATTTGGCAATTGGTGGATTTGTAGACCAAGAAAATATTTAAGTTCTTCCATCATGCTCATTTTGCATGCATTTGGAGAATTCTTCACGTACTCACATTAGTTGACCCAAAAATGGTGTCATCTACATAGATTTGGACTATGAGTATGTCTTCACCCTGTCTTTTGATGAATAAAGTCTCATCGACTTTTTCCATCTCAAATCCTTTGCCTAAAAGAAATGAACTAAGGCTTTCATAGTAAGCTCTAGGAGCTTGCTTTAATCCGTATAGAGCTTTGTCCAATCTAAAGATATGATCCGGGTGCTTGAGATCTTCAGATCCAAGAGGTTGCTCAACATACACCTCCTTGAAAATATATCCATTTAGAAATGAGCTCTTGAAATCCATTTGATACGACCTGAAACCTCTATAACATGCATATGCAAGAAGCATTCTAATGGATTCCAACCGGGCTAGGGGGCAAAAGTCTCATCATAATCAATTCCTTCTTTCTGGTTGTAGCCTTGGGTGACTAAACGGGCTTTATTTCTTTGGATATCACCATTTTCATCCAACTTATTTCTATAAACCCATCTAGTTCCAATCACGGGATGATCTTTTGGCCTAGGAACCAATTGTCATACTTTATTTCTTTCAAATTGATTCAACTTTTCTTGCATTGCAATCATCCAAAACTCATCTTTTTCTGCTTCAACAATAAACTTAGGCTCAATTTGTGAGATGAATGCTAAGTGACCACAAACAGTCCTAAAATGAGACCTAGTCTTGACTCCTTGTGAAGCTTCACCAATAATTTGAGTAGGGGGATTGGTTGCCATAATTCCTTTTCCTTTCGCATCCTCTTCCTCATTCCCTCTCTCTTCAATTGATTCACCTTCAATGCTAAGATTTTCTAATGAATTGGTCTAGGTGAAGGTGTTCTTTTCACATACTACAGGATGAATCTCATCTTCTTCAATCCTGGTTAACTGCCACCCTCTTTTCCTCACTTTGTTCATCAAATTTAACTTGTATAGCCTCTTCTACTGTCAAAGTCCTTTGATTGAACACTCTATAAGACTTACTCCTAGTTGAATACCCCAAAAATATCCCTTCATCTTCTTTAGGATCAAATTTGTGAAGATTGTCCATGATGTTTAGAATATAGCACTTACATCCAAAGATCCTAAAGTAGCTAATGTTGGGCTTTCTTCCCTTCCACAATTCATATGGTGTCTTGCTAGTGTGGGGTCTTATCAATACTCTATTTATCACATGGAAAGCAATATTTACAGCTTCTGTCCAAAAATGTCTAGAAATGTTATTATCATGAAGTATTGTTCTAGCCATTTCTTACAAGACCCTATTCTTTCTTTCCACCACACTATTTTGTTGAGGGGTTCTAGGGGTTGAGAAGTTATGATCTATACCTAATTTAGCACAATAGTCCTCAAATTGATGATTCTCAAATTCTGTTCCACGATCACTTCTAATTTGCTTGATATGAAACCCTCTATCACTTTGTAACTTGTTACACAACTTGTAAAATTCTCTAAAAGTTCATCCTTGGAAGCAAGGAATAGAACCCATGTAAACCTAGAAAAATCATCTACCACTACAAAGACATATCTTTTTTCCGCCAAAGCTATATGTCTTCACGGGACCAAATAGATCCATGTGAAGTAGTTGCAATGGTCTAGAAGTAGTGATAATGTTTTTCTGTCGAAATGAGTCTTTTACTTGTTTACCAAGTTGACATGCTCTACACATATGATCTTTAAGATAATTAAGCTTAGGCAAACCATCCACAATATTTTTCTTAGAAATTCTAGCAATAATTTCCTTATTAGAATGCCCTAGTCTTCTACGCCATGTCCATTTATTATTTTCAAAAGATGCAAGACAGGTAACATTTTGACATATGAGTTCTTCAACCATGAGAGTACATACATTTCTATCTATAGTAGCAATAAATTCAGTTTTGTTATCATTTGAAGTCCTAACAATGCATTTGTCATTTCTGAAAAGCACCTCATTACCATTATCACATAGTTGACTTATACTAAGCAAGTTATGTCTAAGTCCATCAACAAGCAATACATTTTTAATGGTAATACCTTTAAATTTGATTGAACCTTCACCGATGATTTTTCCTTTGGCATTGTCTCCAAATGTCACCGTTCATTGTTCTTCCACGTTGAGAGTAGAGAATTTGGAAGAGTCGAATGTCATATGCCTTGAACATCCACTGTCAAGGTACCATTTGTCCAAGGTAGAGTTGCTACTCAAGCATACTTATAAGATAGAGAATCAAGTCTTGGGCTTAGGTACCCAAATTGTTTTGGGTCCTTTTGGATTAGTTCCTTATGAGCCCAAATTACTTGCTATTATTGTCCAAGTTTTTCACAATAATAGCAAGTAGGAATGACTTTAGAACTAACATTATGATTCAAATGAGAATGTGATGTTCTAGCCTTTACAAATGAAATGGGTTTGTGGGTATCCTTCTTGTATGAGGGTTTCTTTTGATGAGGTTGGTACCCAAGACCACACTTATCATGAGAAACTTTCATGTCAAGTATTTCATCTAATTTTGTTTTCCCACACTTAACTTTCAAACATTGTTTTTCATTTTCCCATTTCAACTCCTTGTTTTCAAAATATAATTTTTCAATATTCAAATATATTTCTTGATTTTCTTTTAAAAAGTCTTGGTTTAAAACTTCAAGATTTTTTACCTTTTCTAACAAGATTTTATTTTCATTAACTATACATGTGAGTGCATTGCATTCCTTTTTTGATTTTTCAAGTTCATGATTTAGTTTTTCTATTTCCTTCATAAGTTTGATGTTTTTGGAAACTTCAAGAATGTGTGCTTCTTGAAATTTCTCACAAGCATCATACAAATCTTCATACATGAAGGAAACATTTTCATCTTCTTCATTGATTACAGCATTAATTGATGATAAGGAGTTTACCTCCTTAGGTGAGTCGTCCTCTTGGACTCCCCATGAGACAAATGTGAGAAACTTCATCATCGCTTTCTTCACTTCCGGATGAGGAGCTAAACCCATCATATGTTGCACTGAAGCTCTTCTTCTTGTCCTTTCCTCTTCTCTTATTGAACTTCTTGTCGAGCTTCTTGAGAGGACAATCAGATCTTACATGTCCGAGCTTGTGGCATCGAAAACATCTTAATTCATCTTTGTCATCTTTCTCTTCTTTTTCTTTTCTTGAGCTCTTCTCCTTTTGGAAGTCTATTATGTTTGTTCTTGTAAACTTCTTTAACTTGTGAGGAGAGAGATATCTTCCCTCCTAGCCTTGAGGCTTTCCTCTCATTCTCACTTCCACTTCCTTCTTCTTGAGCTTTGAAGGCTACACACTTCTTCTTTGTATTTTCTTTTGGGGCCTCTTGTTCTTCCGTCTCCCTTATCCTCATCTTCAACTTAAATGTAATGAAGAGCCGACAAGTTCTTCCAACTTCATAGTTTCCACGTTCTTGGCTTCTTCAATGGCGGTTGTCTTGGGATCCCATGTCTTTGGAAGTGATCGAAGGATCTTGTTGACCATTTCTTCGTTTGGGAAGACTTTACCTAGACCTTCCAACTCATTCATAATGTTAGTGAATCTAGTATACATTTCGGTGACGGACTCACCGGGTTTCATTTTAAAGGATTCTAGATCACTTAAAAGGATTCCATGCAAATGAGTCCATGTCAAGAGGACTCTATTATACACTACTTGAACCTTTAGTCTTCTTGTGTCTTCTTGAGTCTTTGTCTTATGGGCACTTGCATGAGATGTTCACTAGGGAGAGTCTTCTATCTTGCTTCTGTGCATGTGGCTCCCTTGAATCTTCAATGCTTGTAGGATGACCACCGAGGCTTGACTTGCTCTAAGTAGAGCCCTTTCTCTTTCCTTCTAGTGATGACTTCGATGATTCCTATCTATATCACAACACTACAGCAGCCATTAGTATTCTACCATCAATTTGGGTTTGTTGATCATCAAAATATGAATGGGTTGCACCCTTGGGCTTATACATACTCGCACGCCAAGCCAATCCCTGATCGACGTAGGCTCACTCGCTTGCCCATTAGATTCTATTGGGTCTAGGCACACTCGCACGCCAAGCCAATCCTTGATCGACCCAAGCTCACTCGCTCGCCTGGTCGACTCCATTGCCCCTAACTCGTTCGCTCGCCAGGCCAATCTGTGATTGACATAGGCTCACTCACTTACCTAGTCAAATCTATTGGCTTTAGGCACACTCGCATGTCAAGCCAATCCCTGATCGACATAGGCTCACTCGCTTACCTAGTAAAATCCATTAGCTCTAGGCACACTCACACGCCAAGCCAATCCCTGATCGACGTAGGCTCACTCGCTTACCTAGTCAATTCCATTAGCTCTAGGCACACTCGGCGCCAAGCTAATCCCTGATTGACATAGGCTCACTCGGTTACCTAGTCAATTCCATTGGCTCTAGGCACACTCGCGCATCAAGGCAATCCCTAATCGACATAGGCTCACTCACTTACCTAGTCAATTCCATTAGCTCTAGGCACACTCGCGCGCCAAGCCAATCCCTGATCTACATAGCCTCACTCGCTTTCCTAGTCAATTCCATTGGCTCTACGCACAATCACGCGCCAAGCCAATCCCTGATCAACATAGGCTCACTCGCTTACCTAGTCAAATCCATTGGCTCTAGGCACACTCGCGCACCAAGCCAATTTTCGACATTTTGGTTCCGTCGCAACTAAGTCAATGTTCAGGCGTAACTCTCGAAAGCCGAGTAAATCCGTTTGTACGCGATACTACAATCAATCAAATCAACCTATCCAAATCCAAAGAGCAAATGACGATCATGGATTTTCTCTATCAAATCAAATCAAATCTTGTGTACGATCCGCCGTATCAAATCGCTAGGTGCCATTTCGGCTTGTCTGTTATCAGTGTCATCACTGGATGTTAAAACGACATCCCTCGAGGTCCCTCCCCAAGTCATGTGTCCTGAATCTGACTTTCGATAACCCAGATGTCACTCTCCAAGTCAGGTGTCCTAAATCTGACTTCCGATGACCCTCCCAGCTGTTAGTAACGATGTCTACCCAAGACTCATTCTAACCGTCATATTTTCAAAGCCCCAAAAACCGTCGGCGAGAGGTTTCCACTCAATGTTCTGACAGCAAGATTCCTCGGTGAGGGCTGCACGCCTTAGGATCCGATGTGAGTCTTGCAAGCCTATCATTAGTCTCCAGTGATAAAATTTTGTTGTCTCCTTACTTTAACATTCAGGTGCCTTGCACCCTCCTGTAGACACCCAATTTTGTCAAGGCAGTATTAATGGTAGGTGTCGCGAGGAAGAAGCTTATGACCAGTCCCAGAGAACCAGTTGTGTTTCTCTCAATCTCTCTTTAGGGTATTTACAAAAGGTAGGAATTCCGAAAATGATCTTATCCCGAGGAAGCAATCGGAAATCATGTTTTAACACAGCACCTGCCTTTTTCGGCAAACCTAGAGCATGTTTACACAGCACCCACCATTTACAGCATCTGTCGGTAAACCCGTCTGCCCACGACATTCTAAATCGGTAGGTCAACTTTGGGTCCGAAACTCTCTTTTGTCACCCAAAGGGCACCCGGTCTCCCAAAAGCACTGGTTCACTGGAAAGTCCTAGAAACAAGGAATCCAACGGACTTGACCGCGTGCGAATCGGAGTCCAATCGGAAGAGATATGGATGATCGAAGTTACAGATAAAAGATGAAAATACTATGGGACAAAACAAAGAAGATACGAAATAGCGAAGGCCGAGTGTGACATCACTCGTCTTAGGGTTCGACCCAGATAAGGGTTTTAATCATCTATTCTCTCTCTCTCTCTCTCTCTCTCTCTCCCACTGGTGATATACACCTTCCTTCGGTGTAATTCCTCTCCTTCTGATGAGATTCAATCCCCGACCCATGTAGAAAATCAGACAGAAACCCTAGTTAGCTTGCTTTTTAGAAGAGAGAAAGTAGAGAAATACTAGGTAGCTCTTTTCGGACGTCGGCACTCCGCCGAATTGTTTAAGGTTCAGAGCATCTTTTTTCTTTTTTGTGTAGTTGTTCTGCCGAATTTTGCAGAACTATGAGCTACTTTTCCATAGTAGCGCCGTTGTTCTGCAGAAATCTAGACAAACTCGGAGGTTTTTTCAGCTATACAGCGCCGTTACACCACTGATTTCTCCACAGCCTCAGAGGCTCCTTTTCAATACAGCGCGATAGCGCTGTCGAATTTCAGAGAACCCAACGCCCTATTCTCAATATAGCGCCTTGGTTCTGCCGAAATTTTGACAATCTCTGAAATCTCCCTCTTCAAACAAGCGCGGTTACGCTGCCCAACTCTCCAAGTGGTAAGAATAAATCCTAAAAAATGTAAATAACATAAATATGTAATCCATATACTTTTCAGTTGTGTATTTACAAAACAGGTATGGGTGGGTTTCATCATCTGTGATGTCAAGCCCCTCAACCTGCTCCTTTACTACTTTCCAGTTGTATTTACAAAACGGGTATGGCTGGGTTTCATCATCCGTGTTGTCAAGCCCCTCAACCTGCCCCTGTACTACTTTCCAATTGTATTTCCAAAATGGGTATGGGTGGGTTTCATCATCCCTGATGTCAAGATCCTCAACCTGCCCCTTTACTACTTTCAAGTTGTATTTAAGAAACTGGTAGGGTGGGTTTCATCATTTCTGATGTCAAGCCCCTCTACCTGCCTTTTACTAATTCTAGCACTTTACAGCTTTATACACAGTAAGGTATGAGGTTGAGGTGTCAAAGAGACTTGTTCCGCTACGGCCGAGCACTTGAGTCATTATTCCCTCCGACTTGCTTTTACTGTCTGCAATTTACAGCTTTATGCACAGTAAGGTACGAGGTTGAGGTGTCAAAGAGACTTGTTCTGCTACGGCCGAACGCTTGTGACATTATTCCCTCCGACTTGCTTTTACTTTCTGCAATTTACAGCTTTATGCACAGTCAGGTACGAGGTTGAGGTGCTAAAGAGACTTGTTCCGTTACGGTCGAGCGCTTGAGACATTATTCCCTCCGACTTGCTTTTACTTTCTGCAATTTACAGCTTTCTGCGCAGTAAAGTACGAGGTGGTGACATTATAAGATCTCGGGCGCACAAATTGCCCCTTGAACTTATGTTATAAACCCCTCTGCCTTACTTTTACTTTCTGTACAGTCATTTTGCGTTTGATTAGCCTGCATCGTGAGTAAGTCGCGAATTCTTTATGAGAGCCGTATACAACTTACAATACCAGTCAGGTTGACTGTCGCTTATTTTTTATTTCTTTTGTAAATTTACTTCATTTACGTACGAAATTAAGTATAATCTAACAAGGGAAATAAAAATAAAATTATTTCATTTCAAATCCTTCCAAAATGCCAATCTAAGTTAGGAGACTGGATTAATTCGAGCAAGAGGGGTTCCTAACACCTTCCCTAATTGTAACCACAACCCTTGTCCAGATATCTGTAAGGACCATGCCTTAAGGCAAACAGAGCAAAATATAAGGTTCTAGGCCCAGAGCAAATGAACCCCTGATTACTATTTTTCCAACGAAATTCGAGTCGTTACTCATTTCCTTGGGAGAATAGACACGGGTCCTAGGCCCCAACCTAGGTGGCGACTCTGAATTCTCTCTATCTTGCTAAGTTAGGACTACGGTCCCGAGTTCGCAAGATACGCGGATCAAATAACACCCCCTGAAAACCCGATTGTGGTGGTCCCCTGTCGTCTTGCACAAACAAGGGAAAAAATCGGCTCCCACACCTCTACCAAAGAGGGGCATCTGTAGACACCCAATTTTTTCAAGGTGGTACTAATGGTAGGTGTCGCGAGGAAGAACCTTATGACGAGTCCCAGAGCACCATTTAGGTTTCTCTCGATCTCTCTTTACGGTATTTACAAAATGGAATGATTTTCGAAAAATATTTTATCCGGGAGAAACAATCGGAAAGCATGTTTTACGCAGCACCCGCCTTTTTCGGCAACCGAAAAGCCTATTTTACACAAGCACCCGCCTTTTTACGGCAACCCAAAGGACTCTTTGGTTCCTAGAAGCAAGCGATATTAGGTTCATTGGAAAGTCCCTGAAACGAGGAATCCAACGCACCTTACCGCATGTAAATACGAGTTCAAACGAGGAAGTTATAGGCGTTTTAAAAAAAACGAACAAAGAGACAAAAGCCTGGGGATGATGTCATCTGGATGACATCACCAAATTCGTCCAGGGCAAAATTTGGAGTGATCCCTAAGCCATATCCCGCCCCTTCGGAGCTATAAATAGAGGGTAAGTGTTTTTACACACCTTCGCTCCATCTTTGCCCCCTTGTTTTTTGGGTTTTTCCACCACCTTTGGTGAGATTTTCGCCCCCCCCCTTTTGGGTTATATCGAACCCCTGTAGAATTTAAGAAAAAACCCTAGTTTCTTTGTTTTCTGGAAGAGAGAAAGTAGAGAAACACTAGGTAGCTCACACCGGGCGTCGAAACTCCGCCGTAATTCTGAAGGTTCGGAGCGACATCTTCTTTCTACGCCGTTGTTCTACTTAATTTCGCAGAACTACGAGCTACGTTTCAAAAGTAGCGTCGTTGTTCTGCCGAAATTTCAACAACTTTGGAGCTCTTTTCAGCCACTTAACACCGTTACGCCACCGAAATCTCGACAGCTTCAGAGCCCTTCTTCTTCGAAACAGTGCGATTACGCTGCCCAATTCCCTCGGTAAAATTACATTTATTTACCACCTTTTTGCAATTTCCTTTACACAGTAGGGTACGCGGTGGTGACGTTATAAGATCTCAGGTGTTCAAATTGCCCCCTGAATTTATGATATAAATCCCTCTACGTTGCTTTTACTTTCTGTAATTTCTAGCTTTATGTAATTTCTTTTACAAAGTAAGGTACGAGGTGGTGACATCATAAGATCTCGGGTGCTCAAATTGCCCCCTAAAATTATGATATAAATCCCTCTATCTTTCTTTTCTTTTCTGCATGAAATTCCAAGGGTGGTCCCGAATTGGCAACTAATGAGGAGGTAAAATTAGGTTACTAACAAGTTTTAGACTTTTGAAAAATTCAAACCCAATTTCGAAGATTAAGAGATCAAGAATTAAATTCAAGCACACAAGTTAAATCTAAAGATGCAATGCAAATGTAAAGCAAGAGATTAAGAGAGAATGCACCTGAGATTTAAAGTGGTTTGGTCCTCCAACGCGAGGCCTACTCCACTCCACCAACCAAACCCGTTGATGGGTTCACTATATGATCTTCTTAACTTCAGCGAAGATCAATGCAGATTACAATTCCGATCGCCTTTAACCTTGGTGGCAATCTTCACCACGGAGAGTGGGCTCTGCTTCTCCGAACACTCGCCCAATACAAGTTTCTTGACTAAGAAAGAAAGAACAAAAACTCCCTCACAAGGGTTTATAAGATTTGTAGAAGATGTACAAAAATTGAGCCTAATGATCCAAATCCTAATCTTAGAGGATGAGAGGCATAAACAAGCTTTGATTCACTCTTGGGATATTCAAGTAGAGTTTTAGAGTGTTAGGATTGATAATTGGGAAAATTAGAATACCCATATATATAGGAAAACCCAATATGACCGTTTGAGGGGCATTGTCGTAAATCTGGCAAAGTTCTCAACCGTCAAATTTCTTCCCGTTATAGTGGTCTCGGAGTTCCGAGAAAGTTTCTTGGAGTTCCGAGAATTGATCTCGGAGTTCTGAGAATACAAACAGAAGTTGGAAAATTTCTACATGACCAAATCTCGGAGCTCCGAGGATTTCTCGGAGCTCCGAGGATTTCTCGGAGTTCTAAGCTCGGAGTTTCGAGAAGCCTATCAGCAACAGATTTTCAATTATGTTTTTGGGTTTCCAACTTTACACCAAGTTGGGATTATAAATGAGGGTTCCAAAGTGTTGGAACACCACAAGGACAATCACATTAATATTTAGGGTGTGTGAGATTAACTTAATTTATGCCTCTTAAAATCTAGACTAAGATTGGATCTTATACATTCTAACATAACTTCGATCTTCAATGCGATTCTTCAAGTCTTCATTCATCTTGGATCTCCGATGTCTTTGGCCTTCATAATGCAGTCAAATGAGAGCTTCTTGGCCTCAATCCAAGCAATCTTGTTTAATCACCATTATTATCTACAACTTAGA
Source organism: Tasmannia lanceolata (assembly GCF_043159265.1). Lineage (NCBI taxonomy): Eukaryota > Viridiplantae > Streptophyta > Magnoliopsida > Canellales > Winteraceae > Tasmannia > Tasmannia lanceolata. Next base: position 29,354,380 of record NW_027518690.1, on the reverse strand, counting down.
CATTCAAACACATTAGTGATATAAATCACTTGTGTATTGGAATCATCAAAATAAGATGGGAATGCCAAGGTGGGAACCATTGGGCTTACACTGCACTATCTTTTCCGGTTAGATTTGGAGGTTTACTTGGGATCAGTTGAAAGATCCTTTCAGGATTTATGACATATTGTAGACACCCCCATTTTCCTACGCATTAAAACGCAAAATATTCGGTAGTATGATCGAGTTTTGAATCCGTATTCAACATTAGATTAGGCATCCATGCATTTTAGGGTAGATTTCATTTCATTATGTGAGTTTTGAAGTTGATTCGCGATCCTAAAGGTCTCTAGGGGGTTCCTTTGGCCTCTGGAAGATGAAAGTTCAAGTTTCCAAGCAAATGAAAAAAACCTGCTATTTTTAGAATTTTCAGGGTTTCCCTTATTTTTGCCTATTTTGCACTGCAGGGGTATTTTGGTCATTCCCGATGTATCTCGTTTGACCCCAGAGTTATATTTGAGAAATCTTGAGTGATTTTACAAATTTTGAAAAAGCTGCTACTTTTAGAAAGTCATGAGGCTTCCACATTTTCATCATCTTATGGATATTTCAATCATTTCTCATATGTCCAAAACCATCTCGAGGGTACGGCTGATGGATTATGAGTAATTTCGTAAGTTTTGGGAAACCTGCTAAATTTAGATTTCTTAAGATTTTCTCTTAGTCTTGCACTTCGGGGGTATTTTAGACATTTCCAAACATATCATATTTGGTCCCTAAGTTGTGTCTAAGAAATCTTGAGTCCGTTCACAAATTTTTAAAAATCTGTTATTTTTAGAATTTCTCAGGGTTTTCCCTAGTCTCGCCAAATTCTAGCACCTCGGGGTAATTTGGTCTTTTCCTGTGTATTTCTTTTGATCCTCGAAATATGTCTGAGAGATTATGAATGATTTCCTGAATTTTGGAAAACCTGCTAAATTTAGAATTTCTCAGGAGTTTCGCTTAATTTGGAAATTCTAAGTGTTGAGGGCATTTTGGGTATTTTCAGGGGATACCAAATGATTCTGTTTAATATCGCTCACCGAAAGGACCCAATTTTAAAAGTTTCTATTTTTGAAGTTTGACCAGAAAGACTTTCCATTTTTAATTTTTCCCTTTAGGGGTGGACCAATCTGAGGATATTTTGGTCGCATTTGGATGTCTAACAGTCAAGTAGGGGCATTTTGGTCCGAAAAGTTATTTCCCAAAAAAGATGGTTCGATCATGTATGAGGGATGCACCATAAATGTCAAATGAGTTGGGTCCATATATAGAATGTTGAATTTAGAAAGATTTTATTGATTTTTTACGGAAAAACCCGAAACCCGTGTGAAATGGCCCATTGGGCTAAAGCCCGCAAAGATGGAGCTCATGTGGGTTCACCCATATGGGTCAACCACCATGGTGGGCGGCCCACATGAGTTGAGCACCCAACCTTGATGATGTCACAATGGTGACATCATATTTGTTAAAAGAAAAATAAAAAGAATAAAAAATGAAAAGAAGGAAAGAAGGAAAAGATGACTGATTGCTTAAAAAGGTTTTCTTCCAAAGAAGCAATGTGGAATGAGAATACCATGTCTTGATTGACAAGAAATTAAGATTGGAATCAAATCCAATTTGGAAACAAGAAAGAAAGAAAGCAAGAAGAGAAAATTGGAAACAAGCCAAAAATGGAGTTCTCACATTGGAAATTACTATTTCTCTCTTAACCGTAACTTTTTTTGTATAAAAATCAAAACAAACAATTCAAAAAAAGAGGAAAAAAATCCAAATTCGTCCATTTTCTCTCTCCTCCCAAGAAATTTTTTTTTCTTTTCTCTCTTGAAGTGTGTTCATATCTCTCAAGTGTTCTTCACAAAAGAAATTGTTGAATTCCTTTTTCTTTTTCAACAAATCACAGATCAAGGATCTTTGGGGTGTTCTTTGTGTCTTCTTCATCATATAAAAGGGTGCGACAAAGCGTATACCTCGGATCTACGCACCCTATAGACAAGGAGCGCGATCAACGGTAGGATCTTTATCTTTGTAATATCAAAAATAGAAAAGCATGCTAGGATTTTACTTTTGGTAGATCAAATCAATGAATTTTTTCTTGAAATTTCAGTATGTTATAATATAGATTATAAGTTTTCAAAATTCAAAATTTCACCAAAAAATTAAACTTCCTCCATTTAATAATGATTTTCTTTCGTTTTTTATTCAATATGGATTTCAATCGGATTATCAAATTAAGTGTTAGAAAACGTGGGTTTCTTTAAAAAATGATATTTTTTGGGATTTCTATAAAATAAAATACTACTGGAAACTTAATTTCGAACCGTGGTTCGGCCGTTATATTTTTCATTCTATTTTTCAAAGAATAACCCTGAAAAGGGTTATTTATTGATGAATGGAGCCAAAAGTATATCAAATCATGTTCAAATTTAGTGAAAGTTTGTTTCCAGTAGTTTTACAAGGTTTTTAGATCACCCAAACATTTTCATATTTTTTGGAGTTTGTTTAATCGGATTATTCATTATTTTAAATTTTGGCTATTTTTAATAAATACCAAATCTTTTTAAAAATTGATGAAACTTTCCAGAATTAAAGCCTAATAATAAATGGAAGTTTTCATTGAAAAATATTTCAAAAAAATATGGTTTTTACTGTTTTCTAATCGCTTTCCCGTTTTACGTGCCATAATTCTTTTTCTTATTAAATTAATATATTTTCAAAATTTTTCTTTAAAAAACCAGTAACTTTGGTTACTGGAATGTTAGAGAAATATTTTCAACTAATTTTGCAAAGATTTGATAAGGTTTTACAATTTATTTTAATAAACGGGTTTTAACGCCTAGGAAACAAATTGATCTCTTATATTTAAAAATCAATTTTATGGAGGAGATTTAAGTTTTAAGTTTTAAAATTTTGATAATAAATTCTATAATCTATTATATATCTACTGGAATTTTTTGTTTGATTTTAGGATACCATTAGGTTTCCTTTTTAAGTAATTCTTTAGTTTTATCTGATTTTTGTGTGAATTTAAATGGGCATCAAATCATCATAAAAATTCATCAAAGTCATACAGTAGTCTAATCATGATTATCTTTATACTGTAAGAGTTTAAGTTGATATGAAATTGATATGCTATAGGTTACTGTGTTAATCTATAATCTGATTTGAATTTTGAAAAATCGAACATTGATATCTAATCTTAATGATAATTCATGCAAATTTTTCAGTAAGCTTTAATCATCTATATCTTTATTCGGTAAAAGTTTGGAGTAATTTAAAAGTGATATGATATAGGTTACTGTCTTAATCCATAATCTGATTTGGATTTTGAATCTATGAAAATTTTTCAGTAAGCTATATTCATTCCTCTCTTGTTACTGTAGAAATTTCAATTTATTTCGAATTTGTTTGCAATGAGTTCATTTGTAAAATCATTCATGTGATCTGAAATTGATAAAATCTATTAAAAATTGAAATTAACCAAAATCATTATGAAAACTTCCATGGAACCTTAAATTTATGTCACGTATTCATTCCTTAAGCCGCTGAAACAGAAATCTTAGGAGTCTTAGATTTTCCTTGTAAAATGGCTACGTTAGGATAATTTAGATGCCGAGATCGCATCCATAATCGTATCCCAATTGCAATTGATCCTTGAAAATTTGAGTATTTAAATTATAGCATGTTATTGGCTCCGAGGTCTACTGTTCACGAAAATCCTGAGAAATATGCCAGGCAATAAGGTGCTATAACTTAAGTATTAAATTGCGCAAGGGAAGAGCGCACGATTCCCTTCCATGGATGTGATTCAATCCTGAAGCTTGCAAACCATAGAGCCTTTGGTATTCCTTAGATGTTTAGGAACCGAAAATCCTTGAAATCTGAAAATCATTAACTTCAACAACTTGAATCAATTTACCTCATGTCTTTCGGAACCGTTGGATTGTGGTTTCCATCGTAGGAACCATTAGAGCCCCATTTAGGAGCACTTGTGTCATGTTGTGTCCGAAGTTTTAGGGAGTCCTAGAGTTAGGAGTCCAGCCTCATCACGGGCGTTTGCTATGGATAGCAACCGTGCCATAGATCTAGTTACACTAGTTACCCTCTTTTCTCATAGGACAAGCCTAGTTACCTAGGACGTAGGTTAACCTGCATTAGTCTAAGGGACAACTTGCACTCAATTTATAAGCAGTGAAAATTTTTATTTTTTTATTTTTTTATTTTTTTTTAAACAGTAATGCTCTTAGAATTTGATTACCACTCCTAGGATTGCTTGGTTTCAATGCCCCCAAGTTTCTTGGATGACATTTAAGCTTGCTCGAACTTCTTTTCTCTTCTTCAATCTTGATACCGACTGTAACCTTCTTATAATGACTCTCTTACCGTGACCAAGTCACCTCTTCAGCGTTTTTAACTTGCCGGACCGCGTTAGCCTTAACTTTTGCCTGAATCGTCCTTTCGGATTCTCAACTCAGCAGGCTATCCCCTTAGCTTTTGCCTAAGCCGCCCTTTCGGGTTTTCAACTTAGCAGGGTAATGTACTTAAATTTTGCCTAGACCACCCTTTCAGGTTTTCAACCTAGCAGATCTGAAACTCCATTCTTTTTTCTTTTCTTTTTTTTTTCACTTTTTGTGTTTCGGAACCTAGATCATTAATTCTGAACACCGGAAGGACTTTATAGGTAGGATAGGGCTTTTCAAAGAATGGCTTAAGGTTCAATAAAGATTTCGACCGAACCTGTGAACAGGTTGCCTACGTGTCCCAGGGTAGGAATCAGGTCGTGCGTAGTTCAGGGCGAATGCCCCTAGTTTGAAGATAAGTTGTTTGAAGGTTAATTGATTTTTCTTTTTCTTTTCTTTCTGGAATAATTGACTTCCCTTCTTTTGGAACTTGTCCCTCTTTTTTCTGAAAGGATTGAATATCTTTTCCTTTTTTTTTGAATCGACTGAACTCGGTTTAACCGAGCTGCCTACGTACCCCAGTGTAGGGATCAGGTCTCGCGTAGTTCGGGGCGGATGCCCCTAGTTTGATGGGTTTTCAAGAAAATTTCATTCAGGCTCGAAGGGTTTGCAAACCGATATTCTTTTGACGTTGGGTTCTGATTTTGGGATTTATTCGGCCAAAAGAGGCCTTCCGATGTTCAGATTGGGAATCGATATAGGTTACTAGAGTCCCTCTAGTACTGTTTATTTATTTATTTTATTTTTTTCTCTTTTTTTTTCACGGAGTTTGACGGCATTTCCCGGTAAGAGATAATGATTCTTCTTCCTTCTGGATATTGATAAGTAATTTGACCTTGAGGGTGCATACCGGTTTTTGGACATCATTTCATCCTTGAATCGGTGGCCCTTGATATTTTGATGATCGCTCTGAGATGATTGCTCTTGCACTTTTCATATTGAATTTGATGGCTTTACATTGTCACCGGTGAAACCTGTGACCGGGGCCATTGACTGGAGATATGGAAGTTGTTTCGAATCCATGTCCCTTGTATAGCATGCGACATTTACTCCATTCTTTCTTTAACCTTCTATCTGGGTCTTTCTCCTGGCATTAATGATAGTGCTTACTGGACCATCTCTTTATTCTCGAAATAGGTTTATCAATTCCTCACATTCTTCAAAGGGTAATGTGTTTTCAATCGATATTCACTGAAACAAAGTTTCAGTGCCAGTGCTTACCATTTCAATTTTCTCTTTGAGAGGCTGAGCTCGGCGCTCCTCCTCTTGTTTGAGCATATGCTGCAACTCAGGAGGAGTTTCGTCTGCATCTTCTTTCTCATTCGAGGAGGGAGTATTTTTTCTCTTTATTTTTCTCAGAAGCACACGTTGGAATGTATAGAGAAAGCAAGTTTCACTGAATTGAAAATGACTACATGTAATAAGACTTATCCTGAACAGACTCAGGATTTACAATATTGACTCAAAAATAAAAGTAAGAAAAGCTCAACTGGACTAGAAATTTATTCAAACTTTTAGAAGATTGCACTCGATAACTGGACTCGACATCGTGACTGGACTTAATTAAAATAACAAAAGGACTAAGACTACTACAACTGTTTGGCTTTGGAGGCTCGGCGAAAACTTAATTATCATCATAACAAATGCCTTTTAACTTCTGGTTCTTCTCTATCACTGCAACTGAACCTGAGCTTCTCAAACCCCAAGTGTCTAAACATCATCCAGCGGCGGTACAACATGGTTTTGCATAGGATTATCAACAATATTTGGCGCTTATTGAAATGGTAGCTTGCGCTCATCAATCAACTTCTGGATCACATGCCTCAGAGTTATACACTGATCAGTATTATGCCCCGATCCTCGATGAAAATCGCAGTGCTCTTCCGTCCTCCATGTCCTAGGGAGCGGATTAGGAGGTTCCTTAATGCGAGGTAAATAGATATCGCCGGATTCCAATCCTTGCTGTAGTATGACAGATGGTGGAAATAGGAGAGGGGTAAATTCCCTATTGGGCTTTGGCTGAGCTGCAATCCCTGATTGATTATATTTGAATATCATAGGGTTCTGTGACGGGTTAGTCCTTGATACATTATCAACCTCGGAGATCTTAGCTAGAGTCTGTGTCTTAACTTCTTTTGAATTGGGGTTACCTCTATTGTAAACTCCTTGTGCCATTGCTTCCTCAATTTGCATACCAGCATTGATGAAGTGTTTAAAATCTGGATAATACTGAAGAGACATGTGATATTGGAGCTGAGAGGATATATTCTTCATAATCATCTGGACTTGTTCCTCTTCTGAGGGACGCTGCATCATTTGAGCCGATAACATTCTCCATCTCTTGACAAAAGTTAAGAATGACTCTTTTAAGTCCTGCTTGGTTCTCTCAAGATCCTTCCTAGTGATTTCGGTTCCATCATCATATTTGAATTGCTTGATGAACTGCTCTCCAATATCCTTCCATGTCCTATAACGAGTCTTGTCTAGGACCATGAACCACCTTTTAGCGACCTTTGTCAGGAAAATCGGGAACAATTGAGCCATTTGCTCAGCAGATAGACCTTGAGGCTGGCACATGATAGTGAACATTTGCAAGTGTGTGATCGGACAACCCACACCGTCATATTTGTCAAAATCTGGCATCTGAAAGCTTACGGGGAGACGGATTTTGGGAAACAATGCAAGATCACTTGGGTTGAAACCACCCTGGTCCTAAAGCTGGATGTCTTGAACTTTCCTGGTAAGACTTTCTAATTTCTCCATAACCGTCTTATCAACCGCCGACTGAGAAGGCTTACTGTGACCTTCGCTGTACTGTTCTTTTTCTAACTCTTCTTTAGTTTTATCTGGGATAGGGATGAACACTGGCTGGGCAGGTGCTGCTGAAGTAGTTGTATGGTGCATAGGCCCTTTATCTTTGGAAGACGATGGCGCCAACTTCTCAGAAAGCTGGGTCTTGATAACTCGGTTCTCCTCTTTGAGCTCTTGAAGTTGGTGGAGAATCAAGGCGAGAGTATCGGTAACAGCAATAGGTGGAAGATTATCTTGGTTTTCTGCCATTGGCGAGGATGAGGAAGAGAAAGGAGGAGATGCTGGGGTTCTCAAAGAAGGTGGCGAAAATTTAAGATCCCGAAACACAAAGAGTGAAAAAAAAAGAATGGAGTTTGAAGATCTGCTAGGTTGAAAACCTGAAAGGGTGGTCTAGGCAAAATTTAAGATCCTTCCCCTGCTAAGTTGAAAACCCGAAAGGGCGGCTTAGGCAAAAGCTAAGGGGATAGCCTGCTGAGTTGAGAATCCGAAAAGACGATTCATGCAAACGTTAAGGCTAACACGGTCTGCCAAGTTAAAAACGCTGAAGAGGTGACTTGGTCACGGTAAGAGAGTCATTATAAGAAGGTTACAGCCGGTATCAAGATTGAAGAAGAGAAAAGAAGTTCGAGCAAGCTTAAATGTCATCCAAGAAACTTGGGGGCATTGAAACCAAGCAATCCTAGGAGTGGTAATCAAATTCTAAGAGCATTACTGTTTAAAAAAAATAATAAAAAAATAAAAAAATTTCCAGTGCTTATAAATTGAGAAACTACTCTTTGAAAGGCTAGACTTACCAAACAAAACGATAACTAAGTCAGGAGCATCACTGTGTATCAGTCCAGTCAGTCCATTCCTGTACGTTTTAGCTCATTCTTTCAGAAACTTTCCATTCATCCAATAGTGTCTTTTACCATCTTCCCCTTTTTAGTAGAGTCGATCATTGTCCAGTTAGTCAAATGTTGCAGCTGTCTCGGTAAAAGACGCCTGGTGTAGCTAACCCCCTACAATTGTTCCAGAGCTAAGTTAATCCGCAGGCAAGGATTTCAGGAGTTAAGAAAAAAATCCAGTCTAAGCAAAGTCAGTTCCAGAAGAATCCAGAAGCAGAAAAATCTAAAAAACCAGTTCCCATAAGAAGATCATACCTTAGAAAAGTACCTTGAGCTTGGAAGAGCCTTAGATGCAATGGTGGTTGAGCCAGTTTCTCATAAAGATGAACCATTAAAAATCGGAATCTCCTTCTAGTCAGTTGAATATTTGTCTGAATGCTTGTCAAAAGAAGAATCCTCTGTACCAGTGTCCAAATATTCCGAGGTCCCAATTCATATCCCTAGTAAAGAAGATCTTGATCTAAGAAATTTCAAGCCCTGTGAGACTTTCTTGTTCATCCCCAGTAAACAATTCAAAATGCTAATAAACTTGTGTAAAAACCAGTTTACTAGTTCATCAATTACCAATTCCTAATTCGCCAGTACCAGTTCACCGATTCCAGTATTCCAGTTCCAGTTCCAGTATCCAGTATTCCAAAATTCCAGTTCCAGTATCCAGTATTCTAGTATTCCAGTTCCAATATCCAGTACTCTAGTATTCCAGTTCCAGCATCCAGTATTCAGTTTCAATTCCAGTATTCCAGTTCTAGCGTCCATTATTCAGTTTCAATTCCAGTATTCCAGTTCCAGCATCCAGTATCCAGTTTCAATTCCAGTATTCCAGTATTTCACTATTCCAGTTCCAGTTCCAGTATCCAGTATTCCAATATTCCAGTTCCAGTATCCAGTATTCTAGTATTCCAGTTCCAATATCCGGTACTCTAGTATTCCAGTTCCAGCATCCAGTATTCAGTTTCAATTCCAGTATTCCAGTTCCAGTTCCAGTATCCAGTATTCTAGTATTCCAGTTCCAATATCCAGTACTCTAGTATTCCAGTTCCAGCATCCAGTATCCAGTTTCAATTCCAGTATTCCAGTATTTCACTATGCCAGTTCTAGTCTCCAGTCCCAGTATCCAATATTCCAGTATCACAGTTCTAGTGTCCAGTATCCCTATCACCTGTATTCCAGTGTTCCATTTTCCAGTACTCGTATTCCTGTTCCCAGTATTTCGACACTCCAATTCCAACACCCAGTTCCAGTGTCCGAAAATCCAGTGTTTCAGTACTCTAATTCTAGTATCCGGTATGTCTTCGTTCTAGATTCCCGATTCCCGATGTTTAGATCAAGATTCCAGTTTTCAGTTTCCAGTCCTAACATCCAGTGATCAAATTCCAATCCCAATTGAATCAATCAAAATGTCAATCAAATTTAATCCCCAGTTCACCAATTATCAATTTTTGACTCTCCAGTTTTCCAGTAATCAAGTTCTACAATTCCCAGTGAACTAGATCTTTAACTTCTCAGCTCTTTAATTCTTTAGTTATCCGACTATTGAGTCCCTTAATCATCCAGTTCTCCAATTTTCAGCTCTGCAAATATCCAGTCCCTAAATTTTCTACTTCTCCAGTTTTTCAATTCTTCAGTTCATCAAATCTTCAATTCTCCAGTTTCAAGTTATCCAGTCTTCCAATTCTCCAGTCCACCCATTGTTTGATTATTCGATTTCTCAGTTCTCCGTTCTCAAGTCCTTAAGCCTCTAATTCTCTAGTAATCGAGTCCTCCAGTTTTTAAATTGTCATTTCCAGTCTCATTCTCAATTGTCAAATCCGATCTTAAATCCATTAGCCCCCATCTCACTAGCGAATAGGCTAATTCTCTGTTTTCTCTGAGCCTGTTCAGGGAATGGTGCCTCCTTCCGTCGTTGCCCGTTTGAAAACGGCACCACGTCTAGGTTGCATGATTTTTACACCCAGATTGAATCCAGTTCTTTATTATTCTGAACCATCAAGTTACGATGTTTAGAGTAAATGATCTTGATTATGTTTTAGGACTTCATCTAGGGTCTTGCATTAGGTTAGGTTGCATTGTCTAGTGAATCCATTGTTGATTAAAGCTACGCAAAATGGTTCTGTCACTTTTTGCTTTGGTATTCGATGACTACGTCGCCTCTACCAAAGAGGGACATCTGTAGACACCCCCATTTTCCTACGCATTAAAAAGCAAAAGATTCGGTAGTATGATCGAGTTTTGAATCCGTATTCAGCATTAGATTAGGCATCCATGCATTTTAGGGTAGATTTCATTTCATTATGGGAGTTTTGAAGTTAATTCGCGATCCTAAAGGTATCTAGTGGGTTCCTTTGGCCTCTGGAAGATGAAAGTTCAAGTTTCCAAGCAAATGAAAAAAACCTGCTATTTTTAGAATTTTCAGGGTTTCCCTCATTTTTGCCTATTTTGCACTGCAGGGGTATTTTGGTCATTCCCGATGTGTCTCGTTTAACCCCCGAGTTTTATTTGAGAAATCTTGAGTGATTTTACAAATTTTGAAAAAAGCTCCTATTTTTAGAAAGTCATGGGGCTTCCACATTTTCATCATCTTATGGATATTTCAATCATTTCTCATATGTCCAAAACCATCTCGAGGGTACGGCTGATGGATTATGAGTAATTTCGTAAGTTTTGGGAAACCTGCTAAATTTAGATATCTCACTTCGGGGGTATTTTAGACATTTCCAAACATATCATATTTGGTCCCTAAGTTGTGTCTAAGAAATCTTGAGTCCGTTCATAAATTTTCGAAAATCTGCTATTTTTAGAATTTCTCAAGGTTTTCCCTAGTCTCGCCAAATTCTAGCACCTCGGGGTAATTTGGTCTTTTCCTGTGTATTTCTTTTGATCCCCGAAATATGTCTGAGAGATTATGAATGATTTCCTGAATTTTGGAAAACCTGCTAAATTTAGAATTTCTCAGGAGTTTCGCTTAATTTGGAAATTCTAAGTGTTGAGGGCATTTTGGGTATTTTCAGGGGATACCAAATGATTCTGTTTAATATTGCTCACTGAAAGGACCCAATTTTAAAACTTTCTATTTTTGAAGTTTGACCACAAAAACTTTCCATTTTTAATTTTTCCCTTTAGGGGTAGACCAATCTGAGGGTATTTCGGTCGCATTTGGATGTCTGACAGTCAAGTAGGGGTATTTTGGTCCGAAGAGTTATTTCCCAAAAAAGATGGTCAGATCATGTGTGAGGGATGCACCATAAATGTCAAATGGGTTATATCCATGTATAGAATGTTGAATTTAGAAAGATTTTATTGATTTTTTACGGAAAAACCCGAAACCCGTGTTAAATGGCCCATTGGGCTTAAGCCCGCAAAGATGGAGCTCATGTGGGTTCACCCATATGGGTCAACCACCAGGGTGGGCGGCCCACATGGTTGACCCACATGAGTTGAGCACCCAACCTTGATGATGTCACAATGGTGACATCATATTTGTTAAAAGAAAATTAAAAAGAATAAAAAATGAAAAGAAGGAAAGAAGGAAAAGAGGAATGATTGCTTAAAAATGTTTTCTTCCAAGGAAGCAATGTGGAATGAGAATAACATGTCTTGATTGACAAGAAATTAAGATTGAAATCAAATCCAATTTGGAAACAAGAAAGAAAGAAAGCAAGAAGAGAAAATTGGAAACAAGCCAAAAAGGGAACTCTCACATTGGAAATTACTATTTCTCTCTTAACCGTAACTTTTTTTGTATAAAAATCAAAGCAAACAATCCAAAAAAAGAGGAAAAAAAATCCAAATTCGTCCATTTTCTCTCTCCTCCCAAGAATTTTTTTTTTCTTTTCTCTCTTGAGGTGTGTTCAAATCTCTCAAGTGTTCTTCACAAAAGAAATTCTTGAATTCCTTTTTCTTCTTCAACAAATCACAGATCAAGGATCTTTGGGGTGTTCTTTGGGTCTTCTTCATCATATAAAAGGGTGCGACAAAGTGTATACCTCGGATCTACGCATCGTAGAGACAAGGAGGGCGATCAACGGTAGGATCTTTATCTTTGTAATATCAAAAGTAGAAAAGCATGCTAGGATTTTACTTTTGGTAGATCAAATCAAAGAATTTTTCCTTAAAATTTCAGTATGTTATAATATAGATTACAAGTTTTCAAAATTCAAAATTTTACCAAAAAATTAAACTTCCTCCATTTAATAATAATTTTCTTTCGTTTTTTATTGAATATGGATTTCAATCGGATTATCAAATCAAGTGTTAGAAAATGTGGGTTTCTTTAAAAAATGATATTTTTTGGGATTTCTATAAAATAAAATACTATTGGAAACTTAATTTCGAACCGTGGTTCGGCCGTTATATTTTTCATTCTATTTTTCAAAGAATAACCCCGAAAAGGGTTATTTCTTGGTTAATGGAGCCAAAAGTATATCAAATCATGTTCAAATTTAGTGAAAGTTTGTTTCCAATAGTTTTACAAGGTTTTTAGATCACCCAAACATTTTCATATTTTTTGGAGTTTGTTTAATCGGATTATTCATTATTTTAAATTTTGGCTATTTTTAATAAATATCAAATCTTTTTACAAATTGATGAAACTTTCCAGAATTAAAACCTAATAATAAATGGAAGTTTTCATTGAAAAATATTTCAAAAAAAATATGGTTTTTACTGTTTTCTAATCGCTTCCCCGTTTTACGTGCCATAATTCTTTTTCTTATTAAATTAATATCATTTCAAAAAATTTCTTTACAAACCAGTAACTTTGGTTACTGGAATGTTAGAGAAATATTTTCAACTAATTTTGCAAAGATTTGATAACGTTTTACAATTTATTTTAATAAACGGGTTTTAACGCCTAGGAAACAAATTGATCTCTTATATTTAAAAACCAATTTTATGGAGGAGATTTAAGTTTTAAGTTTTGAAATTTTGATAATAAATTCTATAGTCTATTATATATCTACTGAAATTTTTCATTTGATTTTAGGATACCATTAGGTTTGCTTTTTAAGTAATTCTTTAGTTTTATCTGATTTTTGTGTGAATTTAAATGGGTATCAAATCATCATAAACATTCATGAAAGTCATACAGCAGTCTAATCTCATGATTATCTTTTTACTGTAAGAGTTTAAGTTGATATGAAATTGATATGCTATATGTTACTGTGTTAATCTATAATCTGATTTGAATTTTCAAAAATTGGACATTGATATCTAATCTTAATGATAATTCATGCAAATTTTTCCGCAAGCTTGAATCATCTATATCTTTATTCTGTAAAAGTTTGGAGTAATTTAAAAGTGATATGATATAGGTTACTGTCTCAATCCATAATCTGATTTGGATTTTGAAAAATAAGAAATTAATAGCAACTTAATATAAAAATCTATGAAAGTTTTCCAGTAAGCTATATTCATTCCTATCTTGTTACTGTAGAAATTTTAATTTATTTCGAATTTGTTTGCAATGAGTTCATTTGTAAAATCATTCATGTGATCTGAAATTGATAAAATCTATTAAAAATTGAAATTTACCAAAATCATTATGAAAACTTCCATGGAACCTTAAATTTCTGTCACGTATTCATTCCTTAAGCCGCTGAAACAGAAATCTTAAGAGTCTTAGATTTCCCTTGTAAAATGGCTAGGCTAGGATAATTTAGATGCCGAGATCGCATCCATAATCGTATCCCAATTGCAATTGATCCTTGACAATTTGAGTATTTAAATTATAGCATGTTATTGGCTCCGAGGTCTTCTGTCCACGAAAATTCTGAGAAATATGCCAGGCAATAAGGTGCTATAACTTAAGTATTAAATTGCGCAAGGGAAGAGCGCACGATTCCCTTCCATGGATGCGATTCAAGGCTGAAGCTTGCGAACCATAGAGCCTTTGGTATTCCTTAGATGTTTAGGAACTGAAAATCCTTGAAATATGAAAATCATTAACTTCAACAACTTGAATCAATTTACCTCATGTCTTTTGGAACCGTTGGATTGCGGTTTCCATCGTAGGAACCATTAGAGCCCCATTTAGGAACACTTGTGTCATGTTGTGTCCTAAGTTTTAGGGAGTCTTAGAGTTAGGAGTCCAGCCTCATCACGGGCGTTTACTATGGATAGCAACCGTGCCATAGATCTAGTTACACTAATTACCCTCTTTTCTCATAGGACAAGCCTAGTTACCTAGGACGTAGGTTAACCTGCATTAGTCTAAGGGACAACTTGCACTCAGATATGATCATATAGCATCATAGATGAAGTCCTAGGATAATAAAATCTTCAACTTGAATTAAATAACTTCTTTTAAAATTGTTGAAACAGTCAATATCCAGTCTAGATCGGTGTCCTAGATGAGTTAGGCATAAGTAGCTTAGCTTAGGTGCACCGAACTACGTCACTCTGATCCCAGTGAGGCTTGGGTACGTAGGCAGCTTGGATGCTTGATGGCATACCAATCACGAGTCGGCTCCACACATAAGTGGGGTTTTGTACATTAATCCTTAAATTAAAAGTAATTAAATCACGTAGGACTTTCCATGAAATTAGAAGTTTAAGAGAACTTTCACTTAGATTGAATTCAAACAAATTAAGAAAATCAAGATACACATTTAGGAATTACATTGAAATTAGATCTTAGGATGCATGTCACATAGTTCGCACATTAATATAGAGTTAAATGAGCCATTTAAAAGAAATTCGAAAGAGTTAACTTTTGGAATTGAAGACCGATTATCGAGCAGGAATGGTGCATGTGGTGGTAACTCCCCATACCTTCCATTCTCGTAACCAGGTAACGAGTCTAGATTTCTGGTCAATTATGGGTCCTAGATCCCTCATCTAGGTGGTGACTCTGCCACTCTCTTTTGCGTGGAATTCGGATTGCCTTAGTGATCCCAAGTTCACGGAAAAGATGAATTAAATCACACCTTGCTAGGCTCGGCGGCTTACCTCTGCCCTTATGGGTACTGGGTTGCACATTTGTTTGCACCCTATGGCTTGGTTGCTGCCTGCTTGGTTGGGTAATTAAAATCAATAATAAAAAGCACACGCCATTCGCGTGGGTACGAGAGACCAAGAGAGAGCGTGGCGGCTCGCGCCCCACCCCTCCCGCGGGATCGGGTCCCACACATATGACATATGATTTTCTTAATTTGTTTGAATTCAATCTAAGTGAATATTCTCCTAAAATTTTAATTTGTGGGAAACCCTATGTATTTTAATTAATTCAATTAAAAACACTAACATACAAAACCCTACCATTTGTGGTGGGCAACTCGTGCTCGGTATGCGATTCAAAGCATCCAAAGCTGTCTACGTATCCAAGCCTCACTGGAATCAGAGTTGATCGTAGTTCGGTGACCTAAATTAAGCTACATGCCTAAGACATCTAGGACACAAATCTAGACTGGAAGGATTCGACAGTTTAAGAGAGATTATTTAGTTCAAGTTGAGTAAATTTTATTATCGTAGGACTCCATCTAAGATGCTATATGATCCTATCTAAGTGCAAGACATCCCTTAGACTATTGCAGGTGAACCTACATCCTAGGTAACTAGGCTTGTCCTATAGGAAAAGGGGTAACTAGTGTAACTAAATCTATGACTCAATTGCTAATAATAGCAATCGGTCGTGATGAGGCTGAACTCCCTAACTCTAGGACACCCTAAAACTTAGAATGTGACATAAGTGTTCCTAATTGGTTCTAAAGGTCCATACGAAGATATACCGTTATCCAACGGTTCAAAAGCATGTATCAAATGATTTTAATTTATTAAGTTAATGATTTTTAATTTTTCAAAGATTTTTGATTCTAAGGAATACCAAAGGATTTAGAGCTTGACGAATTTCAGCCTTGAGTTGCATTCATGAAAGGGAATCGTGCTTTCCTCGCTTGCCTAATTTGGCAACTAAATTATAGTATGTTATTGCCTGGCATAGTTCTCAGGATTTTCGTGGATAGTGGACCTCGGAGCCAATAACATACGATAATCTAAATGCTCAAATTATCAAGGATGTATCGCAAATTGGATACGATTATGAACACAATCTGGGCAGTTAAACTATCATAGCATTGCAAATTAGCAAAGAAAATCAATGACTCCTAAAGTTTCGATTTCGATAGTTTAAAGATTGAATACATGATAGAGAATTAGAATTCTCTGAAATTTTTTATAACAATTCGAATTTATTTAAGGATTTTACAATTTCAGATCAGATTATAGATTTACACATAAACGTAAAAAAAATCTAATCAAATTAAGCGAAATTTTTTACAGTAGCTTTCTATTGACCAAAGAAGATTACTGTAAAATTTTCATGGATTGTAAATATGTTTTGCTATCAGTTTTCCAATATTGAAGAGTTCGGTCCAGATTATTGATTTACACAGCAACTCATAACAAAGCTAATCGGATTAAGTTCAAATTTTTACAGTAACTTGATCTTGACCAGATAAGGTTACTGTACAATTTCCATGAATTGAAAATGTGATTTACTATCAGTTTTTCCATGTTGAAGATTTCCTTCAAGATTATAAATTTATACATAAACTCATAGAAAATCTAATTAAAATAAGAAGAAATGTTAACAGTAGATTTATTTGGACAATAGAGGATTACTGTCAAAGGTTCATGAATTTTAAAGATAATTTACGATCAATGTTTTATTTTAAAAGTATTTGTCTAGATTATGAATTTACAAAGAAACACATAGTAAATATAATCCAAATCAATCCAAACTTCACAAAAACATGTAATTTCAGTAATAACTCTCAATAAAATATTTTCATAATTTTTCATTGCAATTTACTGTTTTCTTCCGTTAATATGGCATCCATGATTTGGCATAAAAAATCATAAACAAGTATCTAACAACAACCAAAAATCTTGAAAAATTCACAGCAGATTAGATCAAGTCTTAGTTACTTCTCATCCAAATTTCATCTCTGGAAACTCTATATCTTTTTTGAAAATTAGTTTTTTTCCAAAAATATCCCTAGAAATAAAGGAATTTTCAAACCTCTTAAATATAATCCAAAATTCTTCAAAAATTCTTACTGTTCCAAAACCTTAAAAGTCTATTATGTTTAAATTTTCATTAATTTTTGATCTGTTTTGACATTTTTTTAAATTCGATCTTTGGAATTTTACCCTTTTAAGGGTAAAGTTCAAAAGGTCAAATCGTGGTCAAAACTAAATCAAAATTTCTAAAATTCTAGATTTCTAATATTTTTAATACATAAAGGAATTAGAGATTGAAAAATTCAAGAAATTTCAAAGGCTTATTACAGTTGCTTTGTAAAGTGAATTTAAACCCTCTTAATTTGAAATTTTGGATTTTAATACTAAAAAATATATTTTCCAGAAAAAAAATTTAGATTATGAAATGACTTAAACATGATCTCATCTCCTCAAAATTTCACTTGAAAACACTTTCATCTTCATAGCTTTTCTAAGAAAATCACAAATTCAATCCTAGCATGCTTCTAATTTAAACTACATGAAAGAGGGTTTTGGAGAACCGACCTTGCTAGCCCTCCTTGTCTCTAGGGTAAGTAATCCTTGGATATATATTTGACTTACCCTTTTAATCTCAAAAGAAACCCAAAAGAATCATCAACTAGCCTCCAATAGGTTTAATATATTGAATATGTGAAAGCACTTTGTGAAGAACCAAGTGGAAGAGATGAACACACAAAAATAAAAAAATAGAATTCTAAGAGGGGAGAGAGAGTGGGACGAAAATAATTTCAGTCCCTCTCAGTGTTGCTTGCTTTGATATTGACACCATAAAGTTAGGGTTAAGAGAGAAATAGTAGTTTCCTATGTGAGAGCTCTCATCTTTGGCTTGTTTCCAATTTTCCCCTCTTCCGTTATTTCTTTCTTGTTTTCAAGTTGGATTTGATTCCAATCTTAATTTTTTATCAATCAAGACATGCTATTCCTATTCCACATTGCTTCTTTGGAGAAAATATTTTTAAGCAACCATTCTTTTTTTCTTCTTTCCTTCTTTTCTTTCATTAGTTATATATATTTTTTTAAACAAATATGATGTCACCACTGTGACATCATCAAGGTTGGGTGCCCATCCCATGTGGGTCAGCCATGTGGGGCACCCACGATGGTGGTCGACCCACATGGGTGAGCCCACATGGGCTCCATTGTGTGGGCTTTAGCCCAATAGGCCATTTCAAACGGGTTTTAGGTTTTTTCGTAAAAATTCAGTAAAATCTTTCTAAATTCAACATTTTATATATGGACCCAACCCATTTGGCATTTATGGTGCATCCCTACCATATGATCAAACCATCTTTTTTTTGAAAAATAACTTTTCGGACCAAAATGCCCCTGTTTGACCATTACACATCCAAATGCGACCAAAATACCCTCAAATTGGTTTACCCCTAAAGGGGAAAGTTAAAAATGAAAGTCTTTGTGGTCAAACTTCAAAAATAGAAAATTTTAAAGTCGGGTCCTTTCGGTGAACAATATCAAACAAGATCATCTGGTATCCCTTGAAAATACCTAAAGTGCCCTTCACACATAAAATTTCCAAGTCAAGTAAAACCCCTGAGAAAATCTAAATTTAGAAGGTTTTTCAAAATTCATGAAATCATCATAATCTCTCAGACACATTTCGGGAATCAAAAAAATCACACAGGAAAAGACCAAATTACCCCGAGGTGCAAGAATTTGGTGAGACTAGGGAACACCCGAAGCAATTCCAAAAATAGCAGGTTTCCGAAAATTTATGAACGGACTCAAGATTTCTTAGACATAACTTTGGGACCAAATATGACATATTGAAAATGACTAAAATATCCTCGAAGTGCAAGACTAAGAGAAGAAACTTGAGAGATCTAATTTTAGCAGGTTTATCAAATCTTACGAAATTACTCCTAATTCATCAGCCATACCCTCAAGATGATTTCAGATATATCAGAAATGATTGAAATATCAATAAGACGATGAATGAGCACATCGGGAATGAGCAAAATACCCCTGTAGTGCAAAAATGGGCAAAAATGAGGGAAACCCTGAAAAGTCTATAAATAGCAGGTTTTTTCACTTGTTTGGAAACTTGAACTTTCATATTCCAGATACTATTGGAACACCCTAGAAATATTTAAGATTGCAAAAACACCTAAAATGAGATGGAATCTACCCTAGAATGCATAGATGCCTAATCTATTGCAGAATACCGATTCAAGACTCGACAGACCAACTAAATCTTTTGCTTCTTAAGGCGTAGCAAAATGGGGTGTCTACAGATGCCCCTCTTTTGTAATGATGACGTAGTCATCGAATACCAAAGTACAAGTGACAGAACCATTTTGCGTAGCGTTAGTCAACGAAGAATTCAATTGACAATGCAACCTAACCTAATGAAAGACCCTAGACGAAGTCCCAGAATTAGAATGTTAACAAAAATCATTTACTCTAAACACCATGACTTGGTGGTTTAGAATAATGGAGAAATAGATCAAACCTGATTTGGAAAAATTATGCAACTCAGAATGAAAGATAATTATGAGGTAGCGCCGTTTTCAAACGGGCAATGAAGAAACGAGAGATCATTTTCGAATTGATACCGCTTTCAAACAGGCTCAACAGAAATAAGGTACTGTAATTGTACAGGCCAAAGAGAAATAAGAGATAGATCATTTTCGAATGGACTCATAGAGAATGAAATGCCGTATTTATATAGATTCCAAGGAAATGAGACATCATATTTATATAGATCCCAAAGAGGAACAAGAGACCATTTTTAAATGGACTCAGACAGAATGAAGTACCTTATTTTTACTGATTCTAAAGAAATCAGATATCATATTTGTATGATGTTCAAAGAGAATTAAGAGACCATTTTTTAATAGACTCGGAGAGAATGAAATACCGTATTTTTACGGATTCCAAGGAAATGAGATATCATATTTGTATGATGTTCAAAGAGAATTAAGAGACCATTTTGTAATGGACTCAGATAAAATGAAATACCGTATTTTAACGGATTCTAAGGAAATGAGATATCATATTTGTATGATGTTCAAAGAGAATTAAGAGATCATTTTTTAATGGACTCAGACAAAATGAAATACCGTATTTTTACGGATTCCAAGGAAACGAAACATCATATTTGTATGATGTTCCAAGAGAATTAAGAGACCATATTTTAATAGACTTAGAGAGAATGAAATACCATAATTTTACTGATTCCAAGAAAATGAGACATCATATTTGTATGATGTTCAAAGATAATTAAGTGACCATTTTTTACTGGACTCAGATAAAATGAGATACCGTATTTTTACGGATTCCAACGAAATGAGACATCATATTTGTATGATGTCCAAAGAGAATTAAGAGACCATTTTTTAATGGACTCAGAGAGAATGAAATACCGTATTTTTACAGATTCCAAGCAAATGAGACATCATATTTGTATGATGTTCAAAGAGAATTAAGAAATTATTTTTTTAATGGATTTAGAAATAATAAAACACCGTATTTGTACGGATTCCAAGGAAATGAGACATCCTATTTGTATGATGCTCAAAGAGAATTAAGAGACCATTTTCAAATGGACTCAGAGAGAATGAAATACCGTATTTATACAGATTCCAAGGAAATGAGATATCATATTTGTATGATGCTCAAGGAGAATAAGGCACCATAATTGTATGGACTCAGAGAGAATGAAATACTGTATTTATACGGATTCCTAAAAAATTAGACATCACATTTGTATGATGCTCAAAGAGAATAAGAGATACCATAATTTGAGTTTTGACAGATATTATCAGAAAAAGGAAATTGAAATCTCCATTTAACAACTTTGGAAGCAAAGGATCATACGACAAAGGACTTTCAAGGCCTTAGCAACTTACTAGAGGTAACCCCGAATACACATTTGCTAAGATTTAGGCGAAGCTGGTATTTGCGTATTCTTTCAAAGAAGTTCCATAGGTTCGGGATATGATCTCTTCTTTCCTTGGCTTTTACAATCATATCATCAACATAAACTTCGACTTCTCTATGTATCATGTCATGGAGTAGGGCTGTAGCTGCTCTTTGGTATGTCGCACCGGCATTCTTGAGACCAAATGGCATTACCCGATAGCAATAGGTACCCCATTGTGTAATGAACGAGGTCTTAGTCATGTCCTCAGGTGCCATCTTAATTTGATTGTAACCGGAGAAACCATCCATGAAAGATAGTAACTTATTGTCCACTAAGATATCGATATGTGGTAGAGAGAAATCATCTTTTGGACTCGCCTTGTTCATCTACACACATTCTCACCTTTCCATCTTTCTTTGGTACAGGTACTATGTTTGCGAGCCATTCTGGATATTCCACTACTTGTAGAAATCGAGCATTCAACTGCTTAGTAACCTCTTCCTCTATTTTAAAGACCCACTCGGGCTTCATTCGCCTTAGTTTTTGCTATTTAGGTTTAATTCCTAGTAACAAAGGCAACTTGTATTGGACGATGTCTTCACTCAACCCAAGCATATCTTTTTGTAGGACCAGGCAAAAACTTCTTTATATTCCCTAAGTAGGTTTATCAATTCGTCGCGCTCTTCAGGAGATAGAGTATTTCCAATTCGTATATCCTGTATTAAATCTTCTATTCCGATGTTTATAATTTTGATTTCATCTTTAAGAGATCGGGCTCGGTGCTCCTCCTCTGGTTTGAGCATATGCTGCAACTTAAGGGGAGTTTCATCAATCCCTTCTTCCTCGTATGAGGAGGGAGTGTTATTATTATTAAAGTCAGAAGCAAACACAGAGACATATTGAGAATTGGATTTCATTGAATTGAAAGAAATTACAACATCATCATTGGACTCATCCTGAACAAGCTCAGGATTCACATTATAAATAAAATCAGAAAATGACTCGCCTGGACTAGGCACTGACACGGACTTAACTGACTTGACTGAACTCGACTTAGCAATGAGATAAGTAGGAAAAACATCAAAACTCCAGTTTGAAAGATTTTCTGCTGTGGGTGCAATCTGGCTCTGAGGTACAGCAAAGGTAGAATCGTTCTGAATAGCCGCTACTAGAATGTCTTTACTGTCTATATCTTCTCGTTCTTCAGAAGGGTCTAAAACCAGCAACTTCTGCCAAGCAGCATCAGGATCATCTTCTTCAAACAAGGACTCCAACAGATCTGGCTCAAGGTAGACTAACCAGTCCTCCACAGTTTTCTCAACATAATGCATCGACTGTTCTGTCTCTAGGAGAGCAAGGCCACTAAATATTTCAAAATCAGGTATCATGATTCCTGTCACCGAGTCATACCATGGTTCAGAAAACCCATAGTATGGTGAAGTCTCACCTTCTTTAACAAAATGACCATTCATGGATAAAGAGTACGGTGCCATTGGGAGTACTCCTCCAGTGCGACGGATTGCATCCCATAATTTCTACAATTCTTCCATGGCTTCTTCTTCTTCCTCAGTAGGTACATATCCAAGACCGAAAGTTCCATGGTTTGCTTTGATTGGGTGCCAGTGAGACCCCTTGCTTGGATCACCGCCCAAATTCATGCGAGGAAAGTAATTCATTTTTCTCATCATTTTGGCAACAACATGATTGATGGGAAAAGGTAAACACAACTCTTCACAAGAGGCCTCTTCATAGGAAATAGTAGCAACATCAAACGCAAAACCATTCAGATTGTATTCTTCTGCTTTTGCGACAGGGAGAATCGAAATTTCCCTTGTTATCTGCCCTATCTCTGGCTCTTGATCATCTCTGACAGTGATCAGCTTTCCATCTATAATAAACTTTAGTTTCTGATGAAGGGTTGAAGCAACATCACCTTCCTTATGCAACCAGGGACGTCCCAGAAGCACATTAAATGAGGCCTTGATGTCGATAACTTGGAACTAAACTTCAAATTCTTGGCCACCTACGACAATCTTAGTGGTAAAGACCCCGACTACATTTCTGCCGGTGTTGTCATATGTAAGGATCCTGAGGGTTGATTCAGCAAAATTAGTGGGGCCAAAACCCAAAATAATGACAGTTCTCAACGGACACACATTCAATGTAGATCCGTTATCTACTAACACAGATGGTACTTTCTTGCCTTCACAAACAATAGTGACATGAAGAGCTCCAGCATGAGTCCGACCTTGAGAAGGCAGCTCCTGATCTGAGAAACTAATGACTCTGGCGACCTGGGTTAGAGCAACAACCTCAGCCAATTATTCTGAAGATATTTCTGAGGATACCTGTGTAGTATTCTGTGGGACACCCCATCCCGCGAGTGGGGAATGGGGAACCCGATGAGTTGAATAGACCCGCTGGCTCGACCCTTTACTGATTTTTGGGTTACATGGGTGATGTCAAACTCTGACAATAATAGCGACCATCTGGCCGTCCTACCTGTCAGGGCTGATTTTTCAAAGAGATACTTCATAGGATCCATCATTGACAAAAGCAGAACCTTATGTGATAAAAGATAATGTCTGAGTCGCTGAGTAGCCCAAACCAAGGCTAAGCAGGTTTTTTCTAGGACAGTGTACTTCTGTTCATACTCTAACATCTTCTTGCTAAGGTAATACACAGCCTTTTCATGCTTGGTTTCTGGATGTGTTGTGCTAACAAATAACCCATGGTGGTTTCTGTGACTGACAAGTAAAGCAACAATGGGTGCCCCGGTAGTACTGGTGCTAATATCGGTGGTTCAGACAAGCTTTTTTTTATCTTCTCAAAGGCCTGTTGACATTCCTCTGTCCATTCTTTGGAAGCATTTTTCTTTAAGTGCTTAAAGATAGGTTTTCAAGTTGATGCAAGATGAGCAATGAATCGTCTTAGGAACTGTATCCTTCTTAGGAATCATCGAATTTCCTTCACGGTTTTAGGTGGTTTCATCCCTTGGATAGCCTTAATCTTCTGAGGATCTACCTCTATGCCCCTTTGGCTCACCATGAATCCTAGCAACTTACCAGAGGCAACTCCGAATACACACTTGCTAGGATTTACGCGAAGCTGGTATTTGAGTATTCTTTCAAAGAAGTTCCTCAGGTTCGGGATATGATCTCTTCTTTCCTTGGCTTTTATGATCATATCATGAACATAAACTTCGACTTCTCTATGTATCATGTCATGGAGTAGGGTTGTAGCTGCTCTTTGGTATGTCGCACAGGCATTCTTGAGACCAAATGGCATTACCCGATAGCAATAGGTCCCTCATTGTGTAATGAACGAGGTCATAGTCATGTCCTCGGGTGCCATCTTAATTTGATTGTAACCGGAGAAACCATCCATGAAAGATAGTAACTCATGTCCGGCTGTATCTTCCACCAAGATATCGATATGCGGTAGAGGGAAATCATCTTTTGGACTCACCTTGTTCAAATCCCTAAAATCTACACACATTCTCACCTTTCCATCTTTCTTTGGTATAGGTACTATGCTTGCAAGCCATTCTGGATATTCCACCAGTTGTAGAAACCCAGCATTCAACTTCTTAGTAACCTCTTCCTCTATTTTGAAGACCCACTCGGGCTTCATTCGCCTTAGTTTCTGCTTTTTAGGTTTAATTCCTGGTAACAAAGGCAGCTTGTGTTGGACGATGTCTTCACCCAACCCCGGCATATCTTTGGAGGACCAGTCAAAAAAATTTTTATATTCCCTAAGTAGGTTTATTAATTCGTCGCGCTCTTCAGGAGATAGAGTATTTCCAATTCGTATATCCTGTGTTAAATCTTCTGTTCCGATGTTTATAATTTCGATTTCATCTTTAAGAGGCTAGGCTCGGTACTCCTCCTCTTGTTTGGGCATATGCTGCAACTCAAGGAGAGTTTCGTCAATCCCTTCTTCCCCGTCTGAGGAGGGAGTGTTATTATTATTAAAGTCAGGAGCAAACACAGAGACATACTGGGAATCAGATTTCATTGAATTGAAAGAAAGTAAATCATCATCATTGGACTCATCCTGAACAAGCTCAGGATTAACATTATAAATAAAATAAGAAAATGACGTGCCTGGAGTAGGCACTGACACGGACTTAACCCACTTGATTGGACTCGACTTAGCAATGAGATAAGTAGGGAAAACATCAAAACTCCAGTTTGAAAGATTTTCTGCTGCGGGTGCAATCTGACTCTGAGGGTAAGCAAAGGTAGAATCATTCTAAATAGCCGCTACTAGAACGTCTTTACTGTCTGTATCTTCTCGTTCTTTAGAAGGGTCTAAAACTAGCAACTCTTGCCAAGTAGCATCAGGATCATCTTCTTCAAACAAGGACACCAACATATTTTGCTCAACGTAGACTAACCAGTCCTTCACAGTTTTCTCAACATAATTCATAGGCGGTTCTGTCTCTGGGAGAGCAAGGCTACTAAATATTTCAAAACCAGGTATCATGATTCCTGTCACCGAGTCATACCATGGTTCAGAAAACTCATAGTTGGTGAAGTCTCTCCTTCTTTGACAAAATGACAATTCATGGATAATGAGTACGGTGCCATTGAGAGTACTCCTCTAGTGCGACGGATTTCATTCCTTAATTTCAACAATTCTTCAATGGCTTCTGCTTCTTCCTCTTCTTCTTCTTCCTTAGTAGGTACATATCCAAGACCGAAAGTTCTATGGTTTGCTTTGATTGGGCGCCAGTGAGACGCCTTGCTTAGATCACGGCCCAAATTCATGCTAGGAAAGTAATTCATTTTTCTCATCATTTTGGCAACAACAGGATTGATGGCAAAAGGTAAACACAACTCTTCACAAGAGGCTCTTCATAGGAAATTGTAGCAACATCAAACGCAAAACCATTCATATTGTATTCGTTTGCTTTTGCGACTAGGAGAATCGGAATTTCCTTTGTTATCTGCCCTATCTCTGGCCCTTCGTCACCTCTGACCGTGATCACCTTTCCATCTTTGATAAACTTTAGTTTCTGATGAAGGGTTGAAGCAACAGCACATTCCTTATGCAACCAGGGACATCCCAGAAGCACATTAAACGAGGCCTTGATGTCGATAACTTGGAACTCAACTTCAAATTCTTGGCCACCTACAACGATCTTAGTGGTAAGGACACCGACTACATTTCTGCGGGTGTTGTCATATGCAAGGATCCCGAGGGTTGATTCAACAAAATTAGTGGGGCCGCGACCCAAGGTAATGGCAGTTCTCAATGGACACACATTCAATGCAGATCTGTTATCTACTAACACATATGGTACTTTCTTGCCTTCATAGACAATAGTGACATGAAGAGCTTTAGCATAAGTTCGAGCTTGAGGAGGCAGCTCGTGATCTGATAAACTAATGACTCTGGCGGCTTGGGTTAGAGCAACAACCTCAACCAATTGTTCTGGAGATATTTCTGAGGATACCTGTATACTATTCAATTCTCTTAACACGGCTTCCCTGTGTTTCTTTGATGCTATCAATAATCCCCAAACAGATATAATAGCCTGAGTTTTCGTCAACTACTGGACAACCTCATCATCTGGATCTTTCACATACTGTTGTGTCTCTCATCGAGCCA
Source organism: Tasmannia lanceolata (assembly GCF_043159265.1). Classification (NCBI taxonomy): domain Eukaryota; kingdom Viridiplantae; phylum Streptophyta; class Magnoliopsida; order Canellales; family Winteraceae; genus Tasmannia; species Tasmannia lanceolata. The sequence goes on along the minus strand of NW_027518690.1, from coordinate 29,327,690 downwards.
ATGCCCCTGGATTTTCAACTCTCAGTTCAGCAGGTTTGAAGATCCTTCCGCCCCTAGTAACATGTCTGACCTCATCTAGCTCCGAGTCGTCATAAGTAATAACTTGTGGAACTTGTGGCTTATAGGTGATCACCAAGGGAGATACAGATTCTCTTAGGTATGACTCATCACAGAAGATGATTTGAGGTTTAGAAACGGGTTCTAAGGCACAGATAAGGGTGAGAGGGTCAAAATCAGAATCTCCTATGGTTATGGCATTAACGGCTGCAGGAGGATTGGCTTGACCAGGTAGCGGGTTTTGGGTAACATTAGGTCTTGGCTGGAATGCAATGCCTTTCTCATCAATGAGCTTCTGAATTCTAAATTTCAAGACAATGCAGTTGTTAGTAAGATAACCGGGACCCCTGTGGTACTCACAGTGTTGGTCCGCTCTCTAATTTGCAAGTAGAGGATTGGGGGAAGGCCGGATGGCTGGTAGGGTTATGCAACCTGAGGTAAGACACTGCTTAAGTACCTCTGAAGCTGGAAGAGGAAGAGAGGTAAATTCTACCTGGGTTTGTTGTCGAGGTGCAGCCGCGGGTTGGGCATAGTCGATCACTAGAGGTTCTTAGGACCTAGATGATTGAGCGTTGGAATGAGAAATATTACTAACTTGGGCCGGGGGAGACTTTTTGAAATCCCTGGTGTTTGGGTTACTACGGTTGAATACACCATGAGCCATAGCCTCCTCTATTTGGGTGCCCGCCACGATAAAATGCTTGAAATCCGGGTAATACTGTAGAGACATGTGATACTGGAGTTAACTTTTTAAAGTGGGACCCGATCTCGCGAGAGGGGAATGGCCCGCGAGCCGCCTCCCTCTCTCTTGGTCTCTTGTACCAACGCGATTGGCGTGTGCTTTTTATTATTGATTTGATTCATCCTTTCCGTGAACTTGGGATCACTAAAGCAATCCGCATTTTACGCAAAAAAGAATGACAGAGTCGCCACCTAGATGAGAGATTTAGGACCCATAAATAACCAGAAATTTAGATTCGTTACCTGATTACGAGAATGGAAGGTATGAGGAATTACCACCACATCCACCATTCTTGCCCGATAATCCAGTCTTCAATTTCAAAAGTTAACTCTCTTGAATTTCTTTTAAATGACTCATTTAACTCTATATTGTGCGAACTATGTGACATGCATCATAAAATCTAATTTCAATAGAATCCTTAATGTGTGTTTTGATTTTCTTAATTTGTTTGGATTCAATCTAAGTGAATGTTCTCCTAAAATTCTAATTTGTGGGAAACCCTATTTGTTTTAATTAATTCAATTAAAAAAACTAACATACAAAACCCCACCATTTGTGGTGGGCAGACTCGTACTCGATATGCGATTCAAAGCATCCGAAGCTGCCTACGTATCCAAGCCTCACTAGAATCAGAGTCGATCGTAGTTTGGTGCCTAAACTAAGCTATATGCCTAAGACATCTAGGACACTAATCTAAATTAGACTGACTGTTTCAACAGTTTAAGGGAATTCATTTAATTCAAGTTGAGTAGCTTTTATTATCCTATGACTTGATCTATGATGCTATATGGTTCTATCTAAGTGCAAGACGTTCCTTAAACTATTGCAGGTGAATCTACATCCTAGGTTAACTAGGCTTGTCCTATAGGGAAATGGGTTAACTAACGTAACTAGATCTATGGCATGGTTGCTATCCATAGGAAACGGCCGTGATGAGGCTGGACTCCTAACTCTAGAACACCCTAAAACCTAGAACACAACATGATGTAAATGTTTCTAAGGGGTCCTAAAGGTTCCTACGATGGGAGACCGCAATCCAACAGTTCCAAAAGCATGGATCAAATGAACTTAATTTGTTAAGTTGCTGATTTTTTAGTTTTTAAAGGGGTTTTTAATATCTTAAATTTATGGGAAACCTAAGTCTTAGTTACTTCTCATCCAAATTTTGTCTCTGGAAACTCTATATATTTTTCAAAAATTAGTTTCTTTCCAAAAATACCCCTAGAATTAAATGAATTTTTACACCTCTTAAATAAAATCCAAAATTCGTCAAAAATTCGTACTGTTCCAAAACCTTAAAAGTCTATTATGTTTAAATTTTCATCGATTTTTGATCTGTTTTGACATTTTTTTAAATTCGATCTTTGAAATTTTACCCCTTTAGAGGTAAAGTTCAAAAGGTCAAATCGTGGTCAAAACTAAATCAAAATTTCTGAAAATTTCAGATTTCTAATATTTTTAATGCATAAAAGACTAAGAGATTGAAAAATTCAAGAAATTTCAAAGGCTTATTACAGTTGCTTTGTAAAGTGAATTTAAACCCTTTTAATTTCAAAAATTGAATTTTAATATTAAAAATAGATTTTCCAGAAAAAAAATTTAGATTATGAAATGACTTAAACATGATCTTATCTCCTCAAAATTTCACATGCAAACACTTTCATCTTCATAGCTTTTCAAAGAAAATCACAAATTCAATCCTAGCATGCTTCTAGTTTAAACTACATGAAAGAGGGTTTTGAAAGACCAAACTTGCTAGCTCTCCTTGTCTCTAGGGTAAGTAATCCTTGGATATACGCTTTGACTTACCCTTTTAATCGCAAAAGAAACCCCAAAGAATCATCAACTAGCCTCCAATATGTTGAATATATTGAATATGTGAGAGCATTTTGTGAAGAACCAAGTGGAAGAGATGAACACCTAAGTACAAAAATAAAAAAATAGAATTCTAAGAGGGGAGAGAGAGTGGATGAAAATTTCAAACCCTCCCAGTGTTGCTTGCTTTGATTTTTATACCAAAAAGTTAGGGTTAAGAGAGAAATAGTAGTTTCCCATGTGGGAGCTCCCTTCTTTGACTTGTTTCCAATTTCCCCTCTTGCTTTCTTTCTTTCTTGTTTCCAAATTGGATTTGATTCCAATCTTAATTTCTTGTCAATCAAGACATGCTATTCCCATTCCACATTGCTTCTTTAGAGAAAACCTTTTTAAGCAACCATTTTTTTTCTTCTTTCCTTCTTTTCTTTCATTATTTATATATATATTTTTTAACAAATATGATGTCACCACTGTCACATCATCAGGGTTGGGCGCCCATCCCATGTGGGTCAGCCATGTGTGGCGCCCACCAAGGTGGTCGACCCACATGGGTGAGCCCACATGGGCTCCATTGTTCGGGCTTTAGCCCAATAGGCCATTTCACACGGGTTTTAGGTTTTTTTCATAAAAATTCAGGAACCATCTTTTTTTAGAAAAACAACTTTTCGGACCAAAATGACCCTATTTGACCATTACACATCCAAATGCGACCAAAATACCCTCAAATTGGTTCACCCATAAAGGGGAAAGTTAAAAATGGAAAGTCTTTGTGGTCAAACTTAAAAAATAGAAACTTTTAAAGTCGGGTCCTTTCGGTGAACAATATTAAACATGATCATCTGGTATCCCCTGAAAATACACAAAGTGCCATTGACATATAAAATTTCCAAGTCAAGTAAAACCCCTGAGAAATTCTAAATTTAGCATGTTTTTAAAAATTCATGAAATCATCATAATCTCTAAGACACATTTCGGGGATCAAAAGAATCACACAGGAAAAGACTAAATTACCCCGAGGTGCAAGAATTTGGTGAGACTAGGGAAAACCCTGAGAAATTCCAAAAATAGCAGGTTTCCGAAAATTTATGAACGGACTCAAGATTTCTTAGACATAACTTAGGGGCCAAATATGACATATTGGAAATGACTAAAATACCCCCGAAGTGCAAGACTAAGAGAAAAACCTTGAGAGATCTAAATTTAGCAGGTTTCCCAAATCTTACGAAATTATTCTTAATTCTTCTGTCATACCCTCAAGATGATTTCGAATATATGAGAAATGATTGAAATATCCATAAGACGATAAAAATGTGGAAACCCCATGAGTTTCTAAAAGTAGCAGGTTTTCCAAAATTCATGGAATCGCTCAAGAATTCTCAAATACAACTCGGGGGCCAAATAGGACACATCGGGAATGACCAAAATACTCCTGTAGTGCAAAAATGGGCAAAAAAGAGGGAAACCCTGAAAAGTCTATAAATAGCAGGTTTTTTCACTTGTTTGGAAACTTGAACTTTGATCTTCCAGATACTATTGGAACACCCTAGAAATCTTTAAGATTGCGAAAACACCTAAAATGAGATGGAATCTACCGTAGAATGCATAGATGCTTAATCTATTACAAAATATCGACTCAAGACTCGACAGACCAACTAAATCTTTTGTGGGGTGTCTACAATCCCCTGTCATCCTACGCAGCACGAGAAAAAACCGGCTCCCCCAATAGTTTCTAGTATCTTGTTGTGAATGCTTTCCGATTTGGAATGCAACAACTTTTCCCTATCAATGAAGAGATTTACGAGCTACTCAAAGTTCATGTCATGCGCGCTCGATGATTATATCAACGGAGGATGAATTTTTAGTGCATGTGTGGGGCTACAAAAATATTCAAGTTAAGTCATTGCCGATATTAGTTCTACATTGAGAGTTTTGGTTTTGGGAAAAGTGGATGGTCAATCCGAAGAAGATGCAGGTATATACTTGTTACATTTAGTCAGCGTTTATAGTTTCGTGCCTATTATGCTCAATTGTGTCTAACAATGGAATTTTCTTCGCGAGTTGTTCGATGTCCATGTCATGCTCGAAGTTTATGTTGACGGACGATGAAGAATTAGTGCTTGGAGTCACAAAAATAGATTCAGATGATGACAATAAAGACCAAATCATGGTTGCAGACGATGACTTCTCTGAGGAAGAAAGTGAGGATCTACGTCAGAGAGTGAACAACGGTCTTCTTAAGAGGCCTATTGTAGACATCCCATTTTGACCGGACCCTAAATATCAAATTTGAATAAAATCTTAAAATTGAATAAGACCTAAAGTCAACTTTTAAGTCCCGAAGTTGAGTTGAAATCCTGAAATTAAAATTCCAAAGGCCGATCCCCAAATGTCATGAAACCCGAATTTTGGTATTGGCACCCCTTTATCCAAACCTCCCAAGTATGAATGATGCCGACACGACCGAGTCTTGATATTGGCACTAACTAATCTGATTTCAGTGGTTAAAGAGCTATAAGTGGTTATGACCTTTCCCAAAATGCCCTTACAAATTGGTTAAGGAAGGAAAGACAATGTGAATAGTGGGGGATATCAAAACAAAATTGTGCACATATCATTTTCCAAAGCAATAAAGATGAAAAAAAAAAGTTAAGACGAGTGCAACTATTAAAGAGTAATGGTGCAAATATCATCTCCCTATATTTAGAATTCTGTTAGGGCCCTGTTCACCCCAAGTCACCCCCCTGTAGTATAAAAGGAGTGGTCACAATATACTCGAGGAGGGGGCTGTCCAGAGTGGAAAGAGGTGCTCAACCAAAAAAATGGGGATCCCCCCATCGAATTAAGACATTGAGGGGGGGGATCCCCATTTTTTTGGTTGAGCTACAGAGAGGGAAGAGAAGAGGAGAGCCCGGCCACCACCACTCCTACCCGATTTCGTCCTTCATCTCCACCTCGCCACCACTAGCCACTTCCATTCCCCTATCTTCCATCTGCTTTATCTCAAACCCATACCTCATTTCTACCTTTTTCTACATTTCTACCGCTCTACAGCCCATCAATTCATCCATCAAAACCTTACTTACCCCAATTTTAAGATCCGCCTCAGATACGACCATCGTCTTCCCTAATTTCATTTTGTGAAATAGAAGAAGGATTTGTGAGAAAGGGGCTAGATTAGGGTTTCAATATACAGGGAGAAGAAAAGAGAATCTGGGGTTTGATGGCATTTGAATTTGGGTCTGCGATCGCGCGGTCAGTAGAGGGCCTCCGCGGGGTCTGCAATCACAAACAAAGGGGGTCAGGGGGTCCGGGGTGGGTCCCGGACGACCACTTCGACACCCAAGTCAGATCCTTCGACCAATCAATATAAAGAACAGTGAGAGGGGGAAGGGGTTTCGATCAGGGTTACCAGGGCCAGCGCGCGGATTCTTTTCTGGGTGTGTGAATGAGTGGGTCGGAGAGGACTAGCAGGGAGAATAGGATTGAGTTCCTAGCCTCCTCTGTTGTTGCCTCACCTCTTTTTCCGGTTGTCCTGGCGGAGCTGAGAATGGGGGAAGTCCTTTTTTTAGAGAAAAAATGGGATCATTTTCTTCTTCCTTTCCCTCCTTTATAAAGGGAGGCGCGCAGCCCCTTTCATCATTATGGAGAGAAAGCCTTCCTTTGCAGGATTGGGCCGTCCCCTGCCTTGCCGGCGCGCGTGGCTTCGCCGGCCGTCTCCTTCCATATTTTGTGATGATGAGGCCTGGATGGCGACGCGTGTCATGTTTGCATGGTCTTTATCATTTTCCAACGTCTTTCTTCATGATGGCTGGGTTCTCCTCGTGCATGGGCGACACGTGGCGATATCTGAGAACGACGTCGTATTTGTGCCCTATCAAGGTTTAATAGGCTTGGAAAGAGGTTCGCAAGGAAAGCTGGAAGGAGGAAAAGGATTCGGTGCATGGAGGTTTTGTGCTTGCAATAGAAAAACCAAGAAGTAAAAGAAGAAAAGGGGTTTATGATGTTTTGTTTAAGAAGTAGAAGAAGAAGAGGGGAAAGTACAACCACCCCATTTTAGTGAAACCTGTCCATTCAGCTCACCCCACAACATACCCCCCACATGTCCAATTTATCACTAACAGACTCCATCTTCCATTTCCTCATTTTCTTCCCCATAAATCCAACAGACCCCTATTCTTCCATGATTTTACACTATGCCATTCTCCATTTTCATTTCTACCACACCCATCTCTTCCTCTCTGATCATCACAAGCCCCAACCATTTTCATTCTCTCCTACTCGCTGGAATCCGATCCAATTCTGATTTCTTCCAAATCTTAGATTTGAGAAAATTAGGAGATTATCAAGGATAACAAGGTCGAGTTGAGGATGCGAGAAAGATCTAATTCCCAGGCTTTCTCCGTCAATTCCATCGCTTCTAAAAGGATTTTACACAGGTTACCCAACCTGAATTGTTTCTTATTGTGTCTCCATGCTCTGATTGTTGAATACCCTTACGAATTTAGTCTTCGAGAGTTGAATTTGGTCTCTACTAGATTTTAATATCAGGCAAGGTTCTAATCTTGAGGTCTATGATAATAAATTGATTGGGTAGTGATATGTGATTATTAAATAGTTTTGGTTTATAAATTGATTTGGTTATATTGTGTTTACAGGCAGAGTTTAGTTTAATACTCTGTGATTTCTTCGATCTTTTATTTGTCCCATTTAAGCGTTTGTTTTGGGTTATAATCTTTGTCATTTGTTTTGGGATTGGTTGTGGTCTTGTCCTTAACAGCTTCGATTTCCCTATCGTATGTCATGTCATACAAATATCAAGACCTTCGTGGCTCATTCATCTTGAGAATAGTCAGTTCAAGTACCTTAATTAGCTCAAGGCTAACAATGTGAACTCAAATTTGTTTGCTCTTAGTCCAGGCAGTGTGTAAACAGATCTTGTACAAATCATATATGCTCCTTAGATTGAGTCTGAAACATGGGCAATAAGGGGGATCATTTTGGTCGGTCATGTTGAGGAATCGATGAATTCTATCTAACCTTCATTGGAATAAAAAAACTTTGTTCAGCTTAACATGTTTTGTAAGGAATTTGGGTCAACTTCTCTCTCTCTCTCTCTCTCTCTATTATGGTATGATATTCCTTTTAGAATTGATACCAACACAATTACGCTTAGTTAACTATGCAAACCCATTCTATCTTTTTTATCCCCTGTTACCAAGCAATTCATGCTCTAAAAGCCATTAAAGTCTTCCTTTGGTAGGGGTTTTCTCACTGCTAAGACTTAGAGTGAAAGGATTTTATCGCCTTTGGGAGTTGGTAGGTTGTATGTTGTCACCCACCATAGTTTATTCATGAGGTCTTGCATATGCATCTACTTGCTTTGAACTGATGCAAAAGGGGTTTCAATTATGTGTTTTAGCTTACAGTTCTAGTGGCATCTTTTGATCATTTTGATAAAACTAGATGTCCTAGGGGTATCTTTTGATCATTTTCAATCAAATGGGATAACCAAAAACACATAAAAATCAAATAATGAAAATAAAAAAAAACAATAAAAAACTTAAAAAACACTACAAAATATTTTTCGAAAATGTTGTTTTCGAACTACGTTGGCTTGATCCCTTTCCACAGGTTACGTAGGCAGCTTGGGTTGTCCCAAGTCCAGTGAGACCTTTCAAATTTTTCACAAAAATCTTTAAAACCTTTTAAATAAAACCTTTTCAAGACCTTTCAAAACCAAAAAATACAAAAACTAAAAATGGGCAAGATGGTGATTGTCGGTCACTTGGAGCCCTCTTTTCATTCCATTTCCGATTTTGATGGTTGTTTTCGGGTTTTGATCGGTTTTCCGACGTTTTATCAGGTTTTGGGACGGGCGATGATGTAGTGGGGCCCCTTCACAGGTATTGTGCTCGCGAGCCCATGGGCGATGAGTAGCGTGGCCCCTTCATAGGGATTGTCCTCGCTGAGCCCAACAATAGGCTATGACGACTAAGAGACTGATATTTATCCGATCTTTAGCGGATCAGGATCGCTGGGCTTGATTCTTTTAGAATTGCTCCCTAAGCCTATCGTATGTCCCCTTTTCTTTTTCCTGGCATTTTTGGTCCTCGCATACCGTCGATTTTCCGATTTCTTCCTTTCCTTGCATCATTTAGCTTATCACGTGTTTGTCTTTGGTTTCTTATGTGTTTACTTTCAGCTTTCTTACTTTCCTAGCATGTGATTGATTACTATTTTATTAGCATTATCTCTTGCATAGACTCGCATGCTAATGTATTTATTCTACTACTTTGCATTGTCTTCTGCGTGGTTAGGTGCATGTTAGTGTGTTTACTTCTTTATCTTGAGTGTTTACTCTTTAGATATATCTCTTGAGCATTTTCACATATTCATTCACATGCTTAGCTGTAGCATTTATTCATTTATCTTTACTTGATTATCCGCTTAGATATAGCTCTTCATAGCTTTTCCTGCTTATCTAATCATATTTGTGAATACCTGCTTAGCTGTAGCTGTACATGTGGTTGTTTACTGCTTTCTTAGAAGTGTTGAGTTAGGATTAGATATGATGAGTTAAGATTTGTTTATGTTTCTTTACCCATCCCGGGGTCATGCATGCTTAGGTAAACGTCTTCTCGGGGATGCCCGTTCCCATTTCACATGATTTTAGCACAAAATTCTTCGAAAATAATAAAAATGGCATAAGAGACCGAGTGCGCTCGGGCGAGTGGGGGTGCCTAATACCTTCCCTACTCGTAACCAAGCACGGACCCATTCTTCTCTGGTTATCCATTGCAACAGAGTATATTATTGGTTCCAGGGCCGTATTTCCTGGATGGCAACTCTTTTCTATTTTTAGGTACGTCTTAGTTCCGAGTTTCTACTCTAGATCCAGAGGTATCTCATATATCGCCACTTATGCTGTGAGGGCATCATTTCGAGAGTTCCTTGGTAGAGCTCTCCTTCACATGTGGAGATCCAAAGGATGTAGGGGGATTCGTCCCGTCGGCATTCTCGGATCGGAGTCCACATGCTAGTGACTCTGCAGGGGACTTTTGAAATATTGCCTAACTTTTTAAAATGCCATTTTTACTAATTTTGAAGAAATTTGGGCCAAAATCAAGTTAAATGGGAACTTTATCATTAGAATCCAGGAATACGAAGTAGGTGCTTAATAAAATAAGGATTCACACACTTCACTTCATTTTTTATTTTATTTATATATATATATATTAGAGTCGGCCTCCGAATGTAGATATAGTTGGGCCTGACAGGAGGTTATGACCTGGATGGGGCACTAGCTGAGATCTACACCCATCCTATGTAGCCAACAAGCAATGATCTGTTAACTCTGTACATCGCTAGATCATTTGTGGTGTGCAATAGAGCATGGATCATAAGCATAGGCACCCATTTAGTGTATATTAAGGCCCTACTTTGACACAAATATACTGTATATGTATATAGGACGTAAATGTGCGACCAGCACATGTGAGCCTAGTTATGGCCCGGCCTTGACCCATGTTGTGTAGAAGAGTAGTTCGCCTTATGCGGCTATTCTCTTCGTTGTTTAATACTTACCAATCAGTTATGAGTCGAGACCTCCTTGACTCCGCTAGATTATAATTAGGGCTAGTGCCCCTAGTTAGGATGTGTACATATATATATTGATTATTAGATTAGGACCTTATTCTTAGTTAGGTTTTCCTTCATAATCTAATAAATTATTCCCATCTATACATTCTGTGGATTATCATCAGATTCTTGGCTCTTTTAGCCATGATCTATCTCCAATGAGCCTGATCCTTTGATTGATCCTGATCAGGTAGTGTTCCACATGTCGATTGTGAGTCTATCTTGCCATTATCACTACCAGAGTGTGTGTTCTTGCTGAGAGCACTGTTTTATCTTGACCTTGTCGGCGTACTCTCTATACTTAGTTGCTTAGACCCCTTGAGTGTAATCATTATCCTTTTCGGTTTGTTGACGAACCATGTGCTTACCTTATCACATCTCCTTGTACAATCGTTATGCTGCCTGATTTTATCCAAGGGAAGGATGTGTTTGTGTTACCTTTTGTTTCCACTTGCTCATTCCACTGCCATATGCTTGTGTAGACACCCCTATTTTGGTTCGCTTTAAAAATCAAAAGATTTGGTAGTGTCATCGAGTCTTGAGTCCTTATTCCGTATTAGATTAGGCACCCATGCATTTTAGGATAGATTTCATCTCGTTATAGAAGTTTTGAAGTTGATCCGTGATCTTAAAGGTCTCTAGGGGGTCCATTGGCCTCCGGAAGATGTAAAATCAAGTTTTCAAGCAACTGAAAAACCTGCTATTTTTGAAAATTTTAAGGTTTCCTTCATTTTCGCCCATTTTTGCACTACAGGGGTATTTTGGTCATTCCCGATGTGTCACGTTTGACTCCCGAGTTTTGTCTGAGAAATCTTAAGCAATTCCAAGAATTTTGAAAAAGCTGCTATTTTTAGAATTTTTCAGGGTTTTTCCTAGTTTCACCAAATTCTGTACCTTGGGGGTAATCTGGTCATTTCCAATATGTTTCATTTGACCTCTAGGGTGTATCTAAGGAATCTTAGATCATTTCATGAATTTTGAAAAGCTGCTAAATTTAGAGTTTCTCAGGGGTTTCGCTTGACTTGGAAATTTTATGTGTCAAGTGCATTTTGGGTATTTTTAAGGGGTACCAAATGATCCTGTTTGATATTGCTCACCAAAGGACCCAACTTTAAAAGTTTCTATTTTTGAAGTTTGATCACAAAGACTTTCCATTTTTAACTTTTCCCTTTAAAGTGAACCAATTTAAGGGTATTTTGGTCACATTTGGATGTGTAATTGTCAAATATCGGTATTTTGGTCCGAAAAATTATTTTTCTGAAAAAGATGGTTCGATCATGTGTTAGGGATGCACCGTAAATGTCAAATGGGTTGGGTCCATATATAAAATGTTGAATTTATAAAGATTTTATTGAATTTTTACGGAACCCGTGTGAAATGGCCCACTGGGCTAAAGCCCGCAAGAATGGAGCCCATGTGGGTCATGTGGGTCAACCACCATGGTGGGTGCCCCACATGGCTGACGCACATGAGTTGGGTGCCCTACCTAGATGATGTCATGGTGGTGACATCATATTGGTTAAAAGAAAAACAAAAAGAATAAAAAGAAAAGAAGGAAAGAAAGAAAAGAGGAATGGTTGCTCCAAAGAAGTAATGTGGAATGAGAATAGCATGTCTTGTTTGACAAGAAATTAAGATTAGAATCAAATCCAATTTGGAAACCAGAAAGAAAGAAAACAAGAGGGGAAAATTGGAAACAAGCCAAAGATGAGAGCTCTCACATTGGAAACTACTATTTCCCTTAACCCTAGCTTTTTTTGTATAAAAATCAAAGCACACAACACAAAGGGAATCCAAAAATATCCAAATTCGTCTTTTTTTTTCTCTCCTCCCAAGAAAAAAAAGAAAAAAACCTCCTCTCTCTTGAAGTGTGTTCATCTCTCTCAAGGGTTCTTCACAAAAGGGATTCTTGAATTCCCTTTTCTTCTTCAACAAATCACACATCAAGGATCTTTGGGGTGTTCTTTGGGTCTTCTTCATCATACCAAAGGGTTGGACAAAGCGAATATCTCGGATTACCAACCCAAGAGACACGGATCGCGATCAACGGTAAGAATTTTCCTTCTTTGCGAATTCGAAAAGCATGCTAGGGTTCTATTTTTTTGAAACATCAAATCTATGAGTTTTTATTTTTTAAATTCCAGTATGTTATAACATAGTTTATAGGCTTTTAAAATCTAAAATTTCGCCCAAAAATTAATTTTCCTCCACATAAATCTTGAATTTCTTTCTTTTCTTTTCAATATGGATTTAAATAGAATTTTCAAAGCAAATGTTTGAAAAAAAGATTTTTTTCAAAAAATGAATTGTTTTAGGGTTCTAAAAATTCTAAAGCTACTTGAAACCATGATCTTTGACCATAGTTTGACCGCCTCGGTTTCCGTTCTATTTTTCAAAAGATAACCCGGCAAAGGGTTATTTCCTGAAGAATAAAATGGAAAACAGGTCAAATCAAATTCCAATTTCACAAAAATTTGGTTCCAAACCGATTTTTGGATTTTTAAGTTTTTTAATCCGGTTTTAATTTATTTTAATTTTGGGTTATTTTTAATAAATATCAAACTAGGGCTGGCAATTTCACCCGGAAAAGCGGGGATCCGCCCTGCCCCGCCCCGCTTGGGGAGGGGATTCCCCGATTTGAGTGGGGAAGGGGAAGGGGAAGGGGAAGGGGAAGGGGATTTAAAAAATTCCCCGGTGCGGGGAAGGGGAGGAGAAGGGGATGGAGTTGGCCCCGCCCCGCCCCGCCCCGGCCCGCTTTAGTGCCATTTTTTTCTTGTATTTTTTTAAGTGTTTTTTTTTTTGGGAAAACTACTAGAAACCCCTTGGATCAAAACATATCTACAAGATTCCCCCAAAAATTTCATAATTTCCATTAGTACAGTTTTGTCCCTGAAATAGCTTTTTATGTTTTCTTTTACCCATAATCCATTGGGCATTGTCCCTCATTATATTAGTATATTACCCTTAGAAATCCCTAAAATCTCTCCATCGAACCATCACTGTAAGGCAACATTAAATTCTTTGAAAATCTCCCTCCTCCAAATAAAGGTAACATCTCTCTGATGAGTGATGAGATTTTATATGGTGTGCGCTCATATAATCCATTATTTTTCAAAGTGTATGGGCTACACCATAGGATGATCCAAACCGTCCATTTGATAGGCTACAATTTAAAAGTACTTTACAGACCACACCATAGATCATCCAAACCGTCCATTTGATGGGCCACAACGTAAATAGATTGCGGCCCAAAAATCATTTCCATAGGATGATTGCAACCCTCCGATCTATAGAAGGTACCATAATATGCAATTGCTCTATAGATCAGAGGGTTGGGATTATCCAATGGAAATGATTTTTGGGCCACAACCTATTTACGTTGTGGCCCATCAAATGGACAGTTTGGATTATCCTACAATGTGCCCATCAAGTGGAAGGTTTGGATCATCCTATGCCTATGGTAGTATGGTGTGCCCATCAACTGGACGGTTTGGATCTTCCTATGGTGTGGCACGTACAGTACTTTTTGGCAAGTGGGATTGGGAATTAGGGATCTGCTAGGGACTATTGATCAATTAAATGAATCTGAGAGCAACCACCTTTGTCCCCATGTTAATAAAATGAATAAGACAAAATATTAGCCTATGTGGGTTGTGTGGCTACTCTCACATGCAACAGCCAACCCACAACATGCCTGAAGTGATTGTCCCTAGCAAATCTTTAGTTTTAAACTTAACATTTAACAAAGTAAAGTGATTGTCCCCGAAGGATGCGGGGCGGGGATGGGGATTAGATATTCCCCGTGGGGAGGGGAGGGGGAAAATTCCCCGCAGAGGGGAACAAGTAGGGGACCTCAACATCCGGCCCCGACCCGCCCCGTTGCCAGCCCTATATGAAACGATTTTAAAATTTGATGAAACTTTTCAGAACTCATTTTAATTATAAATTGAAGTTTTCATAGAATAAAATTTAAAAAATATATTTTCTTTACTGTTTTCTAATCGATTCTTTGATTTACGTGCCGTAATTCTTTTTCGTATGATATTAGTGAATTTTCAAAAATTTTCTTTACAAACCAGTAACTTAGGTTACTGGAATGTTAGTGAAAAAGTTTCAATTGGTTTTACAAATTTTTAATATGGTTTTCTAATTTATTTTAATAAATGGGTTTCAATTCCTAGGAAACAATTCCTCTTTTCTATTTAAAAATCAATTTTATGGAGGAGATTTAATTTTTAAGTTTTGAAATTTTGATAGAAAATTTTATAATCTATTATATATCTACTGGGATTTTTCTTTTGATTTTATGATACTATTTAGTCTACCTTTTAATTAATTCATTGATTTTATCCGAATTTTGGGAGAATTTTAATTGGCATCAAATCTAAATAAAAACCTTTGAAATATTCACAGTAGTCTAATATCATGATTATATCTATATTGTAAAATATTTGCTTGATTTGAGATTCATATGCTATGAGTTGATTTGTTAGTTTGCAATCTGAACTAAATTTTGGAAATTCAGAAATTAAAAACAATACTTGTTCAACATTCATGAAACTCTTCCCGTAGTGTACACTAATTCATATCTTGTTACTGGAAAATTTTCAATGAATTTGGAGTTTGATAGCTTAGGATTACTGTGTAATCCTAGCAATCTGGTCTTAATGATATTAAATGACAATTTCATAGCATATTAACACAAAAATCAGTAAAAAGCTTCAAAAAACCCTAACTTTCCATCATGAATTCAATCCCCAACTTTTTTGAAACAGAAGCCTTAGGATTCATAGATCCCCCTTTAGAATTCGCCATAGCGCGATAATTTACTAGCCGAGATCGCAACCATAATCGTATACTGATTGCGATCGATCCTGCATAATTGCAGTGTGTAAATTATAGTATGCTGTTGGCTTCGAGGTTCACTGTCCACGGAAATCCTGAGAAACATGCCAGACAATAAGATACTATAACTTACGTGCTAAATTATACAAGGGTTGAGAGCACGATTCCCATCCATGGTTGCAATTCGAGGCCGAAACTGGCAAACCATAGAACCTTTGGTATCCCTTAGATATTTAGGAATCGAAAATCCTTGAAAATAAAATATCAGTCAATTTAAAAATCACCAATCTCAATAAATTGAATTAACTTAATCAAAGTCATAGGAGCCGTTTGATTGCGGTCTCCTATCCTAGGAACCTTTTTGGGCCCCTTCGGAATACTTACGTCATGTTGTGTCCTAGGTTTTAGGGAGTCCTAGAGTTAGGAGTCTAGCCTTATCACGACCATTTGCTATGGATAGCAACCGTGCCATAGATCTAGTTACACTAGTCACCCAATTTTCCCTTACGACAAACTTAGTTACCTAGGATGTAGGTTAACCTGCATTAGTCTGAGGGACGACTTGCACTTAGATATGACAATATAACATCTTAGATGAAGTCATAGGATAATAAAATCTTCAACATGAACTAAATAATTTCTCTAAAACTGTTAAAACAGTCAATCCAGTTTAGATCGGTGTCCTAGATGAGTTAGGCATAAGTAGCTTAGTTCTGGTGCACCGAACTACGTCGACTCTGATCCCAGTGAGGCTTGGGTGCGTAGGCAGCTTGGATGCTTAATGGCATACCAATCACAAGTTGGCTCCACACATAAGTAGTGGGGTTTTGTATATTAGTTTTTTTTAATTCTTAATTAATTAACTAAATATATAGGATTTCCCCTAAATTAGAATTTTAGGAGAACTTTCACTTAGATTGAATTCAAACAAATTAAGAAAATCAAGATACACATTTAAGAATTACATTAAAATTAGAGTTTAGGATGCATGTCACGTCGTTCGCACATCAATAGAGTTAAAAGAGCCATTTAAAAGAAATTCAAGAGAGTTAACTTTTGGAATCGAAGACTGGATTATTGGGCGAGGATGGTACATGTTGTGGTAACTCCCCATACCTTTCATTATTGTAACCAGGTAACGAGTCTAGATTTATGGTTATTTATGGGTCCTAGATCCCTCATCTAGGTGGCGACTCTGTCATTCTCCTTTGTGTGAAATTCGGATGTCTTTAGTGATCCCAAGTTCACGAAAAGGATGAATTAAATCACACCTTGCTAGGCTCGACGGCTTACCCCTGCCCCTGTGGGTACTGGGTTGGGTAATCAATAATAAAAAAAAGCATACGCCAATCGCGTGGGTACGAGAGACCAAGAGAGAGTATGGCGCCCCGCGCGCTCGCGACCCTCTCTCGGGATCGAGTCCCACAGATTGCCTCTCATTAAACCTGGTGTTTGTCATTTCCATGACAGGAGTCTTTGTCACTCGTGTACCATTAACCACAAAAGAGCTTCTACCACTAAACACGCTTGGTCTCGCCAGTTCGCTGTATCTATTGCCTCTCACATTGCCTAGATGGCTGAGTCTACTGAGAGTCTTATCATATCCGAAATGAGGGAAATGATGATGAAATCCAGGACCTGATAGATGGGGATCCCCTCATTCTTCTCGAACTCAAATGGTTCCGAGAACCCTACACCTAACCATGTTGCACCTCTTTCATCCACCATAGGGACCATTTTACCCATTCAACCCTTCATAGATCTTACCACCTTTACCTGTACCACCCCGGAGCTAAGAAATGAATGGGAAGGAAAAGGAAAGATGTCATAGCTTGAACTCCTTGAAAACATCATGCCAGATAAGGCCTTGCCATTTTCAGGTGCTAAAGAACAATTTGAGCTGGCTCAACAAAAACCAAAGATGCCGCCCCTTCTGAGATTCCTATTCCAGGGTCGATCTCTCCAGTCATTATCATCTTTAAGAAAGGCATGCTGTCCATGAACTTTCAGTGCTAGTACATTGCCTCCAAAAAATTATCACATCTTTGAAATTTGATTTGTCGTGTGTATACCAACTCTCCTCTCAAAGTTGGTAAGTCCAGTCATGTCAGTATCAATTATGAGTATGATGTGTTTGTTGGTGTCTCTCATTGTGAGCCAGTGTCAGTCCTTTGTTGAATTTGATGTAGAGCCCACCGCGGTGTGTCAAAAATCACTGATGTACTTGAAATTTTCAAATCAAATGAACTTGTGACTCCAGTGTTGTCAATATTCTTGCGTATTCGCTCTTTGATCTAATGTTAATAAACAAACAAAGACACCATCCTCGGATGAGAATGTAGACGAAATTCCCTTCGAGATCTGAAAGATGGTCAAACAAGAGGAAGAGCGTTGAGCATAGCCACTCGAAGACGAAATCGAAACTGTCGATAGTGGTATTGAAATCCAAAACTCGAGAAAGATGGATTGGCAAAGCTTTATCTCCCGAAGGGCGTGAAGAATCGATAAACTTATTTAGAGGGTTCAAGGAAGTCTTGCTTGGTCCTATGAGGATAAACCGGGATGATGCCCTAGTGTTGTTCGATGTAAGACTCCCTCAGCTTTAGACATCAGGACGAAGAGCAAAAAATTTAGAAAGAAGAACATCAGACACAAAGTGAAGATGTTCAAAAGACTGAAAGAAAACCTTTTGACAATAAAGTCGTAATCATAGGACTTGAGTCGCAAAAGAACACTTGGGCTATACATTTCGATGGAATTTCAAGTTAGATCATTCAAGGAGTAGGGGCCTTCCTGACATTCAAAAAAGAAAAAGAAAAAAGAAGAATGAAAAAAGATAGAATCCAGAACAAAAAAGGAGAAGGGAACATGCCCCTACGTCAGCTTCTTAAAATATCAGGATCCCAGAAAGCGGAGTCGATGTAGATTGAAAATTTCAAAATCATCTTCAGCATTCAGAGAAGACCCAGAGTTTTAGAATCGTGAATATTAGTTTAGGATTTCAAATACAAATGTGAACTCAATCACAGAAGCCCGTGCATCGCAAATGAAGTCTTGCCTGGAAATGCTGCCAGACTCCTAAAAAAATGAGAAACAAAAGATTCAAAGATGTTGAACCTCAGTCAATAATTAAGCTTTTGCGCCAGAACACCAGAAGGCCATCCTTGGCCGTTTGAGCCTTCAAGACCAGAAAATCTCAAGTTTGAAAAATCCTTTCGCCAACTCCTTTTGAGCTTAAACAAAATCAACATTTCTTTCACACACCAACAAACCAGGGACATTTTTTTCGCTCTGAACTACTCAGACCATCACCCTTTATACATGGTAAGTAGGCAGCCTGGTCTTCCAGGTTCGGTCAACCTTTGAGCTAAAAGCCAAATCTTTCTTTTTCAAACCTCAAGCGGACTACGCAGACCTGATCCTCCATTTTTGGGGTACGTAGGTAACTTGGCCAATCCAGGTTCAGTCGAAATCTCGAAATCATAAGAACCAAAGAAATATCTAGCTCTTTTGAATCCAAGCCCACCTAGAAAGTCCTTCTAGTGAAACAAGAAAATGTTCGAAGCAAACAAAAAAAAGGAAAGAAAAAGAAAAATGATGGAGTCTGAAGACCTGCTAGGCTGAAAACTAGAAAGAACGGTCTAGGCAAAATTTAGGTTTATTCACCCGATAAGTTGACAACCAAAAAGTCCGCTTAGGCAAAAGTTAGGATATCAAGCCCGCTCGATCGAAAACCCGAAAGGGCGATCCAGGCAAAAGTTAGGGCAAGCGTTCCACCGGATGGAAAACCTGGAGAGGCAATCTGGTCAATGGCAATGACTTCCGCAAGGAGGGAATTAATGAGATGAAGAAAAAGTCTTCAATCAGGGCAAAATCTCGGAGTCCAAGTAGCGCCGGCAAGCTTACTTTGACGTTCTTCAAAACTAGGGCATCGAAATTGAGCAATCCGAAAGGGGATAATAACCATGACAGAAATACCGACTGAGGAGAGTAGTGCCTCTTGTCCTGGTATTCGAAATACTCTAAGAGTGGCTAGGCTATACCATTAATAAATTACACATAAGATCCAAGAGTGAGTAAAAAAAAGTGAGTCGAGTACCTAGAGCAATAGGAGTTTTCTTTGGTTGAGTCCTTTGAAATCTATTCCTCCTTTTGTTCGTTTTCCCTTTTCTTTAAAGTCAAAGTCACTGACGTTGGAAGAATGGCAGCATGCCTTAAAAAAAATCGAAATAAATCCTGCTTTAGGTATCAGAAGGGGCAACAGACATCCTATTCAAACCTACTAGTGACCTTAAGCCTCCAGAAGTGAGCAATGCAAGAAAGAGATTCTCAGACTCAGCCATCATGGTGATTGTCTTACTCTCTCCATACAAACAAAAAAAAACCTGTGCAACCTCAAGCCTTAATGAAACGAAGCATCTTTTCTTCAACCATCATTGTTCCGCTTCCTTAAGACTTTTCTCATGGAAGCACAATACACTTGGGGCTTGCATCATAAAAGATATCAGGCACACAAAGGTAATCAGTGCCAATGTCTCCAGCAAGTTGAGATAAGAGAGTCATGAGCACATCATGAGTTAAACCTCCAAATTCCTCAATTGAATCCATTCTCCAACAGAGTCAACCCTCCAGAAAAAGCCAGTCCCCAGTGAAGTTTGAAATCTACTTCCTAGAGAGCCTACTGTCAACTGCTCAAAGCATTCAATTCCGAGCAAAATTCAATTCTTTCAAAAAGGGTCAGTACCCAAAATCCCAACAAGTCACGTGAGTCTGGTCCTCAGCAAGGAACTCGCACTCCCCATTTTCTTGACAAGAGACAAAGCAATTCCCCAAGGAATAAATCTAAATCAATCAATCAATCAATCAAAATCAAGAGATTATCAATCTTTTCAAAAGAATTTCACTCCTCAATCAATTTTTCCGTTTAATTAATGCGTGAAGGTTCCGCCTAATTAAATTTTCCTGCTTGTTATTGCGTGAAGGTTCCACAAAACAAAGCTTCCCTATTAGTTAGAGTGTGATGGTTCCACCTAACTAATTTTTCCATTTAATTAGCGCGTGAAGGTTCCACCTAATTAAATTTTCCCTATTTGTTATTGTGTGAAGGTTCTACATAACAAATTCTCCTTGCTTGTTAGTGCATGAAGGTTCCGCATAACAAAGCTTCCCTGTAGTTAGCGTGTGAAGGTTCCACCTATCTATTCTTCCCGTTTGATTAATGCATGAAGGTTCTGCCTCATTAAACTTCCTGTTTGTTATTGTGTGAAGGTTCCACATAACAAATTATGCCGGCTTGTTATTGCGTGAAGGTGTCAAATTCCAAAGGCAATCCAAGAGGGGGGCTGAATTGGGCCTAATTAAAAATCTTTACAATTTGTAATTTGGTTAATCCTTAGAAATTAGAAGTGTAACTAGCCCTTGTTAATTTATAAATGAATAAGTAAAGGATATTACCACAATCTTGCACAAAAGGAGAGAAGGGAGAAAGAGACAATGTACACGAGATTTATAGTAATTCAGTCTATCACAAGACCTACTCCAATCTTCACGTCCACGCGAGAGTTCCACTATCTCGATCCTCCTTCAAATGGCCAGATCAATGACCCAATTACAATGATCAAGCTTCTCCTTTCATGGGCCGAAGCGTAGAACCCTTTACAACCAAGCTTCTCCTTTCTCAAGGGCCAAAGCGTAAAACCCCTCTCCACAAGCTTCTCCTTTCTCAAGGGTCGAAGCGTGAAACCCTCTCCTCAAACAAGCTTCTTCTACTATAGGGTTGAAGCCTAGAAACCCTCTTTAAAAAAATGGAAGAAAGAAAGAAATAAACACTCAAGCGTCTTAATAGGCAAATACAACTCTCAAGCTCACTAAATCTCCAAATGATAGAAACTAGATGCTCTTGGAGACCCTCATGACAAGTAATTGATGCAAGTTCAAAAGCACAAGAGGTAGAAGATGATTCCTTTTTATTTTCAAAGTTAAAGCTCTATGATTTTGATAACTGATTTTTCAAAAGGTTGGAATGAAGGTCTTTTATCTTGTTTAAAAAGCCCTAAAGGATTTATGACCGTTTGGGGGCAATACTGTAATTTATGGGTTAGGTAAACCTACACTGTGCAGGCCCCAACGGCTCTTTTGCCAGACCGGGGCGGTCGACCAGGCTACGGAGGTCGCCTGCCCTTATCGGGCGCCTTTTTCATTTTCAAATTTTTTATCATAGCGGTCGACCGGTCATATGGCGGTCGCCCTGTGAGGGCTACCTGTTCATTTAAATTTTAGGCCAAAAAATCTATCCGCGGTCGACCGGCTCTTCTCGGTCCCCTGCCAAGACCTTCCTCGATGGTTTCTGACTTGTCAGAAACTCCATCCGCGATTGACCGGATTGTCCTAGTCGACCGCCCCGCTTAAATTTGGTTGATCCTGGAATTCCAGGTATCATCTCGCGGTCGCCCGGCCTAGCCCGGTCAACCGGCCCTGTGTTAAAAACTTGAATTTAAAAGGTTATTCCAAGGGACTTTGGGCCATGGTCTTTGGGCTTTAAATATGTTTTTTCAAATACTTTTTGTGAGTTGTAAAGATAGGTCTAAATGAGTTTTGAAAACACTAAGTCATGCAAACACTAAATGCCAAGAGGACTTCAATGCATTCTAAAAACTAAAGAACGTTGAATCTTCTCTTGTATCGATCTTCTTGATTGTTTGCATGGCTTTCTTCTTGTCTTGAGATAGTCTTCAAACTTGATCTCACACTTGTGGTTCCTTTGAATCTTCGATAGACAATACGGCTTGAAGGATGACCACCAAGACTCGACTTTCTCCAAGACTAGGCCTTGTTCTTCTTGCTTCAAGTGTTGATATGAATGTAACCTATCTAAATCAACACACTAGCATGAACATTAGCAACATATAATCAATTTGAGTTTGTAGATCATCAAAACATAGGTAGGGTTGAACCCTTGGTCTTATAAAGTTCCGCATAACAAAGCTTTCATGTAGTTAGCATGTGACGGTTCCACCTAACTATTATTCCCGTTTGATTAGCGCGTGATGGTTCCGCCTAATTAAATTTTCCTCACTACAACAAAGTTGGGTTTTCCCTACGGACAAATCCATAGGGAAAAGTACCAAAATCCGTAGGTATAGGGTTTTCCCTACGGATATTCTCATGCACAACTTCCGTAGCCTAGGTGGGGGTAGGGAAAGCCCTTTCCCTACGGATTTGAAGTGCCGTAGGGATAGGCCACATTTCCCTACGGAATATTCCGTAGGCACAGGCCTAGACTTTCCCTACGGAAGCTAAAATAAATCGGTAGGGAGAAGGTGTTTTTCCTTATGGAAGTCCAAATAAATTGGTAGGGAGAAGGTGTTTTTCCCTACAAAAGTTCGAATAAATTGGTAGGGAGAAGGATTTTTCCCTACAGAATTTAAAAAAATCCAAAGGTAAAAAGTGAATTTCCCTACCGAAGTTTGAAAAATTAGTAGGTAAAATGTTTTGTTCCCTACGGATTTTCCACAAAAAAAAACCATACCCTATGGAATTTCAATAAAAATTATGTAGGGAAAAGGTACATTTCCAAACGGATTTCATAAAATCACTATGTAGAAAGTGTTTTTACTAACAAAATTTCCAAAAACTCAATAGGGAGAAGTTGCTTTTCCCTACAAAATTTCAAAAGAATGTAGGGAAAATGTGTTTTTGTAGGGAAAATTCATGGATGTTTTTCCCTACAAAATTTTAAAATAGAATCTATAGGGATACCCATTTCAATTTTTTTAATCCATTAAATAACAATTTCTTGTGACATATTGTAGCTGTATATTCCACAAACAATCTATGTATACCGTGAAAATTTTTACAATTACAACATCCATTTTACCATAACATCACTTACAAATAAAAAGAATAACTGTTTTAATTAAATATCTTTAAAATCACAATTCATGAATAAAAAATGTCTTGAAATTGTTCCCTCAACAAAATAATACATCATTCAACATTCATCATTTAATGATTAGATATAACATCATCTTCATCATCTCCTCTTTATCTCCTCTTCCATTGCCATCACCATTTGAGATTTAGTGATTTAACCTACAAACAAAAAGCATGTATATATTAATGATAAATCAATGCATGCATAAAAAGTAAATTCACTTAAAGAATTTATCTTGCCATTTAAAACTAATTTTACACTTACAAATGCATGAGGCCAAGCAACGTTATTTCCAAGGTTATCTGCAATGATTTGCAATTTTCTATTGGGTCTTAGCAAATTCACTTGTCGGGATATACACACCTATATTTGAATCAAGGCACGGCACAAGATTATTCATTTTCTAAATTATATAAAGTCATTTAAGTTAACCTCAATTTGCTAGATGCAGATAAGATGGATTTTGGATTCATTAGCAAAAAAACAAACAATTAGAAGCAAATAACTAGACTATCTACTGTAACATGCAGTATAGGACACACTTTTTAATACAAATTCAAAACAAAAACATCTAGTATAGTGATAAGTGTAAGTATGCACTGGTGAAATTACGCACCAATTGGGTTTCCTTTTTTGGAATAATTGACACAAAATTAGAGTACTTAAAGTAGGTGTTCAAAATGGACAGAATGAAAGTGTGGAAGTACCAGTCATTTACAATGAGAGAAAGTCATAAACATGGTTTAAAATTTCGGTTTCGGTAACCGTTTCGGACCCCACCGCCGAAATTTGGTAATTTGGTTCGAAATTCCGGACCGAATTTCTGAAATTTCGGACGAAATTTTGTAACAAATTTTTTAAATAAATAATGGCATTTAATCGAAATTTCGGATTGAAATTACCGAAATTACAAAAATTTCAGACCTAAATTCGGTAAATGGCAAAAAGTGAAATTTCGATAAATTTTGGTTTCGGTCCCCACTGAAATTCGAAATTTCGGATTTCGGTCGAAATTTAAAACCATGGTCATAAATACCTCAAATAAACAAAGAAGCTAAGAAGTCTACTACCATGGTGGAAGACTTCATAAATACCTCATAACCTCCAGGCTTACTATAAAGGATTGCTAACCAATCACTGATAAAATCAGAAGCAAAATATCCCTATGGTCTAATAGGCATCTTTCCAGGGCTAGGAGGGTAGAATTGGTTAAAATTATACTTAGTACTTATCAGTTATACTTGTCAGCAGCATTCCACCTCCTTGCTGAAATCATAGGTGATATTGAAAGGTTGTTAAGGAACTTCATCTGGTCAGGGTCAGACCAAAAGAAAAACTTCCACTCTCTATCTTGGGAAACAATTTGCAGGCCAAAGGATGAGGGAGGTTTGGGTCTCACGACGCTTTCCGACATAAACCTTGCTTCTCAGCTTAAGCTTCTCTGGCAAATAGTTGGTAACAAAAACTCCCCTTGGGTGATCTGGTTCCAGCGCAAATACATCAGGAGAAATAGTTTTTGGAGCATCAAAATGCCCAATCGTCCTTTTTCCTGGGCTGCAAGGAGCATCCTAAAACTAAGAGAAATGGCTAAACCCTTCATATGTCATGTTGTAGGCAAGAAAAACTCCCTCCTTTTCTGGTCAGACCCCTCGCATCCAAATGGCCCTATAAACACTCTGACTTCATTGGGAACCACTTTCAATTCCATTCCTCAGAATTCAACTGTCGAAGATGTTACGCAAAATGGCTGGTTGGAAAGGATAAATGATGAACCTTACCTTCAAGAGTTGAAAATCCTGATCAAGTCAGCTCTTTTCACTTCAGGATCTGATTGAAGGCTATTTGGAAACCCTAGCCAGATGGTTCCTCTAGTGTGAAATGTGCCTGGAACACTGTCAGAACCAGAAACCCAAAACCTCCCTGTACCAAATCTTTATGGTTCCCTGGGCACATTCCTAAGCGTAGCTTTGTTACTTGGCAGGCTATTCTAAACAAATTGCCAACCAGAGATAGGCTCGCATTCCTGTCACCCTCAGATGACCACTCCTGTATTCTCTGCAACGCAACTCCTGAATGTGTGGATCGTATCTTCATCAATTGCAGCTACATTGCTTGGATCTGGAGATCAGTTTTGTGGAGGATTTCCAACAGAAAGAAACAAAAAAAGACTCTTTTGGAGGAAGAAGAATGGATCAGAGGAAAGTTCAAGCACAAGGGTCAAACAGGAATTCTAGCAACAGTGTTATTCACTGCATCTGTCTACTTCATCTGGATGGAAAGAAAGAACAGATTACACAATGGTATCAAGCAGCACAAAAAGTTCATTTTGGAAAAGATTCTTTCAGCTTCAAGACAATGAATGCTATTCCTCAAGCTTAATGATCATGACGAGGAAGAAAACTCCAGAATTGCAAGGAATATAAACATCCCTTTATTCCATTACCTTCCCTCCACCAAGCAATGCAAATGGGAAAAACCTGCAGACTAACCAAGATAAACTCTGATGCGTCCCTGACTTCTGATGGAACTGCCATTGGAGGCATACTGCGGGACAAAAATGGTTACCCATCAGCCCTCTTCTCTATCAACTACCCTCCCACCACCATCCAAGAGCTCGAAATTGATGCAATTCAGCAAAGCATTCGTCTTGCGGAGGCAAAAGGAATTACCCATATTTGGATTGAATCAGACTCCCTCCTCGCTGTGAAGGTCATCCTCAATGAATGGCCGCCCTTGGACCAAGATTCCAACTCTTGAGAAATACATTGCTCCCTTCAAAAAATTTCTTACTGGAACCTCACCCATATTTGGAGAGAAGGCAATCGAGCTGCTGATTTCCTATCTAAAACTGACTGCATTTGTAAGGGGGAAGACATCCCCATCTCTTCCATTCCCGAAAGCCTTGAAGAAATTCTTTGTGAAGATGCTTCGGGGCTTTTGTATTTCAAACTGTAATTCTCTCTCTGGTCTATAGAATTTCTAGTCGGGGTTTGCCTAACCCCAAATTACCGATCAAAATAAAAAAAGAAAAAAACATGTCCAAGAAAACAATATGTGTAATCTAAATGTAAACTTAGATCACATCTTACATGTGGAATGCCAATATTAGGGGTGCAATGCTCCCATTCTTCGGGTGGTGGAATGGGAGGGCTAATTAGAGATCATTCGGATGATTATAGCCATGTTCTCTCTGCTGGAAGACGATGAGCCAATTTTTTAACTTGAACTCTCTGCTATGTATCACGGATTACTGCTGGCCAATGCTCTCAATATTTCCAGAATTTGGGTGGAATCGGACTCCAGTTTTGCGGTGGGCATTATTCAAGGCAATTCAAAAGCGCCATGGAGGAAAGAAATGATGTTCCATCATATTCTTTATTTGAAAGTCATCTTCAATCCTTTCGCATCACTCACATTTGGAAGGAAACAAACAGAGCTGCTGATATCCTTTCAAAAAGACACTTCCCCTTCAAGGGTTCTTCAGTGCAAGTAGTGTTATCGCCCCCCTCTTTACTTGAAATTGTTAGCTCGGACAGAGAAGAAGTGGCTTGTTGTAGATTTTGATTTTTTTTGTTGCTGTTTTCTTGGCCCTTGGGGTCCCCATCTCTTCTTGTACTATCTTTTTCTATTAATATATCTGGTTGGGGTCCTGCCTAACCCCAACTTACTCACCAAAAAAAAATAAAAATAATAATAATAATAATATATATATATATATATATATATATATATATATATATATATAAATCCACTAGAGTGACGTGCAACCAATGGGGGAGCCCTTTCATCTCATTTTTGCAAGGCTCCCTTCAGTCTAGCATTCCTCATATTAGGATTATGAATAACATGAACTCAAGGCTAAGATCCCAAAGCTCCAAGGTCAAATAGGAGAAAAAAATGACATCTGTAACTTACATTATGAGTGTTGATAATACATAACAAGTGATTTGCTTGACTTATGCCTGTCATGGAAAGGAAAGTGTATCATCAGAACAAATAATAATGATATCAAGTATACCCATAAAATGTTTTTGTCATTATCACATCCAAAGAGAGAAGAAGATACATTGGAAGTTTGCAACCAGCGTAGAGCAAATACATGTCCAAAAGAAAACAAAAACATTGGAGGTCAGCAACTCATTACCCACGCCAAATGAAAGTTGATCACATCTTTCCGTCAGCATATATCACCAAGCCACAAAGGCATCAACTCCAACTTGACTTCTTCATTACAGTTAGAATCGTCATCAAGGTCCAAAATGGTGTTGGACAGGTGTTCTTGTTGCTACACAGATTTATGCTGCAAGATGAACCAAAAAATGTAAACCCTATAACTGAACTACACCATCTGCTTAGTCAGAAATGACAACTACACAGATTTATGAGACTATAAAGAGGAAGGAAAATGAACAAAGCCAGTAAATTGTAATGCTCTTTACCACTATCGGATTGCAGTCAACAGAGGAGATTAGTACATGGGACCCATCCAAGCAAGAACATATCTCAAACACATGGTGGGCCCGACTTGTCACTGCCATCTGATCATGATCAGATAGGGGGTACTTAACCTACACACCGAATTTTCAATGTACAGTTGACATGCAAACTGTGCATCTTAAATATGGAAATCTCTGATTAACAAACCCATATTTGTAAATTTTGCGTGGAAAATGCCAAACCAGCACCAGAGACTATGAATTCAATGATGCTAAATTTAACATGAACTACATTGATGCTCAGATAAAATATCCTGAAAATCCCACAAAATGATCATAATTGTAGCATGTTCCAGATGGAAAGGAAATCAACAAAATCAAGAACAGAAGTAACCAAATAAATTGGAAAATAAAGTCGAGCCATCAGGTTTGCCGTGCCAATCCTGACAGCTTCACCGGAAGCTAATCACAGAATATGTAGCTGCAATGACCCTAAAAACATTCAAGGCTCAAAATTGATTAAACTAATAGTGAACTATGATCGAGTCCTCATAGTAAAATTACTGGTCTAATGAATTCTATTGGGGGTTGAAAACTATTTCCAAAACCCCTCTTATAGGCCTAGGCTTCCCCTGGGCCTTCGAGAATTTCTGGAAGGGCTCCATCAAATCAAGGGTAAATCCCTACAATTCTTAATTTTAAACATTTCTTCTACCTAGGCTCTAACGCATATGGTGTTAGCCTCATAAAAACATGGGTGTGTCAACTTCATCACCCTTCCTACAATGTGTGATGCAAAAAAACCTAAATATCAAACGGTTTTGTTCAGATAAACTTCTATTGGCCCGAAGCTGCCAAAGCACTTCCTAAACACAACGCCCTCCAGTATCAGACTCGTTCTTGGAAGCCATGCCTCGTCTAACTAATTTAAATGATTCCTTATCGCCTTACAGCTTGGGGAAGAATTGAAGATCCGAGAATTCTTGGGTTCACAGAAACACAAGAATTTCAAGAACCAAAAAACAATGGCATTTCCTTCCAAAGTACAAGAACTTCTATTGGACTAGAATTGTAAGCTTTTATCTAGAAGAATAGACACACAGATCATTCTCCTCTTCCAACCCATAATATTGATGAAGAACATAAATCGCAGAAAAAAAACCCAGAATTTTGAATAAAATAAACCCTAATGAAGAAATCCTATCAAACCCTATTAGAGTTATTATCTACTTCTAACCCCATCAAATCTCTCGTGAAAAACGAAACCCTAATGAAGTCCAGTAATTTAGAACAGAGATCTCATCCCAAGAAATGTTCTATGCAAAAACCAACAAAAAGAAAGAAAAATGGAGCACAAAACATACTTGCGGAGGATTAGAAAAGAGATGGTGAGAGAGAGAGAGAGAGAGTTTACCGGAAATAGGGTTTCGTGAAGACGAGAAAGAGACTAGAGGGCGGGGTTTCTAGGGTTCTCGACTTTGCTCTGTTATTTTTTGGGTTAAAGTTGCGCGACTTTGCTCTTTTAATTTTTTCGTTAAAGTCGCGCTTGAGTAGTGGGCGGGGGAAAAGTCGAGCGAGAATTTTTTTGGTAAAACTGAAAAAATTTATCCGTATGGAATTTTTAATTTTACCTTAGGCAAAAGTGCCTATATCCCTACCGAAAACTTCTTGTTTTTGTAGGTAAATGAATATAATAGGGATAAATGCCAATCTTTCCCTACATATTAGCGTTCAACCCGTAGGTAAAAGATATTTCCTTACCGGAAAATAAATATCCGTAGGGACAAAGTGTATCTCCCTACAGATTTTAAATCTGTAGGGAAAAAGTAAACTTATCCCTACAGATGTAACAAGTGTGGGTAGGGAATGCCCAGTTTTGTTGTAGTGCCTATTTGTTATTGTGTGAAGGTTCCACATAACAAATTATCCCGGTTTGTTATTGCGTGAAGGTTCCACATAACAAAGCTTCCCTGTAGTTAGCGTATGAAGGTTCCACCTAACTATTCTTCCCGTTTGATTAGTGCGTGAAGGTTCTGCCTAATTAAACTCCCCTGTTTGTTATTATGTGAAGGTTCCACATAACAAATTATCCCAGCTTGTTATTGCGTGAAGGTTCCGCATAACAAAGCTTCCATGTAGTTAGCATGTGAAGGTTCCACCTAACTATTCTTCCAATTTGATTAGTTCGTGAAGGTTCCGCCTAATTAAACTTCTCTATTTGTTACTGTGTGAACATTCCAAACAACAAATTATCCCTGCTTATTATTGCGTGAAGGTTCCGCATAACAAAGCTTCCCTGTAGTTAGCGTGTGAAGGTTCCACCTAACTATTCTTCCCGTTTGATAAGTGCGCGAAGGTTCCGCCTAATTAAACTTCCCTGTTTGTTATTGTGTGAAGGTTCCACATAACAAATTTTCCCTGCTTGTTATTGTGTGAAGGTTCCGCATAACAAAGCTTCCCTGTAGTTAGCGTGTGAAGGTTCCACCTAACTATTCTTCCCGTTTGATTAGCGCGTGAAAGTTCCGCCTAATTAAACTTCCTCATTTATTATTGTGTGAAGGTTCCACATAACAAATCTTCCCTGCTTATTATTGGGTGAAAGTACCGCATAACAAAGCTTCCCTGTAGTTAGCGTGTGAAGGTTCCACCTAACTATTCTTCTCGTTTGATTAGCGCGTGAAGGTTCCGCCTAATTAAACTTTATCGTTTGTTACTGTGTGAAGGTTCCACATAACAAATTTTTCTTGATTGTTATTGCTTGAAGGTTCTGCATAACAAAGCTTCCCTGTGGTTAGCGTGTGAAGGTTCCACGTAACTATTCTGCCCATTTGATTAGCGCGTGAAGGTTCCGCCTAATTAAACTTTCTTTTTTGTTATTGTGTGAAGGTTCCAAATAACAAATTTTCCGTTTGTTATTGCGTAAAGGTTCCACATGACAAAGTGCTTCTGTTTGTTAGTACGTGAAGGTTCCGTCTAACAAATCCTCAGTTTGATTAGTGCGTGAAGGTTCCGCCTAATTAAATTTTCCTACTTGTTACTGCGTGAAGGTTCCGCATAACAAAGTGCTCCTGTTTGTTAGTACGTGAAGGTTCTGTCTAACAAATCCTTTGTTTGATTAGTGTGTGAAGGTTCCGCCTAATTAAATTTCCCTGCTTGTTACTGCGTGAAGGTTTCACATAACGAAGCTTCTCTGTTTGAATAGTGCGTATAGGTTCCGCCTGATTGATCCAATCTCATTTTCAGAGCGTGTAGGTTCCGCCTGATTGTTCCAACCCCATTTTGAGAGCGTGTAGGTTCCACCCGATTGTTCCAATTCCATTTTCAGTGCATGCTGGTTTCGCCTGATTGTTCAAAGTCCAAATTGCCATTCAATCAAAATCCAATTCCTCTTGTAGTTTTTCATTTGAAATCTTGGGCCTATCAAACTGTGTGAGAAGCATTCGTGTGACAAGCACCCTTTGCCGAAGAGGGGCATCTGTAGACACCCCATTTTGACCAGACCCTAAATATCAAATTTGAATAAAATCCTGAAATTGAATAAGACCCTAAAGTCAACTGTGAAGTTCCGAAGTTGAGTTGAAATCCTGAAATTAAAATTCCCGAGGCCGATCCCCAAATGTCCTAAAACCCGAGTTTTGGTATTGGCACCCCTTTATCCAAACCTCCCAAGTGTGAATGATGCCGACACGACTGTGTCTTCATATTGGAACTAACTAACTAATCTCATTTCGATGGTTAAAGAGGTATAAGTGGTTATTACCTTTCCCAAAGTGCCCTTGCAAATCGATTAAGGAAGGAAAGACAAGGTGAATAGTGGGGGATATCAAAACAAAGTTGTGCCCATATCATTTTCCAAAGCAATAAAGATGAAAAAAAAGTTAAGCCGGGTGCAATTATCAAAGAGTAATGGTGCAAATATCATCTCCCTTTTAGCTTAAGCACAAGGAGGGCGATCTATCCAAAATGTGGCTGTGAAGAAGAAAAGGGAAGCTATATTTAGAGTTTTGTTAGGGCCCTGTTCACCCCAAGTCACCCCCCTGTTGTATAAAAGGAGTGGTCACAATACACTCGAGGAGGGGGCTGTCCAGAGTAATGGAAGGAGGTGCGAATTTATCATTCCTTTATTACAAACCTATCGAATTACGGCATTGAGGGGGAGGGGGGATCCCCATTTTTTTGGTTGAGCTACAGAGAGGGAAGAGAAGAGGAGAGCCCGGCTATCACCACTCCTACCCAATTCCGGCCTTCATCTCCACCTCGCCACCACCAGCCACTTCCATTCTCCTATCTTCCATCTGCTTTATCTCAAACCCAGACCTCATTTCTACCCTTTTTCTACATTTTCTACCCCTCTACAGCCCATAAATTCATCCATCAAACCCTTACTTACCCCAATTTTAAGATCCACCTCAGATACGACCATCGTCTTCCCTAATTTCATTTTGTGAAATAGAAGAAGGATTTGTGAGAAAGGGGCTACATTAGGGTTTCAATACAAAGGGAGAAGAAAAGAGAATCTGGGGTTTAATAGGCTTGGAAAGAGGTTCGCAAGGAAAGCTGGAAGGAGGAAAAGGATTCTGTGCATGGAGGTTTTGTGCTTGCAATAGAAAAACCAAGAAGTAAAAGAAGAAAAGTGGTTTATGATGTTTTGTTTAAGAAGTAGAAGAAGAAGAGGGGAGAGTACAACCACCCCATTTTAGTGAAACTTGTCCATTCAGCTCACCTGACAACATACCCTCCACATGTCCAATTTATCACTAACAGACTCCATCTTCCATTTCCTCATTTTGTTCCCCATAAATCCAACATACCCCTATTCCTCCATGATTTTACACTATCCCATTCTCCATTTTCATTTCTATCACACCCATCTCTTCCTTTCTGATCATCACAAGCCCTAACAATTTTCTTTCTCTCCTACTCGCTGGAATCCGATCCAATTCTGATTTCTTCCAAATCTTAGATCTGAGGAAATTAGGAGATTATCAAGGATAACAAGGTAGAGCTGAGGAAGCGAGGAAGATCTAATTGCCAAGCTTTCTCCGTCAAGCTGAATTGTCTGACACAGGTAACCCAAGCTGAATTGTTTCTTGTTGTGTCTCCATGCTCTGATTGTTGAATACCCTTATTAATTTAGTCTTTGAGAGTTGAATTTGGTCTCTACTGGATTTTAATATCAGGCTATGTTCTAATCTTGTGGTCTGTGATTATAAATTGATTGTGTAGTGATCTGTGATTATTAAATAGTTTTGGCTTATAAATTGATTTGGTTATAATGTGTTTACAGGCAGAGATTAGTTTAATACTCTGTGATTTCTTTGATCTTTTCTCTGTCCCATTTAAGCATTTGTTTTGGGTTATAATCTTTGTCATTTGTTTTGGTATTGGTTGCGGTCTTGTCCTTAACAGCTTCGATTTTCCTACCATTGTCATTAGGAGTAATTTCGTAAGATTTGGGAAACCTGCTAAATTTAGATCTCTCAAGATTTTCTCTTAGTCTTGCACTGGTATTTTAGACATTTCCAAAATATTATATTTGGTCCCTAAGATTGTGTCTAAGAAATCTTGAGTCCGTTCATAAATTTTCAAAAATCTGCTATTTTAGGGATTTCTCAGGGTTTTTCCTAGTCTCGCCAAATTCTAGCACATCGGGGTAATTTGGTCTTTTCCTGTGTAATTCTTTTGATCCCCGAAATATGTCTGAGAGATTATGAATGATTTCCTGAATTTTGGAAAACCTGCTAAATTTAGAATTTCTCAGGGGTTTCGCTTAATTTGGAAATTCTAAGTGTTGAGGGCATTTTGGGTATTTTCAGGGAATACCAAATGATCCTGTTTAATATTACTCACCGAAAGGACCCAATTTTAAAAAGTTTCTATTTCTGAAGTTTGACCACAAAGACTTTTCATTTTTAATTTTTTCCTTTAGAGGTGAATCAATCTGAGGGTATTTTGGTCGCATTTGGATGTCTAACAGTCAAATAAGGGCATTTAGGTCTTAAAAGTTATTTTCCAAAAAAGATGGTCCGATCATGTGTGAGGGATGCACCATAAATGTCAAATGGGTTGAGTCCATATATAGAATGTTGAATTTAGAAAGATTTTATTGAATTTTTAGAAAAAATCCAAAACCCGTGTGAAATGGCCCATTGGGCTAAAGCCCGCAAAGATGGAGCTCATGTGGGTTCACCCATATGGGTCAACCACCATGGTGGACGGCCCACATGGTTGACTCACATGAGTTGAGCACCCAACCTTGACGATGTCACAATGGTGACATCATATTTGTTAAAAGAAAAATAAAAAGAATAAAAAATGAAAAGAAGGAAAGAAGGAAAAGATGAATGATTGCTTAAAAAAGGTTTTCTTCCAAAGAAGCAATGTGGAATAAATAATAGCATGTCTTAATTGACAAGAAATTAAGATTTGAATCAAATCCAATTTGGAAACAAGAAAGAAAGAAAGCAATAGGGGAAAATTAGAAACAAGCCAAAAAGAGAGCTCTCACATTGGAAACTACTATTTATCTCTTAACCCTAGCTCTTTTATATAAAAAATAAAAGCAAACAATCCGAAAAAAAGAGGAAAAAATCCAAATTCGTCCATTTTCTCTCTCCTCCCAAGAATTTTTTTTTCTTTTCTCTCTTGAAGTGTGTTCATATCTCTCAAGTGTTCTTCAGAAAAGAAATTCTTGAATTCCTTTTTCTTCTTCAACAAATCATAGATCAAGGATCTTTGAGGTGTTCTTTGGGTCTTCTTCATCATATAAAAGGGTGCGACAAAGCGTATACCTCGGATCTACGCACCCTAAAGACAAGGAGCGCGATCAACGGTAGGATCTTTATCTTTGTAATACCAAAAGTAGAAAAGCATGCTAGGGTTTTACTTTTGGTAGATCAAATCAATGAATTTTTCCTTAAAATTTCAGTATGTTATAATATAGATTATAAGTTTTCAAAATTCAAAATTTCACCAAAAAATTAAACTTCCTCCATTTAATAATGATTTTCTTTCGTTTTTTATTCAATATGGATTTCAATCGGATTATCAAAGCAAGTGTTAGAAAACGTGGGTTTCTTTAAAAAATGATATTTTTTAGGATTTCTATAAAATAAAATACTACTGGAAACTTAATTTCCAACCGTGGTTCGGCCGTTTTATTTTTCATTCTATTTTTCAAAGAATAACCCCGAAAAAGGGTTATTTCTTGATGAATGGAGCCAAAAATATATCAAATCATGTTCAAATTTAGTAAAAGTTTGTTTCTAGTAGTTTTACAAGATTTTTAGATCACCCAAAAATTTTCATATTTTTTGGAGTTTGTTTAATTGGATTATTAATTATTTTAAATTTCAGCTATTTTTAATAAATACCAAACGTTTTAAAAATTGATGAAACTTTCCCGAATTAAAGCCTAATAATAAATGGAAGTTTCCATTGAAAAATATTTCAAAACAAATATGGTTTTTACTGTTTTCTAATCGCTTCCCCGTTTTAAGTGCCATAATTCTTTTTTCTTATTAAATTAATATATTTTCAAAATTTTTCTTTACAAACCAGTAACTTTGGTTACTGGAATGTTAGAAAAATATTTTCAACTAATTTTGCAAAGATTTGATATGGTTTTACAATTTATTTTAATAAACGAGTTTTAACGCCTCGGAAACAAATTGATCTCTTATATTTAAAAACCAACTTTATGGAGGAGATTTAAGTTTTAAGTTTTGAAATTTTGATAATAAATTCTATAATTAATTATATATCTACTGAAATTTTTCATTTGATTTTAGGATACCATTAGGTTCAAATTCAATATGAATCGAGTCCCGAAAAGAAAAATAAAGAAAAAAAATGGGAGGGAGGGGTCAAAAGTCAATCGAAATATGGTCGAAAGAAAAAATCTCTATTTGATGGGGCTTCTTCCTATACCTATTCTTCCTATACCTATGAATTCCATTGGACCCAGAAATGATACATTGGAAGAATCTTTTTGGTCTTCCAATAGGCCACCCACGTCTATTTTGGATTGTGAACAAAGAGGCAAAGGCCTCCATAATCCTCCATTTTTGTCCTTTTGATTGGAGTCCATAATAAAAGGCTGGCAGGTTTCATTAATTCAAAGAAAAGCGGAGGCCCGCATCTGCTAGCATTGTGGTTTGCTTTTTAAGTAATTCTTTGGTTTTATCTGATTTTTGTGTGAATTTAAATGGGCATCAAATCATCATAAAAATTCATGAAAGTCATACAGTAGTCTAATCTAATGATTATCTTTATACTGTAAGAGTTTAATTTGATATGAAATTGATATGCTATAGGTTACTGTGTTAATCTATAATCTGATTTGAATTTTAAAAAATCGGACATTGATATCTAATCTTAATGATAATTCATGCAAATTTTTCAGTAAGCTATAATCATCTCTATCTTTATTCTGTAAAATTTTGGAGTAATTTTAAAGTGATATGATATAGGTTACTGTGTTAATCCATAATCTGATTTGGATTTTGAAAAATCAGAAATTAATAGCAAATTAAGATACAAATCTATGAAAGTTTTCCAGTAAGCTATATTCATTCCTATCTTGTTACTGTAGAAATTTTAATTTATTTCGAATTTTTTTTCAATGAGTTCATTTGTAAAATCATTCATGTGATCTGAAATTGATAAAATCTATTAAAAATTGAAATTAACCAAAATCATTATGAAAACTTCCATGGAACCTTAAATTTCTGTCACGTATTCATTCCTTAAGCCGCTGAAACAGAAATCTTAGGAGTCTTAGATTTCCCTTGTAAAATGGCCATGCTAGGATAATTTAGATGCCGAGATCGCATCCATAATCGTATCCCAATTGCGATTGATCCTTGACAATTTGAGTATTTAAATTATAGCATGTTATTGGCTCCGAGGTTTATTATCCACGGAAATCCTGAGAAATATGCCAGGCAATAAGGTGCTATAACTTAAGTATTAAATTGCGCAAGGGAAGAGCGCACGATTCCCTTCCATGGATGCGATTCAAGGCTGAAGCTTGCGAACCATAGAGCCTTTGGTATTCCTTAGATGTTTAGGAACCGAAAATCCTTAAAATCTGAAAATCATTAACTTCAACAACTTGAATCAATTTACCTCATGTCTTTCGGAACCGTTGGATTGCGGTTTCCATCGTAAGAACCATTAGAGCCCTATTTAGGAACACTTACGTCATGTCGTGTCCTAGGTTTTAGAGAGTCCTAGAGTTAGGAGTCCAGCCTCATCACGGGCGTTTGCTATGGATAGCAACCGTGCCATAGATCTAGTTACACTAGTCATCCAATTTTTCCCTAGGACAAGCCTAGTTACCTAGGATGTAGGTTCACCTGCATTAGTCTAAGGGACGTCTTGCACTTAGATAGGACCATATAGCGTCTTGGATGAAGTCCTAGGATAATAAAATCTTCAACTTGAATTAAATAATTTCTCTTAAAATTGTTGAAACAGTCAATCCAGTCTAGATCGGTGTCCTAGATGAGTTAGGCATAAGTAGCTTAGTTCAGGTGCACCGAACTACGATCGACTCTGATCCCAGTGAGGCTTGGGTACGTAGGCAGCTTGGATGCTTGATGGCATACCAATCACGAGTCGGCTCCACACATAAGTGAGGTTTTGTACATTAATCCTTAAATTAAAAGTAATTAAATCACTTAGGACTTTCCATGAAATTAGAAGTTTAGGAGAACTTTCACATAGATTGAATTCAAACAAATTAAGAAAATCAAGATACACATTTAGGAATTACATTAAAATTAGATCTTAGGATGCATGTCACATAGTTCGCACATTAATATAGAGTTAAATGAGCCATTTAAAAGAAATTCGAAAGAGTTAACTTTTGGAATTGAAGACCGATTATCGGGCAGGAATGGTGCATGTGGCGGTAACTCCCCATATCTTCCATTCTTGTAACCAGGTAACGAGTCTAGATTTCTGGTCAATTATGGGTCCTAGATCCCTCATCTAGGTGGCGACTCTGTCACTCTCTTTTGCGTGGAATTCGGATTGCCTTAGTGATCCCAAGTTCACGGAAAAGATGAATTAAATCACACCTTGCTAGACTCGACGGCTTACCCTTGCCCTTATGGGTACTGGGTTGCACGTTTGTTTGCACCCTATGGCTTGGTTGCTGCCTGCTTGGTTGGGTAATTAAAATCAATAATAAAAAGCACACGCCATTCGCGTGGGTACGAGAGACCAAGAGAGAGCGTGGCGGCTAGCGCCCCACCCCTCTCACGGGATCGGGTCCCACAGATGGACATGATTTCAGATGGTGGAAGCTCCAGATTGAGGACTATCTTTATCAGAAATATCTTCATGGGCCTCTTTTGGGTTTAAAACCTAAAACGACGACTGTAGATCCGGTAACAGAATCGGCTTGGAAAATCCTTGATCGAAAGGCGCTCGGAGCGATTCGTCTAGGGCTGACGAAAAGAATAGGGTACCACATCTCAAAAGCAAAGACTGCAAAAGAAGCTATGGATATTCTCTCAAATATGTACGAGAAGCCCTTCACCTCAAATCAAATCTTCTTGCTGAAGAAGTTGGTTAACATGAAGTTCTCCGACAGAAGTTCTGTGGTAGAACACATCAACAACTTCACACAGGTCACTAACCAATTAGAATCTGCCAGAGTAAAGTTGGAAGAAAAGCTCCAAGCTTTATTGTTCCTTTGTTCCCTTCCAGATAGCTACAACACCGCGCTACAGGGGATTTCTAGCACCATGAAGGATGATCTGACTCTAGACGATGCTGTGAGCGGCTCTATGGGTGAGGAGATGAGAAGGAAAGTCTCTGGCGGAGATAATCCTTCAACCTTTACATCTTCTACGGCACTAGCTTTGGAAAACCATGGAAGAAGTAAGAACAGAGGAAGATTCGGTGGGCGTGGCAAATCCCAGTCAAGGGGCAAAAAGGAGGCAGGAAAAGACGAGTGCTGGCATTGTCACAAGACCGGGCACCGAAGGCATCAGTGTGAGGTCTACAAGAAGAAGCAGCAGGAAGAGAGCCAAGGGGCTAACGTGGTTAGCAGTGAACCTCTGCTAGAACATATGTGTTTATCTGCAGGGGTCAATTTGGCAGTGGATCAGTGGTTTGTGGACTCGGGTGCGTCTTTCCATTGCACCTCACATAGAGATGCGTTTCATGAGTATGCCAGTGGAGACTTCGGGCAAGTGGTTGTAGGAAATGGCCACAAGTGCCCTATTGTTGGTAAAGGAACTGTGACCATGACGCTTTCTGGTGGAGGACACCTTATTCTGCATGAAGCAAGGCACATCCCAGATTTGGAGAAAAATCTGATCTCAACCAGCAAGCTTGACGAAGAAGGTTTTGTAACAACCTTTGGGTGCGGAGAGTGGAAAATTACCTCCGGATCAAGAGAAGTAGCAAAGGGAAGGCCTACAGGTACACTTTACCTTCTCAAGGGAGATAATGTCAGTGATATGGTTGCAACTACAGTAGCTACTGGCAGTCCGTCTACACTTTGGCATTGTCGACTTGGAGACCTTAGCGAAAAGAGGCAGTTGCTTCCAAGACTAAAGAAGGTGGAGATGGATTTTTGTGAGAGCTGCATCTATGTAAAACATAAGGCAGTTAGTTTTCAGTTGAAAGGGCGACAAAACAAGGAAAAGAAGCTAGAGTTGGTACGTACTGATGTATGGGGGCCAGCTTAGGAACTCTCTTATGGAGGTAAGAGATATTTCGTTACTTTCATCGACGATACAATGAGGAAGAATTGGGTCTACACTCTTAGACAGAAATCAGAAGTGTTTGGGATGTTCAAACTATGGAAGACCATGGTTGAAAATGAGACAGGTTATCAGATTAAAGCTATGAAGTCCGATAATGGAGGCGAATACACAAGCAAGGAATTAGTAGAATACTTGAGCCAAGAAGGCATACATGGATTGAAGATTGTTCCTAAAACCCCACAGGAGAATGGTGTAGCCGAAAGAATGAACATGACTATCCTGGAGCGAGCGAGACGCATGAGGCTACATGCGGGCCTCCCACTTCACCTCTGGGCTGCTACAGTTGATCCGGCAGTATATATGATGAACAAGAGTCCATCTAGTGTGCTGGACGCAAGAATACCTGAAGAGAAGTGGTCAGGAAAAAAGGTGAATTATTCTTACTTAAAAGTTTTCGGTTGTATTGCCTATGCTCTAATCGACTGGGAGGACAGGAAGAAGCTTGATGGTAAGTCCCAAAAGTGCATATTTATCGGATATGGTGGGGATGAGTATGGCTACAGACTTTGGGATTATGAGGAAAACAAATTCATCCGTAGTCGGAATGTGATATTCCATGAAGAAAAGATGTACAAGGACCGTCAAGCAGAGTAAGAGAAGACAACCGAACCAGATTACGTTGAGCAGGATAAGAGCCTAAGAACAAGGTTCCAGCAGATCAGGGTGCACCTGAGCAGGAGATTCATGATGAATCTGATACTGGCGAGCAGAAAGTTCAAGAAGAACACAGTGATTCTAAAATTCCAAGGGTAGGCCCGAGTACTATTCTAATGGCAACTTATGAGGAGGGAAAATTAGGTTCCTAACAAGTTTTAATCTTTTGGAAACTCTAACCCAATTTTGAAGATTAAGAGATCAAAAATGAAAATTAAGCACACAAGTTAAATCCTAAGTGCAATGCAAATGTAAAGCAAGAGATAAGAGAGAATGCACCTGAGATTTAAAGTGGTTCGGTCCTCCAACGTGAGGCCTACTCCACTCCACCAACCAAACCCGTTGATGGCTTCACTATTTGATCTTCTTAACTTCGGCAAAGATTGGTACCGATTACAATTCCAATTACCTTTAACCTTGGTGGCAATCCCACGGAGAGTGGGCTCCGCTTCTCCGAACACTCGCCCGAATACAATCGTCTTGATAAAGAAACAAACAAACAAAAAATCCCTCACAAGGGTTTACAAGGTTTGTAGAAGATGTACAAATTGAAGCCTATGATCCAAATCCTGATTCTAGAGGATGAGAGGCATAAACAAGCTTAATACACTCTTAGGATATTCCAATAGGTTTTTAGAGTGTTAGGATTGATGGTTGGGAAGTTTAGAATACCCATATATATAGAAAAACCCAAATATGACCGTTTGGGGGCATAGTCGTAATTCTGGCAAAGTTCCCCAACGGATATATTTTTTCCCGTTATAGTGTTCTCGGAGTTCCGAGAGATTTTCTTGGAGTTCCGAGAATTTCTCTCGGAGTTCTGGGAATACAAATAGAAGATGGAAAAATGCTACTGGACCATTTCTAAGAGCTCTGAGGAATTTCTCGGAGTTCCGAGCTCGGAGCTCCGAGAAGCCTATATGGAGCTGGTTTTTTAATTATGTTTCTTATTCATTTGGGCTTCCAACTCTACACCAAGTTGGGATTGTTTATGAGGGTTCCAAAGTGTTGGAACCCCACAAGGACAATCTCTTAAACATTTAGGGGTGTGTGAGATTACTTTATTTATGCCTCTAAACACCTAAACTAGGATTGGATCTTTACATTCTAAAACGACTTCGATCTTCAATTGCGATGCTTCAAGTCTTCATGCGTCTTGGATCTCCGATGTCTTGGCCTTCCGAATGTGGCCCAATGAGAGCTTCTTGGCCTCAATCCAAACAATATTGTCTATACAATCATGATCTACAACTTAGACAATCAAACACATTAGTGATATAAAATCACTTGTGTATTGGAATCATCAAAAGAAGATGGGAATGCCAAGGTGGGAACCATTAGGCTTACAATCTCCCCCTTTTTGATGATGACAAGCACAAAAGATTTTCCAATAAAAGCACAAATATATTTCCTTACACTAGATATTTCTCCCCCTTTGGCATCAATAAAAAAGATGGGGTGATAAAAAATTAAAAGGATAAAATTTTCAATTTTAAGCTCCCCCTTTTTGAAGGAAAAAGACAAACATAGAACTCCCCCTATTTAGAGTTTTTATTCAACACAAGAGGAGATATTTAAATAACCATAAAAGATATTCAATTTTAATTGCAAGCCCCAAATCTAAAAACACATATGAAGAGAATCATATGGGGGCTTTGGGAACCCAAGCTTTCATGGTTCCACCACAATCCCTAATCTTAGATGCACATTGGAATTGGTAGTGACCATTGATTCCACAATAATGGCATCTAACATGAGGGTTAGATAGACTAGTCCTATCATAAAATACATGATTAGGTCTATGACTAGCCTTCTTCAATATTATGTCAATAATTTTATCACCATTTAGGAATCCATGGAGACATAATCTTAACCTTTCATTTTCATTATGAAGATGGGTTATTTGATGTAGAAAATCATTAGTGTCATCTTCATAAGATTTGGAAGAGCTTGCCACATTATGAAATTTTACTAATTGGCAAGATTTCTCATCCAAAATACCCTTAAGGGTTTTAATCTCAAGTTTACAATTTTCAATGTGCTTGATATTTAGATATGGAAGAAGATGACTCATTTTTCAAAACATCAAGTTCATTTTCTAATTTTGAAATATATTTTTTAAGAACTTTATTTTTTGAAATTTGAGAATGCAAGGTAATGCATAATTCATCATAAGATATGTTTCCACTCTCACTACTTGATGAATTACAAGAGGGGTTAGAATTTACCTTATCTTCATGGGTGAGTGCCATGAAGCAAAGATCATCCTTATTCCCTTCGCTTGAACTTTTGCCCGACGTGCTTGACGCATCCCAAGCGGCGACGAGACCCTTGTTCTTTTTCCAATCCTTCTTCTTTCCCTTGTACTTTGAGGAAGATGAGTTGAGAAGAGGGTACTCCGGTCTTTTGTGTCCCGTCTTCTTACAATTATAGCATCTTATACCACCCTCAACTTCACTTTCTTCTTTCTTCTTCTTTTTATCCTTTTTGTGCTTCTTTCTCTATAAGCTTTTGAATTTTCTCAAAGCTTCTTCTTCATCACTATCCGCCTCATTTGAGGAATATGAGTCCGCTTTCACCTTGAGTCCTAAGGATCTACTCTCTTTTTCTTTCTCTTTTGGCTTCTTCTCCTCTTGTCGGCTAGTGAGGAGTATCTCATGAGTGATAAGAGATCCTACAAGCTCCTCTATAGTTAGCGTCTTGAGATCCTTTGATTCTTGTATGGCGGTGATCTTTGGATCCGAATGTGGAGGAAGTAACCTAAACAACTTGCCCACAAGCTCATCAGTAGGATAAGATTTACCAAGATTAACTAATTCATTTGATATTTTAGAAAATCGGGTATACATTTCAGAAATACTTTCATTTTGACCCATTCTAAACATTTCATATTTGCTCTTTAACAAGTTTATTTTGGAATCCTTGACTTGTGATGTTCCTTCATGGGTAACGGCAAGTGTATCCCAAATAACCTTGGCGGAATAAAAAAGAGCTACTGAAATTCCAAGGGTGGCCCTAGTACGGCAACTTTGAGGAGTGAAAATTAATTAGGTTTCTAACAATTTTTAATCCTTTTGAAAACTCAAACCTAAATTGAAGATTAAGAGATCAAAAAGAAAGTCAAGCACACAAGTTAAATCTAAAGTGCAAATGAAAATAAAGAGCAAGAGTAAGAGAGATTGCACCCGAGATTTAAAGTGGTTCGGTCCTCCAAACGCGAGGCCTACTCCACTCCACCAACCAAACCCGTTGATGGCTTCACTATGTGATCTTCTTAACTTCGGCGAAGATCGGTGCCAATTACAAATTCCGATACCTTTAACCTTGGTGGCAATATTCACCACGGAGAGTGGGCTACGCTTCTCCGAACACTCGCCAGATACAAAGTTCTTGATAAGAAAGAAAGAACAAAAAATCCCTCACAAGGGTTTACAAGAATTGCAGAAGATGTACAAATTTGAGCCTATGATCCAAATTCTAAGCTTTAGAGGATGAGAGGCATAATCAAATTTGATTCACTCTTTGGATGTTCAAATGGAGTTTAAGAGTGTTAGGATTGATAATTTGAATGTTTGGAATGCCCATATATATAGGAAAACCAAAATATGACCGTTCAATGGCATTGTTGTAATTCCAGGAAAAATCGCAACGGCTAAAAATCCGACCGTTGTAGTGTTCTCGGAGTTCCGGGAATACTAACAGAAGTTGGAAAAAAGTCTACTGGACCATTTCTCGGAGTTTCGAGAATATTTCTCGGAGTTCCGAGAAGCCTATGAAGAGCAGATTTTCACTTCTGTTTTTAGGCTTCCAACTTAACACCAAGTTGGGATTGCTATGAGGGTTCCAAGGTGTTGGATCTCCACAAAGACAATCTCTTATATATTTAGGGTGTGTGTTTAATTACTTAATTATGCCTTTCAAAATCCTAAACTAGGATTGGATCTTAATACAATCTAATATAACTTGATCTTCAATGGTTTCATCAAGTCTTC
This sequence comes from Tasmannia lanceolata, assembly GCF_043159265.1. NCBI lineage: Eukaryota > Viridiplantae > Streptophyta > Magnoliopsida > Canellales > Winteraceae > Tasmannia > Tasmannia lanceolata. Next base: position 29,283,792 of record NW_027518690.1, on the reverse strand, counting down.
ATTTGTCTTGGACTTCGATGTCTTTGGCCTTCATGATGTGGTCCAATGAGATCTTCTTGGCCTCAATCTAAGCAATGTTATCTTAGCACCAATGTGATCTACAACTTAGACAATGAAACACATTAGTGATCATTAATCACTTGTGTATTGGAATCATCAAAATAAGATGGGAATACCAAGGTGGAAACCATTGGGCTTACAATCTCCCCCTTTTTGATGATGACAAGCACAAGAGATTTTCAAATAAAAGCACATATATTTTTCCTAAAATTAAATTCTCTCCCCCTTTGGCATCAATAAAAAAGATTGGGGTAAAAGAGAAAGAAATGGATGAAATATTCAATTTAAAGCTCCCCCTTTTTCAAGAAAAAAAGACAAACCTAGAACTTCCCCTATTTAGAATTTTGATTCACCATAAGAGGGGTTATGAAACTAACCATAGAAAGATATTCAATTTTAAGCATTAGCCCCTAATCTAAGCATATATGATGAAAATCATATGTGGGCTTTGGGAACCCAAGATTTCTTGGTTCCACCATAATCCCTAATCTTAGATGCACATTGGAATTGGTAATGACCATTTATTCCACATTAATGGCATCTAACATGAGGGTTAGATACGCTAGTCCTATCATATGCATGTTTAGGTCTTTGACTAGTCTTCTTTAAGATTATGTCAATAATTTTGTCACCATTTAAGAATCCATGGAGACATAATCTTAACCTTTCATTTTCATTATGAAGATGGGTTATTTGATTTAGAAAATCATTAAATTCATCTTCATAAGATTTATAAGAGCTTGCCACATCTTGGAGTTTTGCAATTTGGCAAGTTTTCTCATCCAAACAACCCTTAAGGGTTTCAATCTCAAGTTTAAAATTTTCAAATTGAGCTTGAGATTTGGAAGAAGATTCATTTTTCAGAAAATTAAGTTCATTTTCTAATTTTGAAATTGATTTCTTTTGAACTTTATTTTTAGAAATTTGAGAGTGCAAGGTATTGCACAATTCATCATAAGATATTTTTTCACTATCACTACTTGATGAATTACAAGAGGGGTTTGAATTTACCTCATCTTCATGGGTGAGTGCCATGAAGCAAAGATCATCCTTTTTATTTTCTTCCCCTTCGCTTGAGCTTTTGCCCGAGGTGCTCAAAGCATCCCAACCGGCGGCAAGAGCCTTGTGCTTCTTCCATTCCTTCTTTCCCTTGTATTTTGAGGAAGATGACTTGAGAAGTGGACAATCCGGTCTTTTGTGTCCAATCTTCTTGCAATTGAAGCATCTTAAGGCTCCCTCAACATCACTTTCTTCTTTCTTCTTCTTTTTATCCTTTTTATGCTTCTTTCTCCATAAGCTTTTAAATTTTCTTAAAGCTTCTTCTTCATCGCTATCTGCCTCGCTAGAGGATGATGAGTTCGCTTTGGAGGCTTTTAGAGCTAGAGATCGACTCTCTTTTTCTTTCTCTTTCGGCTTCTTCTCCTCTTGTCGGCTAGTGAGGAGCATCTCATGGGTAATGAGAGATCCTACAAGCTCCTCCATGGTTAGCGTCTTGAGATTCTTTGATTCTTGTATGGCGGTTACCTTTGGATCTCAATATGGAGGAAGAGACCTAAGCAACTTACTCACAAGCTCATCAGTAGGATAAGATTTACCATGATTTGCTAGTTCATTAGAAATTTTAGAAAAACGGGTCTACATTTCAGAAATGCTTTCGTTTTGATCCATTCTAAACATTTCATATTTGCTCTTTAACAAGTTTATTTGGAATCCTTAACTTGAGATGTTCCCTCATGGGTAACGGCAAGTGTATCCCAAATAACCTTGGCGGAATAAAAAAGAGCAACTTGATTAAACTCCTCCGTAGATAGGGCGCAAAACAAAGAATTTATAGCTTTGTAATTCAAATTTGCATGCCTTTTCTCTACGACATTCCATTCTTCAAATGGTTTGGAAGGCAACATGTATCCATTTTCAACAATGTGCCAAAGCTCCACATCTATCGAAAGAAGATAGATGCACATCCTTGTCTTCCAATGTCCATAATTGGACCCATTAAAGAAGGGAGGTTTAGTTGTGGAATGGCCCTCCGGAAGTCCGGTTCCATTTCTATCCGCCATTTCCCAATTAGAAAGTTGCTAAAGATCTTATGATCTTTCCCTTGTTGAAATTTTTAAAGAAAATTTTTCCAAAGATTTATAGAAAAGAAAATCTTTTAAGAGCCTTTGCTCTGAAATTCCAAGGGTGGTCCCTAGTACGGCAACTTTGAGGAGTGAAAATTAATTAGGTTTCTAACAAGTTTTAATCCTTTTGAAAACTCAAACCTAAATTGAAGATTAAGAGATCAAAAAGAAAGTCAAGCACACAAGTTAAATCTAAAGTGCAAATGGAAATAAAGAGCAAGAGTAAGAGAGATTGCACCCGAGATTTAAAGTGGTTCGGTCCTCCAAACGCGAGGCCTACTCCACTCCACCAACCAAACCCGTTGATGGCTTCACTATGTGATCTTCTTAACTTCGGCGAAGATCGGTGCCGATTACAAATTCCGATTACCTTTAACCTTGGTGGCAATCTTCACCACGGAGAGTGGGCTACGCTTCTCCGAACACTCGCTCGATACAACGTTTTTGATAAGAAAGAAAGAACAAAAAATTCCTCACAAGGGTTTACAAGAATTGCAGAAGATGTACAAATTTGAGCCTATGATCTAAATCCTAAGCTTTAGAGGATGAGAGGCATAATCAAGTTTGATTCACTCTTTGGATGTTCAAATGGAGTTTAAGAGTGTTAGGATTGATAATTTGAATGTTTGGAATGCCCATATATATAGGAAAACCAAAATATGACGGTTCAATGGCATTGTTGTAATTCCAGGAAAAATTGCAACGGCTAAAAATCCGACCATTGTAGTGTTCTCGGAGTTCCGAGAAAAAATCTCGGAGTTCCGAGAATACTAACAGAAGATGGAAAAGAGTCTACTGGACCATTTCTCGGAGTTCCGAGAATATTTCTCGGAGTTCCGAGAAGCCTATGAAGAGCAGATTTTCACTTCTGTTTTTAGGCTTCCAACTTAACACCAAGTTGGGATTGCTATGAGGGTTCCAAGGTGTTGGAACTCCGCAAAGACAATCTCTTATATATTTAGGGTGTGTGTTTAATTACTTAATTATGCCTTTCAAAATCCTAAACTAGGATTGAATCTTAATACAATCTAATATAACTTGATCTTCAATGGTTTTTTCAAGTCTTCATTTGTCTTGGACTTCGATGTCTTTGGCCTTCATGATGTGGTCCAATGAGATCTTCTTAGCCTCAATCCAAGCAATGTTGTCTTAGCACCAATGTGATCTACAACTTAGACAATCAAACACATTAGTGATCATAAATCACTTGTGTATTGGAATCATCAAAATAAGATGGGAATGCCAAGGTGGAAGCCATTGGGCTTACAGCTACTCTATTAAACTCCTCCGTAGATAAGGCGAAAAACAAAGAGTTTATAGCTTTGTAATTTAAATTTGCATGCATTTTCTCTACAACATTCCATTCTTCAAATGGTTTGGATGGCAAAGTGTATCCATTTTCAACAATATGCCAAAGCTCCACATCTATCGAAAGAAGATAGATGCGCATCCTTGTCTTCCAATGTCCATAGTTGGACCCATCAAAGAAAAGAGGTCTACTTGTGGAATGGCCTTCCGGAAGTCCGGTTCCATTTATGTTTGCCATTTCACAATTAGAAAGTTGCCAATGATCTTATGATTTTTCCTTTGTTAAAATTTTAAAATAAATTTACCAAAGATTTTAAGAAAAGAAAATCTTTTAAGAGCCAAGGCTCTGATACCAAGTGAAATTCCAAGGGTAGGCCTGAGTACTATTCTAATGGCAACTTATGAGGAGGAAAAATTAGGTTCCTAACAAGTTTTAATCTTTTGAAAACTCTAAGCCAATTTTGAAGATTAAGAGATCAAAAATGAAAATTAAGCACAAAAGTTAAACCCTAAGTGCAATGCAAATGTAAAGCAAGAGATAGAGAGAATGCACCCGAGATTTAAAGTGGTTTGGTCCTCCAACGTGAGGCCTACTCCACTCCACCAACCAAACCCGTTGATGGCTTCACTATTTGATCTTCTTAACTTCGGCGAAGATCGGTGCCCATTACAATTCCAATTGCCTTTAACCTTGGTGGCAATCCTCACCACGGAGAGTGGGCTCCGCTTCTCCGAACACTCGCCCGAATACAATCGTCTTGATAAAGAAAGAAATAAAAAAAAAATCCCTCACAAGGGTTTACAAGGTTTGTAGAAGATGTACAAATTGAAGCCTATGATCCAAATCCTAATTCTAGAGGATGAGAGGCATAAACAAGCTTATTACACTCTTAGGATATTCCAATAGGTTTTTAGAGTGTTAGGATTGATGGTTGGGAAGTTTAGAATACCCATATATATAGAAAAACCCAAATATGACCGTTTGGGGGCATAGTTGTAATTCTGGCAAAGTTCCCCAATGGATATATTTTTTCCCGTTATAGTGTTCTCGGAGTTCCGAGAGATTTTCTCGGAGTTCCAAGAATTTCTCTCGGAGTTCCGGGAACACAAACAGAAGATGGAAAAATACTACTAGACCATTTCTCGGAGCTCCGAGGAATTTCTCGGAGTTCCGAGGAGCCTATATGCAGCTGGTTTTTCAATTCTGTTTCTTATTCATTTGGGCTTCCAACTCTACACCAAGTTGGGATTGTTTATGAGGGCTCCAAAGTGTTGGAACACCACAAGGACAATCTCTTAAACATTTAGGGGTGTGTGAGATTACTTTATTTATGCCTCTAAACACCTAAACTAGGATTGGATCTTTACATTCTAAAACGACTTCGATCTTCAATTGCAATGCTTCAAGTCTTCATGCGTCTTGGATCTTCGATGTCTTGGCCTTCCGAATGTGGTCCAATGAGAGCTTCTTGGCCTCAATCCAATCAATCTTATCTTTATACAATCATGATCTACAACTTAGACAATCAAACACATTAGTGATATAAAATCACTTGTGTATTGGAATCATCAAAAGAATATGGGAATGCTAAGGTGGGAACCATTGGGCTTACAGATTCTCAACCGGTCAGTGAACCTGTAGTCCCTACACTAAGGAGGTCTACACGTGTTAGAAAGCCAAAGGTAATTTTTGATCCATCAGCTAATATTGTTCTGAGCCATGTTTTATATACAGACTCGGGAGAGCCGGAAACATATGATGAGGCAAAGCAAGATGCATCTCACGAGCAGTGGGAGTTTGCCATGAAATACGTGATGAACTCATTGCTTCTGAACAAAACTTGGGAGTTGACCAAGTTACCCGCTGGTAAGAAAGTTCTGTTGAACAAGCGGGTGTACAGGATAAAGAATGGAGCTGATGGTAGCTTGAGACACAAGGCGAGACTTGTTGTCAAGGGCTATTTTCAAAAGGAAGGGATCGACTACACTGAAATATTTTCACCAGTAGTGAAGATGACATCGATCAGGGTACTCCTAAGTATAGTTGCGGTGGAAGATCATCATCTTGAGCAGTTGGACGTGAAAACAGTGTTTCTGCATGGTGACTTAAATGAAGAGTTGTACATGGTACAACCCAAAGGTTTTGCAGTCAAAGGCAAGGAACACATGGTCTGCCGGTTTAAGAAAAGCTTGTACAGGTTGAAACAAGCTCCGCGACAATGGTATCTAAAGTTTGATGGTTTCATGGAAACGAAAGGATTTGCACATTGTGAATCTGATCATTGTGTCTACTTCCGCAAGTAAGACGATTATATTGTCTACATCTCTTTATATGTGGATGATATGCTAGTGGCTAGCTCCAATATGAAGAAAATTGCTAAAGTGAAGAAAATACTGGTATCCCGGTTTGCTATGAAAGACTTAGGAGAGGCCAAGCAGATCTTAGGCATGAAAATCATCTGGGACAGAAAGAATAAGAAATTATGGCTGTCACAGGAGGACTATGTGAAGAAGGTGTTGAAGAGATTCAACATGGACAAAGCAAAACCAGTAGCAACTCCTTTAGCAGGTCATTTCAAACTTTCCAAGCATATGTGTCCAAGCACCCAGTCCCAGATGGAGGAGATGGCAGCCGTTTCATATGCATCGGCTGTGGGAAGTTTGATGTATGCGATGGTGAGCACGAGACCAGACATTGCACAGGCAGTGGGAGTTGTGAGCCGCTATATGCAGAATCCGGCAAGGAACTTTGGAATTTGGTAAAGTGGATTCTGAGATATCTAGCAGGTTCATCCGGTCACTCTCTTTGTTTTGGGAGAACTTATCTGGAGATACAGGGATATGTGGATGTAGATCACTCAGGTGATCGTGACAGTGGTAGGAGCATCACCGGATATGTCTTTACAGTTGCAGGGACAGCAGTGAGTTGGATGTCTCAATTGCAAAAGATAGTGGCACTATCGACAACTGAAGCAGTGTATGTGGCGATCATGGAAGCCTCCAAAGAAATCATATGGTTACAAGATTACATGGAGGATTTATATCGAAAGCAGCCAGTTAGCACGCTATGGAGTGATAGTCAAAGTGCAGTGCATTTGGCAAAGAATGAAACTTATCACTCAAGAGCAAGACATATCAAAAGATGTTATCATTTCATCCAGGCAGCATTGAAGGATAATAATGAGTTGAAGCTAGAAAAGATTGATGGCTCCAAGAATCCAGGTGATATGTTTACCAAGGTAGTAGACAGAGAAAAGCATTTTTTTTGTACTATTGCCATTGGTATTACTCAAGGTTATTGATGAGGAGTATCGCAGAGGCACAAGTATCAGGCACAGGAACCAGAAGTCAAGTTGCTTGCAGCATTGTATGTTAACTTCAAGTGGGAGATTGTTGTTCTTGAAGTCAACAATGATGGTGGCACATAAGCTGCCACCGACCCACTGACCCACCACTCTTTTCAAAGGAGGTGGCTAACAAACCCCCCTCCTCTTAAATATGACGACCACCTTCCTATCATTTTTCTAAATTAGTGAGCCACCAACCATGGGCGGGGCTCACCACGAAGCCTTTATAAAAGGGGCTCTATCCCTCTTCATTTGTATCTCATCCCACACCAAGAGAAACAACAAGTTTCTGAGAAAGAGAGTGCGAGTGAGAGAGTGTGTGTGTGTGAGAGAGAGATAGAGAGATAGAGAGAGAGAGAGAGTGAGAAAGACTGAGAAAGAGAAAGGCTGAGAGATAGAGAGAGGGAGCACATTGTTTGTGTGCACCCTCAAGAGGGTATCTTTGTGAGATAGTGTGAGATTATCAAATTTGTAAGAAGACCATAAGTGATCTCGTGAGAAGGCCACTGTAACCTTGTATTCTTCCACGTATAGTGGATTCGTAGAAGTGCCTCTACGTTGGAACGTAGCCAAGTTTGGTGAACCCGTTAACAAACTCTGGTGTGATTTTTCTTTCTTATGTGCTTGTTGTTCCTTTTTTTTATTCCGTCTTTGCCATTTAACTTCTATAGTGGTTGCTTATTATTATTGAACCGGTGCACGGTTCCCTAATAAAAACTTCAAAGTTCCAATGCTTTTGCTGCCCTAAATGTCCAGCATTTATCAAATGATGCATTTTGTATTACGGGATTCATTGGTGTTTTGATTTCCAATCTGAAATTCTATTTACTAAAATGAAATTTAGTGATTGTATTTACTCCGTGTTTTATTGAACAGTTATATATATATAATCCGGTTATGGTTAGTAAAAATGAAATTGAATGGTTTCTATAAATGTATATTTTCATTGAGCATCAAGCTTTATGTACAAAACTAGTTGCAGTCCCGTGCGATGCACGGGGTGTATCCGTTGAGATTGAGAGAAAGAGAAGTCTCATTTGGGTTTTGACTCTTACCTAGGAATATGAAACATGTTTGATTAAGGCATTAGGAAACGTGCCATGTAGTTTGGAAAGAATAACTTTTGAAATTAATTGCGGTATTATCCTTAAAAAAGACGTTTTCTAAATAAGGGAATGAAAGCGTTTTTAAATTTCGGGGTGCCACGTGGGGGTGACACGTGGTGACACCCCAGCTTACTACATTCAGCTTTATAGATATAGATAGATAGATAGATTCTGCAAAGAATCTTGCTTACTAATAAATTTACCTAGCCCACTCAGATGAATTTATTATTTTAAGTAATATAAATCAATTGGCGACGGTCTTCTGCCATTGCCTTATTTTAAAAAAAAATGACTGGCAAGGGCCCTTTTTCATAGCTTTATTTAAAAACAAAATTTAAAAAAATTAGAAAACTATAGCCACGTTTAGAATCCGTCGTAAATAATGATATTAGCGATGAAAACTGTTGTCACCCATATATGGTTGATTTTGCGACGGTACGGTGCTGTCATACTAAAATCATTTATTAGCGACGGATATGTTTTGGTGACAGCTTGAAACCATATCTAATAAAGTCAAGATTATTTTTTGTAAACAAAAAAAAAAGGGGAAAATGACCTAAAAAAAGCTCTTTTTTGGACTATTATTCAAAAAGTAGTGGAGAGTTGAAAACGACCAAAGTGAACTGCTTTCACTATTCACAGCTTTTTTGCAGACAAAAATGCCCTTCCTGCCCATTCACCTGTCACACATCATTTCAGAGAGAAAAAAGTGTTATTTTATCCCTTTTTCCCTTCTTTAGACGTGACTTTCACCTACCACCAAATCATTCTTCTTCTTCTTCAACATCTACACTTTTTCTTTCTACCTCCATTAGAGCTACGTTTGGAGTTTGCAAGCTAGGTAAATCTGTGTAGCTAAATATGTATGTGGTTGTGATTGATTTAAACGTGTTTATTTTGTGCTTTGTATATTGTGTATGTAGTTTTGTAGAGTGTATGTAGTTTTGTAGAGTGTTTGTAGTTTTGTAGTGTATGTAGTTTTGTGGAGTGTTTTTTAGTGTATGTAGTTTTGATTTGTGTTATAATACTCAATCCTCAAATATGTGTTAAAGTCAATCGTTAAACGCTATTAACAATTGGATTGGATTGGATTGGAAAGGATTGGATTGGATTGGATTGTAGTTTTGTAGTAGATATTGTCTCATTTGATTTGATTACATCCTTTAATAGTCTTTGAGGATTGTTGGAATAGTGGTTGACAACTGTGTAATTATTGCTGGATTGGAATGTGTCATTGGATTGGATTTGTGCTACTTTAATAGTGGCTGAGGATTCTTGGAATAGTGGCGATAAAACTCTGTGTCTAGGGTATTTATAGAGGTTGCAACACTGTCTGTAGTGGTTAATGTTTCAAACTTACAGTAACACTGGTTTAGGGTTGCCCAAATTTTGTTAAAACTCTTTGGATTCCATCTAGTTCATATAGAGTGATTGGATTAGATTTCATCTACTCTACTAGTGGTTGAGGATTCATGGAATAGTGATTGAATTTAATTCAATATTATATGTGTGTGCTCAAAATCACGATCTACATGAGTGTTTCAATCCCGATTCGTCCCGAAATTTAATACACTGATCTATTTAAATAGACTAAAATAACCATCGGATTGGATCGGACATTGAATCAAACGATTTCGAAAATTTGAGTGATGAGTGGAATTTTATTTAAAATAATGGCTGAGAAATTACAAAATTCAAAAAAATAGCCATCTCAGGATGATCTATTTTTTGGAATTTTAAAATTTTCTTGTGTTCATCATATCAGAACAAGATTAAAGGACGTTTTCCGGAGTCGTAATTTCCTCGAAAATAGTGTTTTAAAATGGAAAACTCTTCAAAAATATCTTTTCGACGAAGAAAAATAAAATATATACTAAATGGATTCCAAAATTACTGAAATTTCGTGGGAAAATAATATGGTACTGATACATTCTACCATGAATTTTTAAGAATTTTTGGATTCTGTTTGATATATTATTTAATGCTTTCTTTGAAAATTATCAGATTTTGTGAGAATTTTTAATGACATCAGATCACCATTAAAATTCACAACATTTTTTGAGTAGTTTATATTTCATATTTCTTACTGCTGTAAAAGTTTCAATTTATTTGGATCTTGTTTCCTATGGGATGTAGTGTTAATTCATAATCTGGTCTGAAAATTGAAAAATTCGAAATTGATAGTAAATAGTTTCTAAAATTCATGAAAATCTCACAACATGCTATTTTTACTTATATCTTACTACTGTAGAAATTTCAATGAATTTAGGTTTCTATTTCTATTAGTTTCTGTGTTATTTTTGCAATCTGGTCTTGTTATTGTTAAATCAAAATTAAATATGAGCTGAAAGTAAAAATCTGCAAAAATCTTTCAGTAAGCTACATCCCATAATGTCTTGCTGCTGTAGAAGTTTAAATTCATTTCGAATTCATTTGCAACAATTTCACTTGTAAAATCACTCATATGGTTTAAAATTGATAAAATCCATTGTAAATTCGAAATTAATTAAAAATCATCATAAAGTTTCTAAAGAACCTTGAATTTTTGTCACATATTAATTCCTAAATCCATTGAAACAAAATTTTTAGGATCTTTAGATTTTCCTGGAAAAATGGCCAGTGCATCCATAATCGTATCCCTATTGCACTAAATCTTTGACAATTTGAACATTTAAGCTATAGCATGTTGTTGGCTCCGAGGTTACTGTCCACGGAAATCCTGAGATATGCCAGGCAATAAAATGCTATAACTTAAGTATTGAATTGCATAAGGAAAGAGCGCACGATTCCCTTCCTTGGATGTTATTTTAGGCCGAAATTGGTGAACCCTAGAGCCATTGGTAATCCTTAAATGTCCAGAAACTGAAAATCCTTGAAATCTGAAATTCATTAACTTCAAGAACTTGAATCGATTTGTCTCGAGTCTTTCGGAACCATTGGATTATGGTTTCCGATATAAGAACCATTAGAGCCCAATTTAGGAACACTGGTGTCAGGTCGTGTCCTAGATTTTAGGGAGTCTTAGGTTTTAGGGAGTCCTAGAGTTAGGAGTCCAGTCTCATCACGGACGCTTGCTATGGATAGCAACCGTACCATAGGTCTAGTTACACTAGTCGCCCAATCTTTCCCTAGGACAAGCCTAGTAAACTAGGATGTAGGCTAACCTGCATTAGTCTAAGGAATAACTTGCATTTAGATAAGAATCATATAGCATCTTAGATGAAATCCTAGGATAATAAAATCCTCAACTTGAATTAAATAACTTCTCCTAAAACTGTTGAAACAGTCAATCCCGTCTAGGTCGGTGTCTTATTCGAGTTAGGCATAAGTAGCTTAGCTTAAGTGCACCGAACTACGTCGACTCTGATCTCAGTGAGGCTTGGGTACGTAGGCAGCTTGGATGTCTGATGGCATACCAACCGCGAGTCGGCACTACAACAAATTGTGGTGTTTTGTATATTAATTTTCTTGTAAATGCTTAATCAAATCACTTAGGATTTTCCATGAAATTAGAATTTTAGGAGAACTTTCACTTCGATTGAATTCAAACAAATAAAAAAATCAAGATACACACTTAGGATCTATATTGAAATTAGATCATAGGATGCATGTCACTTAGTTCGCACATTAACATAGAGTTGAATGAGCCATTTAAAATAAATTTAAAAGAGTTAGCTTTTGGAATCGAAGACCGATTATCGGGCAGGAATGGTGCATGTGGTGGATAACTCCCCATACCTTCCATTCTCGTAACCAGGTAGCGAGTCTAGATTTCTGGTTAATTACGGATCCTAGATCCCACATCTAGGTGGCGACTCTGTCAGTCTCTTTTGTGTGGAATTCGGATTGCCTTAGTGATCCCAAGTTCACATAAAAGATGAATTAAAATCAATCATAAAATGCACACGCCAATCGCGTGGGTACGAGAGACCAAGGGAGAGCGTGGCGGCTCGCTCCCCACCCCCTCTTGCGGGATCGGGTCCCACAGTTTGGAGACTCTGCTGGGGAACACCTAACTTCATTACAATTCCAAAGGATAACTCATTTGAATCTATTTTAACTGGCTCATGAAAACTCTATCTCTTATATACTTGTTAGATTAGTTTGTATGCTTTGTTTCCTCATCACATTTTACTCGAACTTAATCTAACAAAACCTGAAGGCATCATAGATTGTGCGAACTTATTGCACACACTTACATCACTTGCATCTAAACCCTTGCATCTCACGTGCACACACGTCCTATTTTAGGAACCCGGAGTGTTATCTAGCATGGTTGACAGGGATTTCATCACCTGGTGCCTTTGTGCTAGAGAAGCATTCCACCCTTAGCCTAGCACCTTATGGTGCGTAAACGGATCTCTTGTTCACGTACTGCTACGCCGAACACTGGTACAGTATATCGAACATAGATTCGCGCTAAGGGAACTCTTGGCCTTACCCTTAGATTAACCCACACATGCATGTAGTATACGAACACATGTGCATCACGTGTGTGAGCCTAGTTTAGGATATCTTACCCATTTGTGTCTAGATTAGGCCGTGTTCCATCTTCCAATGGTCACGATCGGTCCTTAGATACACGAACAAAGTCATGAGTCGAGATTCTCTCTCCACTCCGATAGATTAGGATTAGGGTTGATGCCTTCAGGTAACACTGTTAAAATGTACGAAGATTAAAAAACTTTCCCTTTGGGGTTAGGATATAAATCCCATCTTTCCTAAGATCTCATAGAATTAGTCATTCATGATCTATCCGTTGAAAGTAATCTTATGTAATCTCATCTAATCTTTTGATCGTCTGTCTATCATACGCCTCTTGTGTGATTAGATTATATCTTCCTTCCCTTTCTCAATTGGCAGAAATTGTGTCTCGATCATTTGATTGTGCAATCTTGATGATCTGATCATGCTTGTACCCTTAGTCTTTCTTACTCTAAGGACAACCTTTTTCAAGAATATTTTGCTAAGTCCTTCAGAGTTCACTCTCATGATCCATGAACTAGGGGCATTTCCTTATACGATTTTATTATCATTGTCATATCTTGGTCCTTTGGGATTCACTCTATTGTCCCAATTACTTCCTTAAATGTGTAATCTTTTTTTCAGTCATTAAGAATGAACACTCCATGAATGTCAAGCTCATATACCTCGTGTTCATTATTTCCATGACAGGAAGTTGGCACCATAGCTAAGCCTACTACTCCTTGGATTCGAATTTCTTCACGGTTAGAGAGGAAATTTGTCTCTCCGCCACCCTCTCTGAGAACCCCAGTATCTCCTTCTTTCTCATCCTCACCAATGGCAGATAACCAAGATGGCCTTCCACCTGCTGCTATTACCGATACCCTCACCTTGATTCTCCAGCAACTTCAAGAGCTCAAAGAAGAGAACCGAGTTATCAAGGCTCAGCTTTCTGAGAAGTTGGGACCGTCGTTGTCCAAGGATAAAGGGCCTATGCACCATGTAGCTACTTCAGCCGCACCTGCCCATCCAGCATTCATCAATATCCCCGATAAAGCCGAAGAAGATTTGGAAAAAAAGCAGAACAGCGAGGATCGCAATAGGCCTTCTCAGTCCGTGGTTGATAAGACAGTTATAGAGAAATTAGAAAGTCTTGCCAGGAAAGTTCAAAACATCCAGTTTCAAGACCAGTGTGGTTTCAATCCAAATTAAATCGAGTTCGGTCGATTCAAAAAAGAAAAGAAATTCAATCCTTTCAAAAAAAAAAAAGGAAGGACAAGTTCCAAAAGAAGAGAAATCAATTATTCTAGAAAGAAAAGAAAAAATAAAAACCAATTAACCTTCAAACAATTTATCTTCAAACTAAGGGCATTCGCCCTGAACTACACACGACCTGATTCCTATCTTGGGATATGTAGGCAACCTGTTCACAGGTTCGGTCGAAATCTTTGTTGAACCTTAAGCCATTCTTTGAAAAGCCCCATCCTACCTATAAAGTCCTTCCGGTGTTCAGAATTAATGATTTGGGTCTGGAAACACAAAAAGTGAAAAAGAAAAAGTAAAAAAACAGAACAGAGTTTGAAGATCTGCTAGACTGAAAACCTGAAAAGGCGGTCTAGGCAAAATTTAAGATCATTCCCCTGCTAAGTTGAAAACCCAAAAGGGCGGCTTAGGCAAAAGCTAAGGGGATAGCGTGCTGGATCAAAAACCTAGAAAGGTGGTTCAGGCAAAAGTTAAGGCTAACACGGTCCGCCAAGTTAAAAACCCCGAAGAGGTGACTTGGTCACGGTAAGAGAATCATTATAAGAAGGCTACAGCCGGTATCAAGACTGAAGATCAACTGAAGTTCAAGCAAATTCAAGTGACATTCTCAAAACTGGGGGCATTGAAGCTAAAGCAATCTTAGGGGTCGTAATTAAATCCTTGAGGCATTACTGTTTTAAGGAAAAAGTCCAGTGTTTACCAATTGAAAAAAACATTCCTTGAAAGGATAGACTTACCAAATAAAACGTTAACTAAGTCAGAAGCATTACTGTGTCTGTCAGTGTAATTAGTTAATCTTTGTTATTCTAAGTTCACTCCTTCAGAGCTCCTCAGTCCTTTGAGTAGTGCCTTTTATCTAAGTTTTCTCTTTAGAAAGAGTCAATCGTCGTCCTTGTGTCCAAATGATGCAGCTGTCTTGGTGAAGGAGGCCCGGCCTCGGCAGCTCCCTGCGATCGTATGAAAGAGCTCGTTAATCTAGTCAAGCAGCTTCATTTCAAAGAAGATCAACTCAGAAAAATTCAGAAGTAGAAACATCAGAAAGCCTAGCTTCCGTAAAAAGATCATACCCCAGGAAGGCACCTTAAGCTTGGAAGAGCCTCAGATGCAATGGTGGTTGAGCCAATTTCTCAGAAAGATGAACCATTAAAATTCAGAATCTCCTTCCAGTTAGTTAAATACTATCCTGGTCAAGAAATGTTTATCTAAACACCTGTCAAGAGGCAAATCTCACTTTTCCATGATTATATCCAAGAGTGCCGTTGTTAGATTACCAATTTCAAGTATCATGTTCAAGGTTTCAGTTATCAAAATCCTCAGAAGACAAGACCAGCAGTCTCTTTGAGAAAAATCTTGTTGAAGTTTCATAAAAGTGTTCCTGATCCATTCTTGTTAGTAATGGTTCTTCGTTCCTAAGACTTGTCGTTTCATCATTCGTCAAGGTCTCAGTTTCCAATATCTTTATCGGGCACGATCTATAATATCCCCGATTTCATTGAATTCCAAAAAATCTAAAAGTCATCAAATCCAATCTTACGTCAAATTCAAATTCATGAAAAATCTCTAAATTCTTCGTTGTTGAATTCATCAATCGAAGCTATCTCGTTTCTTTGAACCCGTCTGTGAACGGTGTCTCATCTTCCGGGTTCATTTGGGAATGGCCTGTTGTAAGCCCAAGGGTTCCCCATGGGTTTATTCAATCACCTTGTTTTGATGATTAACAAACACAAATTGATTAGTCGTTTATGGACTAATCATTTGCCTTGAGTGTTGTGCTTTAGACAAGTCCTACACAAGTCAAATCATACTAGCACACACCTTGTTAGCCTATGCTTGAAGATGAACCAAACACAATGGCAAAAGAGCTCGGAACATACTTGGACCAATCACACCTTGGAGGTACCAAGGAGAAGCTCATCATCAACCATCTCAAAGCATTGAACAAACAAAGGAAGAACAATGAAGGCCAAAGCTTGTGGATCAACAACTTGCAAAAAAGCTTGAACCAAATGGTGGCATCATCCTTGGAAGGTGTCAAGCAAAGAAGCTCAACCTTGAAGATCCCAAAGCAAGCCATGCACTCAAAGAGAAGATCAAGCAATGGCTACCTCAAGAGTTCATTCAAGAGAATGGTAAAAAGGGTAGATTATATCACCTATCTCTCTTGTGTTTTTCTCTTATCAAGGCACATCTTAAAACCCCTAAAAATATGTTTTTCAAAGAGACTAACACACCCTTTAAGGACTTAAATGGATAAGTGAATGGCCATGGTGGTGTACCAACATGTTGGGACCCATATGGCATTCAACCCAACATTGAACAAAATAAAGTTCCGAAGCAACAACCTGGACCAGCAACTAAATCCTATCAAAACTTATTTCAAATATTTTTAAATATTTTTGAAAATATTTTTAACAGATAGCTCTCATTTTTCTCATATCCGTAGAGTATAAGAACGTCAAAATCCGACGAGAAATGAGGGAGATATGAATTTTACAAGTTAGGAACATCCTGTTGGAAAACCAGTCTCGGAGCTCCGAGAATTTTCTCGGAACTCCGAGCTCGGAACTCCGAGAAATCTCTCGGAGCTCCGAGAAAACAGTCAGGGACAAAAAATTATAGCCGTTGCGGCTACAACGGCTAGTGGATTTTTTGACCCTAAAAGTACCACTTTGCCCCTCAAACGGTCATATTGAGTTGGGAACCTATATATACAAGTTGTATGGTTTCAAAACACTAGATGAACATTGTCCAACTCTAAGAAACCCTAGAAACACACTTGCAATCATTTTTGGGTTAATTTCTCTCAACCAAACTCATTGTGCCTTGATTAGTGAAAATCATTTGAGATTGGTTTAGGCTTAAACTTGTTTATTTCTTAGAGAACATTGTGAGAGCTTCATTGTGCATTGTAGCCTACTTAGAGGCAAAGCTATCTATCTTCTTCGGAAAGCGCTTAGATCTCGGCGGTGTAGGAGAGACAAGAAAGGTGGAAGGGCATCCGGTGTTAATTCCCTTGGGTGGAGCGCTTAGAACTCGGCGAAGTAGGAGAGTCATTGTAAAGGTGGAAGGGCATCCTCATTTAATTCCCTTAGAGTGTAAAAGCCTCGGAGCCGGGCGTCGTGGATGTTTCAATAGTGGAAATCCTCAAGTGCGACCTTGAGTAGAGTGGAGTAGGCCGTTTGCCGAACCACTATAAATCTTTGTGTCACTTGTGTGATTGGTATTTCTCTCACTCCCTCTCACTCTCTTATTTATTTGTGCTTGCATTTTTACATATTTAGAATTGAGTGAGTAGTTAGCATCTTGATTTTAATTAAATAATCTTAACATTGCTAACTAGGCTATTAAATCACCTAATTAAGTTTGCTAATCAAAAAGGGTTTTGAACTTATATTAATTTGTATTATTGTTTTAAGTTCAACCATTTCAAACTTAATTAAACAAGGGATAAAACTAGGGTGAAATTAGTAAAAGTTTTTAAAAGGTAAAAGTTTTATAAACATCCTATTCACCCCCCCTCTAGGTTGCCAAACCGAGTCACCCCTCGGATTTCACCTGTTATCTTCTTCTAACCCGTTTGGGAGCGGTGCATCATTTTTTTAAATCCATTTGGGAATAGTTTCTTATATTCTTCGAGCCCGTTTGTGAACGATGTCTCATTTTCTGAGTCCATTTGTGAATGGTCTCGTGGTCTCTTTGAACCCCTTTGTGAACGGTGTCTCATTTTCTGAGTCCATTTGTGAATGGTATCATGTCCTCCTTGAGCCCGTTTGTGGACGGTGCCTCATTTCTCAAAAATCAAAAATTCATCAAATCCAATCCCCAATTCAAAAAAAATCCAATCCTACGTCAAATTCAAGTTCATGAAAATCTCTAAATTCTTCGTGGTTGAATTCATCAATCAAAGCTATCTTGTTTCTTTCAGCCCGTTTGTGAACGGTGCCTCTTTTCTCAAGTCCATTTGTGAATGGTCTTGTCCTCCTTGAGCCCGTTTATGAACGGTGCCTCATTTCTCGAGTCCATTTGTGAATGGTCTCGTCTTCTCCTTGAACACGTTTGTGAACGGTGTCTTATTTTCTGAGTCCATTTGTGAATGGTCTCGTGTCCTCCTTGAGCCCGTTTGTGAATGGTGCCTCATTTCTCGAGTCCATTTGTGAATGGTCTCGTCTTCTCTTTGAGCCCGTTTGTGAACGGTGCCTCATTTCTCGAGTCCATTTGTGAATGGTCTCGTCCTCCTTGAGCCCGTTTGTGAACGGTGCCTCATTTCTCGAGTCCATTTGTGAATGGTCTCGTCTTCTCCTTGAGCCCGTTTGTGAACGGTGCCTCATTTCTCGAGTCCATTTGTGAATGGTCTTGTCTTCCCCTTGAGCCCGTTTGTGAACGGTGCCTCATTTCTCGAATCCATTTGTGAATGGTCTCATCTTCTCCTTGAGCCCGTTTGTGAACGGTGCCTCATTTCTCGAGTCCATTTGTGAATGGTCTCGTCTTCTCCTTGAGCCCGTTTGTGAACGGTGCCTCATTTCTCGAGTCCATTTGTGAATGGTCTGGTCTTCTCCTTGAGCCCGTTTGTGAACGGTGCCTCATTTCTCGAATCCATTTGTGAATGGTCTCGTCTTCTCCTTGAGTCCGTTTGTGAACGGTGCCTCATTTCTCGAGTCCATTTGTGAATGGTCTCGTCTTCTCCTTGAGCCCGTTTGTGAAACAGTGCCTCTTTTCTCGAATCCATTTGTGAATGGTATCGTCCTCCTTGAGCCCGTTTGTGAATTGTGCCTCATTTCTCGAGTCCATTTGTGAATGGTCTCGTCTTCTCCTTGAGACCGTTTGTGAACGGTGCCTCATTTCTCGAGTCCATTTGTGAATGGTCTCGTCTTCTCCTTGAGCCCGTTTGTGAACGGTGCCTCATTTCTCGAATCCATTTGTGAATGGTCTCGTCTTCTCCTTGAGCCCGTTTGTGAACGGTGCCTCATTTCTCGAGTCCATTTGTGAATGGTC
Organism: Tasmannia lanceolata; assembly: GCF_043159265.1. NCBI lineage: Eukaryota > Viridiplantae > Streptophyta > Magnoliopsida > Canellales > Winteraceae > Tasmannia > Tasmannia lanceolata. The sequence goes on along the minus strand of NW_027518690.1, from coordinate 29,265,129 downwards.
TCGTCTTCTCCTTGAGCCCGTTTGTGAACGGTGCCTCATTTCTCGAGTCCATTTGTGAATGCTCTTGTCTTCTCCTTGAGCCCGTTTGTGAACGGTGCCTCATTTCTCGAATCCATTTGTGAATGGTCTCGTTTTCTCCTTGAGCCCGTTTGTGAATGGTGCCTCATTTCTCGAGTCCATTTGTGAATGGTCTTGTCTTCTCCTTGAGCCCGTTTGTGAACGGTGCCTCATTTCTCGAATCCATTAGTGAATGGTCTCGTCTTCTCCTTGAGCCCGTTTGTGAACGGTGCCTCATTTTTCGAGTCCATTTATGAATGGTCTCGTCTTCTCCTTGAGCCCGTTTCTGAACGGTGCCTCATTTCTCGAGTCCATTTGTGAATGGTCTTGTCTTCTCCTTGAGCCCGTTTGTGAACGGTGCCTCTTTTCTCGAATCCATTTGTGAATGGTATCGTCCTACTTGGGCCCGTTTGTGAACGGTGCCTCATTTCTTGAGTCCATTTATGAATGATCTTGTCTTCTCCTTGAGCCTGTTTGTGAACGGTGCCTCTTTTCTCGAGTCCATTTGTGAATGGTTTTCTATCCTCCTTGAGACCGTTTGTGAACGGTGCCTCATTGTCCAAGTCCATTTGGGAATGCTTCTTATCCTCGTTGATCCTGCTTGTGAGCGGCGTCTCATCTCCTTCTAAAAACCGTTTGAGAACGATCTTAGTCATTTCCCTTCAGAATCCATTCGAAAATGATATCTCATTCTCTAAGTGGCCGTTTGTGAATGGCGCTGCATCGAGTTTTTATTATTATTATTCCAATTCTAGGATTTCATCTAGGGTCTTGCATTATAGTAGGTTGCATTGTGTCTAGGGAGTCCTTTGTCGATTAAAGCTACGCAAAATGGCTCTGTCACTTTTACTTTGGTATTCGATGACTACGTCATCTCTACCAAAGAGGGGCATCTGTAGACACCCTCATTTTGCTACACTTTAACCAACAATAACCTAATATATTGATCCGTGGAATTTCATTGGTAAAGTATGCATCCTCAAATTTTCTGAAAACCGAAATGATAAAGAGATGTACCGGTGAGATGATTAGATCCGAAAAATTAAAAAATACCCTGATTGGTGAATTTAGTGTGTTAAATCCATGTGAGAGCCCCTCTATCATGGATTTATATATTTTAGGTCATTAATATCTCGATCTGACTTTACGAATCATCAATCAGGACAAAATAAGCTAGGGTCTCTTCACAGCCCGGGACCTGATTCCATTCCGAGACCCGATTTCCGTAAATCGTTAGATCAAGGGCAGATCTTAACCTGGGTGTCTTTCCTTACTAAGAATTTGTGGTCATTTAGTCAAAATAGGATCGATCAAGGTTAATCTCAAATTCAGATTAAACATTGTGTCACTTAATTGAGCAAAAACCCAGTGAAAAATCACGGATCAATGTGGGTGAACGAGAGCCGTCGAAATAATTTAACCAAATTATCAACAACAGTGCTTTCAGTACTTTAATTCTTGTCAAAATTCATATTTCAAAGGTTAGGATCATTCATCAAAAATTGATTAAGTTGGTTGGATCAATCGAATCGTCAATTTGATCAACGGTTGGAAAAACGATTCGCTGTTAAAAACCGACGGCTCGCATTGGTCAAACATTGGTTCAGGGTTGTCCAAATTTTGTTCATTGGATTGGATTCTATCTACTCAACTTGTGGTTGAGGATTAGTGGAATAGTAGTTAAAGCTATGTAATTACTGATTGCAATGGTATCAATAGTGGTTGCAACACTATGAGTAGTGGTTAGTGTGTATAAGGACTTGTGCAAACTCTTCCCACATTGGTCCAGGGTTGTCCGAATTGTGTTCATTGAATTCGATTCCATCGACTACATATTAAGTGAGTGGATTGGAATTCATCTACTGCACTAATGGTTGAGGATTGTCGAAATAGTGGTTGAAGCTGTGTATTTACTGGTTGAATTGGTGTCAATAGTGGTTGCAACACTGTCATTGTGGTTAGTATGCATAAGGAGTTGTCCAAACTCTTCCCACACTGCTCCAAGGTTTTTCAAAGTTTGTTTATTAGATTTGATTCCATCTACTCCCCTTGTGGTTGAGGATTGTCGCAATAGTAGTTGAAGCTGTATAATTACTGGTTGAAATGGTATCAATAGTGGTTGCACTCTGTGAGTAGTGGTTAGTCGGCTTAAGGACTTGTTCAAACTTTCCCCACACTGGTTCAGGGTTGTCCAAATTTTGTTTATTAGATTCCATTGCATCTACTTCACATTGAATGATTGGATTGCATCTACTATAATAGTGGTTGAGGATTATTGGAATAGTGGCTAAAGCTGTGTAATTACTGGTGCAAATGGTATCAATAGTGGTTGCAATACTGTGGGTTGTTGTTAGTGTGCATAAGGACTTGTTCCAACTCTTCCCACACTTGCGCAAGGTTGTCCAAATTTTGTTCATTAGATTAGATTCCATCTAGTTCATATTGAGTGATTGGATTGGATTCCATCTACTCCACTAGTGGTTGAGGATTGTTGGAATAGTGGTTGAAGCTGCGTAATTACTGGTTGAAATGGTATCAATAGTGGTTGCAACTCTGTTAGTAGTTGTTAGTGTGCATAAGGACTTGTTCAAACTCTTCCCACACTGGTTCAGGGTTGTCCAAATTTTGTTCATTAGATTGGGTTGCATCTACTTCACATTATTGATTGGATTCCATCTACTCCACTAGTGGTTGAGGATGATTGGAATAGTGGCTAGAGCTGTGTAATTACTGGTTGAAATGGTATCAGTAGTGGTTGCAACACTGTGAGTAGTGGTTAGTGTGCATAAGGACTTGTTCAACCTCTTCCCACACTGATTCAGGGTTACCCAAATTTTGTTCATTGGGTTTGATTCCATCTACTCCACTTGTGGTTGAGGATTGTTGGAATAGTAGTTGAAGTTGTATATCTACTGGTTGCAATGGTATCAATAGTGGTTGCAACATTGTGAGTAGTGGTAAGTGTGCATAAGGACTTGTGCAAACTCTTCCCACACTGATCAAGGTTGTCCAAATTTTGTTCATTGAATTGGATTCCACCTACTTCATATTGAGTGATTGGATTGGATTTCATCCACTGTACTAGTGGTTGAGGATTGTCGGAATAGTGGGTGAATTTGTGTAATTACTGGTTTAATTGATGTCAATAGTGGTTGCAACACTATAATTTGTGGTTAGTGTGCAAAAGGAGTTGTTCAAACTCTTCCCAGACTGGTCCAGGGTTGTCCAAATTTTGTTGATTGGATTGGATTCTATCTACTCCACTTGTGGGTGAGGATTGTTGGAATAGTAGTTGAGGCTGTGTAATTACTGGTTGATATGGTATCAATAGTGGTTGCAACTCTATGAGTTGTGGTTAGTGTGCATAAGGACTTGTTCAACCTCTTCCCACACTGGTTCAAGGTTGTCCAAATTTTTTTCATTAGAATGGATTCCATCTAGTTCATATTGAGTGATTGGATTAGATTCCATCTACTCTACTAGTGGTTGAGGATTGTTGGAATAGTGGTTGAAGCTGCGTAATTACTGGTTGAAATTTTATCAATAGTGGTTGCAACTGTGTGAGTAGTGGTTAGTGTGCATAAGGACTTGTTCAAACTCTTTCCACACTGGTTGTGGGTTGTCCAAATTTTGTTCAATAGATTGGATTGGATCTACTTCACATTAAGTGATTGGATTCCATCTACTCCACTAGTGGTTGAGGATTATTGGACTAGTGGCTAATGCTTTGTAATTACTGGTTGAAATGGTATCAATAGTCGTTGCAATACTGTGAGTAGTGGTTAGTGTGCATAAGGACTTGTTCAAACTCTTCCTACACTGGTTCAGGGTTGTCCAAATTTTGTTCATTGGATTGGATTCTATCTACTCCACTTGTGGTTGAGGATTGTTGGAATAGTAGTTGGAGCTATGTAAATACTAATTGCAATGGTATCAATAGTGGTTGCAACACTATGAGTAGTAGTTAGTGTGTGTAAGGACTTGTGCAAACTCTTCCCACACTGGTCGAAGGTTATCCATATTTTGTTCATTAGATTGAATTCCATCTACTTCATATTGAGTGATTGGATTGGATTTCTTCTACTTTACTAATTGTTGAGGATTGTCGGAATAGTGGTTAAAGCTGTGCAATTACTGGTCGAATTGGTGTCAATAATGGTTGCAACACTGTCAGTGTTGGTTAGTATGCATAAGGAGTTGTCCAAAATCTTCCCACACTGGTCCAAGGTTGTCCAAATTTTGTTCATTAGATTAGATTCCATCTACTCCACTTGTGGTTGAGGATTGTTGGAATAGTAGTTGAAGTTGTGTAATTACTGGTTGAAATGGTATCAATAGTGGTTGCAACTCTGTAAGAAGTGGTTAGTCTCCATAAGGACTTGTCCAAACTTTTCCTATACTGGTTCAGGGTTGTCCAAATTTTATTCATTAGATTGGATTGCATGTACTTCATATTGAGTTATTGGATTGGATTCCATCTACTCCACTAGTGGTTAAGGATTATTGGAATAGTGGCTAAAGCAGTGTAATTACTGGTTGAATTGGTATCAATAGTGGTTGCAACACTGTGAATAGTGGTTAGTGTGCATAAGGACTTGTTTAAACTCTTCTCACACTGGTACAGGGTTGTCCAAATTTTGTTCGTTTGATTGGATTCTATCTACTTCACTTGTGGTTGAGGATTGGTGGAATAGTAGTTGAAGCTATGTAATTACTGATTGCAATGGTATCAATAGTGGTTGCAACCCTAAGAGTAGTGGTTAGTCTGCATAAGGACTTGTTCAAACTTTTCCCACACTGGTTCAGGGTTGTCTAAATTTTGTTCATTAGATTTGATTGCATCTGCTTCATATTGAGTGCTTGGAATCGATTCCATCTACTCCACTAGTGGTTGAGGATTATTGGAATAGTGGCTAAAGTTGTGTAATTACTGGTTAAAATGGTATCAATAGTGGTTGCAACACTGTGAGTAGTGGTTAGTGTGCATAAGGACTTGTTCAAACTCTTAACGCACTGGTTTAAGGTTCAAATTTATTTCATTGGATTGGATTCTATCTACTTCACTTGTGGTTGAGGACTGTTGGAATAATAGTTGAAGCTGTGTAATTACTGGTTGCAATGGTATCAATAGTGGTTGCAACACTGTGAGTAGTGGTTAGTGTGCATAAGGGCTTGTGCAAACTCTTCCCACACTGGTCCTGGTTTGTCCAATTTTTGTTCATTGGATTAGATTCAATCTACTTCATATTGAGTGATTGGATTGGATTTCATCTAGTGTACTACTGGTTGAGGATTGTTAGAATAGTGGTTGAAGCTGTGTAATTACTGGTTGAATTGGTGTCAATAGTGATTGGAACACTGTCAGTTGTGGTTAGTGTGCATAAGGAGTTGTCCATACTCTTCCCACACTGGTCCAGGATTGTCCAAATTTTGTTCATTGAATTGGATTCCATCTACTCCACTTGTGGTTGAGGATTGTTGGAATAGTAGTTGAAGGGGTGTAATTACTGTTTGCAATGGTATCAATAGTGGTTGCAACACTGTGAGTAGTCATTAATGTGCATAAGGACTTGTTCAAACTCTTCCCACACTGTAGACACCCCATTTTGACTGTGCCCTAAACCTTCCAATTTTGCAAAAGACCCGATCAAATTAATGAGTTAGGGTCCCAAACATCACCCTAGGCTAGCTTTGGGTCCCACCAAGGTCCCTGCAAAATTTCGTCGAAATCCGAGCGCGTTTGCCTAGCCAACGAGTCAAGCAATGTCGTGGTGCAAGTTCGCAGAAGGGGGGTGAATTATCCAGAGCGGTGCAGATCGTGGTCCGAATAGGACACGATAGAACCGCGCGCTTATCACTTTTTCGCTCAACCGCGCACCCATCACAAATGGTAGTGCCATTATCATCACCCGAAAATGCCTAATAAATATCGATTTTTTTTTTGTCTCATTTTAAGCTATCTGGTTTTTTTTGCAAAAACAGATCTAAGAAAGAAGAAATCCCCCATTTTTTCCGGTGATATCACCGGAGCTCTAGCCGGATTCTCAATTCAATCCTCTTGTCTTCCCCCTTTGCAAACTTTAATTACTATTTTTTTCCTTTTCCCTTCACGATCAAGCTTTAGGAACCCTATTCTCCTCCGTAAACCTTAGATCCGGCCATGGCAATCAAGAATCCAGCAAATCCACCTTCTCCGGTGAGCTTGAATTCCGATCAACCCTCCTTTACTTCTACTACCTTTGCCTTCCTCACATTTTCCCTTCTCTCTCTCAGAAAATCCCTCCAACCTAGGGTTTTGATCCGAACATCTATCTAGCATTCATATCCTTTTTTAATCTTCTTCTTCTTCTTCATCTTGTTTTTCTGGTTTTCTTCATCAGATCTCTCTTTTCGGCCTCTGTGTAATCTGCGAAAGATCGTTTTTGTACATAGATCTTTCTGTACGAGGGTTTTATGTTGTTGAATTCTCAGATCTCTGAGCCGATGCAGGAATTTAAGGTACTGTGGCTTCTCTCTCTATGATCTTCGTTGCCTTGTTGGGGATTTGGAAAGAGGAGGAGAGGTGCATGAGAGATCTGGTTCGATTTCTATGTTTTGTGAAGAATTACAAGAGAATAAAGAGAGAGAGAAAGGGAGGGAGAAATCTAGCCTCAAGCCCTAGCCATTGTCTTCATCTTCTCCGGTGGAAATCGTCGGAATTTCAGCCGGAGCTCTTGCCGGATTGTTTCTATCTGAAATTTCTAGTCCGATTCTCCTCAGTTTCACACATAAAAGCTCTGATCTCAGCCTTATTTCATTTGATCTGTCTTTAGCCCTAAAAATTCAAGATTTATTTCTTCTACATCTCTTGAAACCTTAGATCTATGGTTCCCGGGCCATGAAGCTTTAGATCCCTTCTATTTTAGCTTATCGGTTTATAGATTTGTCCATTTGATGTTGAAAGAGAAGAAGAAAGGGATCGGCAGAGAAGAGAGATATCTGTGAGAGATCTAAGAGATTAGAGAGAGAGAGAGAGAGAGCTTGAATCTGGTGTTATCTCTGGAGAATTTTCATTGTCTTAATTTTGGTTGAAAGAAAGCGGGAAGAAAGATTGACATTAGGACTGTTGTTTCACTCTCTAATAATTTTGTTCTGGTGAAGTTTTTGAAAGATTGAGTAGCAGAAAAAGGTTAGTATTGGCCTATTTTCAGATATTTCCTTCGATCTTAATTGCTATGACATGTTCATTTTGTTTCCCTCTGTATAATTTCCTCTCTTGAATTAGCAATGCGATTAGATTAATTTTTTTATTTAGATTTGTCAAAATGAAACTGTTCTAGTTCTGTTTGGCATAAATTTCTTTGGAATTTGTTAACTAAATGGCACTATATTCCTTCTACCTGGGCGAAATTAGATGATGCTTATGCCCTAGCAGGTTTTAGATTCTCATTATATATGTGCTAGAGGGAATTCATGATATATATGCTGGAAAGGAATTCATGATAGAATCAGCTTGTTTGAATTCCCTCTACTTTCGAATGATTGTAAGCTTGTTAGAGTGAAAAGAGATGGGAATAATTTTGCTGGTCTTGTTTGCTTCATTAATCTTTTTCACTAATGTAGAATACCTTTGAATTCCTTTCATACCTATGCTATGAGGCTCACTGGAATATTCTACTGATTTGAACCAATATGTGCTCCTTCCTTTCAACCCTATTTGGTTTTCAACATATTTTCTTGTGTAGGTTCAGATTTCAGTTTCTATACTAGATTTCCATGTTTTCATTTCATGGTATATGACTCCCAATTCAAGCATGGCTATTGGCTTTGTGGTTGCATGTCGAAACTTCCATGATACTTTGAGTATATGCTAATGTTGATGGCTATTGATGTTGCCTTGCTACAACCAGCTAATCTCTTTTGGTTTTCTTCCTTAGTACTGATTGAACTTGAAAGTGATGGAGATCTTGGAATGTTCATTGTAAATTTAGGGCCCTATTAGTGTTGCATCGGATTCTAAAATTGAGAGTTTGTTACTCCGTTCCTGTCAGGAATTATGAGTTTAAGGTTTTTTTTTATTATTATTATTACATTGACTGATCTTTCGTGCTCGTTAATAGAAGTTTTATTCGTTGAGCTCGAGCATCACCCTTCTGTTCCTCTACGCACAAGTGTTCGTCGAGCTTACGCCTTGGAAGATTCCTGCAATCGGTTGCGGATGCGTTCCATTCGAGATCTCAAGAGTGTTTAACTATTCCATTGCGAGGGCGATGAAGGCGCTAGCCCAAGCCCATCATTAGGGGACTTGCTCAGTCTAAGTAGCACTCCCCTCTTTTGTTTAAAAGACTTGCCCAAGTCTTTTAGATGTATATTCCTTAAACCTTAGGTCTCTCTCATTGCAAGGGCAATGAAAGAGATATCTTGAGCCCACCCTTTAGGGAGATAAGCTACGTCTCAGCAGATAGTCACACCCATTTAGGGAGACAGGCTATGTCTCATACAGAGAATGTTCTATCCTTTTATTTGAGAGTCAATCCTTTAGCATATGAATCGGTCCTTAGCTAGAGAGTCAGTCTTTCAGGAGTCGGTCCTATCATCATAGGGGTTAGGATTCTTTCCAATCTCTAATCAAATCATGTGTTTTTATCCACTCTTGCAAGGTATAGGATGCTGTCCAACCCTGACAGAGTCGTGATTCTGTCCAATTCCTCCGCAAAGCATAGGATGCTGTCCAACCTTTGCGGGATATGAGGAGTCTATCCTACCCTTATGATGATAGGATTCTGTCCTCTTGTGTCAAAAATTCAAAAACACCTCAAAAATATCTGAAAAATCAAAAGCATCTAAAAAATTCTTGAGAGTAGTTAGGAAATCTGTTCCGAACTACGTTGGCTTGATCCCTTTCAACAGGGTACGTAGTGCAGCTTGGGATCCACATCCCAAGTCCAGCCAAACCTTTCAAAATAAACATTTCAAACCTTCAAAAAAATACAAAACTTCTTCAAAACCTTTTCAAAAAGATCTTCCCCTAGAGTTAGGAGTCTGTCCTAGATATTTTGGAGTGTTTTAGAGTTAGGAGGCTGTCCTGATTCGTATTTGATATGGTGTGTCCTGTCGTGTGAGTGTCCCTAGAGTTAGGAGGCCTCGAGTCGATCGGTTAGACATTTAGTCGAACCGGTGGCTATACTAGGAAGCATATAGTCAGCCCATGGTTTTCATTAGGTTGCACAGCCTAGATACACATAGGATGTAGGGCCCACCTGCATTAGCTTAAGGCTAAGCAACTTGCATTAGTTAGGGCATATAGAGAGTCCTAAAAATTACAATTCACTTGAACTTAAGCAATCGTACAAAAAGCTTTAAAAATCAGTCGAGTCTAGTGGAATCGAGTCAACGATAGCGCTTCTAGATGGTTAGGCATCGTAGTTTAGAATAGGTCATCGAACTACGTTGACTCTGATTCTTCCCGAGGCCGGGGGATACGTAGAGCAGCTGGGATGGACGGCCATCTTGGTCCTAGTCAAGTCCTGCATTAGAGTTTTAGGATTTGTCTTGTCCAGTCATGTATAGAGTTGATTTGTATTGTGTGTTTTGCTGTGTTTTCTTACTTTCATGTACAGATCCTATACTTTAGCTGTAGCATGCGTGTGTATGTCCACCAGAACTTAGACACCCATTAGGCATGTCACTCATAACCTAGTTTTGCTTAGGTGACACATCTTTCATTTATTTTGTGTGTGTTTATTATTCATCTTTGAGACATGCATGATTAGGTAGACGTTTTCTCGGAGATATATGTTCCCATTTCCTATGACTTTCGCTCAAAACTCTTCAAAATCAATAATAAATGGCATAAGAGACCAGGTGCTTGCACTTGGGCGGACGAGGTGCCCTTCGGACCTTCCAAATTCGTAACTAGGCACGAACCTTCTTTTATATCTCTGGTTATCCGTTGCAACAGAGCATAGTATGGGATCCTTGGCCCACTTCCTTGGATGGCGACTCTTCTTTGTTTAAGGTACGCCTCGAATCTGGGCTAGTCCCCGAATCGAGAGGTATCTCTCTTTGTATCGCCACTCATGCTGTGAGAGGCACATTCTTTCGAGAGTTCCTTGGTAGAGCTCTCCATTCACGTGGATGATCCTGAGACTGTTCGTGTGGGGCTCGTCCCCACGTCTCTCTTGGATCGGGGTCCACAGGCCGGTGACTCTACTGGGGAATTCTTAGAACATTGCCTAACTCTGTAAAAATGCCATTTTTACTAATTTTGAAGAAATTTGGGCTAAATCATTTCAAATGAGAACCTTTTCCGTTAGAATCCAGGGGCACCAAATAGATACAAAATAAAATAAGGGCTCAAACACTCACTTTCATCCCTTGCATATATTATCTGTTTTGTGGTTACTTTTCTGCTGTGGATATACTATCAGGTTACTCTCGGAGAGATACTATAAGTAGGAGCCGTGAGGGCTATACTCGCCTTCTAGTGCCACCGCACCAGTAGTATCTCAACAACTGAACACCTTGTGTGTAAAACAGACATAGTTCGTATGCTGGGCGATAGTCACAGCATACAAGTAACTATGCACCCGGCCAGGTGGACCTCGCAACATTACTCTCTATATATTGCATGGTCCTTTTGTTTGCATTTATGGACGAACATATGTGTTGCTTACACATGTGGAGCCTAGAGTTAGGGCCCTTATCCTATTTTTTAAACTAGGGTAGCTCACTTTATGTGGCTACACACGCAGTCCTAGTACACTCACATGTCTGTCTTGAGTCAAGACTTCCTTGACTCCTCTACATTAGACTAGGGTTGGTGCCCCTAGTTAGGATATATATGTATATATATCTATCTATTGATTATTAGATTAAGGCCTTCTTATTCAGTGAAGTTTCCTTATCTAATTCGATCAATTCTATCAATCCATCTTCAAGATTTAAACCCGGTCTATGACCTACTTCTGTCATTTTGTGGCCGTGGTCTTCTTTCTGATCTGCTGATCATCTTTGATCGTGGATGAAAAATTCAATGTTGCCTATTGTATCCTTCTCCTATGATTGATTCTGATTTGATTATGTTCCACTTGTTTGATTGCGAGTTTATCTTGCTAACATTCATTCGAATGTGTGTTCTTGCTGAGAGCTTTACTTTATCTTAACCCAGTTGGCATACCCTTTGTGATTAGCAGCTTTAGACCCTCTCCATATGGCTGTTATGCTGCCGAATTTTCTGCAAATACCTTGAGTTTGGTCGGTATCCTTTAAGACTTGTTGACAAACTCTATGTGCTTATCCTACCATATCTCTTTGCATAGATGTTATGCTGCCGGATTTTATCCATGGGAGGATATATTCACATCATCTCTTGTCTCAACTTGCATATGGGATTTTCATTTGATTACCCTATATTGAACTATAGTGTTTGTCAATTCCATGGGCAGAGTCTGACCTTGTTGACTTCACTCATTTGCAGCACCTATTTCTATTCAACCCATACCAGAACCTATGGCTGCATCCGAAAATAGTCTGGCTAAAATGAATGAATTGATGAAGTCTATGCTCCAACAGATGAATAATATGAGTGAGGAGATAGTTCGTCTGAAAAGTGATAGAGGTTCTGCTTTTGAAGGACCTGCACCCCAGCAAATTCTGCTTATACCTCCTCCACCCCCGGTGGTAGCTAGGCCTGTTGTATTCCCAGTTGATGATGACTTTGATGAAGAGCAATACGCCGAAGAGAATTGTCTTCCCCATCTGGATACAACTGATAAAAGCAAAGGGATTGTAGACAGGTTGGATAAGCTACCCCAAGAAATGGAAAGCATGAAGTTCCAAGGCCCTAAGAAGCTGAACATGTCTGACTTCATGATAGCCCCAGGTGTTGTTCTACCTCCGAAGTTCACAGTACCTAATCTTGATAAGTATGATGGGACGGGATGCCCCACAAGTCATCTGAAATCCGTCATTCCTCTCCTACAGCAACATGGACTTTCTCCAGAGCAGATTGCCCTCGTATTTCCTCAATCTCTAGTCGGAACTGCAAAGAAATAGTTTTTGAGTCTGAAGTTTGATGAGATCAGAACTTTGGAAGACATTGCCAACAAGTTCGTGGAACAGTTTTCCATGGAGGAAGGGATAGATGTAACCAAAATAGATCTGAAAATGTTGAAACAAGGACATAATGAATCTTTCACTTCCTTCATCCGAAGATGGAGGAGAAAAGCTGCTCAGATGACCCACAGATTGTCCGATGAAGATCAGATCAAGATTGTGGTTAAGAATCTGTCTCCACAGTATTATGATCATATGGCTATTCAGTATTTCATTGACTTCAATCACCTTGTCAAAACTGGAACCCAAGTGGATGATGCACTGACCAAAGGCCTAAAGACAAGGACCTCAACTGATGTTAGAGACGGAAAGAGGACTGTGGTAGCAGCTGAAGATGTCAGCAATGTGGAGACCTCTCGTCAAACTTTCAAGAAGGTAGCTCAGAAAGGAAACAAGCTTATTCAGAAGCCAAATAAAGAGATTCCTTCATTACCAAAGAATCTTGAAAGAGCTTTGAGAGAATTGGTCGAAGTGGGTAAACTTGAACTTCCTGAACCTTCTCCTCCTCCAAATCCTTTTCCTAGCAACTTTTATGAACAAGACTTCTGTGAATATCATCGAGTTCATGGACATTCATCCAACACTTGCCAAGCCTTGAAACATAAGATCCTAAAACTTATCAAGGATGGTAAGGTAGTTGTTGGAGAACCCGGTGCTACCAGAAAACCAGTGCGAAGGTCAGTTGGCCCTTTACCGATGGTAGGAGCTATCTCTATGGATGAACCATTATTGGATCCTGCATCCCTTATTCGTCCTATCTCAGAAACACCACCTGTTCCATCAACCTCTCGACCAATGGAGGAATCATTTGAAAGGTCGGCCCTCATCAGAATGGAAAACTGGATGGTTAAACATTTTGGTCAGGTGACCATGCTAACTGAAGAAGTAAGGGAGATGAAAACTCAGATACGATATCTGTCTACGGGATGTGATTCAGCTCCTAAGCAGTTTGCCGATATGGGTACTATGACAGATGAAACATCAGCTTAGAGTTTAATTCTTGACAGATATGTTGATTTGCATAGTGGGACAAAGCCTGTCATTGTTCCTAGTGAAGTTAAGAATGTTGGATCCTATCGTCAACCCTTTAAGAAGCCAACAGAAGTGGAAGAAAGGATGGGTTAGAAACTGAGAAGGGAATACGCTCAGCTGCCATGTTCTCAGGAAGTTATCATGAAGAAATGGGTTAGTGAAGATCGTTTGACACTTTTAGATCCGAAGCTTCTTCCTAACCCACTCCCCAAACACTGGAGAAGAGATCAGTATTGCGAGTACCACGGAGGTATTGGTCATACAACAGAAAAGTGCCTGGCATTGAAACACAAAATTCAGGACGAGATAGATGGAGACTCTTCCCTTCTTCCTGAACTCTATGCTTTAGTGAATCCTGCACCGGTTAGACCTATTCAACCCTTCAAAGGTTCCACCACCTTCGCTTATGCCGCCTCAGAGCAGGAAAATGAATCTAAAGGAAAAGGAAAGATGTCAGAATTTGAGCTTCCGAAGAATGTCAGGGCAGAGAGCATGATGCCACCAGCAGGTTTTCAAGGGCAGTTTGGGCCAGGTAGACAGAACTACATGGGACCACCTCTGCCAAGATTCCTATACCAGGATCGAAACCACTAGCCGACAACATCATGGAGGAAGGCGTGCTACTTGTGAATTTCAGTGCCCAGTCCTTGTCCATGTCTAAGTGTCATGTTTCAAGTGAGGTGTTCCAAATATCATGTTTCAAGATTTGACTTCTATCAAGTGTATACCAACTCTTGTGTTGAAAGTTGGTGAGTCATAGTGTCAATGTAAAAAAAAAAGTATGTCATGTTTGTCAGTCTTCTCGTCGAGTCCGTGTTTTGTTTTCTATCAAATCTGATGTAAAGCCCATAGAGGCGTGTTTGTGAGTCATCTATGTACTTCAAACTTTTTCAATTCAATAAAGAATTTGCTTTTGTATCTTCAATGTTTTATGATTCACTCTTGGATCTAATGTTTAAAATAACTAAAGACACCCTTCTCGGATGAGAATGCAGACGAAATTCCCCTCGAGATCTGAAACATGATCAAACGGGAGAAAGAGCGTCGAGCATAGCCACTCAAAGAAGAAATCGAAGCTATCGATAGTGGTATCGAAATCCGAAACTCGGGAAAGATGGATTGGCAAAACTTTATCTCTCGAGGAGAACGAGGAATTGATAAACCTGTTTATATGGGGTCAAGGTGGTCTTGCTTGATCCTATGAAGATAAACCAGGTGAATGCCTTGTTGTGATGAAAAGCAAGACTCCATCAGCTTTAGATATCAGTCGAAAAGCAAAATTCAAGAGAGTGAAGCATCAGACATCCAGTCCAGCTGAAGTGAAATTTAGCGAAGACTTTCAGAAAATGAAGTCATCAATTTGAGCCCAAAAAGAGCACTTGGGCTATATCTTTTCAATGAGATTCCGAGGTGGAATACTTCAAGAGTAAGGACATTCCTAATGTCCAAAAGCAAAAAATGAATATGAAAGAAAGATAAGAAGGAGAAGGGAATGTGTCCTTTAAACAATATCTTAGAAAAATCAAAGACCCAAGTGATGGAGTCTATGAGATAGATTGAATATCAGAATTGTCTCTAACATTTGGAGACTATCAAGAACTGTATAACCTTGACTATAAATTCAAGATATTCGAGAATCGCATAAGTTCAAATGGAGCACCGTGGTTGAAGTCTTACTTGCAAATACCGCCAGACTCTTTGACAAAAATATTCAAAGCCGTTGAATCTTATTCCTCAAGAGCTTGTACATCAAAACACCAGGAGGCCATCCTTGGACGTTTGAGCCTTTATAGCCAAAATCCCAACGTTTAAAAAAAATCCTTTTATGAGCCCTTTGAGCCAACATTTTAAAACCAAATAAGTCTTTCAACCACATTATAAACCAGGGACATTTTATGCACCTGAACTACGCAGACCTGATCCCCAACTCTTCGGGGGTACGTAGGCAACCTGATCAACTCAGGTTCGGTCAAACCTTTGGGATAAAAGCTAAATCATCCCCCTTTCGAAATTTTGAAGCTAAAAAGCTAAACCATTCTTTGATAAACCCCAAAACGAACTACGCGGACCTGATCCTCCATTTTTGGGGTACGTAGGTAGTCTGGCAAGACCAGATTCGGTCCAAATCATTTGAACTTTTGATATCTAACCCTTTTGAACCTGAGCCTACCTATAAAGTTCTTCTGGTGAAACGAGCAAAGGTTCAAGGCAATTGAAAACAAAAAACATAAAGAAATGAAAAGAACGAGAGTCGGAAGACCCACTAGGTTGAAAACCCGAAAGGGCAGCCTAGAGTCATCCGTTTGCTAAGTCGATAACCAAAGGAGCTGGCTTATGCAAAATGAGGATAGCGGTCTACTGGATTGAAAACTTGAAGTGGCAATCCAGTCAGAGGCGAAGACTTCCCAAAAAATGAGCTGATAAGACATGGAAGGAGTTCCTTGATTATGGAGAACTCTGAAGTTTAAGTAGTATGAGAATTCCAGGCAAAAGCTGAGGCAAATGGTTTGCTAGACCAGAAACCTGGAATGCAATAATCATGAATTCCCACCAGAGGAGACTCGAAGAGATGAAGAAGAAATCATTACACAGGGAAGGATCTTGGAATCCAAGTAGTGTCAGTAAGATTTACTTTGATACCCTTCTAAACTAGGGGCATTAAAACTGAGCAATCCAAAGGGGGTAATAACCATGACAAAAATCCTGATGGAGGAAATTAGTGCCTCTTGACATGGTTTTTGAAATTATTCTGAAAGCGGCTAGCCTTACCATTTAAAAATACACATCAGGTCTAAGGGTGAATCAAAAGTGAGTCGAGTCCCTTGAATAATGTACATCTTCTTTGATAGAGTCTTGGAAGTCTGTTCCTCATTCTTATCCATTTTCCTTTCAAGATCCAAAGTTGTCTGGCACTGGGAGAATGGGTGTATACCTTCCAAAGTGAAAAAAATAATACAAACTCTCAGAATAGACCCTGGTCTAGGTACTAGAGAAAAGTGAGAAATATCCTGTCCAGACATAGCAAATATGTCAAGTTTCAAGCAGTGAGTGGTGCAAAGAACCTCAAATAATAGTCAATGAAAAAGAAAAAATTTCTGGCTCAGCCATTATCTCATCTTTATTCCAAAGAAAGAACCTATGCAAACCCAAATTTTCCTACCTATCCTGATTCTACTTTCCTTGGGACTCTTGTCATGGAAGTACAATGCACTAGGGGCATCTTTTATGACTTGCGTCATAAAAGATATCAGGCAGAAAAGGCAATCAATGCCACTATTTTCAAACAAGTTGAGATTAGAGATATGCGAGCACATCTAAAGCCGAATTGCTAAACTCCTCAAATAAGCCCTCTTTCTAAAAGAGTCAACTTTCAAAGAATATCAATTTCCCTAACGGAGTCTAGAATTTGCTCCCACAACCTTCAAACCTCAGCATAATGCTTTTGACCTGTTAAAGAAGGGCTAATGTCCAAATCCCTGCATGTTATCTGAGTCCAATTCTCAGCAAGGAACTCACACTCCCAATGGTTCTCGGCAAGAGACAATCAATCTCCCAGTGGAATCGATCAAAATTTTTGTATCCAGAAGCAAAATTATTGATTGTACCTCCTCACAGTTAGTATGGAGAACAACCTGTCCATAGGTCCATCTAACTGTTATTCTGGTGAAAGCCTTTCCACAGGCCCGTCATACCTTTGATTCCCGTACTGTCTCATGTAGACTTCGGCTTGATCAAGGTATCCTCGACCTTTTGGTTCATTCGCAACCAGGTCAATCCTTTGAGTTTTGACTCATTCGCAGTCTCGTTCATATCCTCGACCTTTCGGTTCATTCGCAGCCGGGTAAATATTTTGAGCCTTTGACTCATTCGCAGTCTCGCTCATATCCTCGACCTTTCGGTTCATTCGCAACCAGGTCAATCCTTTGAGTTTTTGACTCATTCGCAGTCTAGCTTATATCCTCGACCTTTCGGTTCATTCGCAACCGGGTCAATCCTTTGAACCTTTGACTCATTCGCAGTCAAGCTTCTATCCCCGACTTTTTGGTTAATCTATAACCGAGTCAATCCTTCATCTTTTGATTCTGTCAGGTTATTATATTTTTGGTTCATTCGCAACCAAGCCATCATTTCGACCTTTCGGTTCATTCGCTACCGGGTCAATCCTCGACTTTCTGGTTCATTCGCAACCGAGTCGATCTCTGAGCTTTTTGACTTTTGCAGTCAAGTTTTTCGGTTAATCTGTGACCGAATTAATCCTTTAACTTCTGACTTTGTCAGGTTATTACCTTTCTGGTTCATTCGCAACCAAGTCATCATCTCGGCCTTTTGGTTCATTCGCAACCAAGCCAAAATCTTAGGCTTCTGACTCATTCGCAGTCAGGTCTATTTTCTAATTTCTTGGCTCATTCGCAGTCAAGTTAATCTCTTTGACTTCGGTTCGTTCACAACCAAGTCATCATCTCGGCCTTTTGGTTCATTCACAACCAAGCCAAAATCTTAGGCTTCCGACTCATTCGCAGTCAGGTCTGTTTTTTGATTTCTTGATTCATTCGCAATCAAGATAATCTTCCTGACTTCGACTCATTCGCAGTCGAGTCAATCTTCCAATTCTTAGCTCATTCGCAGCTAAAATCAAATTTCTGACTTTCTGGTTCATTCGCAACCAACTCAATTATTTTGGTCTTATAGTTCATTCGCAACAAGACCAATGTCCCTGACTTTGGCTCTTTCGCAGTCAAGTCACCCATTTGCTTTTCGGTTCATTCGCAACCAAGCAAATTTCTGACCTTCCGACTCATTCGCAGTCAAGTCCATTTTCACATGGCATTCTAAGTTCGTTTTCACACGGCATTCAAGTCATCGAAGTCCATTTTCACATGGCATTCTAAGTCTATTTTCACACGGCATTCAAGTCATCGAAGTCCATTTTCACATGGCATTCTAAGTCCGTTTTCACACGGCATTCAAGTCATTCCAAGTCCGTTTTCACACGGCATTCGAAGTCCATTTTCACATGGCATTCTAAGTCTGTTTTCACACGGCATTCCAAGTCCATTTTCACATGGCATTCTAAGTCCGTTTTCACACAGCGTTCAAGTCATTCAAATTCCATTTTCACACGGCATTCAAGTCATTCTAAGTCCGTTTCCACGCGGCATTCAAGACCGTTTTCACACGGCATCCAGATTCATTTTATCTTCAAATTTCAAGATCATTCACAATCAAATCTATCCTTTAATGTTTTGCAAGAGAGGCTATCTCGTCAATATCTACTGACTTAAGAGTTGGAGAGAGGCTATCTCACCAGCATTTGCAGAGTCCGAGTCCGGTGAAAAGCTATTTCACCCATTTACTTTGTGAATATCATTTTTAAAAAAAAATCAAATTCTCCCTGAGAGCATCCACCCTGAGTGAAGAAACCGAATTATCCTAGAAAGCATCCGCCCTAAGCGAAATATCCAATTTTTCTCCTTGAAAGTATTCGCTCCAAGTGTAGAACCTAATTCTTCCTGAAAGCATTTCGCTCCAAGCGTAGAACCCAAATTCTTCCAGAAAGCATTCACTCCAAGCGTAAAATCATTTTGTATCTTTAAAAGCTTTCGCTCCAAGCGTAGAAACTAATTTTTCCCTGAAAGCATTTCGCCCCGAGTGTAGAACCAAAGTTTCTTCTTTGGGAGCATTCGCCCCGAGCGTAGGAACTATTTTCTTAAAGAGCATTCACCCCCGAGTGTAAAGCCAAAAATTTTCTTGAAAGCATCCGCTCCAAGCGTAGAACCATTTTTTTTCTTTGAAAGCATTCGCTCCAAGCGTAGAACCAAAATTCTCCCTGAGAGCATTCGCTCCAAGCGTAAAGTCAAATTCTTCTTGAAAGTTTTCGCTCCAAGCGTAAAATCATTTTTTCTCTTTGAGAGCATCCGCCCTGAGCGTAGAAGTCTGAAAAATACCAAAACCTTTCCAAATGAAGACCCCTGAGGCATCTCTTCCATTTAAAGACCCCTGAGGCATCCCTTCCATTTAAAGACCCCTGAGGCATCCCTTCCAAATGAAGACCCCTGAGGCATCCCTTCCATTTAAGACCCCTGAGGCATCCAATCCGAGTGAGACCCCTGAGGCATCTGTTCCCTCCAAAGAGTTTAGTCCAATATTCACAAAATCATCTTCTTCATTCTTCTTTCTCTCCAATCAATTTTAGCCCAGTCAAAATGTGCTGTCTGTTCAGCTTTGACATTCGCGTGACAAGCACGCTCTGCCAAAGAGGGGCATCTGTAGACACCCCATTTTGATCGTGCCCTAAACCTTTCAATTTTGCGAAAGACCCCATCAAATCAATGAGTTAGGGTCCCAAACTTCACCCTAGGCTAGCTTTGGGTCCCACCAAGGTCCCTTCGAAATTTCTTCAAAATCCGAGCGTGTTTGCCTAGCGAACGAGTCAAGCAATGTCGTGGTGCAAGTTCGCAGAAGGGGGCTGAATTATCCGGAGCGGTGCAAATCGTGGTCTGAATAGGACACGATAGAACCGCACGCTTATCACTTTTTTGCGCAACCGTGCGCCCATCACAAATGGTAGTGCCATTATCATCACCCGAATATGCCTAATAAATATCAATTTTTTTGTCTCATTTTAAGCTCTCTGGTTTTTTTTTGCAAAAAACAGATCTGAGAAAGAAGAAATCCTCCATTTTTTCCGATGATATCGCCGAAGCTCTAGCCGGATTCTCAATTCAATCCTCTTGTCTTCCCCCTTTGTAAACTTTAATTACTATTTTTTTTCCTTTTCCCTTCACAATCAAGCTTTAGGAACCCTATTCTCTTCCGTAAACCTTAGATCCGGCCATGGCAATCAAGAATCCGGCAAATCCACCTTCTCCGGTGAGCTTGAATTCCGATCAACCCTCCTTTACTTCTACTACCTTTGCCTTCCTCACATTTTCCCTTCTCTCTCTCAGAAAATCCCTCAAACCTAGGGTTTTGATCCGAACATCTATCTAGCATTCATATCTGTTAGCCCAAGGGTTCAACAAGTACTCCTATTGAAATGTTTTGATGATTAACAAACTCAATTTGTTATAAAATAAAGGTTTTATACACTAATGATTTCCTTGGCAAAGTTATAATGTTAACAGCATAGCATCCTCAAGAGTGCATGACAAATGGCAATTCATTCAAGCTCGAAGTGATATCCAAGGCATGAAGAAGGCATCACCATCTCAAAGGTAGTCAAAGACAAGGTTGAACTCAAGCCTAACAAGAATGGTAATCATCTCAAAAGTTCAAGCTTGGCTCAAGCATCAGTGGAGTTGAGTGAAGAGATGTCAAGGCCTCTACAAGGTGCCAACAAGATCGAAGACCAAGTAAATTTAGAATGTAAATGGTCCCTATGTTTAATCTAGGTCTATGGCACAAAGGAGATTTAAAATCAAACTAATTTGAACTTAATGGGTTTGTGAATGATCATAGTGGTGTCCCAACATTGTTGGACCCTCATGACATTCCATTTCCTTGATAAATTAAAGTTCCAAAAGCCAAACAAAAACAGCAAAAATATAAGAAAATATCTGCTGTCGTAGGCTTCTCGGAGCTCCGAGAATCGTTCCAGGTTCAAAAAATATATATATTCGGAGCTCCGAGCTCGGAGTCTGAGAAGACCGTTGGGGAGCAAAAATATTGTGTATTTTTCTCCCCTCTATATATATGAACCTAGGGACTCTTGGAACACTACCTAAGGAGTTTACAAAGATTTCAAGAGCACTAAAAGGCATTTATTCTCCTTCTCTTGAAGATCTTCACTCTCCATCTCTCTCTTGTGCCATTTACCTTAGATTATTCTTGAGAGACTTTAGGACCTTCGTTTGTTCATCTTGTTCTTGTGAGAGTGAGTGAGCTTTACTTTAAATTAGCCTATCTAGAGGCAAGCAAGCTTTTTCAATTCGTCTTCTTTGTATTTGGCACAAAGGGCGCCGTAGAAGACCCTTGGAGCGTGAAGCTCGATTTGTACAAGGCGGAATGAACGCCGTATTTAAGTTCCTTGGAGAAGATAGTGGAATCCTCAAGAAGAGTAACTTGAGAAGAGTGGAGTAGGTCTTGAGCTAAGACTGAACCACTATAAAAATCTTTGTGTCAAAGCTTCCTTGTTTCTTCATCTCTTCTCTTGTGGTAAGCTTTTTACTATTGCTTTAAATACTATTTTTGATTTCATATTCAATCTACAACTAGTGCAATCTAAGTTTTCAAAATCCTTAAAATTTGAAAAGAAACCCAATTCACCCCCTCTTGGGTTGCTAAGTGGAATTTCACTTGGTATTAGAGCATAGGCTCTTACATAGGATTTCTTTTTGAAAACCTACAAGGGAAAGATCTAAATGGCAACCTTTTCTCATAGCAATGAGGGGCAATCCACTACTAGACCTCCCTTCTTCAATGGCTTAAACTATCCATATTGAAAAGCTAGAATGAGAGTTTTTTTAAAATCCTTAGATTTTGATGTTTGGAGAAGTATCCAAAATGGATATAATGAGCCTAGTATTGATATGGAACTATGTGATGAAAATGAAAGAAAAGAATCCACTATCAATGCAAAAGCAATGAATGCCTTGATTTGTGCCTTATCTCCCGAGGAGTTCAATCGAGTTTCTACTCTTGAAACCGCTAAGGAGATTTTGGATATGTTAGAGATAGCTCATGAAGGGACAAATCAAGTGAAAGAGTCCAAGATGAATCTTCTCTTTAGAGAGTATGAACTATTCATGATGGACCCTGATGAAACCATTGCCGAAATGCATACTAGGTTCACAAACATAACAAATGGGTTGAGATCATTAGGTAAACAATTGTCTAGCAAGGACTTAGTTACCAAAATACTTAGGTCATTACCTAAAGACTGGGATCCCAAGGTCACCGCCATTGAAGAAGCAAAAGACGTATAAAAAATGGGCTTAGAAGACTTAATAGGTTCCTTAATAACTTTTGAAATGATTTTAAAAGGAAGAGAAACCTTAAACAAACAAAATGAAGATACAAAAAGGAAAGGAATAGCTTTCAAAGCAAGAGTTGAGAGTGAAGAGGAAGAGAGTGAAGAAGACACACAAGATGATCTTGCTCTCTTCACCAAGAGATTCAAGAAATTTCTCAAGTTCAAGAAAGGAAGCAACTCTAGCCAAAGAAGAAATAGGCCTTCAAGCAAAGAGGAGATGAGATGCTATAAGTGCAACAAGGTTGGTCATATACGACCAAATTGCCCACTCATCAACAACAATGACAAGGATAGGAAGAATAGAAGAAATGGCAAAAAGGCTTTGTGTGCGGCGGCTTGGGATGAAGGGAGTGCTTCATCCGGAAATGAATCCAACGGAAAGGATGAAGATGACCTTTGCTTCATGGGACTCGCCGATGTGACACAAGATATCTCCGTATCCGAGGTAAATGATGTTGATGATATGTCTCATGAATTCTCTAATGATGAACTAATATTTGCTTGTGAAAAACTTCATGAAAATTTGGATTTACAACTTGCCAAAAACAAAACAATGAAAAAATCCTTACAAGATATCACTAGGGAATTTGGGCTCTTGAAAAAGGAATTCGATTTGCAAACCAATACAAGTGAAAAATTGATTTTGGAAAACAAAGCTTTGAATGAAGAAATAGACAAATTAATCCTTGAAAACAAAAGCTTGAAAGAGGAAAATGAGACACTTGTTTTGAAATGCAAAGAACTTGATTTAACGTTTAGAAAATTCTTAAACATTGAGTTTGATACCTTTTGTAATGAAAATGGAATCAGGCACAATTTCTCGGCTCCAAGAACTCCCCAACAAAATGGGGTAGTTGAAAGGAAAAATAGATCACTTATTGAAATGGCTAGAACCATGTTAAATGAGCACAATGTTCCAAAAAACTTTTGGGCTGAAGCCGTTCACACGGCTAGCTATATTTTAAATAGAGTGCTCATTAGACCTCACCTTAACAAAACACCTTATGAACTATGGAGTGGGACACCCCCCAAAGTTAGCTATTTCAAAGTTTTTGGTTGTAAATGTTTTATATTAAACATGAAAGACACCTTGCACAAGTTTGATTCAAAATCCGATGAAGGTATCTTCTTAGGCTATTCAACCCATAGTAAAGCTTATAGAGTCTATAACAAAAGAACTCAAATTGTGGAAGAATCCGTGCATGTCAAATTTGATGAGTCATTTGAACCTCCTAAAGTCATTAATGAAGATGATGAAGGTGTCAATCCTCTAGAGCCTCATAGCCAAGTAGAGTCTATTGTTCAAACCTTAGAAAATCTTGACTTAGAAGGTCAACCTATAGAAGAACTTCAAGTTGAAGGTCTTCCCAAACATAGTAGAATCATGTCTAGTCACCCTTCTACTCAAATCATAGGTGAAATCTCACAAGGAGTTAAGACAAGATCTCACTATAGGAATGTGTGTGCCAACACGGCCTTTATCTCCCAAATAGAACCCAAGTCCATAAAAGAAGCTGAAAAGGATGAATTTTGGATGATTCCTATGAATGAGGAACTAAACCAATTTGAGAGAAACCAAGTATGGAGGTTAGTTCCTAGGCCTAGTGATCACTCGGTTATTGGGACTAAATGGGTGTTTAAAAACAAACTCGATGAGCATGGAGATATTCAAAGGAATAAAGCTAGAT
Source organism: Tasmannia lanceolata (assembly GCF_043159265.1). Taxonomy (NCBI): domain Eukaryota; kingdom Viridiplantae; phylum Streptophyta; class Magnoliopsida; order Canellales; family Winteraceae; genus Tasmannia; species Tasmannia lanceolata. The sequence continues at coordinate 29,241,285 of NW_027518690.1, read as the reverse complement.
TGGTAGCCCAAGGTTACAACCAAGAGGAATGTATCGATTATGATGAGACCTTTGCTCCGGTTGCTAGATTGGAAGCCATAAGGATGCTACTTGCATTTGCATCCCATAAAAACTTTAAGTTGTATCAAATGGATGTGAAGAGTGCATTCCTAAATGGGTACATTATGGAGGAAGTTTATGTTGAACAACCTCCCAGTTTTGAGGATTTCAAATACCCTAATCACGTATATAGGTTGGACAAAGCCTTGTAAGGTCTAAAGCAAGCTCCTAGAGCATGGTATGAGAGGCTTAGCTCCTTCCTATTAGAGAGTGGCTTTCAAATGGGCACGGTTGACAAAACCTTGTTCATTAAAAGAAAAGAAAAAGATATGCTTATTGTTCAAATCTATGTAGATGACACAATATTTGGTGCTACCAATGATAAGATGTGTGAAGAATTCGCACAATCCATGCAAAAAGAGTTTGAGATGAGTATGATGGGAGAGCTTACCTATTTCCTAGGACTTCAAATCAAACAATGTAAAAATAGAATTTTCATCAACCAAGAGAAGTATACTAAGGAACTCCTTAAGAAATTTGGCATGGATAGCTCACAAATCAAGCCAACTCCTATGAGTACTTCCACCAAATTAGAAAATGATGAAATTGGCAAACCAGTTGATGAGAAAAAGTTTAGAGGAATGATAGGTAGTCTATTATATTTGACCGCTAGTCGGCCGGATATAATGTTTAGCGTATGTATTTGCGCTAGGTTTCAATCGGCTCCTAAAGAGTCTCATTTGAGTGCCGTTAAGAGGATATTCAAATATCTCAAAGGAACTCCTTCTTTAGGTTTATGGTATGAACGATCGAATGAATTCAAACTAGTAGGATTTTCGGATGCCGACTTTGCCGGTTGTAGAATTGATAGAAAAAGCACAAGTGGCACTTGTCAATTTTTAGGAAGGTCTCTAGTGTCTTGGTTTAGCAAAAAATAAAACTCGGTAGCCTTGTCTACAACTGAAGCAGAATACATTGCGGCCGCTACTTGTTGTGCACAAATCCTATGGATGAAGAACACTCTCATGGACTACAATCTTGCATTTTGTAATGTTCCAATCCATTGTGATAATACAAGTGCCATCAACTTGACAAAAATTCCAATTCAACATTCTAGAACTAAGCACATAGAGGTAAGGCATCATTTCTTAAGAGATCATTCTCAAAAAAGGGATATTGAAATTAAGTACATCCACACCAATGAACAATTGGCGGATATCTTCACAAAACCCCTTAATGAGGATCGATTTTGTGACCTTAGGAGTGGACTCAACATTTGGAGCTTGAATCAAGTCAAAGAGTTTGCACATGAAGCATGAATAGAAGACACAATTCTCCATGTATTTATCGATATATATATCTTTTTTTTTACTACATTGTTTTAGATGATCCAACCCTAACTCTAAAACTCACTCAATTGGTACCCATAGCCCACTTCATGTCAAGGGGGAGTCGGTACCATCACCCTTAATTAAGATACCTAAAACTTTGGCCATGTGCCATCATCTAAACCATCGATAAGTCATATGTGTAACTTACATGCATTGGATCATGTACTCTTGTCATCCATCCATTAAAAAAAATAAATCTCGGAACTCCGAGAAAAGGGACAGAGGGCTCTTGGAAAGTTTCTCGGAACTCCGAGAAAATGTCTTAGAACTCTGAGAGTTCGTCCAGGTGTTCTCGGAGCTCCGAGAAATTTTCTCGGAACTCCGAGATTAGGTCCAGTAGAAAATTAAAAAAAAAATGCGTGTGTTCTCGGAACTCCGAGATTTTTCTCGGAGCTCCGAGAATCGGGCCAGGAGCGTTAAAACCCCTGGACCCGGTTCATTTTTACTTATTTTTCTCTCTTCTTTCCCTCTTCCTTCCATTTCTCCTAAAACCCTACCTCCATTTTCGTTGTTTTTCTTCCTTTTCTCCCTACAACTTCCTCCACAACCCTCTTCTCCCTTCAAAATCCCTCTCTTCTTCCTAAAAACCTCTTTTTTCTTCTTCAAACCCTAGGATTTCACCCCTTTTTCATTTTTTCCTTCTTCCTTTCTCCATTTCTCCTAAATTCCTCCATTCTAGGGCTATTCTCTCTTTTTACACCATTATCCTTCTCTATTTCTCTCTATTTCTCTCTAATTCTCTCTATTTCTCCTATTTTCCTTCATTTTAGGGCTATTTCTCCTTTTTTATTTTTCTCTCCCCTCACATTTCCTCTCACAATGCCTCGTAAAACCAAAAATCTCAACATTGGAGGCTCCTCCCAAGCTGCAGACCCCGAATACGTTCCTGAAGAAGTTCCCGAGGAAGAAGGCGAAGGCTGTGGCGGGTGAGGTTGTGCCCAACTCATTTTTTACTGGGGATAAAGCCAAGAAACTCTGGGCCGACGTCGGCACTAGGGGCATCCTCACCGGCAGGTACATTGATCCCCCTATCCTTCAACATTTTGATTTACAGGCCAAATTTGATACCCTTCATTGGACACCCATCCTTCACCTCAATGAACTAGTATACCCTCGATTGGTGCGTCTCTTCTACGCCAATCTCACAATTTCCCCTTCCTTCTTCAAAATTGAATCCAAAATCAAGAAAACAATCATCAAACTCAACTATCACACTCTTGCCACACTTCTTGGGATTAGCTCCGAGGGTCTCTCCCACTATTTCTGGCCGGAAGATGGGACCCATTCACTTGATGATCTTGATCATGACACTGTCTATGGTCGGATTACGCGGCGCTACCACTCTAATATGCCCGTACAATCCGCCGACCTCATTCCGGCTGCGCGCATGCTTCACAACTTCATGTACCACATCTTCATCCCTCGTGCTGGGATGCGTGAAGCCCTACGACCCTTAGAAGCCTATATCATCTACAGCATCCTAGAGGGCCGCCAGCTTTGTCTGCCGTATATCATGTTTCGCTATATGTTTCAGACCCCTGGACGCTACCGCTCTTCGTTGCCATATGGCATGATTCTCACCCGTGTCTTCCGCCACTTTGGCATCACCTTGGATGGAGAAATGACCATAACTCCGACTACCCCGTTTGATGATCAGACCTTTAACCGCATGGCTCTGAATCAAGCAGCAATTGACGTTGATTCTGATGATGGAGGCGGCTACGAAGCCGAGGCCCAGGCTGCACCGGCACCCCAGCCGTCACAGGATACATCTCAGTTCTGCACTCGCCAGGATTTGGCTCACATGCAGGAGGCTATTGAGCGATCCATGGCCTCACAGTTCGCGCAGCTGACTACCCATGTTGATGAGCAGTGGGCCGCCTATTATCGCTACCTCTCCGGTGACCAGTGGGGCCAGGCGCCGGACATTTCTTCTCATCAGCCACCGCCTCCTCCGCAGCAGTAGATGGCTCTCATTCTCTGATGGTGGATCCCATTTTGCTCTGATTTAGGCTTATCTATCTGTTTCTATTATCTGTTGGTTGTATGGATCTTCTTAGCTAGATCCTTCTCCAGTCCGTTGGATCTTTATGGTGCTGTATTCAGTTTATCTAAATTCTGTTACTATTGTAATGTGTCATGGATGCAATGTCCCTTGACTGGTTGTATGCTCATTTATGTATGCCATTTCACATCATCTATATATCTCTTTGGTTTACTGTGCGGTGTGCTTCTCTGTTTTATTTCTTTGCATGCATACCTTGTCTTATGCCTGCTTTCTCTGTTGCATTGCACTTCACTTGTCTCATTGGCTCTCACCTACCCTCTTTCCTTTTGTTCCACCTTTTTGGTGATGACAAAAGGGGGAGAATATTTGAGCTCCCAATGCATATATTAAGGGGGATTAAAGCTCTATGCTTATAATTTTGCAATCAAATTTCAATCATTAAAAGTAATGCTTATAATTTTGCAATCAAATTTCAATCATTAAAAGTAATGCCTTACATGTTCAATTAAATCAAACTCTTAGGGGGAGCCCAAATTGTTTTATTCATCCCTAAAGGGGGAGCTCCTAGCCTAAAAGAAATTATGTTTGTCATCATAAAAAATGGGGAGATTGTTAGCCCAAGGTTCAACAAGTACTCCTATTGAAATGTTTTGATGATTAACAAACTCAATTTGTTATAAAATAAAGGTTTTATACACTAATGATTTCCTTGGCAAAGTTATAATGTTCACAGCATAGCATCCTCAAGAGTGCATGACAAATGGCAATTCATTCAAGCTCGAAGTGATATCAAAGGCATGAAGAAGGCATCACCATCTCAAAGGTAGTCAAAGACAAGGTCGAACTCAAGCCTAACAAGAATGGTAATCATCTCAAAAGTTCAAGCTTGGCTCAAGCATCAATGGAGTTGAGTGAAGAGATGTCAAGGCCTCTACAAGGTGCCAACAAGATCGAAAACCAAGTAAATTTAAAATGTAAATGGTCCCTATGTTTAATCTAGGTCTATGGCACAAAGGAGATTTAAAATCAAACTAATTTGAACTTAATGGGTTTGTGAATGATCATAGTGGTGTCCCAACATTGTTGGACCCTTATGACATTCCATTTCACTTGATAAATTAAAGTTCCAAAAGCCCAAACAAAAACAGCAAAAATATAAGAAAATATCTGCTGTCGTAGGCTTCTCGGAGCTCCGAGAATCATTCCAGGTTCAAAAAAATATATATTCGGAGCTCCGAGCCCAGAGTCCGAGAAGACCGTTGGGGAGCGAAAATATTGTGTATTTTTCTCCCCTCTATATATATGAACCTAGGGACTCTTGGAACACTACCTAAGGAGTTTACAAAGATTTCAAGAGCACTAAAAGGCATTTATTCTCCTTCTCTTGAAGATCTTCACTCTCCATCTCTCTCTTGTGCCATTTACCTTAGATTATTCTTGAGAGACTTTAGGACCTTTATTTGTTCATCTTGTTCTTGTGAGAGTGAGTAAGCTTTACTTTAAATTAGCCTATCTAGAGGCAAGCAAGCTTTTTCAATTCATCTTCTTTGTATTTGGCACAAAGGGCGCCGTAGAAGATCCTTGGAGCGTAAAGCTCGATTTGTACAAGGCGGAAGGAACGTCGTATTTAAGTTCATTGGAGAAGATAGTGGAATCCTCAAGGAGAGTAACTTGAGAAGAGTGGAGTAGGTCTTGAGCTAAGACCGAACCACTATAAAAATCTTTGTGTCAAAGCTTCCTTGTCTCTTCATCTCTTCTCTTGTGGTAAGCTTTTTACTATAGCTTTAAATACTATTTTTGATTTCATATTCAATCTAAAACTAGTGCAATCTAAGTTTTCAAAATCCTTAAAATTTGAAAAGAAACCCAATTCACCTCCTCTTGGGTTGGTAAGTGGAATTTCAATATCCTTTTTTAATCTTCTTCTTCTTCATCATCTTGTTTTTCTGGTTTTCTTCATCAGATCTCTCTTTTCGGCCTCTGTGTAATCTGCGAAAGATCGTTTTTGTACATAGATCTTTTTGTACGAGGGTTTTATGTTGTTGAATTCTTAGATCTCTGAGCCGATGCAGGAATTTAAGGTACTGTGGCTTCTCTCTCTATGATCTTCGTTGCCTTGTTGGGGATTTGGAAAGAGGAGGAGAGGTGCATGAGAGATCTGGTTCGATTTCTATGTTTTGTGAAGAATTACAAGAGAATAAAGAGAGAGAGAGAGAGAAAGGGAGGGAGAAGTCTAGCCTTAAGCCCTAGCCATTGTCTTCATCTTCTCCGGTGGAAATCATCGGAATTTAAGCCGGAGCTCTTGCCGGATTGTTTCTATCTGAAATTTCTAGTCCGATTCTCCTCATTTTCACACATAAAAGCTCTGATCTCGGCCTTATTTCATTTGATCTGTCTTTAGCCCTAAAAATTCAAGATTTATTTCTTCTACATCTCTTGAAACCTTAGATCTATGGTTCCCGGGCCATGAAGCTTAGATCTCTTCTATTTTAGCTTATCTGTTTATAGATTTGTCCATTTGATGTTGAAAGAGAAGAAGAAAGGGATCTGCAGAGAAGAGAGATATCTGTGAGAGATCTACGAGATTAGAGAGAGAGAGAGAGAGAGCTTGACTCTGGTGTTATCTCTGGAGAATTTTCATTGTCTTAATTTTGGTTGAAAGAAAGCGGGAAGAAAGATTGACATTAGGACTGTTGTTTCACTCTCTAATAATTTTGTTCTGGTGAAGTTTTTGAAAGATTGAGTAGCAGAAAAAGGTTAGTATTAGCTTATTTTCAGATATTTCCTTCGATCTTAATTGCTATGACATGTTCATTTTGTTTCCCTGTGTATAATTTCCTCTCTTGAATTAGCAACGCGATTAGATTAATTTTTGATTTAGATTTGTCAAAATGAAACTGTTCTAGTTCTGTTTGGCATAAATTTCTTTGGAATTTGTTAACTAAATGGCACTATATTCCTTCTACCTGGGCGAAATTAGATGATGCTTATGCCCTAGCAGGTTTTAGATTCTCATTATATATGTGCTGGAGGGAATTCATGATATATATGCTGGAAAGGAATTCATGATAGAATCAGCTTGTTTGAATTCCCTCTACTTTCGGATGATTGTAAGCTTGTTAGAGTGAAAAGAGATGGGAATAATTTTGCTGGTCTTGTTTGCTTCATTAATCTTTTTCACTAATGTAGAATACCTTTGAATTCCTTTCATACCTATGCTATGAGGCTCACTGGAATATTCTACTGATCTGAACCAATATGTGCTCATTCCTTTCAACCCTATTTGGTTTTCAACATATTTTCTTATGTAGGTTCAGATTTCAGTTTCTATACTAGATTTTCATGTTTTCATTTCATGGTATATGACTCCCAATTCAAGCATGGCTATTGGTTTTGTGGTTGCATGTCGAAACTTCCATGATACTTTGGGTATATGCTAATGTTGATGGCTATTGATGTTGCCTTGCTACAACCAGCTAATCTCTTTTGGTTTTCTTCCTTAGTACTGATTGAACTTGAAAGTGATGGAGGTCTTGGAATGTTCATTGCAAATTTAGGGCCCTATTAGTGTTGCATCGAATTCTAAAATTGAGAGTTTGTTACTCCGTTCCTGTCAGGAATTATGAGTTTAAGGTTTTTTTTTATTATTATTACTACATTGACTGATCTTTCGTGCTCGTTAATAGAAGTTTTATTCGTTGAGCTCGAGCATCACCCTTCTGGTCCTCTGCGCACAAGTGTTCGTCGAGCTTACGCCTTGGAAGATTCCTACAATCGGTTGCGGATGCGTTCCATTCGAGATCTCAAGAGTGTTTAACTGTTCCATTGCGAGGGCGATGAAGGCGCTAGCCCAAGCCCATCATTAGGGGACTTGCTCAGTCTAAGTAGCACTCCCCTCTTTTGTTTAAAAGACTTGCCCAAGTCTTTTAGATGTATATTCCTTAAACCTTAGGTCTCTCTCATTGCAAGGGCAATGAAAGAGATATCTTGAGCCCACCCTTTAGGGAGACAAGCTACGTCTCAGCAGATAGTCATACCCATTTAGGGAGACTGGCTATGTCTCATACAGAGAATGTTCTATCCTTTAGAGACAAGCTTTGTCTCATTAGTGAGTCCATCCCTAAGAGACATGCAATGTCTCATTAGCACCTCTCTTAGAGTCATTTGTTTGAGAGTCAATCCTTTAGCATATGAATCTATCCTTAGCTAGAGAGTCAGTCTTTCAGGAGTCGGTCCTATCATCATAGGGGTTAGGATTCTTTCCAATCTCTAATCAAATCATGTGTTTTTATCCACTCTTGCAAGGTATAGGATGCTGTCCAACCCTGACAGAGTCGTGATTCTGTCCAATTCCCCCGCAAAGCATAGGATGCTGTCCAACCTTTGCCGGATATCAGGAGTCTATCCTACCCTTATGATGATAGGATTCTCCTCTTGTGTCAAAAATTCAAAAACACCTCAAAAACATCTGAAAAATCAAAAGCATCTAAAAAATTCTTGAAAGTAGTTAGGAAATCTGTTCCGAACTACGTTGGCTTGATCCCTTTCAACAGGGTACGTAGTGCAACTTGGGATCCTGTGGACCCCGATCCGAGAGGGGCGGGGGAACGGGCCCCACGCGCGAAGTCTCAGGATCATCCACGTGAATGGAGAGCTCTACCAAGAAACTCTCGAAAGAAGTGCCCCTCACAGCATGAGTGGCGATAAAAGGTGAGATACCTCTCGATTCGGGGACTAGCCCAGATTCGAGGCGTACCTTAAACAAAGAAGAGTCGTCATCCAAGGAAGTGGGCCAAGGATCCCATACTATGCTCTGTTGCAACGGATAACCAGAGATTATAAAAGAAAGGTTCATGCCTGGTTACGAATTTGGAAGGTCTAAAGAGCACCTCGTCCGTCCAAGTGCAAGCACCTGGTCTCTTATGCCATTTATTATTGATTTTGAAGAGTTTTGGGCGAAAGTCATATGAAATAGGAACAAATATCTCCGAGAAGACGTCTATCTGAACATGCATGTCTCGAAGATGAAAAATAAGCACACATAAAAAAGAAATGAAAGAAGTGTCGCCTAAGAATAACTAGGTTATGAGTGTCATACCTAATTGGTGTCTGAATTCTGGTGTGCAAACACATGCATGCTACAGCTAAAGGTATAGGATCTGTACATGAAAGTAAGAAAACACAGCAAAACACACAACACAATTCAATTCTATACATGACTGGACAAAATGAGTCCTAACTCTAATGCGACCTGACTCGGACCAAGATGGCCGTCCATCCCAGCTGCTCTACGTATCCCGGCCTCGGGAAGAAACGGAGTCAACGTAGTTCGATGCCCTATTCTAAACTACTATGCCTAACCATCTAGAACCGCTATCCTAGACTCAATCCACTAGACTCGACTGATTTTTAAAACTTTTTTGTACAATTGCTTAAGTTCATGTAAATTGTAATTTTTAGGACTCTCTATATGCCCTAACTAATGCAAGTTGATTAGCCTTAAGCTAATGCAGGTGGGCCCTATATCCTATGTGTAACTAGGTTGTGCAACCTAAGGACAACCATGGGCTGACTATATGCTTCCTAGTCTAGCCATCGGTTCGACTGAATGTCTAACCGATCGACTTGAGGCCTCCTAACTCTAGGGACACTCACACGACAGGACACACCATATCAACAAATCAGGACACACTCCTAACTCTAAAACACCCTAAATGTCTAGGATAAAATCTTAACTCTAAGGGAAGATCTTTTTGAAAAGGTTTTGAAGAGTTTTATATTTTTTAAAGGTTTGAAATGTTTTATTTTTGAAAGTTTGGCTGGACTTGGGATATGAATCCCAAGCAGCACTACATACCTCGTGGAAGAGGATCAAGCCAACGTAGTTCGAAACAGAATTCCTAACTACTCTTCTAAGGACTCAAGATTTTTGAATTTTTGGTTTTTAGATGTTTTTGAATTTTCAAGTATTTTTGACTCAAGAGGACAAATCCCTATCATCATAAGGGTAAGACAGACTCCTGATATCCCGCAAAGGTTGGACAGCATCCTATGCTTTGCGGGAAAAAAAATGACAGAATCACGACTCTGCAAGGGTTGGACAGCATCCTATACCTTGCAAGAGAGGATAAAAATCACACATGACTTGATAAGAGGTTGGAGAGAATTCTAACCCCTATGATCATAGGACCGACTCCTGAAAGAAAGACTGACTCTCTAGCTAAGGACAGACTCCTAGGCTAAGGACTGACTCTGAAAATAGGATTCTAAGAAGGAGGTGCTAATGAGACAAAGCCTGTCTTCTAAAAGAAAATGAGATAAAGGAGGGTGCTAGTGAGACTATGCAAGTCTCCTAGACACAGAGGTGGGCTCCAAGAGAGGTGCTGACAAGACATGGCATGTCTCCTAAGGGTGAACTCACTAATGAGACAAAGCTTGTCTCTAAAGGATACAACATTCTCTGCATGAGACATAGCCTGTCTCCCTGAAGGTAAGCTTTCCTACGAGACAAAACATGTCTCTCTAAAAGGGTAAGCTCTGGATAACTCCTTCATTGCCTTTGCAATGAGAGGACAAATTATAAGGGTTTCTAAACACTGAGTAAGTCTAAAAAATAAGAGGGGAGACAAAAAGGGGTGTCAATGGGACTAAGCAGGTCTTCAAAAAGAGATGGGCTCTAGATATCTCTTTCATTGCCCTCAATGACTACATGATTCACTCATAAACCTATTATTATATCCATAATCTGAAAACAATCTTTATTGCAAAGATAAAGATATTTGCAGCCAACCAAAACAACTAAGACCAAAGAGTTACTGAACTACTATTTGTAAATGCCTCATGCTCAGGAAAGAATTTTGGCATCCAGTTTCAAACACCAAATCACCAATCCACCTATTGACATTTTTAACAAGAATGAGCATGACCTTTCTGTTCAGATTTATTATCAATTGCCTAAAGTATATGAATATACATGTCAGAACAACGCAACAACAGGAATAGCACCTGGAATAAATCTATCTTTCCCTTCTAAAAAGAATAGTAACATAATAAGGATCATTAAAAATGTCGTACAACATTTCATCTTAATGCAATTTGGATCTAAACTCAGTCAGCTCTACTTTATTTTCACATGCATTGGTATGAGATAATTCAAACAAACTAATAGAAACCAACGTATTTGCCCACCCGTGGATATAACTAAAAGATGATGTAAGTAAAAAATAAATGCTCACGGAAATTCAATCAATTATCTACTCACCAATATGTGATCAGGGCATAAACTGGAAAAATAGTTCAGAAATTAATTCTTCTTGGTGAAGGGATCAGAAATAGCATGCTTCAAATGTCATTCTCCATACACTCTAGGGACCAATCTTATAACATACTCAAAATGGAAATTACTTTGATACAAAACTGTTCAGGAAACAGGACCTGCTCTACAAGGTTATAGCCTTGCTCACTTAAAACAATCAGGTCTTGCATATAACATCACATCTCTCAAATGAAATCTACATATTTCAGAGCATAAAAAGAAATTAAATCTAGAACAAATGAGAAATTAAAATACACAAACAGAGACATTAGAGATCAAATATGTCAATCAAAATCTTCAAAAAGATTAAAACCACAGGCAATCAAAACACACGGGATTGAACAAAATTATGAAAATACACTCAACAAAATGAGAAAAGCATACAGTAACTTTCCTAGCGAAAGCCAAGGCCGAATCCACCTATTAGAGCTCTAATCCAAAAAAGATACCTGAGAAGAGTTTCTTTGTTGAAACCGTTGAAGAAGATCAAGTCTCTTATTCTTTTTGCCACTTCCACACAGCACTTTGTATTTCTCCTGAGTTGCGAGCTTGAATAGGGGTTTCTCGTCTGATCTCCTTCTTCTATGCTCCTTTTCCAACTCTTTCAAAACCACAAATACTTACCAGGTGGATTGATCTCTTTCTTTCTTTCTTTTTTACTCAGCCCTTTCACTGCAACTTTACAATGCTTGAAACCCCTTTGTAAACACAGACAACGATGAATCAGGTCTGAGATCCCAATCGATGGTGACTAGAGCTTAAAAATCACAGAATCAATGAAGGTAATGACTGGATCTGAGGGCTACACTCTCAGATTTAGGCTCAAGAAAATGAAAGCCTACGGTTTGAAAACTTAAAACGCCAAAACTAAAGTTTTGTGAGAGAGCAAAAGAAAATAATGAAGGCTGGAAGGTCAGATGAGTAAGAAGAAGTGTCGATCGGAGCTCCGGCGAACTTGCCAGATTAGATAGCCGGAGAAGAAGAGTAAAAGGGGTTAGGGTTTGATATCTTGGATCTGTGATTTGAGTGTTTTAATGGATGAAGCATGGGTAAGAGTGACAGAAATAAAGAAAATGAAGGATCTGTAGTGTAATTGCTAGCCAGAGGTTTGCTGGAGAGACGATCGGAGAAGAAGACCGGAATCCGGCAGATTTCGCCGGAGAAGACAAATTGTAGAGATCTCTTTCTCTCTCTCTCTCTCTCTCTCTACAGATTTGCAGACCTCAGATCTGAAATTTCTTCTTCAGATTTGAAATCTCTATCTCAGATCTGAGATCTCTCTCTCTTTCTGAACATAAAGGAGAAGCCGGCCGGAATTTCGTTGGAGTTTAGCAGAAGTTCCGGTAAAATTTGCCCAGAGAAGATCGGAAAATCTGATTAGAAAGATAAACTAGGTTAGGGTTTATGAGCTGTGATTTTGGGGAGGGAAAATAGCAAATCGGACAAATATAGCGATGGAGGAGAAGAAGACGGCTATGGTGATGGCCGGCCGGAGTATTGCCGGAGAAGATCGAAGAAGAAATGGGTTTCGGCGAATTTGGGGATTTCTCTCCTCTCTCTCTCTCTCTTTGTGTTATATATCCTCTTTTTTTTTTTTAAATGAGATAAAACTCGTATTTAAAGGTAAAAAGGGAAAATGATATTCGCACAACTACTTGATGGGCGCGCGGTTTTGCGAGAAAAAGTGATGGGCGCACGCCCAAATCATGTCTTATTCGGCCATACACGTCATTTCAAGGATAAATTCGCCCCCCTAACCGGATAAATTCAACCCCCTCTCTGCTTTACACTACGGACACCTCTTTGGTTCGATCGCTAGGCAAACGCGCTCGGATTCTGACGAAATTTTGCAGGGACCTACACGGGACCCTAAGCTAGCCTAGGGTGAAATTTGGGATCCTAAAGCATTCATCTGATGGGGTTTTCCCCAAATATTGAGGGATTAGGGTACGGTCAAAATGGGGTGTCTACAGATCCACATCCCAAGTCCAGTCAAATCTTTCAAAATAAATATTTCAAACCTTCAAAAAAATACAAAACTTCTTCAAAACCTTTTCAAAAAGATCTTCCCCTAGAGTTAGGAGTCTGTCCTAGATATTTTGGAGTGTTTTAGAGTTAGGAGGCTGTCCTGATTCGTATTTGATATGGTGTGTCCTGTCGTGTGAGTGTCCCTAGAGTTAGGAGGCCTCGAGTCGATCGGTTAGACATTTAGTCGAACCGGTGGCTATACTAGGAAGCATATAGTCTGCCCATGGTTTTCATTAGATTGCACAGCCTAGATACACATAGGATGTAGGGCCCACCTGCATTAGCTTAAGGCTAAACAACTTGCATTAGTTAGGGCATATAGAGAGTCCTAAAAATTACAATTCACTTGAACTTAAGCAATCGTACAAAAAGCTTTAAAAATCAGTCGAGTCTAGTGGAATCGAGTCTAGGATAGCATTTCTAGATGGTTAGGCATCGTAGTTTAGAATAGGTCATTGAACTACGTTGACTCCGATTCTTCCCGAGGCCGGGATACGTAGAGCAGCTAGGATGGACGGCCATCTTGGTCCGAGTCAAGTCCTGCATTAGAGTTTTAGGATTTGTCTTGTCCAGTCATGTATAGAGTTGATTTGTATTGTGTGTTTTGCTGTGTTTTCTTACTTTGATGTAAAGATCCTATACTTTAGCTGTAGCATGCATGTGTATGTCCACCAGAACTTAGACACCCATTAGGCATGTCACTCATAACCTAGTTTTGCTTAGGTGACACATCTTTCATTTATTTTGTGTGTGTTTATTATTTATCTCTGAGACATGCATGATTAGGTAGACGTCTTCTCGGAGATATATGTTCCCATTTCCTATGACTTTCGCTCAAAACTCTTCAAAATCAATAATAAATGGCATAAGAGACCAGGTGCTTGCACTTGGGCGGACGAGGTGCCCTTCAGACCTTCAAAATTCGTAACCAGGCACGAACCTTCTTTTATATCTCTGGTTATCCGTTGCAACAGAGCATAGTATGGGATCCTTGACCCACTTCCTTGGATGGCGACTCTTCTTTGTTTAAGGTACGCCTCGAATCTGGGCTAGTCCCCGAATCGAGAGGTATCTCTCTTTGTATCGCCACTCATGCTGTGAGGGGCACATTCTTTCGAGATTTCCTTGGTAGAGCTCTCCATTCACGTGGATGATCCTGAGACTGTTCGTGTGGGGCTCGTCCCCACGCCTCTCTCGGATTGGGGTCCACACACACTGGTTCAGGGTTGTCCAAATTCTGTTCATTGGATTGGTTTCCATGTAGTTCACATTTTGTCATTGGATTGGATTTCTTCTGCTTAATAGTGGTTCATAGTGTTTGAATAGTGTTTCGTTGTTCTAAAGTGGTGGTTTAAAGTAGCTTTTCATCCCTCAGAGACTGCGCAAATGGTAGTGGCAAAGACTTCCTTTATCTACTTGAAAGATGTTGTGTTATTCAAATATGTTGGGGGGACGAAGATGTGTTTAATTGTGAATCGCGAAATAATTTTTTTAGAATTTCAGTCTCTAATATGCAAAAAATTGAGACCAAAGTAGTCGAGGTTTTATTATCTTTAAAATTTCGATATGTTGTAGATCCATATGGGATTCAAAAATTGTTTACATAAGTGTTGACTCTAGAGTCGACTTTAACTCTACTGTTTCGAAAGCATTACACTTTAAATTGTGTCCGGGTTACATTATACAAAGTGATTCGTTTACAAGGTCGTTTACTATCAGTTACAAAATTTCAAGGTCATTTCCAACTATAAGTACAAAGTTCAACCACTAATTGAACCAATTTCAACTACTAAAACAGATTTCAACCACTATTTCAACCAGTAAAACAGAATTCAACCATTATGTCAACACATCTCAACTGCTACAACAGATTTCAAACACTAATTCCTCACTACAAAGAAGACACAGATAACAACTAAAACAGATTTCAACTAAAATTTCAAGCGCATTTGAAACAATAAGTACATAGTACATATTTTAACTACTATTTCAACCAATTTCAACCACTAAAATAGATTTCAACAACTAAAATAGATTTCAACCACTATTTCAACACATTTCAACCATATTTCAACAACTAGAACAATTTTCAACTACTAATTCAATTAATTTCAAGTACTAAAAAGATTTCAACCACTATTTCAACACATCTCAACTACTACAACAGATTTCAAACACTAATTCCTCACTATAAACCACTAATTAAAATCAATATCCATAGAGAAGAACTTTAACAAAGCTTTTGCAAAACTCTAACAAAACCATAAAGGAATAATACTCGAAATTGGTTTTCAAAAATCCTAAGTACTTGAAATTGATTTTGCAAAACCCTAACAAAAGCCTAAAATAGTGGTGGAAATTAGGTCAGCAAAACCCTAACAGAATAGTGGTTGAAATGAGTTGAGCAAAACCCTAACAAAATCCTAAATAGTGGTTGAAATTGGTTTAGTAAAACCCTAACCAAACCCCATGAAAAAAGATTTCCAAAAGCAATGGAAGATGAGAAATATGAAAAGAATACCTACTTCAAGTTCCTTCAACTACGGCGGCCGATCTCCAACGGGATTCACTGGCTTGCAAAAGCGGTTCAACGGCGTGAATAAAGCTTTTGTGGAGTGAAGGATTCACCGGCGTGCAAATAACGGGGAATTCACCGGTGTGCATAAATGGGGTTTTCTTCTCCGTCGAAGGGGATTCACCGGTGTAGCGAAATAGGGTTTCTTCTTCGTCAAATGGGATATAATTTCCATAGGCTGATCCTAGTCCTCTGATCCGATCTAAATAGAAACTACATATTATGCAACCTCTATAGATTGGTGGGTTGCAATCATCCTATGGAAATGATTTTTGGCGCACAACCTATTTACATTGCGGCCCATCAAATGGATGGTTTGGATCATCCTATGGAGTTGGTCGTACAGTAACATTACGGCCCAATCATAGGCTCCACCCATATTTTTCAAAATAAAGTGTACGGTCCACACCATAGGATGATCCAACGTCTATAGATTGGAGGGTTGTGATCATCCTATGGAAATGATTTTTAGGGTACAACCTATTTACATTGTGGCCCATTAAATGGATGGTTTGGATCATCCTATGGTGAGGCTCATACAGTAACATTAAGGCCCAATTGTAAGCCCCACCAGTGGAAATGATATTTTTCGGTGCAGCCCGTCGCAACCCTCCATTCTATAGAGGTTGCGTAATATGTAGTTTCTATTTAGATTGAAGGGCTAGAATCAGCTTATGAAAATGATATTTTGGGATGCAACCTTTGTGGCCCATCAAATTGACACTTTGGATCATCCTATGGTGTTGTGTTCTTTTTAGTATGGATAGGGTTCAAACGATGGGCCCACCAACAGTTGCTGTTGGGAGAGAGAGGTAAAAAGTTGGGAAACCTGTTATATACGTTACACTTAAACGTTTACAGCCTTCAAGGGGAGAAAAAAAATATTTTTTATTAGGTGAAAAGATGTCTGTCGGGGGGTGGGCAGGAGGGGTAATGGTCATTTTCCCGTAGAAATGATTCTGGGACAGTAAATAATATCCTCATTACGTAGGATAAGAGACGGTTATCTAACCATCAGAGTACGTCTTCAGCGACGTTAAATATTGTGACATAACATCTGTAGCCAATAAATATGTGCGACGGTTTATTGACCTTCTGCGAACGGAAAATGAGCAGTCTTGTAGTGTTCTCGGTCGTGAAGCCACGTACAACCGGTAAAGGAAAGGAAGACATCCTTAGACCCTTTACTTTTTCATTAAATAAGTTTCTTAAACGATGTAAGCCCAATTTGTGGCCATGTAAAGACCAGGTCACGAGGGGTACATGATACCAAAGCAAAGGTATAAATATAGCTCATTTTCAGTAATATATTAGGGCCCAATATATGGAAGTTTCAGATGCTAAAGTCACGACGTGGAGCCCGCTCCCAACATCATGAGATTGATATTGTTACAAAAAAAAAACCTGCATGCATGGAAACGTGGACAACAACTACCCCAACATGACGCTTAGTGCCGTCCTAACCTTGTTTTCTCCTCCTTTTTCCTTTTTTTATTCTCTTACGACGGGGACACCACTCCATGCAACAACTCTGCCTAAACCACCCCGAATACCGCCTACCCAACCGCCTGCAAAAACACAACAACCACAAAAAAAAACAACACAACCATCTAAAATTCCGCCACCCCTTCTCACACCATAATTCCAAAACCAAAATCAAAACCCAAAAGAAAAATTCTCCATCCCTCTTGTCATATGAAGAACCCCATCATCCTCAAATCCTTCATCCTTTGCCTCCTTATTGGGTCCTTCCTATTCCTCTCCCTCCAAACTCACCACAAAACCCTAACCCTAACCCTAAAACCACAACCTTCCAACGACCTCCGAATCCGCCCAGGCTATTCATCCTACGAAGCCTACATAAACCATCAACTCGACAAAACCCTCAACCCCAAACTCAGAAAAATATGGACCACTCGCGATTGGGACCGCAAAATCGACGTCTTCTCAAGCTTTTTCCAAACCCTAAAAGACGAGAACCTCATCTCAAACGAGTCAAAGGCGCTCTGTATCGGTGCCCGAATCGGGCAGGAGGTGGAGGCTCTGAGGCGAATCGGTGTGTCTGACTCGGTCGGACTCGACCTGGTTCCGTTTCCACCACTAGTTATAGAGGGCGATTTTCATGCCCAACCGTTTGGGAATGGAACGTTTGATTTTGAGTTTTCTAACGTGTTTGATCACGCGTTGTATCCGTTGAGATTTGTGGGGGAGATCGAACGGACGTTGAAGCAGGGTGGAGTGTGCGTGTTACACGTGGCGGTGTCTAGACGGTCGGATAAGTATTCGGCTAATGATTTGTTTAGTGTGAAGCCATTGGTAGAGATGTTTAGGGAGTCGGAGATGGTTCATGTTAGGAAGGTTGACGGATTTGGCTTGGATACGGAGATTGTTTTTCGCAAGAAGAATAAAAAGAAGAGAATGTCCTGAGTCGTGACTCACTCTCTTGCTCTCTCTACGATTTTGTTGTTTAAACTATTAACAGATGTTGTGTTTCTATGTTTTTCTTGTCTTTTCTTACAGAATTTTAACTTTCTCTCCTCTAGGAGCTTCTTTTCGTCTTTTAGAAGGAAAGAGTGGCGACGTTATTATATTAGCTATATGGGATTTGCTAGGGACCATGGCTGAAGGTATTTCTCCGACCGACTTTTGCATAAGAGAGCAGCCACATAGGCTCAGATTTTGTCTCGTTCATTTAATTCATATGAGGTGCCTGCTCTCTTCTGCCTGGAAATGCCTTTTGCTGTAGTCCCTACTGAATCCCTAGGTATGTTTTAGGAAAGGTAACAATATTAAATGAAAGCTACTGATTAATGATTATCTCCACGACTATGTTTTCATAATGGAGGCGAGCTTACCTTGTCATAAAGTTTTTAATTAGCTGCTAATAGCCTTTGGGAAGCGAAATGTTATCCGCACTACTGTATTTTGATGAGGGCACTCACTTTATTAAAAGTACGGTATGGCCACCATAGGATAATCCAAACCGTCTATTATTTCCATGCGTTGATCCTAACTGTCCGATCTAAATGTTAGAGGGTTGATCCTAACCCTCTATAGATCTGAGGGTTAGGATCAATCTATGGAAAATTTCTTTTGGGGACAACCTATTTAGGCTGTGGCCCATCTAATGGACGGTTTGGATCATCCTACGGTGCTAGCCGTACTATACTTTTAATAAAGTGAGAGTGCTGATAATATTTCCCTTTGGGAATTGTAATAGCCTTTGAAATTAGTAAAACAACAAATACCAAGTCCAGTTCGCCCCAATATCAAATCATGATCGTGTAGTTATGCGTATCATAAGAAAGCCCAGAATATATAATACAATTTGTCACACCCCGAAACGAGATGGGGGCCAGCCCATGACAGCGCCACACACCCATTATTCCAGTAAATCCCAATTCATAGGCATAATAAATAATTGAATACTCAGGAATAAATCTGTAATTTAATTTAACTTAACATAAAGCCAGAACAGATAAAGTTAACTTTACATAGGGCGACTACTAACAACTGCTCGATCATAATAATTAAATAGAGTGAACACCAATCTCAATCAACCATATTAAAAGAAATAAATGTCTTGGACATTGATGGGGTCCGAACTCAGCAGTGATGGGGTCCGAACTCAGCAACCAATTGGCTGTTGACACGTGGCCCTCACAGGGACCACTGCAAAGCCAACACCTGTCCCTGCTAGGTGTGACACCTGGACCAATCAGGGACTTCCATCTGCCCCTCCTAGGTATGAGACCTGGTCCATACAGGGGCCACCACCTGTCCTGGACAGGTGGCTCAGGATCACACTATAAATAGCCCTCATTTGTGCTAAGGTGAGGGATCTGAAATAAAAAACCCTAAGCTTTATGCTCTGACATTGCTCTGCACTCCTGCTCATACTGACTTGAGTGTCGAAGCGCCCGTCCGGAGCAACACTCCGGGTTGGTCTTCTGACCCTTTGTCTTCTTGTCTGTACCCTTGTGCAGCGCAGGACTCCACTAGCCCTTCAGCTGTGGCTTGTCAGATCAGCCCTTCTGGCCCTACCATAACCTGTTACCAATTTTAGACCTAACAGATTTGACGTCATCCGTGGGACCCCACAACAAAAAGCTGTTCGGAACCTCACTTAAGCAATGGTAGGAAAAAACGGAAAGCATGTGCCAACCTCCCGGACAACCCGGGCTACAGCCCCCCTCGAAGGAAGAAGCAAGCGACTGGCCTCGCAGATAGAGGTCGGGGCGGCAGGGGAGCGAAGCCCGACTCGCTCGGACCGTTCAGACCCTACCCCGACCCCGAGGGAGATGCGGGCCCTTTTCCAGGAAATGACTGTTGTGATTGCGCAGTTCAGGAATCCGGCCCCCGCACTCCAGCAGCACCCAGCCGAGGCCTCTCAGCCCATTCAGAGGAGGGGAAGCTCCCGCAGAGAGCACACGCCCCCGCCCCGAGAGCAGACTCGTCACTCTACAAGACGAGATCACCTCTCCCGGGACAAGCATGTGCGCCCCGAGCCTCGCCTACTGAAATAATCAAGAGGGGGGGTGAATTGAATTTAACTCAATATTAGGCCTTTTGAAAATTACCTATGAACCCTAATTGGAATTTTCTTCACTTAATTAAATATTTGGTTAGTGCAAATATAATTGAAAAACAAAATGAAATGCCAAGCCAAACCAAACAATAATGGAAATGCAAGAGTGAGAAATGACACACCGATATATAGTGGTTCGGCCAAAGGCCTACTCCACTCTACTCAAGGTCGCACTTGAGGAATTCCACTATTGGAGACCTCCACGATGCCCGGCTCCGAGGCGGTTACAATTCCAAGGGATATTAAACAAGGATGCCCTTACACCTTTACAAAGACTCCTTCTCCGCCGAGTTCTAAGCGGTTGCTCTCTAGGGAATTAAAAACGGAATGCCCTAGCCACCTATACAAGATATGAAAGATTGATAGCTTGGCTTCTTCTTGAAAGCTTGATGCCCTTTGTAGTTCCTTGATTGCTCTTCAACAAAGATTTGCAAGTGATAGCTCTAAAATATCCAAACTCAATAGGTTCACAAGTGAAAGGCAAGTTTGGGAAAAACCAAAAATCTTAAGCTTTAAAGGGTTGCAAGTTAGCTTGAGTGCTTAAGAGGGTTTTTCAAAAATCAAGAGAGAGAGAAAAACTTCTCTTCATGTTGTATTTATAGCCTCTCCAAAGAATATGACCGTTTGGGGGTGTAGATATCAATTTTCACAAATTAATTCAAATCCCAACGGCTATATTTTGAGCTGTCGCAAGGTTCTCGGAGTTCCGAGAAATCTCGGAGTTCCGAGAGAACGGCCAGAAAATGAAATTTTTCTACTGGACCATTTCTCGGAGTTCCGAGAAAATGTCCAGACGCTACTGGACCTTTTCTCGGAGTTCCGAGGGAACTCTCGGAGTTCCGAGAAGCCTAAAAATCTGCATATTCTATTTTTATTGCATGATGATTTTTGGCTTTTGGAACTTGACTCCTATAATAAATTTGGAATGTTTATGAGGGTCCCAACATGTTGGTCCACCACATAACCATTCACTAATCCATTTTAAGTTCTTAAGTGTTCTTTGAAAAACAATTTGAAAACACTTTGAAAACGTTTTGCCTTGACTTGAAAATCTAAAGAGAAGGGATGTACAATTATACCTATGCAACCTTCAATTCGTCTTTAGCTTTGGTCTTCAATTGATCTTCTATCTTTGTATGCTTGCTTGAGTGATGATGTGAGCTCCTTTGACTCTTGTTGGGTACATCTTCAAGCATGACCATGTTGTGTGTTGGTTTCCTCAATGATCAATCCTATCTTAAACACAACACTTCAAAGCAAATTGATTAGTATTCAAAAACACAATCAATTACGTTTAAAATCATCAAAACAAGATTGGAGAGTAGACCCTTGGGCTTACACCTACATCACCGGTCACGATCTCCCTCCGTACAAAGGCATGGCAGCAAGAGAGACGTCACGCACGGAGAGGGATCGCGGCACCGGCAAAGGAGTCCGGCCAGTCAGTCCGGATCGGCTATGAGCCCGCCAGCAAGAAGAGAGAGGCCTGTCCACCGGGCTGAGGAAAGAGACGACCCGATGTTACGAAGGATCCAGCAGATCGACCACCGGATTGAAGAGCTCGCTAGAGAGCAGGGCCGGCCTACCTCCCGGATCTTCACAAGCGCTCAACCATTTTCGGACACAATGCTCAGCGCGGAGGCCCCCGCGGGCTGGAAGATGCCGCAGATCTCGCAGTATGACGGGACCACCGACCCCGTGGACCACTTGGAGACTTTCAGGACCACAATGCTCCCTCCACGGGGCGTCGGATGGATTCCTTTGCCGGGCATTCCCCACCACGTTGACTGGAGCAGCGAGGGACTGGTACTCGCGGCTCAAACCCAGGTCCGTGGATAATTTTGATGATTTTGGGGACGACCTGGCCCGTTATTTCATGAGCAGCAGAAGACCCAGGAAGACGACGGCTTCGCTGATGGCCCTCAGGCAGGGAGACGATGAGGCCTTGAAAGTATTCGTTGGTCGCTTTAATAGGGAAGCCCTTCAGGTTCCCAACCTGGATCCCTCCGCGGCCACGAATGCCCTGTTGGCCGGCGCCCGATCAACTGACTTCAGACGAGCAGTGGCCCGGCGCAATCTGCAGTCCCTCGCAGACCTGATGGCCGGGGCAGAGGAGTACATCTCGGTGGAGGAAACTCTCGCCGCCCTGGACTCTGCCAGCAAGAGAAGGCCTGAAGAGAAGAACCCTGCCAAGCAGCGTAGGGATGATAAATCTCAGAAGAAGGAGAGAAACCCTCCCCGCAGGGAGAGAAGCCCTTCCCGAAAGGGGAGAAGCCCCCACCCGAGAGAGCATTACACACGGCTGACCGAGTCCAGAGCACAGATCCTGCCAGCCATTCGGGAAGAGGACTTCATCCGGTGGCCGGAGAGGCAGACCTCGTCGGCAAAAAGAAACATGTCCCAGTACTGCAGGTTTCACAAGGACCACGGCCGCGACACCAACGCGTGCCTTCATTTGAAGGAGGAAATCGAGCAGCTGATCAGCAGAGGGTACCTCGGAAGGTACTTGAAAAATGATGACAACAAAAGAGAGCGCAAGGACAAGCCGAGGCCCAGAGGAAGAAGCCCCCGGGGCGCTCAACCTCTAGGCGACCACATTCAAGCTCCGGCTCCGGCCCCGGCCAACCCCCCTCCTCAGGTACCTCAACCTCAACGTCATGGTGTTATTGGTACCATTTCAGGAGGGCCGACCGCAGGAGGAACCTCTTCATCAGCCCGCAGAACTTATGCCCGGCAGGTCAACGCCGTCTATACCTGCAGCAAGAAGGCCAGGCTAGAGAACGAGATATCCTTTTCAGATGCAGATCTCGACGGCCTGATCCTCCCGCATGATGATGCCCTGGTCGTCATTATGCTGGTGGCGAACTGGGAAATGAAGAAGATCTTGGTCGACAACGGGAGCTCCGCAGACATCCTCTATTATCACGCCTTCGAGCGGATGCTGATCGGAACCGACCGTCTGAAGCCGGCCATCTCTGATCTGTTCGGGTTCTCCGGAGAAGTTGTCAAAGTTGAAGGGCAGAACGAGCTTCCAGTTCTTATCAGGGAGCCGCCCTGCCAGTCAGTCGCCATGGTGAACTTCTTGGTGGTAAGGGCCAAGTCGGCCTACAATGCTATCCTGGGTCGCCCCGGCCAGAATCTCCTCCGAGCCGTTCCCTCCGCCTATCATCAGAAGATGAAGTTCAGTACACCAGGGGGCGTAGGGGAAGTCAGAGGGGATCAGCCCCAGTCGAGGCAGTGCTATGCAGCGCCACTGAAAGGGAAGAATGCGTCCGAGTCTCTGTCGATCGAGCTGTTTGATCTAAGGGACGAAGCCCAGATCATAGTAAACGAGCCGGCCGAGGACCTTATATCTATCCCGTTGTATAGCGATGACGACCAGAGGGTTGTCCAGATCGGCTCTGCCCTGCCAGAGGCCGCGCAGCAGGATCTTGCTCAGTTCCTCAGAGCCAATGCAGATGTCTTTGCCTGGGCTCCTTCAGACATGCCCGGCATCGACCCTGCAATCAGCACCCATGAGCTCGGGGTTGATCAGACCTGCAAGCCCGTGAAGCAGAAGAGGAGGCACTTTGCACCGGAGAGGCGAAGGGCCATTAGAGAAGAGATGGAAAGGCTTCTGAAGGCCGACTTCATCCGCGAGATCCAGTACCCGGACTGGCTCGCGAATGTTGTGATGGTGAAGAAGTCTAATGGGAAGTGGAGGACCTGCATAGATTTTACAGATCTGAATAAGGCCTGCCCGAAGGACAGCTACCCGCTCCCAAAGATCGATCAGCTCATCGACGCTACTGCAGGTCACGAGCTGCTAAGTTTCATGGACGCCTTCTCAGGATACAATCAGATCAGAATGTATGAGTCCGACATTCCGAAGACATCCTTTGTAACCGATCAGGGGAGTTATTGCTATCGAGTTATGCCTTTTAGACTGAAGAACGCAGGGGCCACCTACCAGCGGCTCGTCAACAGGCTGGTCAAAGAGCAGATCGGCCGCAATATGGAAGTATATGTGGACGATATGCTGGTCAAGAGCAGAGTTGCCTGCAATCATGTTGCCGACCTCAAAGAAGCGTTTCAAGTCTTGAGGGAGCACAACATGAAGCTCAATCCGTCCAAGTGTACGTTCGGCGTCGGAGCAGGGAAGTTTCTGGGCTTCATGGTAAGCCAGAGAGGGATAGAGGCAAATCCTGAGAAAATCAAGGCGGTGATGGAGCTGACTCCGCCCAGAACTATCAGAGAAGTACAGCTCCTGACCGGATTAGTAGCTGCCGTGGGGCGGTTCATCTCTAAGTCCGCAGAAAGATGCCTTCCGTTCTTCAACGCAGTCAAGGGTATAAAAACCGCGCCCTGGACTTCGGAGTGTCAAGCGGCATTTGAAGAGCTGAAGCAGTACTTGTCCTCTCCGCCGTTGCTGTCCAAGCCAGAGCCAGGAGAAGGCTGATTCTGTATCTCTCAGCGGGACCTTTGGCAGTTGCAGCAGTACTGATCAGAGAGGAGTACCACCAGCAAAAGCCGATCTACTATGTTAGTAAGGTCCTCCATGATGCAGAGACGAGATATCAGCGAGTCGAGAAGCTCGTATACGCCCTCGTTATGGCAGCCAGAAAATTAAGGCCGTATTTCCAGGCGCATACGATCAAGGTCCTGACGGGACAGCCCCTCAGGCAGATCCTCCACCGTCCAGACACTTCAGGCCGACTTGTGAAGTGGGCTGTGGAGCTCAGCGAGTTTGACATCAAATATCTGCCCAGGCCAGCAATCAAAGCTCAGGTTCTTGCAGACTTCATAGCTGAATGTACAATGCCAGATTCAGACCCCGGGTCAGAAGCAGAACCGGTGATATCCGAGCAGCAGACCGAAGCCGAAGCGGTTCCGCTTCCCGGGCTTGAGAGTGCAGCTCCACCGATCAGCCCGCTTCTATGTTCTGAAGAGCCGCTCTGGGAGGTATATGTCGACGGATCTTCAAATAAAAGTGGCAGCGGTGCCGGACTAGTTCTCACAGGACCAGAGGACTTTGTCCTGAATTATGCCCTGAGGTTTGGATTCCGTGTGTCAAACAATGAGGCAGAGTACGAGGCGCTCATCGCCGGAATGAACCTCGCCATTCAGGCCCGCGCTCAGAGACTGAAGGCGTACTGCGATTCACAGTTAGTCGTATGTCAGATCCAAGGAGTATATGAGGCCCGAGAAGAGCGAATGATAAAATATCTGCAAAGGGTCCGTAGCCTGGCCAGTGAGTTCGGAAGTTTTGAGGTCATCAGAGTCCCCCGTACTGAAAATACAAAGGCTGATGTGCTCTCAAAGCTAGCGGCATCAGGCTACACCGCTCTCAGAGAAATCCGTATGGAGTTCCTAAAGACCTCCAGTATTGATGGCCAGCCCGTCGTAGTAATGCAGATCGACGATGAGCCGTGCTGGATGGATGAGATCATCAGATATCTGCGCAGCGGAGAGCTCCCCGGGGAGAAAAAAGAGGCCCGTAAAGTCGTACAGCGGGCAGCAAGGTTTTCACTTGACGGCGAGACTCTATACAAGAGATCTTACACCCTCCCATACTTGAAGTGTCTCCAGCCAACCGATGTCCTGTATGCCCTGCGAGAGACCCATGAAGGGATTTGTGGAGAACATCTTGGGGGCAAGGCCCTCGCCATCAAAGTCCTTCTAAGAGGCCTGTACTGGCCTACATTGAGACAAGATGCACTGAGCCTTGTGAAGAAGTGTGAGAAGTGTCAGAAATTTTCTCCCGCCGTTCACCAGCCTGCCGTGCCAATGGCTCCGATCATTAGCCCTCTCCCTTTTGCTGTCTGGGGAATGGACATCTTAGGTCCTTTTCCGCCGGCCTCCGGAGGCCGCGAGTTCGTCGTTGTCGCCATCGACTACTTTACTAAGTGGGTAGAAGCCGAACCTCTAGCCAAGATCACCAAGCAGAACGTCCAGAAATTTTTCTGGAAATCAGTGGTGTGCAGATTCGGGATACCCCGGGTCCTCATAACAGACAATGGCAAACAGTTCGACTCAAGGAACTTCAGAAAGTTTTGTGCAGATCTGAAGATTGAGCAAAGGTTCACTTCCGTGGCACACCCTCAGACGAATGGACAGATCGAAGTGACGAACAGGACTCTGCTGCAGGGGATAAAGAAGAGACTGGATGATAAGGCCGGGCGCTGGGCTGACGAGCTGTACCATGTACTCTGGGCGTATCGGACTACCCCACGCACTGCAACGGGTGAGTCGCCTTTCAATCTCTCCTTCGGAACAGAGGCTGTGATTCCGGTTGACATCGGCATTCCCTCCCCAAGAATTGTTAACTTCAATGAACAGCTCAATGGGGACGGGCTCCGTGTAAACCTCGACTTGCTTGAGGAAGTCCGTGAGGAGTCACAGATCAGGGCCGCAGCGTATAAGCAGAAGGTGTCTAGATACCATGATACGAAGATCCGACCAAGGGAGTTCCGCACAGGCGACCTAGTTTTGAGGAAAGCGGCCGTCTCCCAGCCGAGAAGGGTGGGCAAACTCTCCCCGACTTGGGAAGGGCCGTACCGAGTCAAAGAGGTCATCCGTCCAGGAAGCTACCGGCTAGAGACACTTGACGAGCAGCTGCTGCCGCACGCCTGGAATTCCAGAAATCTTCGAATATACTACCAATAGTCTTTTCCTTTGCCTTTGAAGGCCTGTAAAGAATCTCTGTAATTAAATTTCAAAGAGAAATAAAGTGGAGTTGTCTCTAAACTGTGTCCCTCACTTTTGAGTCACTTCGTATATGCCAGCTCCCCCATCCAAAAGACTCTAAGTGTTTGCAGACTTAGCTCTCAGCCTAAGTGTTTGCAGACTTAGAGAACGGGAGTGGTGCACTCCGGCGCGTCCAATTTGGTGTGAAGATCAGTTCCAACCACATGGACCCGCCCTAGTGGAAAACCACCTCAAAGACCTGCCCGGCCTGGCCGTCCAAAGCCTAAGCCGGACAGGATATGTCGCAATCGCTAAACGCCAAAAGACTCTAAGTGTTTGCAGACTTAGCTATCAGCCTAAGTGTTTGCAGACTTAGAGAACGGCAGTGGTGCACTCCGGCGCATTCAATTTGGTGTGAAGATCAGTTCCAACCACATGGACCCGTCCTAGTGGAAAACCACCTCAAAGACCTGCCCGGCCTGGCCATCCAAAGCCTAAGCCGGACAGGATATGGCGCAATCGCTAAACGCCAAAAGACCTGCCCGGCCTGGCCGTCCACAGCCTAAGCCGGACAGGATATGGCGCAATCGCTAAACGCCAAAAGACCTGCCCGGCCTGGCCGTCCACAGCCTAAGCCGGACAGGATATGGCGCAATCGCTAAACGCCAAAAGACCTGCCCGGCCTGGCCGTCCACAGCCTAAGCCGGACAGGATATGGCGCAATCGCTAGACGCCAAAAGACTCTAAGTGTTTTCAGACTTAGCTATCAGCCTAAGTGTTTGCAGACTTAGAGAACGGCAGTGGTGCACTCCGACACGTCCAATTTGGTGTGAAGATCAGTTCCAACCACATGGACCCGCCCTAGTGGAAAACCACCTCAAAGACCTGCCCGGCCTGGCCGTCCAAAGCCTAAGCCGGACAGGATATGGTGCAATCGCTAAACGCCAAAAGACCTGCCGGGCCTGGCCGTCCACAGCCTAAGCCGGACAGGATATGGCGCAATCGCTACACGCCAAAAGACCTGCCCGGCCTGGCCGTCCACAGCCTAAGCCGGACAGGATATGGCGCAATCGCTAGACGCCAAAAGACTCTAAGTGTTTGCAGACTTAGCTCTCAGCCTAAGTGTTTGCAGACTTAGAGAACGGCAGTGGTGCACTCCGGCGCGTCCAATTTGGTGTGGAGATCAGTTCCAACCACATGGACCCGCCCTAGTGGAAAACCACCTCAAAGACCTGCCCGGCCTGGCCGTCCACAGCCTAAGCCGGACAGGATATGGCGCAATCGCTAAACGCCAAAAGACCTGCCCGGCCTGGCCGTCCACAGCCTAAGCCGGACAGGATATGGCGCAATCGCTAGACGCCAAAAGACTCTAAATGTTTGCAGACTTAGCTCTCAGCCTAAGTGTTTGCAGACTTAGAGAACGGCAGTGGTGCACTCCGCCGCGTCCAATTTGGTGTGGAGATCAGTTCCAACCACATGGACCCGCCCTAGTGGAAAACCACCTCAAATACTCTAAGTGTTTGCAAACTTGGAGACAGAGGTGGTTCACTCCGGCCAATGACATCCGGACAACCACTCCGGCCAGGCAGAAAGATAAGGAAGAAGCACAGACGTCATAAATACAAAAAGCAAGGCAGCCGTACAGACAGTTAGACAAAATTGAATTTGTATTCATGTTACAAAAGTGCTCTTTTCGCCGAGCTGGCTTACAAAGAATGAGCCTCGTGGGCCATTACAAATATTCACAATCAAAATGAAAGATAGGAGCAAGAGGGCTGCCATTCAGGCCTCCTTGTCAATCACCTCGTCGGTGACTGCCTCTGTAGTAGGGGCTGCAACCTGGCCGGCCTCGGCAGTTGGAGGGGTGACCTCGGAAGCCAGAACGACTTCCTGTTCCACCTCGACGGGTTGGGAGGAGTCCAGTTCGCCTTCTTCCTTCTCGTCCTCTTCCTCCTCTGGAGGTGCATACGGGACGGTCAGTCCGTCCAGAGAAATGTCGGGGTGAGCCATCTTCACCTGCTCGGAGCAGAGAAGGAACCCCGCCTTATAGGCTTGGAGGCCCAGGTTGAAGAACTGCGTGTCCTTCATCTTTTTGGTTTTCTTCACGCCCCCCCGCACTGCCGCTTTCACGGCCGCCTCGATAGCCGCCTTTTCCCTCTGGCCGGCTCTCTCCCTCGCAGTTAGGAGATCCTGCACGGCCTGGTTTTTGACCCTCTGTAGCTCGTCCTTCAAGCTGTTGCATTCGGCCTCTTTGATCTGGACGGCTTCGCTAAGCCCGTCCTTGTCCTTTTGGAGCTGGCCCTTCTCGGACTCTATCTGTGTGAGCGTCTCAGAGAAGAGATAACGCTTCTTCGCCATATCCCTAGAGTACACCTGGAGTTGATAGAGGGCGGAGGCGATCGCCTCTGCACAGGTCTCCGGGGCCTCTTTCTCGACGTCCCGTCGGTCGCGTGGGAGGACGCCCTGGTACATCAATTTTGTGGCCACCCGGCTATCCCCTAGGCCGGTGTCCGTTTTCTGCACCGCCCAGTTCGGGCGGAAGACGTTGTTGGCTCCCGCCGCCGTGGCGGCAGGGATGCCCAGGACCGGCCCGCTGTGTTGGGGCTCTGTCACCCGTGCAGACCCGGAGCTCTGCCCAACGAGATTTGGCCGGCTCGACTTGACGGACAACTTATGCGTCGCTCGGCTGCTTTTAAGTGGCTCGGCCAGTGCGGCCATTGCCAGAGTTGACTCCGGCACCTTTCTTTTCTTGCCCTTGGGTTGGGGCTGCTCCTGCGTTGGGGACGCTTGGGAGGTCTGCCTGATTTTGTCCAGCATGGACATCTGCTTCACCATTTCTGAACGTGAAAACAGAACAGAGTTAGAAATATAAAAAAAAAGAAGAAGAGAAAGGAACAGTTCAAAAAATAAAAGCTGGCCTACAAGAGTCTACGTACGTGCCGGCGTCGCACGGCTGATTCCGAGCTCTACCAGGACGGCCTCCTCGGAGAACTCCGAGCAGTTTATTTGACCGCGCTTCAACTCTTCTTTGATCAAAGCGAAGGTCATGTAGTCATAGCCCTGAAGGGCTGGCTTCTGACTAAGGTTCTGGGTGTCCGGCGTTCTCCATTCCAACGAGAACGGCCAGTGGGAGCCCTGCTCGGTGTCCCTAGCGTAGAAAAACCTGTTCTTCCATGTGTGAATGGAAGTAGGTATGCCAGTGATCATTTTTACTTCGGGCCGTTGGCTGATGTAGATCCAGCCGCCGTCCTTGTGCCTCTTCAGGTGCGCACACATCCTGAAGACGGGCAAGGTGGGGTTCCTACGGAGCCGAACTCCCAAAAGGTGCAGGAAGCCGACCAGCGTCCTCCAAGAGTTCGGCACGACCTGTGTAACCGCCAGCCCGTAATAATTCAGCACATCGACAAAAAATGGATGCAAGGGAAGCCTGAGCCCGGCCCGTAAGGCTTCTTCGTATAGGCAGAGATCTGCACTATCGTTGCTGGCCCGGTCCCCTTCGACGGCCGCCCTCAAAATGTACCGATCAGGAATACAGTATTTGTCCCTGACGGCCTGAAGTTTGCCCGGCCCCAGATGATTCGCCTCGTACAGGGCCCCGATGTTGTACTGTGGGTTGGCCTCCATCCGTGCCTCCGCTATCACCTCGACAGGCGCGCGCGGCAAGCGAGGAACTACCGCTTCAACGTCTTCTTCGTCGTCGCTGGTTTCTACCCGGTGCGGTCCGTCCCCACGGACCGGGATTGTGTCTAAGTCCACAATCACTTCCTCTCCGCTCTCCTCGTCTACTACGATTATTATCTCCTCGTCCTCAACACCGGCCTCCGTAGGCGAGGCCGGCCTCGTCCTCTCCGACGCCCCGGACCCCGTACTACTAGTCGAACCGGACTCCTTTGAGCCAGAGTCTGACTCGGAACTAGTGCTAGACATTAAAAGGGAAGAAAAGAAAAGCTAAAAGAAATTACCGAACTGAGGTGTTGACCGAAGATCTCCGGGCTCACTGATCCGAGGCGGGCAGAAATTTGACTAGCCGAGCAGCAGAGAAGGAGAGAAGAATGTGAAAGGTGAAAAATGAGGAGTAAAAACTCCGGTATATATAGGCTTGGAAGAGCGGGAAAAATCCCGCCCTTTTCCCACCAGCCAGAGTGCGCCACGTCAATTACCGCATTAAATGCGCCGCTCGCATTAAATGCACCATCCGCATTAAATGCGAGGTACAAGTTCCAAAGTGATAACGCCAAAGGACCTGCCCGGCCTGGCCGTCCACAGCCTATGCCGGACAGGATATGACGCGTTCGCTAGAAGACAAAATTCTGCCCGGCCTGGCCGTCCAGCGGCTTAGCAGGACAGGATATGGCGCAATCACTACGCGACAAAAGACCTGCCCGGCCAAGCCGCACAGAAGGCTTAGCCGGACAGGATATGACGCGTTCGCTAGAAGACAAAATTCTGCCCGGCAGAGCCGCCCAGAAGGCTTAGCCGGACAGGATATGGCGCAATCGCTACGCGACAAAAGACCTGCCCGGCCAACCCGCCCAGAAGGCTTAGCCGGACAGGATATGACGCGTTCGCTAGAAGACAAAATTCTGCCCGGCAGAGCCGCCCAGAAGGCTTAGCCGGACAGGATATGGCGCAATCGCTACGCGACAAAAGACCTGCCCGGCCAAGCCGCCTAGAAGGCTTAGCCGGACAGGATATGACGCGTTCGCTAGAAAACAAGATCTGCCCGGCCTGGCCGTCCAGCGCCTAAATATGACGTGTTTGCTAGACGACAAAATTCTGTCCGGCCTAGCCGCCCAGAAGGCTTAGCCGGACAGGATATGACGCGTTCGCTAGACGACAAAATTCTGTCCGGCCAAGCCGCGCAGAAGGCTTAGCCGGACAGGATATGACGCGTTCGCTAGAAGACAAAGTTCTGCCCGGCCTTGCCGTCCAGGGGCTTAGCCGGACAGGATATGGCGCAATCGCTACACGACAAAAGACCTGCCCGGCCAAGCCGCCCAGAAGGCTTAGCCGGACAGGATATGACGCATTCGCTAGAAGACAAAATTCTGCCCGGCAGAGCCGCCTAGAAGGCTTAGCCGGACAGGATATGGCGCAATCGCTACGCGACAAAAGACCTGCCCGGCCAAGCCGCCCAGAAGGCTTAGCTGGACAGGATATGACGCGTTTGCTAGAAGACAAAATTCTGCCCGGCAGAGCCGCCCAGAAGGCTTAGCCGGACAGGATATGGCGCAATCGCTACGTGACAAAAGACCTGCCCGGCCAAGCCGCCCAGAAGGCTTAGCCGGACAGGATATGACGCGTTCGCTAGAAAACAAGATCTGCCCGGCCTGGCCGTCCAGCGCCTAAGCCGAACAGGATATGACGCGTTCGCTAGACGACAAAATTCTGTCCGGCCTAGCCGCCCAGAAGGCTTAGCCGGACAGGATATGACGCGTTCGCTAGACGACAAAATTCTGTCCGGCCTAGCCGCCCAGAAGGCTTAGCCGGACAGGATATGACGCGTTCGCTAGACGACAAAATTCTGTCCGTCCTAGCCCCCTAGAAGGCTTAGCCGGACAAGATATGACGCGTTCGCTAGAAGACAAAGTTCTGCCCGGCCTGGCCGTCCAGCGGCTTAGCCGGACAGGATATGGCGCAATCGCTTGGCACCCAGAAACAGATCTGCTCGGCCTGCTGCGACGCCCAGAAGATCTGCCCGGCCAGGACGCCCAGGAGATTTGGCCGGCCAGACTTCTGGTCCAAATTTCGGCCGGACTGGGTCGCCCACAGACTCCTGTCCGGCCGTGCTCCTCAGGCCATGCTCCAAGGCCCGACCAGGCCACCCGGAGGCCCCTGTCCGGCCGCGGTTTCTTCTGGCCCAGTTTGAGGCCGGCCTCAGCTGCCCAGAGGCCTTAAGGCCGGCCAGATGCTGTTTTAACCCTCTTTTTGCTTCCCCTAGCCGCTATC
This sequence comes from Tasmannia lanceolata, assembly GCF_043159265.1. Taxonomy (NCBI): domain Eukaryota; kingdom Viridiplantae; phylum Streptophyta; class Magnoliopsida; order Canellales; family Winteraceae; genus Tasmannia; species Tasmannia lanceolata. Next base: position 29,208,726 of record NW_027518690.1, on the reverse strand, counting down.
ACGACTCGGAGAACCAGAGGGCAACTGATGGGGTCCGAACTCAGCACTGATGGGGTCCGAACTCAGCAACCAATTGGCTGTTGACACGTGGCCCTCACAGGGACCACTGCAAAGCCAACACCTGTCCCTGCTAGGTGTGACACCTGGACCAATCAAGGACTTCCACCTGCCCCTCCTAGGTATGAGACCTGGTCCATACAGGGGCCACCACCTGTCCTGGACAGGTGGCTCAGGATCACACTATAAATAGCCCTCATTTGTGCTAAGGTGAGGGATCTGAAATCAAAAACCCTAAGCTTTCTGCTCTGACATTGCTCTGCACTCCTGCTCATACTGACTTGAGTGTCGAAGCGCCCGTTCGGAGCAACACTCCGGGTTGGTCTTCTGACCCTTTGTCTTCTTGTCTGTGCCCTTGTGCAGCGCAGGACTCCACTAGCCCTTCAGCTGTGGCTTGTCAGATCAACCCTTCCGGCCCTACCATAACCTGTTACCAATTTTAGACCTAACAGACATCAATCCTACCCTCCTATTCCTCACTCGCCCACTGAGTCCGTAGTCTGATTTTAACACCCAGGATCTGAAAAGTATAGGATATTAATAGAGTCATGAGCTAACATTTAATAAGCAATTGACGCTCAATAAGCAATTATGACAAGCATGCTAAGATAAAACATTTGAAGTATGCAAGCATGCTAAAATAAATTTTACCACAGCGTATGCAAGCCCTTTAGTAATCGATGGATAAGACAGTCCAATTACTTTCAGAAATCATGTACATTTTAAAACCATGATAAGCAGTTAAGACATTCCTCTCAGTTTCATAAACAATGCACATTTAAGGAAAGAAAACAGTTGGAATCTACATGCATTGGAACTACGGCTACACTCTATTCCTGTGAGAAGGCTAGTTCAAAAAGTTACCACTCTGGTGGCGAATTCTATAACAGTATCATATGGTTAGTAAGACATCTACGTAAGATTGCTTTTGATCTAGCCAGTGCTAATAGTATCCCTAGGAGTGTTAATCATCTTGTAGATCGATTGGCCAAGTCTATAACTTTCTGGGACTAATTGTGAAATACCCCAAACCGTATGGGGGCATTTCTGTCTGATTCCTTATTGTAAAACTCCATATTCTGGGGTGTAAATTAGTTAATTTATTATCTACGTTTAACTTAACCTAATATTGAGTCTAATTACCGAATGATCTGTGTATCTCTTATTTTTTTAAAAGCTACGAAAACCCAAACTCAAGTGGAGGAAGTCCAAGCGAGGGAGAGAGGAGCTTGAACAAGATAGATTGCCAGAAAACCAAGATTAAAGGTGTGAATCTGATCGCGCGTGTTGTGAAGCTTTTTGATTTTCTGCTATTACGTAAGCATTCTAGGTTTTTTTGAGAATAGAAAGTAAGGGTTTTACCTTTGACCCCATCGTCAGGTGTGTTTTCAGCGATCTGTTTCTGAAAAATTGTTGGTCGACCGAGCAAGGGGTTCTGTCTGGGGTTATTTTTAATCTGATTTGAGTGCCGTGAGCACACGCCCTTCAATCTAAATTCAACATTTGACCAACCTAAGTATACTTTAATGATAAAGAATCTCATTTGACAGGGTATTTGTTTCCGATCTTCAAGGTATTAAAAAATGACCAGTCTTTGAGGGTTGTTCAGATTTTTGTGAAGGCATCGAAAGGAGGATTAACGGTAAGTGATTATACACCTTATTTAATGTTTTCTTCCATCTATTTTCCATGTACTGCCCTTAGAACAAGTATTTAAAATAGATTGTGACCAACTGTTATTTGATCCTGAAACGATTCTTCTTTAAAAACCCAATGTTCATATGTGATTGATTCGCAAATTAAATATTTTAATTAGTATATACCTAATGATACCATTGGTTTTCAAGTGTTTTATGAGAAAGATATTGAGCCATTGTAGAGCGACATTTTAGCCACTACGAGTCAAGCATGCAAATACTTCAGAAAACTACTTTTGAAAGTACTTGTATTTTTAATGATTTAGCTACTGATGTTTCGATACTTGTTTACTGATTCTTGAACTGAAAATGTATTGCACACCGAATACCGTTTGATTTCTGATGCTTTGTTTTATGGGTCCTTAGTCACACTACGAACTGACCCTGCCAGTGAGGCTTAAACGCTGGCACAATTCTCATTCCCTTAAAAAAGAATAAAATTAAAGAGCTAAGATGAAGTAGCTAACGAATGCTCCTATCCTAGGGGATTGGTTTCATAAACTCTAATTGCTCTCGCTAACTCTAAACAAATAGATAGAGGTGAAGATGATAAAAAAGTAGTTGTTGCTTCTTAGCAGTTAGCTCTCCAGATAGGTCACTGAGGGCGAGGGGAGACAAGTAACTAACTACAGTGCCGCTACAGTGCCAAGGAAAGCAATTGCATGTGTTAATTAAGCATAGTCGCATGCTCTGTAGCCGAGGAATGATACTAATACGAGCAATGGTAAAAGGACCTTCCTTATTCATAGCAAAGATTTTATCATAGAAATTAGTTAGTAGAACAGATTTTATCCAAGAATTTAACTTGTCTCCAAGGTCCAATGATTATACTTTTAACCGAAGATACAACACTAAAAGAAGAGGCTGTTTCACCCCTCTTGCTTGGATCGCTCAGAATTCAGCCTTCACAAAAAGGTCCCTACGTGAAGGACTGATATTAAAAAAAGTGTTTTAGTGCGATTATTCTCAGCCTTTCACGAAGTGATGATTTCTTGGCAAGCTGTCGCGGCCTGAAGCTCTCAAAACAATGACCTTTGACTCCCCACTTACCTCCTATCTATTCCCTAATTACGTTTGAACAAGGCATATGAGCCTCAGCCGCCTCACTATATTATCCCTTGGACTATTTGGACGTAGATGATGGTATCGGTTATTTACCTCTAAATACTCTTTCGATTTCTGCTTTTTCCATATTGCCAAGGGAGTAATCATTGACATTGTTCTTGATAATACTAGGGGAAGGAGGTTTTCAAATCACACATAACTTATTTTTTTGGAAAAGAAACAACAATAGCTTTCAATTCTTCATAATGCAACCCACTAAGATGTAAAGATGCTAAGGTCGCGTTCGGCAAGGCTTCTCATTCTCGCCCAATTAAACAGGCAAGAAACGAATTGATGAGAATCTTAGAAACAACTATTAGTCGCTCCAAAGAATTCTTGCTTTTAGCCTAAAAGGAAGACAAAAGTTTAGAAACGGGCTTAGTGGGCGGGATTGCTGGACATGACTTTTTGAGATACTTTTGTGCTTTCACATTCTTAACACCTATAAAAGAGGAGAATGCGGTCATTTAATGGTTGCCGAACACACCCTAATTTTTTCTCAAAAGAACATTTCCAGTTAGATCTTCAACTTGCCTGCAAAAGGGGTGGAATATAAAAGTATCTTTCCTAAAGAACCAAGACCAACAAAGTTCCAGCTTAGCAAGAGATTATTAACTGAGTCAATCACTACCTATTGAATGTTAAAGCAATTATACACCTTGTAAGCCCAAGGGTTCCCATGGGTTAATCATTCACCTTATATCCTTGTTTTGATGCTAGCAAATCAAATTTATTAGCATTTATGAACTAATGTGTTTCTTTGAGGTGTTGTGTTGTATACAGGGATTTTATGTCATTATCATCGTTACACAACTCTTGACAATACATGGCTTGTTGATCAATGAGCAAATGAACCAAGAGCTTGCACCTACAGTGAAGACATCCTTATTTGAAGATGTTCAAATCAAGAAGCTCATCATGAAGATTCCACAAGTTCCCAACAAGTGTCAAGAAGGAGCTTGGAGCTGAACTAGCCATTGGTGACACCTCATGTACCTCAACATGCATTGACTATTGGAGGAGAAGTCACATGAGCAATATCAAGTTGAAGATGTTCACTCAAGCTGAAGAAATCCTAGAAAGTGCAAAGGAGCCGACACATTCCAAGAAGACTTATGGTATTCATTTTTAGAATGTATTTAGAGTTCTCTTGATTTTATGTTTAAATGCACTTTCAAAAGGTTTTCAAATGGTTTTCATACGTAACTTTTTACATCTTTGAAAACAATAGACACACCCAAAAATATTTTTGAAAACCTAGAACTTAAGCCCAAAACCATAGTCCATCTTTGAAAACCACGAGATGGAACCTGGAAGTCCAGGACATCTCGAAATTCATCGGGCCGGTAGATCGGGCCAATCTGGTCGACCGCGGATTGATTTTTTGGAAATCCAGAAAACATCCAGGTTGGGATTGGCGGACGACCGCAATGGTACGGTCGACCGCGGATAGGTTTTTTAGTCGAATCTTTGAGCTAACAGGTTAGCCTCGCCGGACAGGGGAGAGAGACCGCGGTGGCTCGGTCGACCGCGACTGTCGGGGCAAAGTAGCCGTTGGGGCATTTTCTGGTTGACTTTTTCAAGCCAGTTATTTACAGTTTTACCCCAAACGGTCATATTTTCAAATACACTATATATACATGATTAAAACCTACCTCTACAAGCTTTTGAACATTTGAGAAAGATCAAATCCCATTTCTCTTTGAGCTTCAACATTTTCTTTCGAAAGCAAAAACCTCTTTGATCTTCCATTTCTACATCTTATCAAGAGGCACTCCATAGGACTTTATATTTGTATTTTCTTGGAGTGATTGGGCGCTTACAAAGTTGTAATCCGCCTATTAAAAGGCATTATGTGTTCTTTATTTTTATATTTGTTCTTCATTGAGGGTCTTCTCTTCGGCCCGTTAAGAATCGTGAAGACGAGGGTCTCATCTTCGTCCTGTTAAGAAAGGTGAAGACGGTGTATGAGGGTGTGTCCTCTCGCCGAAGGCTTTGTGGAGATAGGCTTCGCTTTGGCGCTTGAGAATTAAAATCCAAGTAGTGACTTGGTTTGGCAACCTAGAGGGGGGCTGAATAGGATATTTATAAAACTTTTGTCTTTTAGAAACTTTTTGTAAAATTTCACCCAAGACATATCCCTTGGTTAATTAAGTTGAATTAGTTAAGCTTAACCAATTTTCACAAATGTATATAAGCTTAAAAACCCTTGTTTAAACAACCAACTTAATTAGGAGATTTATTGGGCTAATTAGCAATGTAAAGATATTAATGTTGGATGGCAATACTAACTCACTCAATTCTAAATAATAAGACAAGCACAAATAAGAGACTGAGAGAGGGAGTGAGAAATCGAGAAATACCAACGCAAGCGACATAAGGATTTATAGTGGTTCGGCCAAAGGCCTACTCCACTCTATTCAATGTCGCACTTGAGGATTTCCACTATTGAGACCTCCACGACGTCCGGCTCCGAGGCGATTACACTCTCAAGGGAATTAAATGAGGATGCCCTTCCACCTTTACAATGACTCTCCTTCTCCGCCGAGTTCTAAGCGCTTCACCCAAGGGAATTAAACACGGATGCCCTTGCCACCGATCGAATGAAGAAGAAGAAGAAGTATTAGCCTCTTACTAGGCTTGATTACAAATTGTAACTGTAGACACCCCCATTTTGCTCCGCTTTAATCAACAAAGAAGTTAGTTTTTCGCTGTCAGTTTTTCAGTGTTTTCCATTCCTGTGTCCGCCTCGTATGCTTTATTGATCTTTTTCGGTCATTTCTGTCGTGTTTCGCATATTTCTGCTAAGTGTTGAGAGGGGTTATTTGGAAGAATCCAAGCAAGGGAGAATTTGGACCTATTTGGTGGGCTTTGAACACTTTGAGCAAATAAAAGGAATGAGTTTTGAGCTTGTTTGGAGCCAATAAATGGTTTGGATCGCCCCAAGGTGTTAATTTCCAAATGAAGAACTCATTTGCGCTGCGCCCTTTTAAATAAACTGTTTCGATCACTCTATATGTATAATTTAGGGGGCGCAACTTGTTTGCGCCGCGGCCATATCAAATGGATGGTTGAATCTGTGAATAGAAACGATTTATTTAGATCATAAATTGAGTGGTTGGATCATCTAGCTTAATGGATTAAAAGGAGGGCCCACTGGAGTGTGAAAACATTAAATTATGGAATTGGTTTAGTGAGCCCAAATACATATTTCAGTACAAAGGAATACCTGTTCGGCCGGCTCTATGTGTAACCCATCAATTGGACGTTCTAGATTATCCTATGGGGTGGGCCCCACCGTCTTTAAATAATAATAATAGCGAGGCAAGATGTAGAATTCAGCCATACAACGTGGGACCCACTTGGGATAATGCCGAATCCAAGGAAATGAATTCCCGTTAAGTCTTGGTTGCATGCAGAGTATATAAATGGGAGGAGTCACCGTATAAGGAACTTGCCGATTTTATTTTCAAGGAAATTTGGAAGGTAGTATAAGAAGAAAATGGAGGATGTTGTTTGAAAGGAAAGAGGGTATCTATAGATGCTAATGTTGGCAATTGCCATTAGAGGTGAAGAAAAAATCAAGATGAAAAAAGAGAAAACCGTGCCCTTTGAGAGGACTCTGGTTTTCTTCTCCATCGTCCCCACGGGGCATCTCCCTCAAGCCTTCCCCACACGGCAACTCCCTCATCGCCTCACCCTCTGGATCTCCCTCACTCCATCTCTCTCAACAGAGCAGCACTCTCATCTGAATTTCTTCATCTCTCTCTCTCTCTCTCTCTCTCACTCCATCTCTCACTCTGTTCTCCTCCCCCATATCACTCTCTCGGTATCTTCTCCATCTTCCCCACACAGCCATCTCCCTCTGTTTTTCCCTCTCTATAAACCCACCTCTCCATCTCTCTCACTCTTTGGAGCCCACCTAAAAGAAGAAAAAAAAGAAAAAAACGAAAAAACAGAGTATCGTTTCTACTCTGTTTTTTCTTCTTCCACCATCTCTCTCTCTCTCTCTCTTTCTCTCTCTCTCTCTTGGTCTCTCTATCTTTCTCTCCATCACCTCTCCCTCACTCTTCGACTCGGTTCCCTCCGTCAACCTATTGCCATCGTCTGTTTTCATCTCTCCTCCTCATCTCTTATCCTTATTCTCTATATTTTATATATATCTCAGTTGCCATCTCTCTCACGCTCTCCATCTCTCCCATTCTCTGTTACTCTCACTCCCATTCTCTCTTATTCTCACTCTCTCACTCTCTCACTCTCTCTCTCTCCCTCAACAGTGGTTTTAAAAAAAAAAAAAAAAGAGGAAAGAAAGAGAATAGGGAGCATCGGATCGTAGTGTCGGCAGAATTTTCGGACTTTTCGGCTCTCGGATTCGGCGAGGATTTCCATCACAGGTTAGTACACTATTCTCAGATTTTTCCCGGATGATTTGGCATTTTTTTATATTTTTGCATGATTTTTAAACATTTAATTGAATTTAAATGAATATTATATGTGTGTGCTAAAAATCATGATCTGCATGAGTGTTTCAAATCCGTTTCGTCCCGAAATTTAATACGATGTTCTACTTAAATAGAGTAAAATAACTATCAGATCGGATCGGATATTGGATCAAAGGTTTTCAAAAATTTGAGTGAAGAGTGGTATTTTATTTAAAATAATTGCTGAGTAATTGCAAAATTCGAAAAAATAGCCATCTCAGGATGATCTATTTTTTGGAATTTTAAATTTTTCTTGTGTTCATCACATCAAAACAAGATTAAAGGACGTTTTCTGGAGTCATAATTTTCTCGAAAATCGTGTTTTGAAAATAGAAAACTTTTCAAAAATATCTTTTTGACGAAGAAAAATAAATTATAAACTAAACGGATTCGAAAATTAATGAATTTCATGGGAAAATAATATGATACTGGTACATTCTACCATGAATTTCTGAGAATTTTTAAAATTGGTCTGGTATATTATTTTATGCTTTCTTTGAAAATTATCAGATTTTGGGAGAATTTTTACAGACATCAGATCACAGATAAAATTCCCAAAATTTTTACAGTAGTCTTATATTCCATATTTCTAGTTGCTGTAAAATTGTCAAGTGATTTAGATCTTATTTCATATGGGATGTATTGTTAATTCATAATCTTGTCTGAAAATTAAAAAATCCGAAACTGATAGTAAATGGTTTCCAAAATTCATGAAAATCTCACAACATGCGATTTTTACTTATATCGTACTACTGTAGAAATTTCATTGAATTTAGATTCCTATTTCTAGTAGTTTCTGTGTTATTTTTGCAATCTGGTCTTATTGTTGTTAAATCAAAATTAAATATGAGCTTAATGTAAAAATCTGTAAAATTCATCCAGTTAGCTGCATGCATTCCCATCTTGCTGCTGTAGAAATTTTGATTCATTTCAAATTCGTTTGCAACAGTTTCACTTGTAAAATCACTCATATGGTTTAAAATTGTTAAAATCCATTAAAATATTGAAATTAATTGAAATTCATCCGAAAATCTCTAAAGAACCTTAAATCTCTGTCACATGTTAACTCCTTAATCCATTGAAACAGAAATCTTAGGATCATTAGAATTCCCTGAAAAAATGGCCAGTGCATCCATAATCGTATCCCAATTGCAACCGATCTTTGACAATTTGAATACTTAAGCTATAACATGTTGTTGGCTCCGAGGTTACTGTCCACGGAAATCCTGAGATATGCTAGGCAAAAGATGCTATAACCTAAGTATTAAATTGCGCAAGGAAAGAGCGCACGATTCCTTTCCTTGGATGCTATTCGGGGCCGAAATTGGTGAACCCTAGAGCCATTGGTAATCCTTAAATGTCCAAAAACTGAAAATCCTTGAAATCTAAAATTAACTAACTTTAAGAGCTTAAATCGATTTGTCTCGAGTCTTCCGGAACCATTGGATTATGGTTTCCGATATAAGAACCATTAGAGCCCAATTTAGGAACATTGGTGTCAGGTCGTGTCCTAGGTTTTAGGGAGTCTTAGGTTTTAGGGAATCCTAGAGTTAGGAGTCCAGCCTCATCACGGACGTTTGCTATGGATAGCAACCGTGCCATAGGTCTAGTTACACTAGTCACCCAATCTTTCCCTAGGACAAGCCTAGTAAACTAGGATGTAGGTTAACCTGCATTAGTCTAAGGAACAACTTGCATTTAGATAAGAATCATATAGAATCTTAGATGAAATCCTAGGATAATAAAATCCTCAACTTGAATTTAATAACTTTTCTTAAAACTGTTGAAACAGTCAAATCCGTCTAGGTCGGTGTCTTAGTTGAGTTAGGCATATGTAGCTTAACTTAGGTGCACCGAACTACGTCGACTCTGATCCCAGTGAGGCTTTGGTACGTAGGCAGGTTGGATGCTTGATGGCATACCAATCACGAGTCGGCTCCACAAGAAATCGTGGGGTTTTTGTATATAATTTTCTTGTAAATGCTTAATCAAATCACTTAGGATTTTCCATGAGATTAGAATTTTAGGAAAACTTTCACTTAGATTGAATCCAGACAAATTAAGAAATCAAGATACACATTTAGAATTCATATTGAAATTAGATTTTAGGATGCATGTCACTTAGTTCGCATATTAACAGAGAGTTGAATGAGCCATTTAAAATAAATTTAAAAGAGTTAACTTTTAGAATTGAAGACCGATTATCGGGCAGGAATGGTGCATGTGGTGGATAATTCCCCATACCTTCCATTCTTGTAACCAGGTAGCGAGTCTAGATTTCTGGTTAATTATGGGTCCTAGATCCCACATCTAGGTGGCGACTCTGTCAGTCTCTTTTGTATGGAATTCGGATTGCCTTAGTGATCCCAAGTTCACATAAAAGATGAATTAAAATCAATACTAAAAGAGCACACGCCAATCGCGTGGGTACGAGAGACCAAGAGAAGGCGTGGCGGCTCACGCCCCACCCCCTCTCGCGGGATCGGGTCCCACAGTAACTCACACACTTTCTCTCATGAATAATTTGCAAATGAAAGCCTAAACCAATCTCAAATTATTTTTCCAAAATCAAGGCACAATGGATTGGTGAGAAAAATTAACCAAAAAAATGGTTGCAAATAAGTTTCTAGGGTTTGTTAAGGTTGTAACATATTCATCAAATCTTTTGAACCCATACAATGGGTATATATAAGTTCCCAACTCAATATTACCGTTTTAGGGGCAAAACAGTCATTTTCAGGTCAAACAGTCAACAAGCCGTTGGGCCTCCAACGGCTATAATTTTTTGAGTTCGTAGTGTTCTCGGAGTTCCGAGAACATTTCTCGGAGTTCCGAGAAAATGGCCAGAAAGTGAAATTTCATTCCCTGAACCATTTCTCAGAGTTCCAAGAGAACTCACGGAGTTCCAAGCTCGGAGCTCCGAAAAGCCTATAAACAGCAAGATATTCCTGTTTTTATAGCTGTGTTGTTTTAGACTTTTGGAACTCAATTTTATCATGTTAAATGGAATGTCATGAGGGTTCCACAATGATGGAACACCACATGGTCATTCACTAATCCAATTAGGCTCTAAGGGTGTGTTGTAGGCTCTTTGGAAAATATGATTTTTCACTAGTTTTAGGGGTTTAAAACAATGTGCCTTGACAAGAGGAAATGCAAGAGAGATAGGAATACATTCTACCATTTCTATCACTCTCTTGAACTCTTCTCTTGAGCTGGGATCTTCTATGGTTGAGCTTCCATGCTTGACATATTCAAGTTATGGTACAAGCTCCTTCGTCCTTTGCATTGGGTTCTTGATCCTCCAGCTTTGGCCTTCATGAACTTCTCTGTATGTTCAATGCTTGATATGGATGATGTTGAGCTTCTCCTTGGTGGATCATCTAAGGTGTGATTTGTCCAAGAATGCACTAGCTCCTTTGTCCATTGGTTGGTTCATTTTCAAGCATAGGCCAACAAGGTGTGTGCTAGTATGATTTTACTTGTGTAGGACCTGTCTAAAGCACAACACTCAAAGCAAATAATTAGTCCATAAATGACTAATCAATTTGCGTTTGTTAATCATCAAAACAAGGTGATTGAGTGAACCCATGAGGAACCCTTGGGCTAACAATCTCCCCCTATTTTATGATGACAAACCAAATTGATTAGAGAGGTGGGAGGATCCTCTTATGAGGATTAGATAAGGAAGATGAGTGCAACTATTCCCCCTCAATATATGCATAAGTTATATTTAACAAATTATTGTACAAGAATGCATATGATTATGGATCTAATCAATTACACAAATTCTCCCCCTTTTGGCATTAGCAAAAAGGAAGGATTCAGCATTTAAGCACAATTACATAAAGCATCAAAGATATTCAATGAGAATATGATGCTCCCCCTAACTTCTTATCATGAGTTACCAATTAAAATCAAAGTATAATCCAAAGTATATATGGCATGATAAGAGACAATCGACATAGGAAATGAATAATCACAAAACAAATCAAGCCTATGTTGGCAAAAACAAAGAGACATTTCAATTTTAGCACAAATTTATAGGGTGTATCTTAGTATATATATATAAATCCAATATAAATCTACCTATGACCCGTAAAATAATAATAGATTAGCAAGTTAAAGTTTATATTTTACTTATCATGAAAGAAAACAAGCAAGTGTATAGTTTAGCATGATAAGCCCCCTTTTGTTTTTGAAATTCCTATTAGAATCTTATCACGAGGTGATGTGGAGTTATAGACTCATCATGATAAGCAAGAATATATATTTTCAAGTTAAAAATATTTTCTTAAATTGTCATGCATATAAATGGACATTTGATCCTAATATGGTTAACTATTAGGATATATGGCATGACGGCCAAGTATAGCCAAGTAGAAATACACATGATAAGCACTCAAATTCATAGAAACTAAGATTACCAATTTTAGTTTACTCCTATGAATGTATATCTAGAAGGATATGCAATTTTTAGCACTATTAGTTGGGATATATTTGAATGGACAATGTGAGCATCTCACAATGATCCATGTGAACATAAAAATAGAAAAGATTAGATTTCCCCCTTAGTATTTGTCATTGGTTTTAGATAAACTTAAGATTTAAGGCATGACAGGACATAATAGGCCAAAGATATGACAATGGAATACTTAGCCACCAAAACTTATTCTTGGAGTAGATGACATCATATCAGATCATCCAAGATAAGTCAAAAAGCCTAGAAGAATATGTCACTAATACCTAGGCTATGGGCTTCTTGTCTTAAACTCTAAAACACACATAAAAGCACAAGACAAGCCCGAACAACCCATGTGGAGCAATCATGCTCCAAATGAGTGTACTTATCATATGTGAGGTGATAACCATATTAGAAATCATACGATAAGTAACTAAGGACAAATTTACCTCTAAGCTCTCCCTTTGAAAATAAATCATGCAATGCATGAATCCAAAGGGATGTCCTTGCATAGACTCCAAAGGTTTTTTGGATATATTTTCCAAAAGATACCAAGTTAAACTCAGCCCTTGGGCTACAATGACACTTACTCTCCAAGTGTTGGTTTATCATGATAAAATGATAGCCATAATCTAGCTCATCATGATAAACAAGCATAGCACAAAAGATTTTTAATCTTTGGCTGATGCTCCCCTTAAATGTGATATAATAAGTTTTTAAATTCAAGCTTTACTTCCCTAAGTATGTAATATACATAACTGTTAGGGAGATTACATATAAATGTATACCTATTCATGTTTGAGATGTTGGCACAAGGCCAATTTGTTAGATATTTTAATTAAGGTGAATGTACCATCTCTCTCTTAGAATCTACGAAGGCTAATGGCACCAATTGAGTGACTTTTAAGATTAAGGTTTAACATTTCATATGTGTAAATATAATCAAACAAGGGATGATAACTATAGAATATGTATATACCAATTTGAGTTCAATTCTATAGGACTAAGACATAGTGAGAATGGTCAATAAAATACCATGTCTTAGAGAGACATCCATGATTCATGAAGGTGAGAGTATACCTTATGAGAAAGATATGATCAACAAGATTTCCATGGAAAATCTACCATGTTTGGACACAAAGGACATGACACATAATGTGCATGGTCCAAGCATTAAATCTACATCCACAACCACATGTAAAATGACAAGGCATTAAGCACAAAGTGCATAAGCCCATTGAAAACCAAAAATGTGTGGGAGGCACATGTTCCCATCACAATCTAATGTATACAACCACCTTAGTGAATTTTAATTTTACTCAAGTGAGTAAATGCCCAAATATGATTCTAGATTTCTATGATATTTTCATTTCAGGTCATACATTGAATCTAGATTCATGATTTAACTTTCCTATATAATATATATCATTTTATGAACTTAGGGAAAGATCCAAGGATTTTATAATATATGTATCAAATGATGCAAACTACGTTGGACACATGTATTCCATTTATGAACTTTCATGACTACTTGAACAAAATACATATAACATATCTATACATATTAGGGTTCATCTTAGTCATGAGATATCCAATTAAAGCTCTTTGGAAATACACTAATTTTTAACTCATCTATGATTCTTATTAGATTTGATGAAAATCATTAAGCATGTAATAGAATGGGTTTTGATAGGACAACTAGGTGCAAAGTAATAAACATGTTTGTTCACCTAAGGCACAAAAAGATGTCTAAGAAGGGATTTGAGTTGTTTTCTTAGACATGACATTTAATACCTTAGTTTTGCTAGAAATTATATATTAGAACAATTCAAGTATATAATTATCTAGCAAGTGCCGTATTTGTCCAAAATAGAGTTTAAAGAATGATACTTTGGCATTTTCTCAAATTTTTGTAAGTATTATTTGATTGCCAAAAGTTTTTATTTAAGTACAAGTCTTTAAACCTATGGGTTTCTTCTCTTTTTGGTTTTGCTAGAGAGATGTGATAGATCGTACAACCTAGCTTCTAACAACTACCAAAATAATGTTCAAATATGATGATATAATTGTGAGTACAATTTGAACAGAAGGGCACAACGATGTAGTTGAATATCCTGTAAGCACAATTTATGATTTTCACATTAATGTTCTCTAGAGTGGCTTTCTTTTGTGGATGATCATTAAGTGCAGGAAGATCTAAATCATAATGTATGTACTTAGAGAGATGTTTCTAATTATGATATTCAATTAAGCTCAATATATCAAAGTCCCATATTAACTACATTTAAGCATCTAGACTTTGAATTAAAAGAAGATATATAGATACATGTTATTCAAACAGAGATAGGCATATAGTATCTATACACTCATTTTTTTTTTGAAAAGATTTTCAAATTAAACACATTGGATATTGATACAAAAAGGTTAACCAACTATAAGCATATTGTATCAAAAATTTATTTTCAAATGATATTTCATTTTAAGCTCATTATCCCTAAATCTACTAATCATATGATGTGATTCAAGTAGGGGATTTTGGAACCCAAACCATGTTGGTTTCAAGCAAGTTTGTTCTAGTTGATGTATCTTTTCTAACCCAAACAAACTTACTACTTTTTACAAATCTAAACATACATTTAGATTTGTAATGTCCAAATCTACCACAAAAATCACAAGACATATATGAGTAGGTAGATGGACGGGATGAACAAGATGATTTACAAGAATGACTATGAAGAAAACTATGTTTTGCACTTTCTTGTAAATAATGATTTTCCAACATTAATGTTTCATTTTTTATGTTTAAGTCATTGATTTTTATTTTAAAATTTATTAATTCAAGAGATGAAAGCATTTTGATTTTCTCTTCTTCTTCTTTAAGGAGTTTATTTTCCTCTCTTAGTGAAGCAATAGTATCACTTAGTTAAATAAAATCTTTTTTAAAAATTTCATTTTCTTCACTAAGATGTGCATGATCTATTTCTAGTGACCTAAACTCCTTGTGAATACTAGCTAAATTATTTTTCAAGTTTGAATTCTTAACTAGTTGATCCTCAAGTTTCTTATGTAATTCTTGGACATTTTCAACAAGTTCTTCAAATGTGAATTCGGCATTATCCAAGGGGTCTTCATTAGATAATCCCATTAAGCACATGTTTTGATTTTGAAGATTTTTAATAGAGTCCAAAACATTTTTAGCATTTTTACAAGAGGATACTTTTTCATAAATGTTAGGTGGTAATGCACAACATATTGCAATTAGGACTTTTGTATTTAGTAAAGATAATTTTTTATCATAATCATTTAATCTTTTAGATTTAACATTTAAAACAAAACCATTTTCAATTATCTTTACCATATCTTTATCTAGACCTTTTAAGTATGTCTTCATATGGATCAACCATGATCCAAAATAGGTAGTCTAGATCCCACATTTTAAGTTGCCAAAAAATTTGATCTTTTAACTCTTAACCGGTTAGGGTCTTAATCAAGAGCCCAAGCTCTGATACCAATTGAAATCCAAGTAGTGACTTAGTTTGGCAACCTAGAGGGGGGGTGAATATGATGTTTATAAAACTTTTGTCTTTTAGAAACTTTTTCTAAAATTTTACCCAAGACTTATCCCTTGGTTAATTAAGTTGAATTAGTTAAACTTAACCAATTTTCACAAATGTATATAAGCTTAAAAATCCTTGTTTAAACAACCAACGTAATTAGGAGATTTAGTGGGCTAATTAGCAATGTAAAGATATTCACGTTGGATTACAATGCTAACTCACTCAATTCTAAATAATAAGACAAGCACAAATAAGAGAGTGAGAGAGGGAGTGAGAAATTGAGAAATACCAACTCAAGCGACACAAGGATTTATAGTGGTTCGGCCAAAGGCCTACTCCACTCTACTCAAGGTCGCACTTGAGGATTTTCACTATTGAGACCTCCACGACACCCGACTCCGAGGCGATTACACTCTCAAGGGATTTAAATGAGGATGCTCTTCCACCATTACAATGACTCTCCTTCTCCGCCGAGTTCTAAGCGCTTCACCCAAGGGAATTAAACACGGATGCCCTTGCCACTGATCGAATGAAGAAGAAGAAGAAGTATTAACCTCTTACTAGGCTTGATTACAAGTTGTAGTTCACACACTTTCTCTCAAGAATAATTTGCAAATGAAAGCCTAAACCAATCTCAAATGATTTTTCCAAAATCAAGGCACAATGGATTGGTGAGAAAAATTAACCAAAAAAAATGGTTGCAAATAAGTTTCTAGGGTTTGTTAAGGTTGGAACATATTCATCAAATCTTTTGAACCCATACAATGGGTATACATAAGTTCCCAACTCAATATTACTGTTTGAGGGGCAAAACAGTAATTTTCAGGTCAAACAGTCAACTAGCCGTTGGGCCTCCAACGGCTATATTTTTTTGAGTTCGTAGTGTTCTCGGAGTTCCGAGAACATTGCTCGGAGTTCTGAGACATTTCTCAGAGTTCCGAGAAATATCCTCGGAGTTCCGAGAAAACGGCCAGAAAGTGAAATTTCATTCCCTGGACCATTTCTCAGAGTTCCGAGCTCGGAGCTCCGAGAAAAATCTCGGAGTTCCGAGAAGCCTATAAACAACAAGATATTCCTGTTTTTAGAGCTGTTTTGTTTTAGGCTATTGAAACTCAATTTTATCATCTTAAATGGAATGTCATGAGGGTTCCACCATGATGGAACACCACATGGTTATTCACTAATCCAATTACGCTTTAAGGGTGTGTTGTAGTCTCTTTGGAAAACATGATTTTTCACTAGTTTTAGGTGTTTACCACAATGTGCCTTGACAAGAGAAAATGCAAAAGAGATAGGAATACATTCTACCATTTCTATCACTCTCTTGAACTCTTCTCTTGAGCTGCGATCTTCTATGGTTGAGCTTCCATGCTTGACATCTTCAAGTTGTGGTACAAGCTCCTTGGTCCTTTGCATTGGGTTCTTGATCCTCCAGCTTTGGCCTTCATGAACTTCTCTGTATGTTCAATGCTTGATATGGATGATGTTGAGCTTCTCCTTGGTGGATCCTCTAAGGTGTGATTTGTCCAAGAATGCTCTAGCTCCTTTGTCCATTGGTTGGTTCATCTTCAAGCATAGGCCAACAAGGTGTGTGCTAGTATGATTTGACTTGTGTAGGACCTGTCTAAAGCACAACACTCAAGGCAAATAATTAGTCCATAAATGACTAATCAATTTGCGTTTGTTAATCATCAAAACAAGGTGATTGAGTGAACCCATGGAGAACCCTTGGGATAACAAGAATGGAAAAGCTTGGTAATGTAATGGCTCATTGATCCGACCTTGAAGGAGGATCGAGATAGTGGAACTCGTGCGTGGATGTGAAGAGTGGAGTAGGTCTTGTGATAGACCAAACCACTATAAATCTTGTATTCATTGTCTCTCTCTCTCTCTTCCTTTTCTTCACTTGCACGTGTGGTGATTGGTAATCTCTAACCTAACTTATATTTGTGCTTTTGATTGAACAAGGGTTAGTAAAGGCACTTGATTGAAATGTTTAAACCCTTAGCATTATAATATTTATTTAAACAAGGGTTAGGTAAGTGTGTATGATTAGAAAGTGTAAATATCTAATTGACCTATTCACTCCCCTCTTGGGTTGTCACACTTGTATTTCATTTGGTATCAGAGCTACGACTCTTAAAGAGATTTTTTAATTTAAAAAAAATCTAAAAGAGAAAAGATCTGTGACAATTTGAATAGATTTTGAGAAATGCCAATCTACCCTAATTCCTACATTCTTTGATAGAACGAATTATGGAGCTTGGACAGCACAAATGCTTGCCTAGCTCAAATCCATAGATCATGACACTTTAGATGTCATTAAAGAGGAAATTTCTTTTTCAAGGAAATGCACTGAAGGTGATATGAAATTATTTTTCTTGAACTCAAAAGCAATGATTTTATTTTGTTGTGGTTTAACTCCAAATATTTTTGATAATATTTCATCTTACATCAATGCAAAAGATATTTGGACTTCATTAGAAAACACTTTTGAGAAAAAAGTTGGTCTCTTTTCAAATGATAAAATTCTTAGTAAAAAAGAGCCTTTACAAAAATCTTTTGCATATGAATTTTCTTTAAAACATTCTATTTCCGATTTGGAAATTCAAATTGAAAATCAGAAATTGAAAATAAATGAATTTTTGAAAAAAAAATGAGAAATTAAGTCAATTGTGTATATTTTTTATAAATAAAAATATTGACTTTTTTCAATCATGCAATGCCTTTGAGAAAGAAATTAAAAGCCTTGAAATCACAAACATTGAACCTGTTGAAAAGTATAAACATGTTTGTGAAAATGAATAACAAATAAATAAAAAACTCTCTAATAAGAATCAAAGACTTAAAGAAGAAATAGATAAACATACTTCTAAGTGAGCAAAGGGTATACTTATTTGCCAAAAGTATGTTGCACCTCTTGAATCTGTCAATTGTATTGGTTTTATTCAGCACGACTGCCCAACAAAAGACTATGATCTTGGTAGCTATCAGAGGGTCCCAAAACCTTGAGCTAAGAAAAGATGAAGCCCAAGAGTGACCAAGACTCTTTAAGAGCAACCTCAGCAAGAAAGATCCTCTCAGGTAGAGATTGGGTTGGCTCAACTCGTGTTAGGTCAAGCAAGGTTGCTTGAAGCATTACACCCAAGATATCTAGTTTGGAATACCAAGTTTGTTGCCTCCAGGCCCTATATATAGATACACTAGGGTTATTGACTGATTAATGGACTCTAGCCCATGTAGGCCCACTACACCGGTCTGTTACCATATTGGGCTTATATTAGAACATACATACGGTTATATTATATACCCAACAATCTCCTCCTATGTTCTACATATAGTACAATCCAATTGATAGATAATGTGATGTCAAAAAAAATATTGAATCATCCATATCACCATATCAAAAAAGATCTGTAATCCAACTGAAAACAAGAATACTTTTAAGAATAAACAAGAGTTTTAGAAATAATCTAAACTCAAACAAAAGCAATTTCACATGTAAGTGAACTATTTAATTAAATGAAAAGAAAACAATAGTTCCCTTATGGCTCTATAAGGATTCACTCATCATCAAGTAAGTCATTCTCATCAAAATCCAAATCGAGGCAAGCTCCTCCATTTTCACCAACTCCTGTAAATTACCAAATATGAATTTCATGAAAATGAATCCAATCATTTGTGTAAAATACTAAAAGTATTTAGTTCTACTAGATAACTTAATACAATTTCATAATGGCTGAAAAGCTAATGTCAATATCAATAAGCATCAACATTAAGTTTCAATCAAGAACAAGACCTAAATAATTTTTTTTGCAAATAACCACTCCATGTTTCCATTTAGAATGTTACAGCCATCATATCAAAATTAAGTTAAGTTGTATTATCAAGTTTGGAATGAAACAACCTTTCCCAAGAAGGACATGTCATCAAATGTGGAATGACATAGAGACAACTGTAAACATCATTGAAACATATCAAGTGCTTATCTTTGCCAAGAAAGGGAGATTTGAAAACTTCAAAATAACATGGATGTAGGTTAAGACATGTCTACACAGTCTTTAACCCCATCTCTCTCACAGTTTTGAATATTCGATATTTGTTCAGTCCCTTCGTAAGAGCATCACCCATATTATCCTTTGATCTCACATCAACCAAAGTGATAATAACTTATTCTATAAGATAATTCAGCGTGGCATGTTTCAGCCTGACATGTCTCCTCTTACTATTAAAGAGTGAGTTCTTCACTATTGTAATTGTAGCTTGATTATCACAAAACAAACTTAAAGAGTTAATCTTTAAACGGGTCAGTGGAATGTCCAGGATCAGATCTCTTATCCACTTTGCTTCATCACCTGCAGAAGCAGAGCATAAACTTTCGATTTCACAGATAACAGAGCAATACAAGTCTGTCTTTTTGACTTCCATGCAACAGCTGCTCTACCCAGTATAAATACATAACCATTGGTAGATTTACTGTCTCCTAATTCTGAGCCCCAAGATGTATCCTTACAGAATATGAAGATGGCCATCATAACATAGAGCATATCCTTGAGTACCCTTAAGGTATCTCATCAGCCTCATAAGGGCATCCCAGTGCTCATGGCCAAGATTACTAGTGAAACGACTCAGCATTGCAACTGTAATGGCTATGTCGGTCTAGTGCAACTCATCGCATGCATGAGACTACCAATCAGTTTAGAATAATCCAAGTGATTCACGTTGGCTCCTTCATTAGATCTCAGCTTTTTGGTATAATCAAATGGTGTCTCGATCGGTTTACACTCACTATATCCCCATGTAGAAAGTAGTTTCTTAATATTATGGGCTTGGCTAAGAGTGATCCCTTGCCTATCAAAACTCTAAGAGTGATCCCTTACCTTTCAAAACTTACTTTCATACCAAGAATGATGTCTACTACACCAAGATCTTTCATGTCGAATTCTTTAGCCAATATTGATTTCACGTCACTCATTACAGAGAGATCGAAACCAAGAATCAAGATCTCATCTACATACAAGCAAATAATTGTAACCTTATTTGACACAGAATTGAAGTAAAGGCATTTATTTGAGTAACTGGTCTGAAAACCAAAGCTCTTTACTACCTTGTCAAATTTTTTATGCCACATTTTAAGTGGTTGTTTAAGACCATACAAAGATTTGTTTAACTTACAAACTTTTTGCTCAAAACCTTCCATGACAAACCCTTGATGTAGATTTCCTTTGTGAGGTCTCTATTAAGGAAAGCCGTCTTTACATTCATTTGATGCACAACATATTGCTCAATAAATGCCAAAGCAAAATGAATTCTTATCATGGACAAATGACAGACTGGTGAGAAGACATCAAAGTAGTCTATCCCACTGACTTGAGTATAGCCCTTAGCTACTAAACGTGCTTTATACTGAGCTATTGATCCGTCAAGATTAAGTTTCTTCTTCAAAAGCTATTTACAACCCACAGTCTTAGCCCCTTTTGGCAAATTGACTAGCTGTCGGGTTTGATTTTGTAACAAAGAGCTCATTTCATCATCAATGGCTTCTGCCTATAATACAGAGTCCCTAGATCTCATCGCTTCCTTATAGGATAATGGATCATTCTCTAAATGGTATGTCACAAAGTCCTCACCAAAGTTCTTGGGTACTCGATCTCTTATAGATTTTCTTAAAGGTTCTGATTCAGAAATTAGAGTTGGACGAGTGTTAGAAGTATGCTGTTCAGACTCAATATGCGATTATGTAACCATCTCTATATCACCTGGTATGGTCAACCATGATCTCTGAGAAAGTTATTCTCAAAGAATACTGCATCTCCAAATTCTATAACCATATTGGTAGATAGATCTAAAAATCGATCAACATCACTGTCTTCTGCACTACCTATATACACACAAGTGTTGTTTCTAGGCCCCACTTTAGGTCTTTTAGGGTCTTGTATCCCCACATAAGCAATACAATTCCAAGTCTTAAGAGTGTCATATCTACAAGGATGTTTATGCCGTAACTCATAAGGAGTGTATGTCAATTTTGAGTGTGGCACTCTATTCAGGATGTGATTTGTAGTCAAAGCTGCTTCTCCCCAATAACAAGTAGGCATGCCAGCTGTCAATTACATATAGTTTAATATTTCTATTAACATCATGTTCTTACTTTCAGCTATGCCATTAGATTGAGGCGAGTAAGGAGCAGTAGTTTCAAGTATTATGCCCTGAGACACATAATTCCTTGAACTCTATCATAGTGTATTATCCTCTATCACTCATAAATCTCTTAATTTTCAAGTTCAATTGATTTTCAACACGATTCTTGAAAATTTTAAATTTATTAAAAGCTTCATTGTTTGATCTTAGGAGATAAATATGACAATATCTAAAAAAAATCATCTATAAAAGTGATTAAATACTTCTGACCACCTCTAGTAGGGAAACTTTTAAAGTCACAGAGGTCAGAAAGTATTAACTCAAGAAGTTGTGTGCTTTTAGAAACCGAACGAAAAGGTTTTCTAGTGATCTTGGTTTGCGCACACACTTCACACCTGTCAAATTTAATCGACGTATCTAAAGGTATATTATGAGTTTTACCAAGTTGTACCATTTTTCTATAGTTCACATGTCCCAATCTATTGTGTAACAACTTAGGATCAATCAGAGTTGAACTAACATGACTAATTGTTTCATTTGCTAAACTAAATCTATACATATCATCAATCAAGAATGCGCAGCCAAAATAAAAGAGTTAACAAATAAAGTTACTCTACCACCCAAAAAAGAAGTGCACATACCAGCATTGTCTAAAAGACTAATGGAAATTAAATTCTTTTGAAGAGAAGGAACTACTTTAACATCTTTTAAAATTAGTAATTTACCTGAAGAAAGGACTAAGTTCGCAGTACCAGTGTGAGTCACCTCCGCCTCCGCTCCACTAGCCACTGTAACAGTCTCTTTCTGAGCCCAATGGTTCCCACCCTTAGCATCTCATTCTTGTTTTGATGATTCCAATCTCAAGTGATTTTGTATCACTAATGAGTTTGATTGTCTTTAGTTGTAGATCCCATTAGTGTGCATTCAAGGAAGCTTGGATCGAGGCCTAGAAGCTTAATTGGAAAGCATTTGGAGTGCCAAAGTTAGGAAGATCCAAGAAATGAAGTTCACTTGAAGCCTTGAAGTTCAAGAGAAGATTGAAGTACTTTTTAAGCCTTTTTAGAATGTATTCTCCTCTCCTTTATTTCTAGAGATGTCAAAAGCACTTAACAAAGGTTTAAAATGAACTTGAAAATGTATTTGAAAACTTAGGAAATTGTATTTGAAAACTTAGGACTAAAGCCCAAAGACCATGGCCAAAAGCCCCTGAAGTTTCTATGTTAAAATGGAATTTAACAAAGGGCCGGTTGACCAGGGTGTACCGGGCGAACGCGGAAGCAGTGTTGGAAATCCAGCACTTGCATTCCAATAGCGGGCGGTCGACAGGGGTAAATCGGGCGACCGCGAAAATGGTACTGTTGGGACAGAACCATTCCAATATGGTTTGGGCGGGCGACCGCCATGGCTCGGTCGACCGCAGAAAGGTTTTGAGCTAAAATTTAAAATCAAACAGGTAGCCCTCATCGGGGGACGGCCTTGGTCCGGTTGACCGCGACGGCTTGAAATTGGAAATTAAAAAGGTTTGCTCGATAAGGGCGGACGACCGCCGTGGCTCGGTCGACCACGCCGGTCTAGCAAAAGAGCCGTTGGGGCTTTCGCAGGTTGACTTTTTCAACCCAGTTTATTACAGTTTTACCCCCAAATGGTCATATTTTCAAATGAGCTATATATACACTATATAAACCTTTCTAAAATATCTTTTTGCATTATCTTGAACATTTAAAAGATCAAATCAAAGTGTTTTAGTGCCTCTCTTATCTCTAAGCAAAGAAGTGGAATAGGCTTATATTTGTACATCCTTTATCCATCTTTTATAACCTTCTTTGAAGGGATTTGTTTTTCTTTCTTCAAAGATCATTGTAAAATGGCGAGTGTTGGTTGAGACGCGTAGCCATCTCCACAAGGGCGAGTGTTGGAGACGTGGAGGTTTCTCTGAGTTGGCGAGTCTTGCGAGGCAGAGCTACCATCTTTGTAATTGGGTTGATTCCCCTCCGTTAAGGGAATCCATAGTGAAATCACCAAGAGGAATGGAGTTGGTCCTTGGTAGTGACCGAGCCACTATAAATCTCGGGTGCACTCTTTTTATCTCTTTCTATCTCTTTGTACATTTATGATTTGTCTTCATTTGTGTGCTTAAAGTTTTTAAATTGCCATTTAGTTTTTAGTTTCGGAATAATTTTGGCAAAACTTTTAAACCCAATTCACCCCACTCTTGGGTTGCCATCACCCCTGGGATTTCATTTGGTATCAGAGCACAAGGCTCTAATTTAGGTTTTTAAAAATTTTCAAAAATAGAAGAGAAAAGGATTATGGCAACCCCATCCGGATATGTTGAAGGACAATCCGTTTCTAGACCCCCATATTTTAATGGTTCAAATTACGGGTATTGGAAAACCTGGATGAGCTTTTTTTTACAATCTTTAGATTATGAATGTGGGAATTAATTAAAGATAGATATATTCCTCCCACAAGTGAAAGAAGTGAGTGGACGGCCGCTCAAAAGAAGAAAGCCGCATTGAATGCTAAATGAGTGAACACAATCTTTTGTGCTCTATCTCCCGACGAATTCAATCGGGTGTCTACTTGTAAAACAGCTAAGGAAATATGGACAACCCTTGAAACCACTCATAAGGGGACTTCACAAGTCAAAAAGTCTAAAGTTAGTCTTCTTGTTAGTGACCTAGAAGCATTTAAAATGAATGAAAATGAATCCATTTTCGAAATGTATTCTCGTTTTACTAATACTGTTAATGAGCTTGAAGGTTTAGGTAAAACTTATATCCATTTGGAGTTGGTGACGAGGCTTCTCCGGTGTCTTCCTTTTAGTTCGGACCGTAAGATCACGACAATCAAAGAATCGAAAGATCTTGGTAATGTGAAGTTAGATGAGTTAGTTGGATCCCTCATCACACATGAAATGAAGATGAAGAGAAGGAAAAACCAACAAGTCGAAGCTTCAAAGCACAAGGAGAAAGACAAAGAAAAATCCATTGCCTTTGTCGCCAAATCATCATCTTCTTCCTCAAGTTCCGATAGTGATGAATTGGAAGCTTTTAAGAAGTTTAAGAAAATGTGAAAGAAGAAGGGAAGAAAAGATAGGAAGAAAAAGGAAGAAAAGAAAAGCGAAGAAAAGAAGAAGAAGGATGACCCAATAAGATGTTTTGAATGTGGCAAACTCGAACACATAAAGCCGGAATGCCCTACCCTCTCCTCAAGAACAAAAAGAAGAAATATGGGAAGAAGAAGTTTAGAGAACACATGGAAAATTGGGATGGGTTTAGTGAGAGCTCTAGTTCATCATCAAATGAGAGCTTCAAGGAAGAAAAAGCAAACATTTGCATGTCGGCCCACTTCGATCCGAGCTTGTCTCATGGCTAACACCGAAGTTAATGAGGTATGCTCCCATCCATCTTCTAGTTCAAGTTCTAGTGATAATGAAATATCTTATATTGAAGTTTATCAAACCTTGGATTTGCAAATGTCTAAAAATAAAGTTTCAATGAAAAATCTTTCTCAAATTAAAAAAGAACTTGAAGCTTTAAATCAATACTTTTCTTCTAGATTTCAAGCCCAAGCCAAAATGGAAGATGATTTAAAGCTTGAAAATGAGACCCTTAAGGGTAGCTTGAGTGAACTTGAGACTCATGTTTTGAGCTTTCAAAATATAGCAAGTTCATCCAAGTCATTTGAAGGTGAAAATTTGAATTTTTAAAACAAATAAATCATCTTCAAAATGAAAATGTGAGGCTACAGATGTGTCTATATGGTTTTATGAATGGAGACAAAATTATAGACATAATCCTCAAAAAGGCTAGTTCAAGACCTCAACACATCTATGATAATCGAACTGGTCTTGCTACCCCTTAGTTAGATGTCATTATTGTGGCCTTAATGGGCATTATCAATTTCAATGTGCATCTAAGCTAAGTAGGGATAGCCGTGGGACCAAGAAAGCTTGGATTCTCAAAGCCCCAACTTGATTTCATTTTGAAATTGGCTTAGTTTAGGCACTTGTGCTAAATATTCAATATCCTTCATACTTTGTGATTTAAAGCCCAAGGTTCAAATGTATTCTTGGTTATTTACTTACCTTGGCATATGTTTTTTTTATCAAAAAATTGTTTCCCTCTTGATTGAGATGCTGGCATAAGGCCAAATTGTTATGTATTTTAATTAAGATGAAAGTACCATCTTCCTCTTAGGAACTAAGAAGGCTAAGGGTACCAATTGAGTGACTTTTAATGATTAAGATTTGACATATCCTTCATGTAAATACTACAAAACTGGGATGATACATATATATATATATATACTATATAGATAAGCAGGTGAAAGCACAAAGTATTCATTTGGCAAGATCTTTGACTTGGTCTACACTCCATATGTTTAACGCACTTCTTATATAACACATTTTCTCATCACTAAGTGGCTTTGTAAAGATGTTAGCCAATTGTTCCTCAGTATTGATGTATTTTAAGCATATATCCCTATTTTGTTGATGTTCTCGAAGGAAATGGTGTCGAATCTCAATATCTTTTGTTCTTGAGTGTTGTATAGGGCCCTTTATAAGGTTTATAGCATTAGTGTTGTCACATTGGATGGGAATATTTTCCAGTTGAACTCCATAATCCATCAATGTGCTTTTCATCCACAGGACTTGTGCACAGCAAGCCCCAACTGCCACATATCCTGCTTCTGTTGTGGATAGGGTTACTGAATTCTGTTTCTTACTAAACCATGATACAAGAGATTTACCTAATAATTGACAAGTCCCACTAATGCTCTTTCTATCTACTCTATATCTTGCAAAGTCTGCATCTGAATATCCAGTGAGTGTGAAGTCACTGGATCTCTCATACCATAATCCCAGACTTTAGGTGCCTCTCAAGTACCTTAAAATCTTCTTAACTGTAGATAGATGAGACTCCTTAGGATCGGATTGAAATTGAGCATAGAGATAGACACTGAACATAATGTTTGGCCAACTGGCTGTCAAATAAAGTAGACTATCTATCATACCCCTATACATTTTTTGGTCCACTGACTTTCCAAACTCAGCTTTTACAATTTTAGCATTTCTACTCATTGGAATTCTTGCAGTCTTGCTGCTATTCATCCCATACTTCTTTAGTAACTTCTTTGTATACTTTATTGATTAATGAATATCCCATTTTGGTATTGTTTTATTTGGAGTCCTAGGAAGTAGGTCAACTCACCTATCATGCTTATTTCAAATTCATTTTTCATTAGATTTGCAAATTCATCACACATCCTTTGATTTGTTGAGCCACATATGGTATCATCTACATAGATTTGGACAAGGAGGATATCTTGATTTTTCCTTTTTATGAACAAAGTCTTATCAGCTTTGCCCATCTCAAAGCCCTTTCCTAGCAGGAAGGAGCAGAGCCTCTCATACCAAGCTGTAGGTGCTTGCTTCAATCCATATAAAGCCTTATCAAGCTTGAAAACATGATTTGAGTGTTTGTAGTCTTCAAAACCTGGAGGTTGCTCAACATACACTTCCTCTTGGATATAGCCATTTAGGAAAGCACTTTTGACATCCATTTGATACGATTTAAATCATCTATGACATGCATATGCCAAAAGTATCATAATGGCCTCCATACGAGCAACAGGAGCAAATGTCTCATCATAATCTATCCCTTCCTCCTGATTGTACCCTTGAGCTACAAGCCTAGTGTAGACACCCCATTTTGACCCTTTTCTCCAAATTCGAATAAAGTTCTGAAGTCGAATAAGATCCCGAGATCGAGCAAATTCCCAAAATTGAGCAAAATCTCGAAATTCCCAAAGAGCTGAGTCCCGAGTGATAGATAGACCTGAAGAGTCCATTTGTGGTTAGTCTTGTGAAACTTTTCAAAGCCTTGATCCCCATACTCTTTTTCCCAAAGTTTGCAAAAAAAAAATTGCAAAAGACCCCTGGTTTTGGTATTGGCACTCCATTTGATTTCCCGGGTCCTATGATTACCCGCACACCATAGTTTGATTTTTACACTAACTCACCTTGTCCTAGTGTTTAAGGAGCTATTAAGGGGTTATCGCATTTCCCAAGATAGCTCTCAGACGCTAATTAAGGAGGAAAGACAGACGAGTTAGTGCGATTATTAAAATATAATTGTGCTTAAATCATTGCAAAGGATAAGAAGTAATGATATATTTTTTCCCTTCCCCTTTGCCCAAACCACCCCTTTAGTTGCAAAAATAATAAAATAGAATACATTAGATGAGGGCTGCCCATGAGAGAGAAGGGGGCAGAATATATCATTTCCTATTTACAAGAGGGCATTTTTGGAACCTTCTATTGCTTCCTCTACAAGCAATAAGCAAGGGCCATAGGATCAAAAGGGGACTAGGTGTAGGATAGTGATTGAGGACCATGCCTAAGGTTCTAGATTTTTCTACAAGGATGGAGGTGATCCAATTCATCAAAAGGAGAATGGATGGCTGAGATTAGGATGAGGTTTTCAACCCTAGCTATAAAATCACAAATCTCGTGGGTATAGAGGAGGCCCATTTTCTTGGAAAAAAGAGAGATTACCAGAGAGAATAGAAGGCATTGAGAGGGAGGAATAGAGGAAGAGTGCCGTTGGGAAGATCATCTTCCCCGGCAGATCTTGTCGGAATTCAGAGATCCCGCCCCAAAAATCTGAAACCTCATCCTCCCTTCTTCAACCACTTCTTCCTCTCCAGACCCACCACTGTGTTTTGACGCAAATCCCCTTTTCCAGCATCAACCTCCATTGATTCTGGTGAGAATCTTGCTGGAATCTGACCGTCCCACCTAAGCCTTCTTCCCATCCCATCTCCATCACAACCCACTGTAGACACCCCATTTTGACCGGACCCAAGTTCGCTATGCTTGGGAGAAACCCCATCCGATCATTTCCGCCATGTTTCGCATTTTTCCGTGAGAGGTTGAGAGAGATTATTCATAAGAATCCAAGCGAGGGAGAATTTGGACCCGTTTGGTGGGCCCGCATTGAACATTTGTTTAAAATTCGAATCAACCGAGGGCCCACATTGTGGGGCCCACGTTGTGGGGCCCGCGTTGTGGGGCCCACATTGTGGGGCCTCAGTAGGGCCTCTTGTGAGGCCTCTTATGAAGAACAATAATGATGGATTCTCCACTAAAGAAACATGATGGGCCCTCCACTAAGAACAATAATGATGGATTCTCCACTAAGAAACATGATGGGCCCTCCACTAAGAAGAATGATGATGGATTCTCCACTAAAGAAACATGATGGGCCCTCCACTAAGAACAATAATGATGGATTCTCCACTAAGAAACATGATGGGCCCTCCACTAAGAAGAATGATGATGGATTCTCCACTAAGAAACATGATGGGCCCTCCACTAAGAAGAATGATGATGGATTCTCCACTAAGAAACATGATGGGCCCTCCACTAAGAAGAATGATGATGGATTCTCCACTAAGAGGGACAACATGATGAGCTCTCCACCAACACATCTCTCTCTCTCTCTTTCTCTCCCTATATATATTTTCCTTCCCATCCATAAAAAAAAAGGAGGAGAAAAAAAAGGAGATTTACCTTCCATTATCTCTTTCTCTTCCATTATCTCTTCCAATCACTCCCTCAAATCCCTTTCCCTATATTCTTCTTCCATTATCTCTCCCAATCACCTCCCAATCCTTCCCTCTAAGAGAAAGCGAAAGACGGCGGATCGGATCGGCGGCGGCAAGATCTTCACCACAGGTAGGTGCATTTTTCTCAAAATATTTCTGTATTTTTCCGAATTTTTCTGATTTTTTCCGCAAATTGTGTTTTAAAAATAGAAAACTCTTCAAAAAAACATCTTTTGACGAAGAAAAATTAAATTATATACCAAACAGATTCCAAATTTAATGCAATTTCGTGGGAAATTAATATGGTACTGATTCATTTTACCATGATTTTTAAGGATTTTTGGAGTTTATTTGGTATATTATTTAATGCTTTCTTTGAAAATTATCAGATTTTGTGAGACTTGTTACTGACATCAAATCACCCTTAAAATTCTTAAAATTTTTACAGTAGTCTTATCTTCCATATTTCTTGTTACTGTAAAATTTTCGAGTGATTTGGATCTGTTTTCATATGGGATGTAGTGTTAATTCTTAATCTGGTCTGAAAATTGTAAAATCCGAAATCGGTAGTAAATAGTCTTTATAATTTATGAAATTCTCACCGCATGCTCATTTTATTGATATCTTATTTATGTAGAAATTTCATAGAATTTATATGTCTATTTCTTGTAGTTTCTGTGTTAATTTGGCAATCTGGTCATTTAATTGTTAAATCAAGATTAAATATGAATTTAATGTAAAAATCTGCAAAACTCATCTATTAAGCTACATACATTCCCATCTTGCTGCTGTAGAAATTTCAACTCATTTCGAATTCGTTTGCAATAATTTCACTTGTAAAATCATTCATATGCTTAAAATTGATACAATCCATTGAAAATTCGAAATTAATTACTACCAAGTGATTTTCAACATTCGAAATTCGAAATTAAAATTGATAAAATCCATTGATAAAATCACATTTACTCAAACTTAATCTAACAAAACCTGAAGGCATCATAGATTGCGCGAACTTATTGCACACACTTACATCACTTGCATCTAAACCCCTGCATCTCACATGCACACACGTCCTATTTTAGGAACCCGGAGTGTTATCTAGCATGGTTGACTGGGATTTCATCACCTGGTGCCTCTGTGCTAGAGAAGCATTCCACCCTTAGCCTAGTACCTTTATGGTACGTAAACGGATCTCTTGTTCACGTACTGATACGCCGGACACTGGTACAGTATATCGAACATGGATTCGCGCTAAGGGAACTCTTGGCCTTACCCCTAGATTAACCCACACATGCATGTAGTATACGAACACATGTGCATCACGTGTGTGAGCCTAGTTTAGGATATCCTACCCATTTGTGTCTAGATTAGGCCGTAGTCCATCTTCCAATGGCTACGATCGGTCCTAGGTACACAAACAAAGTCATGAGTCGAGATCCTCTCTCCACTCCGCTAGATTATGGTTAGGGTTGATGCCTTCAGGTAACACTGATAAAATGTGCGAAGATTAAAAAACTTTTCCTTTGGGGTTAGGATGTAAATCCCATTCATTTCCAAAGATCTCATAGGATTAGTCATTCATGATCCATCCGTTGAAAGCAATCTTATGCTATCTCATTTCATCTTGATCACAGATTTTCAATCTTATATTATCTGATTTGACTCGTGTTTTCATTTCCTTTAGAGAGTCTTTGACTCATTTATCCTTTAGTTGGTGTTAGTGGAGTCTTTGACTCGTGTTTCTTTTCCTTTAGAGAGTCTTTGACTCATATATCCTTTAGTTGGTGTTAGTAGAGTCTTTGACTCGTGTTTTCATCTCTTTTAGAGAGTCTTTGACTCATTTATCCTTTAGTTGGTGTTAGTAGAGTCTTTGACTCATGTTTCTTTTCCTTTAGAGAGTCTTTGACTCATTTAGCCTTTAGTTGGTGTTAGTAGAGTCTTTGACTCGTGTTTCTTTTCCTTTAGAGAGTCTTTGACTCATATATCCTTTAGTTGGTGTTAGTGGAGTCTTTGACTCGTATTTTCATCTCTTTTAGAGAGTCTTTGACTCATTTATCCTTTAGTTGGTGTTAGTGGAGTCTTTGACTCGTATTTCTTTTCCTTTAGAGAGTCTTTGACTCATATATCCTTTAGTTGGTGTTAGTGGAGTCTTTGACTCGTATTTTCATCTCTTTTAGAGAGTCTTTGACTCATTTATCCTTTAGTTGGTGTTAGTGGAGTCTTTGACTCGTATTTCTTTTCCTTTAGAGAGTCTTTGACTCATATATCCTTTAGTTGGTGTTAGTGGAGTCTTTGACTCGTGTTTTTCATCTCTTTTAGAGAGTCTTTACTCATTAATCCTTTAGTTAATGTTAGTGGAGTCTTTGACTCGTGTTTCTTTTCCTTTAGAGAGTCTTTGACTCATTTATCTTTTAGTTGGTGTCATTGGAGTCTTTGACTCGTGTTTCCGTTTTTAGAGAGTCTTTGACTCATCTGTTTTATTTGCAGTATTATTAGAGAGTCTTTGACTTCGTTATCTCATTTCAGTGTTATCAGTTGCTCTTATTAGAGAGTCTTTGACTCGTTTATCCTTTAGTCGCTTTTATTAGAGAGTCTTTGACTCATTTATTCTCCAGTTACTGTCATTAGAGAGTCTTTGACTCATTTGCTCTTATAATAGTATTATTAGAGCATAGTTGATTTGCCGTAAGTGTTTGATAGGTAGAGAGTTCGTTTCGAACTACGTTGGCTTGATCCTCTTCCACGAGGTACGTAGTGCAGCTTGGGATCCACATCCCAAGTCCAGCCAAACCTTTAAAAATAAAAATTTTAAATCTTTCAAAGTTACAAAAATATTCAAACCATTTTCAAAAAGATCTTCCTCTAGAGTTAGGAGTATGTCCTAGCTGTTTAGGTTGTGTTCTAGAGTTAGGAGTTTGTCTTGATTTGTATTGATATGGTATGTCCTGTCGTGTGAGTGTCCCTAGAGTTAGGAGGCCTCGAGTCGATCGGTTAGACATTTAGTCGAACCGATGGCTAGACTAGGCATATAGTCATCCCGTGGTTTTCATTAGGTTGCACGGCCTAGTTACACATAGGATTGTAGGAACCACCTGCATTAGCTTAAGGCTAATCAATCTGCATTTAGTTAGGGCATATAGGATGTCCTAAAATCCACCATTCATTGGAATTTAAATAATAGTTCAAGAAGCTTTAATAACTAGTCCGGTCTTTTAGATCGAGTCTAGGATAGAGGTCTAGGTGTCTTAGGCATCATAATTTTGAATAGGGCATCGAACTACGTGGGCTCCGATTCTTCCCGAGGCCGGGATACGTAGTGCAGCTAGGATGGATGGCCATTCTGGTCCGAGTCCAGTCTTGCATTAGAGTTAGGCATGTCACCCATAACCTAGCTTTGCTTAGGTGACACATTTCATTTTATGTGTTTATTTCTTCATTCTCAGGAAATGCATGCTTAGGTAGACGACTCCTGAGGATTGTTCCCATTTCATATGATTTTTATCCAAACTTCTTTGGAGTTAATGAAAATGGCATAAGAGACCAAGTGCTTGCACTCGGGCGAATTGGGGGTGCTCTCAGACCTTCCCCATTCGTAACCAGGCACGAACCCATATATATTTCTGGTTATCCATTGCACAGAGGATTTGATTTTAGGGTTCCATGGCCTATCCATGGATGGCGACTCTGAGTTCATTTTAGGTACATCTCGGTTTCGAGCCCTGGCTCCTGATCAGGATGTATCTCATTCGTTTTGTATCGCCACTCGTGCTATGCTGTGAGGGTGGCATCCGTTTCGAGAGTTCCTTGGCAGAGCTCTCCTTCACATTGTGGAGATCTTAGAGGATTGCTGTGGGGACCTCGCGTCCCTCGCCGCACTCGTCCTCTCAGGATCGGGGTCCACAGGCTGGCGACTCTGCTGGGGAGTTCTTGAAACATTGCCTAACTCTTTAAAAATACCATTTTTATTAACTTTGGAGAAATTTGAGCTAAAATCATTTTAAATGGGAACTCTATCGTTAGAATCCAGGGGCACCAGGTAGGTGCGTAATTAAAACAAAGGATTCACACACTGCACATCATGCATTGTCATATTTTTTATTTTTTTTATTATTTTTCATTGTTTTTCATTATTGGCTCCATGGGATAGATTCAATGCGTGCCTGACTGGGATGTTATTACATCCTGATGGTACTGTTGAATCTATTTCCAAGCTATGCGCCAGCGCTGCAGCATATTAAGTATGTTTCATACGCATAGTACCCATTAGATTGAGTCCGGAGCCCTACTTTGTTTTATATATATTATATATATACTTACTGACCTAGTGAAGCCCAACTAGGGAGTACCCGTGTGTATATTGCATTCATATAGGGTCGAACATCTGTTGCTTACACATGTGGAGCCTAGAGGAGCTTTGCCCCATTTGTAGACTAGGGTAGCTCATTTTTACATTGCTACAACACTGTCCTAGTACACTCATCAGTCTGTCTTGAGTCGAGACTTCCTTGACTCCGTTAGATTAGAATTAGGGCTGGTGCCCCTGGTTAGGATTTGTGTGTATGTGTATTTACTTATATATACTGATTATGTATATTATGGTTCTCCTCTTAGTCAGAGATTCCTTATTCCTTTCAGTCGGTTATATCCATTCCGAATTTAGATCTAGATCTAGTCAGTGGATTTTGACCGCCATTACCTTGGCCGGGTTTAGCCCTTGATCTGTTGATTATAGGGTTTGACCCATTGTTGTATATTCTCACCTTTGGTTAGTCCATCTGTTGATCACCCTTCTCTAGTAACCGTTATTCATACCTTTCGATTGAGCTAGGGTGATCCCTTGTATAGTCGTTATGCTGCCGGATTTTATCCAGAACATTTTGAGCATGACGGCTACCCTTTAGAGTCAGTTTACTTAGTCAGGACCTTGACCTCCTTGTATAGCTGTTGTGCTGCCGAATTTTTCGCAACACATGTTGAGCATGATTGCTATCCTTTGGAGTCAGTCTGCCTTGTCTTGATTCTCATGTATACATCATTCAGTAGGATTAGATCCTTACCCGTTTTGTCTTGAGATCTGGCCGATAGCTCGTTTGCTATCCTTATGACCATGATCTACCATTTCTGATCATATTGATCGTACAGTTGTTGATATCCATCATTCAGATTTTAGATCTGGTCTTTGACCCTACTTTTGTCATTCTTATGGCCATGGTCTATTATCTGAACCATTGATTTTTCATTGATCCATGTTTACCTATCATATATCTTTTACCCTTGGATCATATCGAAATCATTAATGGGAAAGTTTGATCTTACCTGTATTCTTTGAGTGCATGATCATTGCTGAGATCGAAATTTATTTTGATTAGGGATGTTTATCGTTCCTGACTCTTTCATTCCCAAAAAGAAGAGCAGTTATACTCAAATAAGACTTCAAGGTGTGGATTGAGAATTCATTGAAACCCTGTTGATGTAGGTCATATTATCACTGTCTATTTTTCCTTGACCTTCATAGACAATATTTCTTTGATTTTCAGAATAAAATACCCTTTGGTGTATTTCAAGATTACTCTTTTCTCTATTTGTTCAGAATCTTTATCCCATGACTATTGATCTAGTATGTGTGCTTCCAAGTCAAGAGTCTATGTTTAGCGAAAGACCATTCTTTCAAAAGACTGACCATATCCAAAATCATACTTGATCCAGGCAATCTATTGCTTTACCCACATTGTCAACATAAGCCTTTTGTTGCCCCCATTTAACCTAGACCTTGTGGAGTTGCCTTTTCTGGGATTTCTACTCCGGGATTGAACTTTATAGTTATCATTATCATGAGGAAAGGTGTATCACCTATAAGCTTTCAGTGTCAGTTCACTACTTTTGAAGAAGTGTCCTGTATCTTTAGATTTGTCTTTCATTGAGCGTACATCAACTTTCTTCTCTCTAAGTTGAAAAAGTTCAGTTACGTAGATGTTAAAAAAAAAAAAAAAGAAGTCATGTCTGTCAATCTTTCTTATATGGAGTCAGAACTGATGAAGAGCCCATTGAGGTGTGTCAGAAATCATCAATGTACTTACAGTCTTCAATTCAATAAAATTGTTGATTTCGTATCTTTGATACTCTATGATTCACTCTTGGATTTAATGTTTAAATAACTAAAGACCCCCTTCTCAAATGAGAATGCAGACGAAATTCACCTCGAGATCTGAAAGATGGTCGAACGAGAGGAAGAGCGTCGAGCATAGCCACTTAAAGAAGAAATCAAAGCCATTGATAGTGGTATCGAAATCCGAAACTCGGGATGGATGGATTGGAAAAACTTTATCTCCTAAGGAGCGCAAAGAATTGATAAACCTGTTTAGAGGGGTTTGAGGTAGTTTTGCTTGATCCTATAAGGATAAACCAGGGGAATGCCCTGTCGTTGATCAAAGCAAGACTTCATCTGCTTTAGACATCCAGTTGAGGAATAAAATTTTAAAGAGATAAGCGTCAGGCATCCTGTGGAGCTGATGAGATATTGAGAGAAGATTTTCAGACAGAGTTGTGGAATCTTGAGCATAAATTCAAGATCTTTGAGACGGGAGTGGAGCACAGTGGTTGAAGTTTTGCCAGAAAACCACCAGACTCCTCAAAAAAAAAAATAAAAAAATTCAAAGGCTTTGAACCTTAAACAAAAGGGCTTGTACATCAAATACATCAGGAGGCCATCCTTGATCGTTTGAGCTTTTATAGCCAAAATCCTAATATTTTAAAATCCATTTGTAAACCCTTTGGGCCAAAAGCAAAATTAAAACAACTTCTTTTCAAACACATTATAAACCCGGGGCATTTATGCACCCGAACTACGTCGGACCTGATCCCCACCTCTTCAGGGGTACGTAGGCAACTTGATTAATTCAAGTTCGGTCAAACCTTGGGATAAAATCCCCTTTGAAAATTTTGAAGCTAAATGCTAAACCATTCTTTGAAAAATCCCAAAGCGAACTACGCGGATCTGATCCTCCATCTTTGGGGTACGTAGGTAGTCTGGCTAGACCAGATTCGGTTCAAATCTTTAGAACCTTAGGTATTCAACCCTTTCGAACCCAAGCCCACCTAGAAAGTCCTTCTGGTGAAACAAGCAAAGGTTCGAGACGAATGAAAAGAAAAACAGAAAGAAAAGAATGAGAGTCTGAAGACCCACTAGGTTGAAAACCCGAAAGGGCGGCCTAGAGATATACATTTGCTAAGTTAACAGCCAAAAGAGTTAGCTTATGCAAAAAGTCAGGGTAGTGGTCTGCTGGATTGAAAACTTGAAGAGGTAATCCAGTCAAGGGCAAAGACTTCCCATGAACAGTTGAGTTGAATAGGAGCAGAAGGAGTTCATCAGTTATGTAGAATTCCCAAGTTTGAGTACAAGCAAAAGTTGAGACAAGTAGTCTTTTAGACTGAAAGCTTGGAAAGCAAAAGTTGAGATAAGTAGTCTTTTAGACTGAAAACTTGAAGAGCAAAAGTTGAGACAAGTGGTCTTTTAGACTGAAAACTTGGAAGACATTAATTGTGATTTCTTCCGAAAAAGAAATCAAGGAGACGGAGAAGCAACCTCTACCCAGGGCAGGATCCTGGAATCCGAGTAGTGTCGACAAGACTTACTTTGATATCCTTTTAAACTAGGGGCATTAAGACCGAGCAATCCGAAAGGGGTAACAACCATGACGGAGATCCCGATGGAGGAAATTAGGTCATCTTGACATAGTTTTTGAGAGTGCTCTAAGAGTGGCTAACCTTACCATAACAAAATAACACATTTTATCTAAGGGTGAATCAAAATTTAGTCAAGTCCCTTGAATATTGTAAGTCTTCTTTGAAAGAGTCATCAGAAGTCTGTTTCTGGTTTATCATTGTTTTTCTTTTAGAATCAAAAGTGTTTGGCACTGGAGAGAATGGGTGTATACCTTCCAAAGTGAAAAGAAAATTCAAAGTAGATCCTGGTTTAAGAATCAAAGAAGGGCAAGAGATTTGTTATTCAGACCTGCCTGAAACATCAAAGCCTCAAGCACTGAGCAAAATGAAGAATTCTTACATTCAGCCTTTGTAGAGTTGGTTTTACCACTATACCAAAGAAAGAACCCATGCAAACTCAAATTTTTTCTACTTACCTTGGTTCTGCCTTCTTAAGACTTTGTCATGGAAGCACATCATACTAGGGGCATCTTTTATGACTTGCGTCATAAAAGATATTACACAATGATAACTGGGATATCTATTCTTAGAAAATAGAAACCAGAGAAGCTTGAACATACTCTTTGAGTTGAATTCCTTGATCCAATTGTTTCTTTTGGAGTCAGTTTCAGAAACTTTAATTCCCAGCGGAGTATAAAATCTACTCCTGCATCCTTCAAACCTCATCAGAATGCTTCTCACCTGTTAAAGAGAGTCAGCACCTGAAAATCTCATCAATCTATTTGAGTTTTGCTTTCAGCAAAGATCATGCTCTCCTAGTTATTCTTGGTAAGAGATGACTGGCCCATTAGTGAAATTGATCAAAGATGGTAAATTCTTCATTCCTTTTGAAAGATTTTAACAGAGTTTGAAATTACCGAACTTGCGTTACGCGGTTTGGTCTTTTTGAAAGATTTTAACAGAGTTTGAAATTACCGAACCTGTGTTACACAGTTTGGTCGTTTTGAAAGTTTTTAACAGAGATAGAAATTACCGAACCTGTGTTACACGGTTTGGTCCTTTTGAAAGATTTTAATAGAGATGGAAATTATCGAACCTGTGTTACACGGTTTGGTCTTTTTGAAATGTTTTAATAAGGAAAATATTTCCGATCTTGTGTTACACGGATTGGTCTTTTCTTCCTTCTTCCGGGTATTTAGTACCCCGATGATTAGTAGTGTAATGTCAAGTAGTGACTTACCTAATCATCGTTCCGCAATGTGCAGCTTCTTAACGAGTTAGGAGTCATGTGTATCTGCGAAGAGGTTTGTAGGGGACTGTTTAGCAGGACCTACGAATTTGGGTTTATGTGGAACTGTTTAGCAGAACCGCGTGATCCAGAGTGATTCGCTACCTTGAAAGAGAGGAGTCAGAGTTACTCGGATAGTTAAACAGATTTATTTTCAGTAATGATCTGTATAACTATCGCTAGGCTTGAGACTTAGTCTCGCCTCTGGTACTTAGTACCCAGATGACTAGTAGTGTAATGTCAAGTGGTGACTTACCTAATCATCGTCCCGCAATGTGCAGCTTCCTAACGTGTTAGGAGTCATGTGTATCTGCGAAGAGGTTTGTAGGGGACTGTT
The DNA here is from genome assembly GCF_043159265.1 of Tasmannia lanceolata. Taxonomy (NCBI): domain Eukaryota; kingdom Viridiplantae; phylum Streptophyta; class Magnoliopsida; order Canellales; family Winteraceae; genus Tasmannia; species Tasmannia lanceolata. The sequence continues at coordinate 29,170,326 of NW_027518690.1, read as the reverse complement.
TAGCAGGACCTACGAATTTGGATTTACGTGGAACTGTTTAGCAGAACCGCATGATCCGGAGTGATTCGCTACCTTGAAAGAGAGGAGTCAGAGTTACTCGGATAGTTACACAGATTTATTTTCAGCAATGATCTGTATAACTATCGCTGGGCTTGAGACTTAGTCTCGCCTCGGGTATTAGAAGTTTGAGTTTAGCTTGAATATTCGATTACCCTAATAATTGGTCGAGTCTTTGACTGATCGGCATGATTTAAAAAAAAAAAAAAAAAAACTCTTTGAGTGTTTGGTTTTGAACTTGTTTTGGACGAGTTTCAATACATTGGTCTTTGGCCTATTTTTGTAGGTTTCTAAAAAGAAAAAAAACTCTTTGAGTGTTTGGTTTTGAACTTGTTTTGGACGAGTTTCAATACATTGGTCTTTGGCCTATTTTTGCAGGTTTCTAAAATGGAAAAACTCTTTGAGTGTTTGGTTTTGAACTTGTTTTGGACGAGTTTCAATACATTGGTCTTTGGCCTATTTTTGCAGGTTTCTAAAAAGGAAAAACTCTTTGAGTGTTTGGTTTTGAACTTGTTTTGGACGAGTTTCAATACATTGGTCTTTGGCCTATTTTTGCAGGTTTCTAAAAAGGAAAAACTCTTTAAGTGTTTGAGTTTGTGCTTGTCTTAGACAAATTGCAACGTGGTTTCTAAGAAAAAAAAAATGAAAGCTCTTTGAGTAATTGAAGTGATTGGTTTGTTTGTTTGGTTTGTGCTCTTTGAGCAATTGTTATGTGTACTTTGGCTTAGCCTGATATATAAAAAAAAGAAAAAGAAAAAATGTTTGTGTTTTTGTAATCGTTCGTTCGTTTTTTATTAATTAGTCGAGTCATGAGTATTAGGGAGAGACTATCTCTTTGAGATGTCTTAGTTGCCGAGTTAAGAGTCGGTGAGAGACTATCTCCCTATTGTTAGTAGAGTTTTATCTTTGTGAATATCGTTTTAAAACTGAAAACCCAAAAATTTGCTTTGTTTTGGTTTCGGGTCAGTCAAAATGTGTCGTCTGTTCAGCTTTGCCATTCGCGTGTTACACACGCTCTGCCAAAGAGGGGCATCTGTAGACACCCCATTTTGACCGGACCCAAGTTCGCTATGCTTGGGAGAAACCCCATCCGATCATTTCCGCCATGTTTCGCATTTTTCCGTGAGAGGTTGAGAGAGATTATTCATAAGAATCCAAGCGAGGGAGAATTTGGACCCGTTTGGTGGGCCCGCATTGAACATTTGTTTAAAATTCGAATCAACCGAGGGCCCACATTGTGGGGCCCACGTTGTGGGGCCCGCGTTGTGGGGCCCACATTGTGGGGCCTCAGTAGGGCCTCTTGTGAGGCCTCTTATGAAGAACAATAATGATGGATTCTCCACTAAAGAAACATGATGGGCCCTCCACTAAGAACAATAATGATGGATTCTCCACTAAGAAACATGATGGGCCCTCCACTAAGAAGAATGATGATGGATTCTCCACTAAAGAAACATGATGGGCCCTCCACTAAGAACAATAATGATGGATTCTCCACTAAGAAACATGATGGGCCCTCCACTAAGAAGAATGATGATGGATTCTCCACTAAGAAACATGATGGGCCCTCCACTAAGAAGAATGATGATGGATTCTCCACTAAGAAACATGATGGGCCCTCCACTAAGAAGAATGATGATGGATTCTCCACTAAGAGGGACAACATGATGAGCTCTCCACCAACACATCTCTCTCTCTCTCTTTCTCTCCCTATATATATTTTCCTTCCCATCCATAAAAAAAAAGGAGGAGAAAAAAAAGGAGATTTACCTTCCATTATCTCTTTCTCTTCCATTATCTCTTCCAATCACTCCCTCAAATCCCTTTCCCTATATTCTTCTTCCATTATCTCTCCCAATCACCTCCCAATCCTTCCCTCTAAGAGAAAGCGAAAGACGGCGGATCGGATCGGCGGCGGCAAGATCTTCACCACAGGTAGGTGCATTTTTCTCAAAATATTTCTGTATTTTTCCGAATTTTTCTGATTTTTTCCGCAAATTGTGTTTTAAAAATAGAAAACTCTTCAAAAAAACATCTTTTGACGAAGAAAAATTAAATTATATACCAAACAGATTCCAAATTTAATGCAATTTCGTGGGAAATTAATATGGTACTGATTCATTTTACCATGATTTTTAAGGATTTTTGGAGTTTATTTGGTATATTATTTAATGCTTTCTTTGAAAATTATCAGATTTTGTGAGACTTGTTACTGACATCAAATCACCCTTAAAATTCTTAAAATTTTTACAGTAGTCTTATCTTCCATATTTCTTGTTACTGTAAAATTTTCGAGTGATTTGGATCTGTTTTCATATGGGATGTAGTGTTAATTCTTAATCTGGTCTGAAAATTGTAAAATCCGAAATCGGTAGTAAATAGTCTTTATAATTTATGAAATTCTCACCGCATGCTCATTTTATTGATATCTTATTTATGTAGAAATTTCATAGAATTTATATGTCTATTTCTTGTAGTTTCTGTGTTAATTTGGCAATCTGGTCATTTAATTGTTAAATCAAGATTAAATATGAATTTAATGTAAAAATCTGCAAAACTCATCTATTAAGCTACATACATTCCCATCTTGCTGCTGTAGAAATTTCAACTCATTTCGAATTCGTTTGCAATAATTTCACTTGTAAAATCATTCATATGCTTAAAATTGATACAATCCATTGAAAATTCGAAATTAATTACTACCAAGTGATTTTCAACATTCGAAATTCGAAATTAAAATTGATAAAATCCATTGATAAAATCACATTTACTCAAACTTAATCTAACAAAACCTGAAGGCATCATAGATTGCGCGAACTTATTGCACACACTTACATCACTTGCATCTAAACCCCTGCATCTCACATGCACACACGTCCTATTTTAGGAACCCGGAGTGTTATCTAGCATGGTTGACTGGGATTTCATCACCTGGTGCCTCTGTGCTAGAGAAGCATTCCACCCTTAGCCTAGTACCTTTATGGTACGTAAACGGATCTCTTGTTCACGTACTGATACGCCGGACACTGGTACAGTATATCGAACATGGATTCGCGCTAAGGGAACTCTTGGCCTTACCCCTAGATTAACCCACACATGCATGTAGTATACGAACACATGTGCATCACGTGTGTGAGCCTAGTTTAGGATATCCTACCCATTTGTGTCTAGATTAGGCCGTAGTCCATCTTCCAATGGCTACGATCGGTCCTAGGTACACAAACAAAGTCATGAGTCGAGATCCTCTCTCCACTCCGCTAGATTATGGTTAGGGTTGATGCCTTCAGGTAACACTGATAAAATGTGCGAAGATTAAAAAACTTTTCCTTTGGGGTTAGGATGTAAATCCCATTCATTTCCAAAGATCTCATAGGATTAGTCATTCATGATCCATCCGTTGAAAGCAATCTTATGCTATCTCATTTCATCTTGATCACAGATTTTCAATCTTATATTATCTGATTTGACTCGTGTTTTCATTTCCTTTAGAGAGTCTTTGACTCATTTATCCTTTAGTTGGTGTTAGTGGAGTCTTTGACTCGTGTTTCTTTTCCTTTAGAGAGTCTTTGACTCATATATCCTTTAGTTGGTGTTAGTAGAGTCTTTGACTCGTGTTTTCATCTCTTTTAGAGAGTCTTTGACTCATTTATCCTTTAGTTGGTGTTAGTAGAGTCTTTGACTCATGTTTCTTTTCCTTTAGAGAGTCTTTGACTCATTTAGCCTTTAGTTGGTGTTAGTAGAGTCTTTGACTCGTGTTTCTTTTCCTTTAGAGAGTCTTTGACTCATATATCCTTTAGTTGGTGTTAGTGGAGTCTTTGACTCGTATTTTCATCTCTTTTAGAGAGTCTTTGACTCATTTATCCTTTAGTTGGTGTTAGTGGAGTCTTTGACTCGTATTTCTTTTCCTTTAGAGAGTCTTTGACTCATATATCCTTTAGTTGGTGTTAGTGGAGTCTTTGACTCGTATTTTCATCTCTTTTAGAGAGTCTTTGACTCATTTATCCTTTAGTTGGTGTTAGTGGAGTCTTTGACTCGTATTTCTTTTCCTTTAGAGAGTCTTTGACTCATATATCCTTTAGTTGGTGTTAGTGGAGTCTTTGACTCGTGTTTTTCATCTCTTTTAGAGAGTCTTTACTCATTAATCCTTTAGTTAATGTTAGTGGAGTCTTTGACTCGTGTTTCTTTTCCTTTAGAGAGTCTTTGACTCATTTATCTTTTAGTTGGTGTCATTGGAGTCTTTGACTCGTGTTTCCGTTTTTAGAGAGTCTTTGACTCATCTGTTTTATTTGCAGTATTATTAGAGAGTCTTTGACTTCGTTATCTCATTTCAGTGTTATCAGTTGCTCTTATTAGAGAGTCTTTGACTCGTTTATCCTTTAGTCGCTTTTATTAGAGAGTCTTTGACTCATTTATTCTCCAGTTACTGTCATTAGAGAGTCTTTGACTCATTTGCTCTTATAATAGTATTATTAGAGCATAGTTGATTTGCCGTAAGTGTTTGATAGGTAGAGAGTTCGTTTCGAACTACGTTGGCTTGATCCTCTTCCACGAGGTACGTAGTGCAGCTTGGGATCCACATCCCAAGTCCAGCCAAACCTTTAAAAATAAAAATTTTAAATCTTTCAAAGTTACAAAAATATTCAAACCATTTTCAAAAAGATCTTCCTCTAGAGTTAGGAGTATGTCCTAGCTGTTTAGGTTGTGTTCTAGAGTTAGGAGTTTGTCTTGATTTGTATTGATATGGTATGTCCTGTCGTGTGAGTGTCCCTAGAGTTAGGAGGCCTCGAGTCGATCGGTTAGACATTTAGTCGAACCGATGGCTAGACTAGGCATATAGTCATCCCGTGGTTTTCATTAGGTTGCACGGCCTAGTTACACATAGGATTGTAGGAACCACCTGCATTAGCTTAAGGCTAATCAATCTGCATTTAGTTAGGGCATATAGGATGTCCTAAAATCCACCATTCATTGGAATTTAAATAATAGTTCAAGAAGCTTTAATAACTAGTCCGGTCTTTTAGATCGAGTCTAGGATAGAGGTCTAGGTGTCTTAGGCATCATAATTTTGAATAGGGCATCGAACTACGTGGGCTCCGATTCTTCCCGAGGCCGGGATACGTAGTGCAGCTAGGATGGATGGCCATTCTGGTCCGAGTCCAGTCTTGCATTAGAGTTAGGCATGTCACCCATAACCTAGCTTTGCTTAGGTGACACATTTCATTTTATGTGTTTATTTCTTCATTCTCAGGAAATGCATGCTTAGGTAGACGACTCCTGAGGATTGTTCCCATTTCATATGATTTTTATCCAAACTTCTTTGGAGTTAATGAAAATGGCATAAGAGACCAAGTGCTTGCACTCGGGCGAATTGGGGGTGCTCTCAGACCTTCCCCATTCGTAACCAGGCACGAACCCATATATATTTCTGGTTATCCATTGCACAGAGGATTTGATTTTAGGGTTCCATGGCCTATCCATGGATGGCGACTCTGAGTTCATTTTAGGTACATCTCGGTTTCGAGCCCTGGCTCCTGATCAGGATGTATCTCATTCGTTTTGTATCGCCACTCGTGCTATGCTGTGAGGGTGGCATCCGTTTCGAGAGTTCCTTGGCAGAGCTCTCCTTCACATTGTGGAGATCTTAGAGGATTGCTGTGGGGACCTCGCGTCCCTCGCCGCACTCGTCCTCTCCGGATCGGGGTCCACACCCACCTTCCACCTCCACCATTAACCCATCTCAGCCATCCTCCATTCCCCATGACCATTTCAGATTTTCTAAACCCTCCTCACTATCTTCTACCATTTCCAAACCCTAGATCCAAACCCACTATCTCCCATCATACCCATTAATTCCGACCCAGAATCCGGCCACCGACCCTACCTCCCCACTATCTTGCCTATCCCTGCTAACGCTCTTCTCATTACCCTAAAACCTACATCTACCAAAACCCAAAACCCATCTCCATATTCTTCTCCTCCCCTTTCTACACCATCAGACCTCCCCATCTTCATTTTTCTAGCCCATCTATCATCTCTCCATCACAACCATCACCACCTTCCTAACAGCCACCTTTGCATCTCACCCCACTGCCGACACCTCACACCTCCCCTCACAGCCACCAAGAGAGAGAGAGAGAGAGAGAGTCTCCTTCTTCTCCGGGCATTTAGCCGGAGCTTCGGCGGACCCCGTCAAACCCATTTGGATTCTCCACCTTCGGTCCACATCTCAGCCTCCATCTCCATCTTCTTCTCTTTGATTTTTTCCAACGAAAAACAGAGCAATAGAGACAAAAAAAAGAGTGAGAGATCTGGAAGAGTAGAGAAGAAGAAGAACTTGCAAGGGTTTGGGCATTTTACAGAATAGGAGGGTTTAAGGGGAGTTCCGACCGAACACCATTCAAATCTGGCCATCTTCACCACTAATTATAACCCACTTCACTATCAGCTTCACCCCCACCTTCTTCACAAACCCCATCTCTAACCTCTATACCCACTTAGGCAGCCATACCAAACTTCCCAATTTCCACCCACCACCTCCAAACCCCTGTCACCAACATCTTCATTTTCTTCTTCACTTGTCACCAGACCCGCCATCACAACCATCAAAACCCTAATCCGACGACCCACCATCTCAAACCCACATCAACCTCAATCGTACCCCCGTTTTTGTCTTCACCTCATTCGGTCACACAACTGGGTCCGATCATCATTTGTAAGCCCAATGGTTTCCACCTTGGCATTCCCATCTTATTTTGATGATTCCAATACACAAGTGATTTATGATCACTAATTTGTTTGATTGTCTAAGTTGTAGATCACATTGGTGCTAAGACAACATTGCTTGGATTGAGGCCAAGAAGCACTCATTGGACCACTTCATGAAGGCCAAAGACATCAAAATCCAAGACAAATGAAGTGTGGGACATGATCCCGTGAGAGGGGCGTGGGGCGCGAGCCACCGCGCCTCTCTCTTGGTCTCTCGTACCCACGCGATTGGCGTGTGCATTTTAATATTGATTTGAATTCGTCTTTCCTGTGGACTTGGGATCACTAAGGCAATCCGAATTCCACACGAAAGAGACTGACAGAGTCGCCACCTAGATGTGGGATCTAGGACCCGTAATTAACCAGAAATCTAGACTCGCTACCTGGTTACGAGAATGGAAGGTATGGGGAGTTATCCGCCACATGCACCATTCCTGCCCGATAATCGGTCTTCGATTCCAAAAGTTAACTCTTTTAAATTTATTTTAAATGGCTCATTCAACTCTATGTTAATGTGCGAACTAAGTGACATGCATCCTAGAATCTAATTTCAATGTGAATCCTAGATGTGTATCTTGATTTATTAATTTGTCTGGATTCATTCTAAGTGAAAGTTCTCCTAGAATTCTAATTTCATGGAAAACCCTAACTGATTTGATTAAGTATTTACAAGAAAATTAATATACAAAACACCACAATTTGTTGTGGTGCCGACTCGCGGGTGGTATGCCGTCAGACATCCAAGCTGCCTACGTACCCAAGCCTCACTGGGATCAGAGTCGACGTAGTTCGGTGCACCTAAGCTAAGCTACTTATGCCTAACTCAACTAGGACACCGACTTAAACGGATTTGACTGTTTCAACAGTTTTAAAAGTAGTTATTTAATTCAAGTTGAGGATTTTATTATCTTAGGATTTCATCTAAGATGCTGTATGATTCTTATCTAAATGCAAGTTGTTCCTTAGACTAATGCAGGTTTGCCTACATCCTAGTTTACTAGGCTTGTCTTAAGGAAAGATTGGGTGACTAGTGTAACTAGACCTATGGTACGGTTGCTATTCATAGCAAGTGTCCGTGATGAGGCTGAACTCCTAACTCTAGGACTTCCTAAAACCTACAACGTGACGTGAGTGTTCTTAAGGGGCTCTAAAGGATCCTACGATGGGAGACCGCAATCCAACGGTTCCAAAGACATGGATTAAATCAATTCAGTTTGTTGAAATGAAAGATTTTCAGTTCTTTAAAAGGTTTCTGATTCCTAACATCTAAGGAATACCAAAGGCTCTAAGGCTTGATAAAATTCATGCTTAGATCGCATTCATGAAAGGGAATCGTGCGCTCTCACCTCGCACAATTTAACATCTAAGTTATAGTACGTTATTGCCTGGCATGTTTCTCAGGATTTCCGTGGACAGTAGACCTCGGAGCCAATATCGTACTATAATTTACATGCTCAAATTGTCAATGATTGATCACAATTAGTATACGATTTTGAATGCGATTTCAGCCATTAAACTATCACAGCATCAGGATTTTACAAAGGAAATCAGGGATTCCTAAGGTTTCTATTTTGATAATTTAATGATTGAATAGGTGATGGAATATTATGATCTGGAAATTTTTAAAACAATTTGATTTTAATTCAATTTACTCAAGGATTTTAAAAGGTTTCAATTCAGATTGTAGATTTACGTATCAACATATAACAAATCTTTTCAGAACAAGATGAAATTTTTACAGTAACTTCTCCTTAATTATACAAGATTATTATAAAAATTTCATAGATTTTAAATGTGTTTTGCTATTAGTTTTTCAATGTTGAAAGTTTCTGTCCAGATTGTAAATTAACACAGTAACGTATAGCAAATCAATTCAAAACAATATGAAATTTCTATAGTATGTTTATTACAATAAGAAAGGATTACTGTAAAAGTTTCATAAATTTTAAGAATGCTTTACTATTAATTTACGATTTTACAAATATCCATCCAGATTATGAATTAACAAAGAAACACATAGTAAATCAAATCCAAATCAGTTTAAACTTTATGAAAACATGTAATTCCAGTGGTAATTATCAAACAAATATTTTCAGAAGTTTTCATTGCCATTTACTATTTTTATCAGATTTAATACAGCATGCATGATTTTACGTAAAAAATCATAAACAAATATCCAACAATAACTAAAAATCTTGAAAAATTCACGGGAGATTAGATTAGATTCAATTTGCATCTTATCCAAATTTCACTTTTGAAAACATTATAGAGTTTTTGAAAATTGGTTTTTTCCAAAAATACCCCTAGAGTTAAATGAATTTTTAAACCCTTTAAATCAAATCAAGAATTCATAAAACAATTCGTACTGATTCAAAATCTTACAATTATGTTATGTTTAAATTTTCATTGATTTTGGATCTGTGTTGACATCTTCTTAAATTCAATCTTTAGAATTTTACCCCTTTGAGGGTAAAGTTCAAAAGGTCAAATCACGGTCAAAACGAAGTCAAAATTCTTCGAAATTCCAGATTTCTACACTTCTTAATGTGCAAAACACTCAGAGATTGAAAAAAAACCAATTTTGAATAAAAAAATAAAAAATAAAAATAAAAATAAAAATAAATCATAAATTCAATCCTAGCATGCTTCTAGTTTAAGATATATGAAAGAGGGTTTTGGAATACCAACCTTGCTAGCTCTCCTTGTCTCTAGGGTAAGTAATCCTCGGATATACGCTTTGTCTTACCCTTTCAATTAGCAAAGAAAACCCCAAAAAAAATCGCTGCCGCTGATCCGTTCCGCCGTCTTTCACTTTCTCTTAGAGGGAAGGATTGGGAGGTGATTGGGAGAGATAATGGAAGAAGAATATATTAGGGAAAGGGATTGAGGGAGTGATTGGAAGGGATAATGGAAGATCAAGAGATAATGGAAGATAAATCTATTTTTTTTCCTCCCCTCTTATGGATGGGAAGGGAGATATATATAGGGAGAGAAAGAGAGAGAGAGAGAGATATGTTGGTGGAGAGCTCATCATGTTGTCCCTCTTAGTGGAGAATCCATCATTATTGTTCTTAGTGGAGGGCCCATCATGTTTCTTAGTGGAGAATCCATCATTATTGTTCTTAGTGGAGGGCCCATCATGTTTCTTAGTGGAGAGCCCATTATTATTGCTCTTAGTGGAGGGCCCATCATGTTTCTTAGTGGAGAATCCATCATTATTGTTCTTAGTGGAGGGCCCATCATGTTTCTTAGTGGAGAGTCCATCATTATTGCTCTTAGTGGAGGGCCCATCATGTTGTCTTAGTGGAGAGCTACCATCATTGCTCTTCATAAGAGGCCTCACAAGAGGCCCCACTGAGGCCCCACAACGCGGGCCCCACAACGTGGGCCCCACAATGTGGGCCCCCGGTTGATTCGATTTTAAACAAATGTTCAATGCGGGCCCACCAAACGGGTACAAATTCTCCCTTGCTCGGATTCTCACGAATAACCCTTCTCCGCACTTTAGCGGAAAAAATCAGAACATTGCAGAAATGACCAGAAAGATTTGAGAAAGCGTAAGGGACGAACACCGGAATAAAAAACACTGAAAAATTGACAGCGAAACCCTAATTTCTTTTTTAATCAAAGCAGAGCAAAATGGGGTGTCTACAGATGCCCCTCTTTGGTATAGATGACGTAGTCATCGAATACCAAAGAAAAAATGACAGAACCATTTTGCATGGCTTTAATCGACAAAGGACTTTTGACAAAATGGAACATAATATAATGCAAGGCCCTAGCTGAAATCCTAGAATTTGAATATCTATCAAAATCATTTACTCTAAACACTATGAAATGACAGTTTAGAATAACGGAGAATCGGGTTTACTCTGGGTGCAAAAATCTTTGCAACCAAAAGTAAAAGATGATTATGATGTGGCGCCGTTTTCGAACGGGCAACAAAAGAATGGGATACCATTTTCAAATGGATATCCGGAGGGGAAGGAAGACAGTTTTTGAATGGTTTCCGAGGAAATGAGACGCCATTTAAAATGGTCTCAGAGAGAATGATTGCTGACTTTCGAAAGATTTTTAATGAAGACGAAGCATCATTTTTGAATGAGCTCAGACAAATTTACATAGATTCAAAGGACACGAGACATCGCTTTGAATGGATTCAACAAGAATGAGGTCTAACACATGTATGAGGTTTAAGGGTTAAGAGACCGTATTTGTACGGGCTTGATGAGAGTGAGACCCTGTAGTTGTACAAGCCCTCAAGGAACGGGATATCAGAATGAGATACCGTCCCCGTACGGTTTCCCAAAGAGTGAGCAACCATATTTGTATGGATCCCAAAGGAGAGTAAGGGACTATTTTTCAATAGCCCAATGACGGATGAGATACCGTATTTGTACGGTACTCAAAAGAGTAAGAGACCATTCTCTAATGGACCCAGAGAGACTGAATCAACATATTTATATGAATTCCACGGAAGAGAGACATCATACCTGTATGATGCTCAAAGAGAAGATTTTTTTTTTTTTTTTTTTTTTTTAGAAGAGAATGGAATACCGTATTTTTACGGAGTTCCAAGGAAATGAGGTATCATATTTGTATGATGCTCGAAGAGAATAAGAGAACATTTTTGAATGGACTCAGAATGAAATACCGTATTTTTACGGCTTCCAAGGAAATGAGACATCACATTTGTATGATGCTTAAAAAGAACAAGAGAACATTTTTGAATGTACTCAGAATGAAATACCGTATTTTTACGGCTTCCAAAGAAATGAGACATCATATTTGTATGATGCTCAAAGAGAATGAGAGACCATAGTTGTATGGACTCGAAGAGAATGGAATACCGTATTTTTACAGAGTTCCAAGGAAATGAGGTATCATATTTGTATGATGCTCAAAGAGAATAAGAGAAGATTTTTTATTTTTATTTTTATTTTTTTATTTTTTTTTTTAATGGACTCAGAATAAAATGGAATACCGTATTTTTACGGAGTTCCAAGGAAATGAGGTATCATATTTGTATGATGCTCAAAGAGAATAAGAGAACATTTTTGAATGGACTCAGAATGAAATACCGTATTTTTACGGCTTCCAAGGAAATGAGACATCACATTTGTATGATGCTCGAAGAGAGCAAGAGAACATTTTTGAATGATTTGAAGAGAATGAAATACCGTATTTTTACGGTTTCTAAGGAAGTGAGACATCACATTTGTATGATGTTCAAAGAAAATAAGAGACCATAGTTATATGGATTTGGAGACAATGAAACAACATATCTATACGGCTTTCAAGGGAATGAGAGACCATAATCATATGATGCCCAAAGATAAATCAGAGATAATGGACATCGTATTTATACGAATGCCAAGGAAAACGAGACATTATATGTGTATGATGTTCAAAGAAAGAAGACCACTTTCAAATGGACTCAGAGAGTATATGATAATTTGAATCTTGACAGAGATTATCAGGAAAGGGGGAACTGGAATCTCCAATTAACAATTTTGGAAGCAAAGAATTCAATACCACCATGCAGCAAGGGACTTTCAAGGCTTGAATATGAGACGCCACATCATTAGCAACCTGCCCCAGTTCGAGGCATTCTAATCTTCTTCTATTCATTGACCAGAGATCATCTTTTCAAAGATTTTTTCGCCATTCGTGACTGTCTCACCTTTTCCAAGTTTCTCAGAACCTGTTAATGAACCTGCTTTCAGAGTGATTGCACCCTACAACAATTCTTAAAATAGCATTCGTAAATTTTTCTACAAATAAAATCACAGACATTTGTAATATATATAAAAAAAAACAAAATAAGAAGGATTACTCCAGTAATCTCGTGATGCTTCTGACTTATCAGTATTTTCTTTTGGGTTAGGCTTGCCTCTTTTTTTAAAGAATGTTTCTCCATTGATAAACACCTTCACTTATTTTTAAGACAGTAATACTTCATATATCTTTCTATCAACTTTCGGATTGCTTTGAAATTAATGCCCTTAGTTTCGGGAATCATTGTTATTAGCTTTACCTGACCTACCGCGATTTCAGAGATTGTTGCAATTCTTCTGGCGCGAACCCAATCTTACCACGACCAAGTCTTCCCTTTTGGATTTTCAACTTGGCGGACCGTTCGGCCTTAACTTTTGCCTGAATCGCCTTTTCAGGTTTTCGACTCAGCAGGCCACCCCCTTAACTTTTGCCTAAGCCGCCTTTTCAGGTTTTCAACTTAGCAGGGGAATGATCCTAAATTTTGCCTAGATCGCCTTTTTAGGTTTTCAATCTAGCGGATCTTCAAGCTCCATTTTATTTTATTTTTTCATTTCATTTTTTTCTATTATTATTATTATTATTTTTTTACTTGAACACCGAAAGGACTTTTATAGGTGGGGTAGGGCTTTTCAAAGAATGGCTTAAGGTTTTACAAAGATTTCGACCGAACCTGTAAACAGGTTGCCTACGTATCCCAGTGTAGGAATCAGGTCATGCGTAGTTCAGGGCGAATGCCCCTGGTACATTGGGTTTTTGCAAGAAAATTTTATTTAGGCTCAAAAAGGGTTTGCAAAAGGTTATATATTTTTTGATTTTGGGTTATGAATTTGGGTTTTATTCGGCCAAAAGACGGCCTTCTGGTGTTCAAGCATAGAACCTCTTGAGTTGATCAAGATTTGTTGGTTCCGGCAATATTTCTCCATTTAAATTACGGAGCTTGACGGCTTTTCCGGGTAAGATTTGGTCCACGATGTATGGCCCTGACCAATTAGGCTTGAATTTGCCTCTTGGGTCAAACACTGGTGCTCGATTTTCTTTTAGAACAAGATTGCCTTCTTCGAGATCTCTGATTTTAACCTTTTTATTAAAAGCCCAGGCTATTCTGCGCTGATAACCCTGCACATGGTAAAGCGCCTTTAACCTCTTTTCATCTAGCATGTTCAGCTCTTTATATCTGGCGTCTGCCCATTCATTTTCTGGCAACTTGACTTCAGTCAATACTCGGAGCGAAGGTACATGGATCTCCACAGGTAGCACTGCTTCCATACCATAAACAAGAGAGTAAGGGGTTGCCCCAGTTGAAGCTCTAATTGATGTTCTGTAAGCCCACAAGGCGTACGGCAACTTATTCGACCAATCCTTATAAGTTTCTGACATCTTGCTAATGATAGTCTTGACATTTTTGTTTGCAGCTTCCACCGCTCCATTTGTCTGCGGCCGATAAGGTGAAGATTTATGATGCTTAATCTTGAACTCTTCGCAAAGAGTGATAACTTCTTTCTTGAAATGAGATCCGTTATCTGAGATAAGTTCATGGGAAATTCCATATCTGCATATGATGTTGGTTCGTATGAATTTAGCAACTGATGCGGATGTAAGCTTTGCATAAGAAGCTGCCTCAACCCACTTAGTGAAGTAGTCAATTGCAACGAGTATGTACTCGTGACCACTGGATGACTTAGGGGAAATTTTGCCAATAATGTCAATTCCCCATACCGAAAATGGCCAAGGAGAAGTAAGAGAATGCAATTCGGTAGGTGGTACATGGATGAGATTCGCATGTATCTGACATTTATAGCATTTCTTCACAAATGTGTGACAATCTGCTTCCAATGTTGGCCAATAGTACCCCAGACGTAGGATCTTCTTTGACAACATCTTCCCATGCATATGAGGTCCACACACCCCTTCATGAACATCTGCGAGAATTTCTTCTGCCTGATCTTCAGTGACACATAAGAGTTGAATTCCATCGAAAGACCGTCGATATAACTCTCCTCCACAAATGACAAAATTAGTTGCCAATCTCTGCAAAGTCCTTATCTCTTTATTCGACGCCTCATTGGGATGCCCCTGGCCCGAGATGTAGTTCTTTATGTCCGTATACCATGGCTTACCATCGGGACATCTTGCAGCTATTTCTATAACATCAACATATGCAGGAGCCCATTGCTCTTGAACCGTGATGGGCCTCATCTTCATATTGTGAGGTATGTCAATCATAGAAGCTAACGTCGCTAAGGCATCGGCGAATCTATTCTTCAACCTTGGCAAATAACTGAAAGTGATGTGCTGGAATTGCTTAGCGAGAACATCCAAGTATTCATGATATGGCAGCAACTTTTCTTCTTTGGTTCTCCATTCTCCTTGGGTTTGGCAAATGATTAACTTTGAATCTCCATATACGTCAAGATTCTCTATGCCTAAGGCCAATACAGCCTCAAGCCCAACAATGCATGCTTCATACTCTGCCATATTGTTGGTGCAATTGAATTGTAACTTAACGGCAAGGGGAACATGCTCATTTCGGGGTGACACAAGCAATGCCCCTACTCCTTGCCCTGTTTGGTTTGCTGCTCCATCAAAATAGAGGGTCCAACCAGTTTCTGGATATTCATCTTCTACCATCATGATCTCTTCATCTGGGAACATCGTCTTGAAAGGCTGATTTTCTTCTCGGGGTGCTTCTGCCAATTGTTCAGCAATGGCTCGGCCCTTTACTGATTTTTGGGTTACATGGGTGATGTCAAATTCAGACAACAATAACAACCATCTGGCAGTCCTACCTGTCAGGGCTGGTTTTTCAAAGAGATATTTCAGAGGATCCATCCTTGATAGGAGCAACACCTTATGTGATAAAAGGTAATGCCTGAGTCGCTGAGTAGCCCAAACCAAAGCTAAGCAGGTTTTTTCTAGGACAGTATACTTCTGTTCGTACTCCAACATCTTCTTACTAAGATAGTATACAGCCTTTTCATGCTTGGTTTCTGGATCTTGCTGTGCTAACATACAGCCCATTGTAGTTTCTGTTACTGACAAGTAAAGCAGCAATGGATGCCCCGGTATTACTGGTGCTACTACCGGTGGTTCAGACAAACTTTGCTTTATTTTCTCGAAGGCCTGTTGACATTCCTCCGTCCACTCTTTGGAAGAGTTTTTCTTTAATAGCTTGAAGATAGGTTCACAAGTTGAAGTCAGATGAGCGATGAATCGTCTTAGGAACTGTATCCTCCCTAGGAATCCCCGTATTTCTTTCTCGGTTCTAGGTGGCGGCATCTCCTGGATAGCCTTAATTTTCTGAGGATCCACCTCTATGCCCCTTTGACTCACCATGAATCCAAGCAACTTACCAGAGGTAACCCCGAATACACACTTGCTAGGATTCAAGCGAAGCTGGTATTTGAGTATTCTTTCAAAGAACTTCTTGAGGTTCGGGATGTGATCTCTCCTTTCCTTGGCTTTTACAATCATATCATCGACATAAACTTCGACTTCTCGATGTATCATGTCATGGAGTAAGGCTGTAGCTGCTCTTTGATATGTTGCGCCAGCATTCTTAAGACCAAATGGCATTACCCGATAGCAATATGTCCCCCATTGTGTAATGAACGAGGTTTTAGCCATGTCTTTGGGTGCCATCTTAATTTGATTGTAGCCCGAGAAACCATCCATGAAGGATAGTAATTCATGCCCGGCCGTATTGTCTACCAGGATATCGATATGTGGTAGAGGGAAATCGTCTTTCGGACTTGCCCTGTTCAGATCTCTGAAATCTACACACATTCTCACCTTTCCATCTTTCTTCGGTACAGGTACTATATTTGCAAGCCATTCCGGATATTCCACCACTTGCAGGAACCCAGCATTCAACTGCTTAGTAACCTCTTCTTCTACTTTCAAGACCCACTCGGGCTTCATTCTCCTTAGCTTCTGCTTTTTAGGTTTAATTCCTGGCAACAAAGGTAGCTTGTGCTGAACAATGTCTTCGCTCAACCCGGGCATATCTTTGTAGGACCAGGCAAAAACTTCCTTATATTCCTTAAGTAGGTTTATTAATTCATCGCGCTCTTCAGAGGATAGAGTATTTCCAATTCGTATTTCCTGTATTAAATCTTCTGTTCCGATGTTTATAATTTTGATTTCATCTTTAAGAGGCTGGGCTCGGCGCTCCTCCTCTTGTTTGAGCATATGCTGCAATTCAAGGGGAGTTTCGTCGATCCCCTCTTCCTCGTCTGAGGAGGGAGTGTTATCATTATTAAAGTCAGAAGCAAACACAGAGACATACTGAGAATCGGATTTCATTGAATTGAAAGAAATTACATCATTATTCTTGGACTCATCCTGAACAGGCTCAGGATTCATATAGTAAATAAACTCAGAAAACGACTCGCCTGGACTAGGCACTGACACTGATTCAGTTGGCTTGACTAGACTTGACTTAGCCATAAAATAAGATGGAAAAATATCAGAACTCCAGTTGGAAAGATTTTCTGTTGCAGGTGCAATCTGACTCTGAGGTTCAGTAAAGGTAGCATCGCCCTGAATAACCGCCACTAGCACATCTTCACAGTCAGTCTCTTCTTGCTTTTTAGAATGATCTAAAACGGGCAACTCCTGACAAACAACATCAGGCACATCTTCTTCGAACAAAGACCCCAACATATCTGGCTCAAGGCAGACTATCCAATCCTCAACAGTTTTTTCAACACAATATACCGGCGGTTCTGTTTCTGGGAGAGCAAGGCCACTGAATATTTCAAAACCCGGTATCATGATCCCTGTTACTGAGTCATACCATGGTTCAGAAAACCCATAGTATGGAGAAGTCTCACCTTCTTTGATAAAGTGACCATTCATTGATAAGGAATATGGAGTCATCGGGAGTATCCTTCCAGTGCGGCGGATTTCTTCCTTCAATTTCAACAATTCTTTCATGGATTCCTCCTCCTCCTCAGTAGGTATATACCCAAGACCGAAAACTCCAGAGTTTGCTTTGATTGGGCGCCAGTGAGACGCTTTGCTTGGATCATGGCCTAAATTCATACCCGGAAAGTAGTTCATTTTTCTCATCATCTTGGCAACCACAGGACTGATGGCAAAAGGCAAATACAACTCCTCCCGAGAGGCATCTTCATAGGAAATAGCAGTAACATCGAATGCGAAACCATTCAAGTTGTAATCATCTGCTTTTGTAACTGGAAGAATCCGAGTTTCTCCTGTTATCTGCCCTATTTCTGGCTCTTCGTCGCCTCTGACAGTGATCAATTTTCCTTCTTTAATGAACTTCAGTTTTTGATGAAGGGTTGAGGCAACAACACCTTCCTTATGCAACCAGGGTCGTCCTAGAAGTATATTGAACGAGGCCTTGATATCAATAACTTGAAATTCCACTTCAAATTCTTGACCGCCTATAACGATCCTGGTGGTAAGGACTCCGACCACATTTCTGCGGGTATTGTCATATGCGAGGATACCAAGGGTTGATTCGGCAAAATCAGTAGGACCGAAACCCAAGGTAATGGCAGTTCTTAATGGACATACATTCAACGCGGATCCATTATCTACCAGCACAGACGGTACTTTCTTGCCTTCGCAAACAACAGTGACATGAAGAGCTCTAGCATGATTCCGACCTTGAGGAGGCAGCTCCTGGTCTGAGAAACTAATGGCCCTGGTGGCGTGTGTCAGAGCGACAACTTCAGCTAGTTGCTCTGGAGATATTTCTGAGGACACCTGTGTGGTATTCAATTCTTTCAACACAGCCTCTCTGTGTTTCTTCGATGCTATCAACAACCCCCAAACAGATATAACAGCCTGTGTTTTCTTCAATTGCTGCACAACTTCATCGTCCGGGTCTTTCACACATTGCGGCTCCTCTCTTCGAGCCAATGCCCCTGGATTTTCGACTCTCAATTCAGCAGGTTTGAAAATTCTTCCGCCCCTTGTCACATGTCTGACTTCATCCAATTCAGGCTCATCATAAGTGATAATTTGAGGGACTTGTGGCTCATAGGTGATTACCAAGGGAGATACAGACTCCCTCAGGTATGATTCATCACAGAAGATGATTTCGGGTTCAGAAATGGGTTCTAAAGCACATATGAGGGTGAGAGGGTCAAACTCATGATCTCCTATGCTTATGGCATTAACGGCAGCGGGAGGATTAGCATGACCAGGTAGCGGGTTTTGGGTAACATTGGGTCTTGGTTGGAATGCAATGACTTTCTCATCAATAAGTTTCTGGATTCTGAATTTCAAGGCGATGCAATTGTCTGTAAGATGACCAGGACCCCTGTGATACTCACAGTGTAGGTCGGCTCGCCAATTGGCAGGTAAAGGATTGGGGGGAGGCCGGGTGGCAGGTAGGGTTATGCGACCTGAAGCCAGACACTGCTTAAGCACCTCCGAAGATGGAATGGGAAGAGGAGTAAATTCTACCCGGGCTTGTTGCCGAGGTGCGGTCGCGGGTTGAGCATAGTCCATTACTAGAGGTTCCTGGGATTTAGAGGATTGAGCATTGGAACGGGAGATACTACTGACTTGGGCTGGTGGGGATTTTTTGAAATCTCTAGGATTTGGCTTGCTACGGTTGAATACACCTTGAGCCATAGCCTCCTCTATTTGGGTGCCAGCTACGATGAAGTGCTTGAAGTCCGGGTAATATTGTAATGACATGTGATATTGGAGCTGGGGGGAAATATTTTTCATGATTATCTGGACCTGCTCCTCCTCAGACGGGCGCTCCATCATCTGAGCTGCTATTCTCCTCCATCTTTTCACAAAAATCAGAAAAGATTCCCTTGAATCTTGCTTGGTTCTTTCCAAATCCTTTCTAGTGATTTCTGTCCCGTCATCATATTTGAACTGCCTGATGAATTGCTCACCGATATCCTTCCATGTCCTGTAACGAGTCTTGTCCAAGACCATGAACCATCTCCTAGCAACTTTGGTTAGGGAAACTGGGAACAATTGAGCCATTTGCTCAGGAGATAAGCCTTGAGGCTGACACATGATGGTGAACATTTGCAAATGTGTGATTGGACAACCCACACCATCATACTTGTCGAAATCTGGCATTTGGAAATTAGTGGGAAGGCGAATTTCGGGAAATAGAGTAAGATCACTGGGATTGAAACCACCCTGGTCTTGAAATTGGATGTCTTGTACCTTCCTGGTAAGACTTTCTAATTTCTCCATAACAGACTTATCAACCATGGACTGAGCAGGCCTACTACGATCCT
Source organism: Tasmannia lanceolata (assembly GCF_043159265.1). Lineage (NCBI taxonomy): Eukaryota > Viridiplantae > Streptophyta > Magnoliopsida > Canellales > Winteraceae > Tasmannia > Tasmannia lanceolata. The sequence continues at coordinate 29,150,485 of NW_027518690.1, read as the reverse complement.
CGCTGTACTGCTCTTTTTCCAAATCTTCTTCAGTTTTATCAGGAATGGGGGTAAACGCCGGCTTGGCAGGTGCGGCTGAAGTAGCTGTATGGTGCATAGGCTCTTTATCTTTGGATGACGACGGTCCTAACTTCTCAGAAAGTTGAGCCCTGATAACTTGGTTCTCTTCTTTGAGTTCTTGAAGCTGCCGGAGAATCAAGGTGAGAGTATCGGTAATAGCAGCGGGTGGAAGAACATCTTGATTTCCCGCCATTGGCGAGGATGAGGACGGGAAAGAAGGAGATGCTGGGGTTCTCAGAGAAGGTGGCGGGGATACAGATTTCCTCTGCAATCGAGAAGAGACCCGAACCCAAGGAGTAGTAGGGTTAGCTATGGTGTCTACGGCCCTGTAATATTTGAAAGACATATTGTAAAATCATAAAGAAGTAGACACTGATGTATGCATAGACGAAGATAATGAAAAAAAGGTGAACTTTTATTGATAGATCATTAAAGCTTGAGTACATGGTTCGATCTTTCAAAGATAGACTGATGACATTAAGCACTCTTTCTAGACTTCTTCTTCAAACGACAATCCTCCTCAACTGACTCCTTTAAAGGTTTGATGATTCTGGCATCCCAAGCGGACGAAACGGCTTTGACAATCTTGGGCTTGAGATCCTCAGGTGGATAGAAATGACGAAGAGGAGGCACAATGGATTGCTCCCCTCCATACTGACGCTGAATCCTGGTAGGAACATAGAAGGAAGTCCTTTTGAGACCAAGAAGACGAACGTAATTAGCTTCTCCAGTGTTGAAGACAACTTCTTGGATTCCAGGAATTTGCCAATAGATCTGATCTTCTTGGCGAGAACTTAACCATTCAACCCAATCGCCTTTATGATCGAAAGAAACATCATGACGCCATTCACTGAAGGTGTATAACGTATGATCAAAATGCACAGGAGCTGCAATTTTTAGCTTGTGGCATAACTACACCTGAAGTAATGCAGGACATCCTGAGAAGGACCCAACAAAAGATCGAACATAAGAGCCTGGACCTGAGCTGACACGAAGACGAGCCATCTCATCCAATCCATTAAAGGTTTCTGCAAGCATAGTAGGAATTGGATTGGCGCCACGATCCATCTGATCAACGAGGTCTAAGAGAACAGCTGACGCAAAGCGAGAAGGCTGGACAGTGAGGAACCTAGCAAAGGAGCAGAATCTCAGAGCTCGACATCGGGCTTTTTGAATATCAACAGCACCAATATGCCCAACAGGAGGGTAAATGTCAATCAGTTGTTGCATAGACACTCCCTGGTCTTTGATGAAAGAGTTCATGGATTCATCTAGATTATTCATCAAGCGAAGGAACAAAGGACGATAATCCGACACACAAGATGGCTTCACCAGAGGGCCATCCACAGGATATTCCAATAAGGCACACCATTCTTCAAAGGTGGGACATATTTCTTGGTTGCCAAAACGGAAAACATGATGATCGGGATCCCAACACTCTGATGCAGCATAGAGTAATCCCCAATCGAGCTTGATGGTGGCCACGTAACCGAAGAGATTTTTCTCTTGCTCACTTATGGCATAGATATGGGATTCTCTTAATGTACCACGGATCCAATCAAGAATTGTACGAGTAGACATGGTGCCTATAAGTCAGGAGAAAGGATACAGGAATAATCAGGATTACATGAACATGAGATTGGGATGAGTTCCCGCCAGTATAAAGGAAGTATGGATACACGATCGAATCAGATAATAGAAGATTAAAAATCGTACGATCGAGATGAGAGGAGATAGCATAAGATTGCTTTCAACGGATGGATCATGAATGACTAATCCTATGAGATCTTTGGAAATGATGGGATTTATATCCTAACCCCAAAGGGAAAGTTTTTATTCTTCACACATTTTATCAGTGTTACCTAAAGGCATCAACCCTAATCCTAATCTAGCGGAGTGGAGATAGGATCTCAACTCATGACTTTGTTTGTGTATCTAAGGACCGATCGTAGCCATTGGAAGATGGACTACGGCCTAATCTAGACACAAATGGGTAGGATATCTTAAACTAGGCTCACACACGTGATGCATATGTGTTCGTATACTACATGCATGTGTGGGTTAATCTAGGGGTAAGGCCAAGAGTTCCCTTAGCGCGAATCCATGTTCGATATACTGTACCAGTGTCCGGCGTATCAGTACGTGAACAATAGATCCGTTTACGCACCATAAAGGTACTAGGCTAAGGGTGGAATGCTTCTCTAGCACAGAGGCACCAGGTGATGAAATCCCAGTCAACCATGCTAGATAACACTCCGGGTTCCTAAAATAGGATGTGTGTGCATGTGAGATGCAGGGTTTAGATGCAAGTGATGTAAGTGGGTGCAATAAGTTCGCGCAATCTATGATGCCTTCAGGTTTTATTAAATTAAGTTCGAGTAAAATGTGATGAGAAAATAAAATAAGACAAACTAATCTAACAAGTATAGAGTTTTTATGAGCCAGTTAAATTAAATTCAAATGAATTATCTTTTGAAATTTTAATGAAGTTAGGTGGTCCCCAGCAGAGTCGCCAGACTGTGGGACATGATCCCGTGAGAGGGGCGTGGGGCGCGAGCCACCGCGCCTCTCTCTTGGTCTCTCGTACCCACGCGATTGGCGTGTGCATTTTAATATTGATTTGAATTCGTCTTTCCTGTGGACTTGGGATCACTAAGGCAATCCGAATTCCACACGAAAGAGACTGACAGAGTCGCCACCTAGATGTGGGATCTAGGACCCGTAATTAACCAGAAATCTAGACTCGCTACCTGGTTACTAGAATGGAAGGTATGGGGAGTTATCCGCCACATGCACCATTCCTGCCCGATAATCGGTCTTCGATTCCAAAAGTTAACTCTTTTAAATTTATTTTAAATGGCTCATTCAACTCTATGTTAATGTGCGAACTAAGTGACATGCATCCTAGAATCTAATTTCAATGTGAATCCTAGATGTGTATCTTGATTTATTAATTTGTCTGGATTCATTCTAAGTGAAAGTTCTCCTAGAATTCTAATTTCATGGAAAACCCTAACTGATTTGATTAAGTATTTACAAGAAAATTAATATACAAAACACCACAATTTGTTGTGGTGCCGACTCGCGGGTGGTATGCCGTCAGACATCCAAGCTGCCTACGTACCCAAGCCTCACTGGGATCAGAGTCGACGTAGTTCGGTGCACCTAAGCTAAGCTACTTATGCCTAACTCAACTAGGACACCGACTTAAACGGATTTGACTGTTTCAACAGTTTTAAAAGTAGTTATTTAATTCAAGTTGAGGATTTTATTATCTTAGGATTTCATCTAAGATGCTGTATGATTCTTATCTAAATGCAAGTTGTTCCTTAGACTAATGCAGGTTTGCCTACATCCTAGTTTACTAGGCTTGTCTTAAGGAAAGATTGGGTGACTAGTGTAACTAGACCTATGGTACGGTTGCTATTCATAGCAAGTGTCCGTGATGAGGCTGAACTCCTAACTCTAGGACTTCCTAAAACCTACAACGTGACGTGAGTGTTCTTAAGGGGCTCTAAAGGATCCTACGATGGGAGACCGCAATCCAACGGTTCCAAAGACATGGATTAAATCAATTCAGTTTGTTGAAATGAAAGATTTTCAGTTCTTTAAAAGGTTTCTGATTCCTAACATCTAAGGAATACCAAAGGCTCTAAGGCTTGATAAAATTCATGCTTAGATCGCATTCATGAAAGGGAATCGTGCGCTCTCACCTCGCACAATTTAACATCTAAGTTATAGTACGTTATTGCCTGGCATGTTTCTCAGGATTTCCGTGGACAGTAGACCTCGGAGCCAATATCGTACTATAATTTACATGCTCAAATTGTCAATGATTGATCACAATTAGTATACGATTTTGAATGCGATTTCAGCCATTAAACTATCACAGCATCAGGATTTTACAAAGGAAATCAGGGATTCCTAAGGTTTCTATTTTGATAATTTAATGATTGAATAGGTGATGGAATATTATGATCTGGAAATTTTTAAAACAATTTGATTTTAATTCAATTTACTCAAGGATTTTAAAAGGTTTCAATTCAGATTGTAGATTTACGTATCAACATATAACAAATCTTTTCAGAACAAGATGAAATTTTTACAGTAACTTCTCCTTAATTATACAAGATTATTATAAAAATTTCATAGATTTTAAATGTGTTTTGCTATTAGTTTTTCAATGTTGAAAGTTTCTGTCCAGATTGTAAATTAACACAGTAACGTATAGCAAATCAATTCAAAACAATATGAAATTTCTATAGTATGTTTATTACAATAAGGAAGGATTACTGTAAAAGTTTCATAAATTTTAAGAATGCTTTACTATTAATTTACGATTTTACAAATATCCATCCAGATTATGAATTAACAAAGAAACACATAGTAAATCAAATCCAAATCAGTTTAAACTTTATGAAAACATGTAATTCCAGTGGTAATTATCAAACAAATATTTTCAGAAGTTTTCATTGCCATTTACTATTTTTATCAGATTTAATACAGCATGCATGATTTTACGTAAAAAATCATAAACAAATATCCAACAATAACTAAAAATCTTGAAAAATTCACGGGAGATTAGATTAGATTCAATTTGCATCTTATCCAAATTTCACTTTTGAAAACATTATAGAGTTTTTGAAAATTGGTTTTTTCCAAAAATACCCCTAGAGTTAAATGAATTTTTAAACCCTTTAAATCAAATCAAGAATTCATAAAACAATTCGTACTGATTCAAAATCTTACAATTATGTTATGTTTAAATTTTCATTGATTTTGGATCTGTGTTGACATCTTCTTAAATTCAATCTTTAGAATTTTACCCCTTTGAGGGTAAAGTTCAAAAGGTCAAATCACGGTCAAAACGAAGTCAAAATTCTTCGAAATTCCAGATTTCTACACTTCTTAATGTGCAAAACACTCAGAGATTGAAAAAAAACCAATTTTGAATAAAAAAATAAAAAATAAAAATAAAAATAAAAATAAATCATAAATTCAATCCTAGCATGCTTCTAGTTTAAGATATATGAAAGAGGGTTTTGGAATACCAACCTTGCTAGCTCTCCTTGTCTCTAGGGTAAGTAATCCTCGGATATATGCTTTGTCTTACCCTTTCAATTAGCAAAGAAAACCCCAAAAAAAATCGCTGCCGCTGATCCGTTCCGCCGTCTTTCACTTTCTCTTAGAGGGAAGGATTGGGAGGTGATTGGGAGAGATAATGGAAGAAGAATATATTAGGGAAAGGGATTTAGGGAGTGATTGGAAGGGATAATGGAAGATCAAGAGATAATGGAAGATAAATCTATTTTTTTTCCTCCCCTCTTATGGATGGGAAGGGAGATATATATAGGGAGAGAAAGAGAGAGAGAGAGATATGTTGGTGGAGAGCTCATCATGTTGTCCCTCTTAGTGGAGAATCCATCATTATTGTTCTTAGTGGAGGGCCCATCATGTTTCTTAGTGGAGAATCCATCATTATTGTTCTTAGTGGAGGGCCCATCATGTTTCTTAGTGGAGAGCCCATTATTATTGCTCTTAGTGGAGGGCCCATCATGTTTCTTAGTGGAGAATCCATCATTATTGTTCTTAGTGGAGGGCCCATCATGTTTCTTAGTGGAGAGTCCATCATTATTGCTCTTAGTGGAGGGCCCATCATGTTGTCTTAGTGGAGAGCTACCATCATTGCTCTTCATAAGAGGCCTCACAAGAGGCCCCACTGAGGCCCCACAACGCGGGCCCCACAACGTGGGCCCCACAATGTGGGCCCCCGGTTGATTCGATTTTAAACAAATGTTCAATGCGGGCCCACCAAACGGGTACAAATTCTCCCTTGCTCGGATTCTCACGAATAACCCTTCTCCGCACTTTAGCGGAAAAAATCAGAACATTGCAGAAATGACCAGAAAGATTTGAGAAAGCGTAAGGGACGAACACCGGAATAAAAAACACTGAAAAATTGACAGTGAAACCCTAATTTCTTTTTTAATCAAAGCAGAGCAAAATGGGGTGTCTACATGAAGACTTGAAGAATCCATTGAAGATCAAGTTATATTATATTGTATTAAGATCCAATCTTAGTTTTAGATTTGAAAGGCATAATTAAGTAAATAAACACACAGCCTAAAAATATAAGTGATTGTATTTGTGGAGTTCCAACACCTTGGAACCCTCATAGCAATCCCATCTTGGTGTTAAGTTGGAAGCCCAAAAACAGAAATGAAAATCTGCTCAGACATAGGCTTCTCGGAACTCCGAGAAATGGTCCAGTGACATTTTTTTCATCTTCTGTTTGAATTCCCGGAACTCCGAGATTTTTTCTCGGAACTCCGAGAACACTACAACGGTCGGAAAAAAGGCCGTTGGGAATTTTGCTGGAATTACCACGATGCCATTGAACGGTCATATTTTGGTTTTCCTATATATATGGGCATTCCAAACATTACAGTCATCAATCCTAACACTCTAAAAACCTACTTGAACATCCTTAGAGTGAATCAAACTTGTTTATGCCTCTCATCATCTAAGATTAGGATTCGGATCTATAGGCTATATTTGTACATCTTCTGCAAAGTTGTAAACCCTTGTGAGGGATTTTTGTTCTTTCTTTCTTATTCAAGAAATTGTATTCGGGCGAGTGTTGGGAGAAGCGTAGCCCACTCTCCGTGGTGAGGATTGCCACCAAGGTTAAAGGTGATCGGAATTTGTAATCGGCACCGATCTTCGCCGAAGTTAAGAAGATCTCAGTGAAGCCATCAACGGGTCTTTGTTGGTGGAGTGGAGTAGGCCTCGTGTTTTGAAGACCGAACCACTTTAAATCTCGGGTGCACTCTCTCTTGAACTCTAGCTCTTTACTTTGCATTGCACCTCTAGATTTAACTTGTGTGCTTGAATTTCATTTTGATCTCTTAATTTCTAATTTAGGTTTGAGTTTTCAAAAGATTAAAACTTGTTAGAAACCTAATTAATTCTCACTCCTCATAGTTGCCGTACTAGGGACCACCCTTGGAATTTCACTTGGTATCAGAGCAAAGGCTCTTAAAAGATTTTCTTTTCTATAAATCTTTGGAAAATTTTTCTTTAAAAATTTCAACAAGGGAAAGATCATAAGATCTTTGGCAACTTTCTAATTGTGAAATGGCGGATAGAAATGGAACCGGACTTCCTGAGGGCCATTCCACAACTAGACCTCCTTTCTTTAATGGGTCCAACTATGGACATTGGAAGACAAGGATGCGCATCTATCTTCTTTCGATAGATGTGGAACTTTGGCATATTGTTGAAAATGGATACATTTTGCCTTCCACACCATTTGAAGAATGGAATACGGTAGAAAAAAGGCATGCAAATTTAAATTACAAAGCTATAAATTCTTTGTTTTGCGCCTTATCTACGGAGGAGTTTCATCGAGTTGCTCTTTTTGATTCCGCCCAGATTATTTGGGATACACTTGCCGTTACCCATGAGGGAACATCACAAGTTAAAGATTCCAAAATAAACTTGTTAAAGAGCAAATATGAAATGTTTAGAATGGATCAAAATGAAAGCATTTCCGAAATGTATACCCGTTTTTCTAAAATTTCTAATGAATTAGCAAATCTTGGTAAATCTTATCCTACTGATGAGCTTGTGAGTAAGTTGCTTAGGTCTCTTCCTCCATATTGGGATCCAAAGGTAACCGCCATATAAGAATCAAAGAATCTCAAGACGCTAACCATGGAGGAGCTTGTAGGATCTCTCATCACCCATGAGATGCTCCTCACTAGCCGACGAGAGGAGAAGAAGCCGAAAAAGAAAGAGAAAGAGAGTCGATCTCTAGCTCTAAAAGCCTTCAAAGCAAACTCATCATCCTCTAGCGAGGCGGATAGCGATGAAGAAGAAGCTTTAAGGAAATTTAAAAGCTTATGGAGAAAGAAACATAAAAAGGATAAAACGAAGAAGAAAGAAGAAAGTGAAGTAGAAGGAGGAATAAGGTTCTATAATTGCAAGAAGGCCGGACACAAAAGACCGGATTGTCCACTTCTCAAGTCATCTTCCTCAAAATACAAGGGAAAGAAGGAATGGAAGAAACATAAAGCTCTTGCCGCCGGATGGGATGCTACTAGCACCTCGGGAAAGAGTTCAAGCGAAGGGGAAGAAAAGAAAGATGATCTTTGCTTCATGGCACTCACCCATGAAGACGAGGTAAACTCTAACCCTTCATGTTATTCATCTAGTAGTGATAGTGAAAAAATATCATATGATGAATTGTGCTCAACCTTGCACTCTCAAATTTCTAAAAATAAAGTTCAAAAGAAATCCATTTCAAAATTAGAAAATGAACTTAATTTTTTGAAAAATGAATTTTCTTCCAAATCTCAAATACAACTTGAAAATTTTAAACTTGAGATTGAAACCCTTAAGGGTTCTTTGGATGAGAAATCTTGCCAAATTGCAAAACTCCAAGATGTGGCAAGCTCTTCCAAATCTTATGAAGATGAATTTAATGATTTTCTAAATCAAATAACCCATCTTCATAATGAAAATGAAAGGTTAAGATTATGTCTCCATGGATTCTTAAATGGTGACAAAATTATTGACATAATCTTAAGGAAGACTAGTCAAAGACCTAAACATGCATATGATAGGACTAGCGTATCTAACCCTCATGTTAGATGCCATTATTGTGGAATAAATGGTCATTACCAATTCCAATGTGCATCTAAGATTAGGGATTATGATGGAACCAAGAAATCTTGGGTTCCCAAAGCCCCCATATGATTTTCATCATATGTGCTTAGATTAGGGGCATGTTCTAAAATTGAATATTTTTCTATGGATAATTAAAATATCCCCTCTTATGTTGAATAAAAATTCTAAATAGGGGGAGTTCTAGGTTTGTCTTTTTCCTTGAAAAAGGGGGAGCTTTAAATTGAATATTTCATCCCTTTGTTTCTCTTTTACCCCAATCTTTTTGATTGATGCCAAAGGGGGAGAGAATTCTTGTGTAAGGAAAATATATGTGCTTTTTATTGGAAAATCTCTTGTGCTTGTCATCATAAAAAATGGGGAGATTGTAAGCCCAATGGTTTTCACCTTGGCATTCCCATCTTATTTTGATGATTCCAATACACAAGTGATTTATGATCACTAATGTGTTTGATTGTCTAAGTTGTAGATCACATTGGTGCTAAGACAACATTGCTTGGATTGAGGCCAAGAAGCACTCATTGGACCACTTCATGAAGGCCAAAGACATCAAAATCCAAGACAAATGAAGACTTGAAGAATCCATTGAAGATCAAGTTATATTAGATTGTATTAAGATCCAATCTTAGTTTTAGATTTGGAAGGCATAATTAAGTAAATAAACACACACCCTAAAAATATAAGTGATTGTATTTGTGGAGTTCCAACACCTTGGAACCCTCATAGCAATCCCATCTTGGTGTTAAGTTGGAAGCCCAAAAACAGAAATGAAAATCTGCTCAGACATAGGCTTCTCGGAACTCCGAGAGTTATTCTCGGAACTCTAAGAAATGGTCCAGTGACATTTTTTTCATCTTCTGTTTGAATTCCCAGAACTCCGAGATTTTTTCTCGGAACTCCGAGAAATATTCTCGGAACTCCGAGAACACTACAACGGTCGGAAAAAAGGCCGTTGGGAATTTTGCTGGAATTACCACGATGCCATTGAACGGTCATATTTTGGTTTTCCTATATATATGGGCATTCCAAACATTACAATCATCAATCCTAACACTCTAAAAACCTACTTGAACATCCTTAGAGTGAATCAAACTTGTTTATGCCTCTCATCATCTAAGATTAGGATTCGGATCTATAGGCTATATTTGTACATCTTCTGCAAAGTTGTAAACCCTTGTGAGGGATTTTTGTTCTTTCTTTCTTATTCAAGAAATTGTATTCGGGCGAGTGTTGGGAGAAGCGTAGCCCACTCTCCGTGGTGAGGATTGCCACCAAGGTTAAAGGTGATAAGAATTTGTAATCGGCACCGATCTTCGCCGAAGTTAAGAAGATCTCTTAGTGAAGCCATCAACGGGTCTTTGTTGGTGGAGTGGAGTAGGCCTCGCGTTTTGAGGACCGAACCACTTTAAATCTCGGGTGCACTCTCTCTTGAACTCTAGCTCTTTACTTTGCATTGCACCTCTAGATTTAACTTGTGTGCTTGAATTTCATTTTGATCTCTTAATTTCCAATTTAGGTTTGAGTTTTCAAAAGATTAAAACTTGTTAGAAACCTAATTAATTCTCACTCCTCATAGTTGCCGTACTAGGGACCACCCTTGGAATTTCATCATTTTTGCCGGAATGTGACCCATTTCTGAGTTCCGCCGCCAACTTTCTTTCCATCATTTCCGGTGCCGACACCAAAGTTTCGTTGAAAACTTGACGATTGCGATCTCGCCCAACACAGGTAATGCCTCCTCCGTTGTTTATATCAGTGATAATATGCCTCGGAGGATTACATGAAATTTGGTCATTGTATCTCAATTAGTCTCCAGAAATAATTCCTTGTCATTGGAATTTTGGAGGTTGGGAAGAAATTGATCTCAAGGGGCTTCTACCTGCTGATACCTTGTTTAAAATGATTCACCTGATGCTATAATCATGGACTATGCTGCTAATGTTTTATGTCATTGAATTAATTGCAAGAAGAGTACTTCGTACCAAGAATGATTGTTGTATGTAATGGGTCCCAAATGCATGCACACAGGTTTTTTGTTGAATGATTCTAAAGGAGAAGATGAAATGTTGACCTTGTTCTTTGTTCAAACATCCCTTTAGTGTTGAGTTTTTGAGTTGTACATTCGGATAGCCTAATGATCAGTCCTTGGCCCATAAATTCAATTTTTGAAGCCCAAAATGAATGGTAGCTTAGACCTCTATTTCCTCGATTCATTTCTCCTGTAACTTAGCTACAAGGTTGGGGTCTGCAAACTTGTCTCCTTTTGGAGCTCAGATTATTATCCCTAACTTCTCCAGTTGTGTCTCGTGTACAGCGGGAAATTTGTTTACTTACCTTAGACTCAGGGTTTGGGTCACCAAGATGCTAAAAGGAATATGGACAAGTCACTCAATATCCAAGCTATATTGTCCCAACTAAAGATATTCATCAGTTGTTCTAATGTATTCATGGTTTTCTCCTTTCATGTCTTGTCCCTTTGCAAACCAATTCGAGTCATTTCACAATGGCTTCACATAGTTCACTCCTCTGGGTGTCATGTTCTGATGGTCGTATTAATTTGATCAATCTTCCTTTAACAAGTTAGCATGCTTATAATGTGGCAGTTCTCATGCCTATCTTTACAAGATAATATGATGAGTTGGAACAGAGCATAACTCATAATAAGGCTAGTGACCATCATTTCTTATACATTTCAATTCCCTTCTTGGTTCTACGCAGTTTAATCCCATGCATGCTGGAATTATAAATCATCTTTAAATGTGAGTTGCTATCTGTTCTTGAACGTTTGAAATCAGCCCTGTACATGTATGGTCGAGTTGTTGCATGTCAAATGTTTTCATACTTGCCTTATATACTAGCTACTCCAGCATGCTCTCTTTGAATTCTTCATTTGTACCTCATGGCCCCTCTGCCCTGTTTGCAGCCCTCTCTATCCCCTCTCTCTGCCAATTTGGCTTCCTGTGAATATATACAATAGAATCTGGTAGTTGGGATAGAAATGGGTTTACTTACATTGTGTGGATGGGTTGAAGGTCTTATGATTACCTCCAATTATTTTGCCTTCACTATATCTCACAAAATTGATCGAGGTAGAGTTGTGTTGTAGTTCCCAAAAGTATGGTTGAGCGGATCCCATTTTGCCCATGAGGGGTCTACTTGTTTAGCAGGTTGGTTAGAAATGATGTCAGTCCAACTTGGTATTGGCTAGTACATGGTCAAGCTTTTGTAGTCCCTTCTCTTCTATCCGTCCTGTAAAAGTCTTTAGGAGAACCATAGTCATGCCTTAGGCGATCTTTTGGACATTAAGGTATAATTTGCACCAGGAAGTCTTTTCTTTCATGTTACTGTAGATTTTATGCTTTTGCTTGTCCCCCATATATCAAAAAAATTATAATGCTTTGGGTAAGATATAGGTCAAGGTGAAAATGGAGTATCTTTATCTTCTCTTCTATTCTTATCGGTTTTAAGTTTTGGTTCCGTTCTTCAGGACTTTCGTTTGGTTTTCAAAGTTTTGCTAGGTAATGACGGAATATTTCTTGAGCCAACCCCTTACCCTTCCTTTCCTTTTGTCTCATCTTAAGATCTCCACAAGGTTAAGGGCTTCCTCTTCTTCGAGATCAGCGTTTCCTACAGGGTTTAGGGGCTTCCTCTTCTTCGAGATCATCATTTCCTACAGGGTTTATGGGTATTCTTACTCTTTCGGGTTTATTCTTCACGTTCCTTGGGATTCTCTTTGCATTTCAGGATCCCATCAATTTTGAGAACACTTCCTTGGGTTAGGCGACGATGGACAACGACCTCCTGAGCCAAAACCCCCTTTTTCAATCAAAAGGGATAAAAAATCCAAAACAACAAAAATCCAAAACCAACAAAAAACGTAAAAAACACTCAAAGCGTATTTCGAAAAGCTATTTCGAACTACGTTGGCTTGATCCTTTTCCACATGATACGTAGGTGTGGGACCCGATCCCGCGAGAGGGTCGCGAGCGCGCGAGGCGCCACGCTCTCTCTTGGTCTCTCATACCTACGCGAATGGCGTGTGCTTTTTATTAATTATTTTAATTACCCAACCAAGCAAGCAGCAACCAAGCCATAGGGTGCAAACAAACGTGCAACCTAGATGAGGGATCTAGGACCCATAATTGACCAGAAATCTAGACTCGTTACATGGTTACGAGAATGGAAGGTATGGGGAGTTACCACCACATGCACCATTCCTACTCGATAATCGGTCTTCAATTCCAAAAGGTAACTCTTTTGAATTTCTTTTAAATTGCTCATTTAACTCTATATTAATGTGCGAACCACATGACATGCATTCTAAGATCTAATTTCAGTGTAATTCCTAAATGTGTATCTTGATTTTCTTAATTTGTTTGAATTCAATCTAAGTGAAAGTTCTCCTAAAATTCTAATTTCATGGAAAGTTCTAAGTAATTTAATTACTTTAATTTAAGGATTAATATACAAAACCCCACCACTTACGTGTGGAGCCGACTCGGGCTTGGTATGCCACTCAAGTATCCAAGTTGCCTACGTATCCCAGCCTCACTGGAATCAGAGTCGATCGTAGTTCGGTGCACCTACACTAAGCTATTTATGCCTAACTTATCTAGGACACCGATCTAAACTGGTTTGACTATTTCAACAGTTTTAAGAGAAATTATTTAGTTCAAGTTGAGTAGATTTTATTATCCTAAGACTCCATCTAAGAAGTTATATGGTCCTATCTAAGTGCAAGACATCCCTTTGACTAATGCAGGTGAACCTACATCCTAGGTAACTAGGCTTGTCTTATGGGAAAAATGGGTGACTAGTGTAACTAGATCTATTGGCATGGTTGCTATCCATAGCAAACGATCGTGATGAGGCTGGACTCCTAACTCTAGGATTCCCTAAAACCTAGGACACAATGAGACGTAAGTGTTCCTAAGGGGCCCTAAAGGTTCCTACGATAGGAGACCGTAATCCAACGGCTCCTTAGACCCGGAATGAGTTAATTCGATTTGTTAAACTTAATGATTTTTTATTTTTGAGAATTTTCGATTCCTAAACATCTAAGGAATACCAAAGGCTCTATGGTTCGCAAGTTTCGTCCTCGAATCGCAACCATGGAAGGGAATCGTGCTCTCAACACTTGTATAATTTAGCACGTAAATTGTAGTATCTTATTGCCAGACATATTTCTCAGGATTTCCGTGGATAGTGGACCTCGGAGCCAATATCATACTATAATTTACACACTCCAATTATGCAGGATTAATCGCAATTAGGATACAATTACGGCTACGATCTCGGCAATTAGACTATTGCGGTATAGCGCATTTACAATGGAAATCTATGAATCCTAAGGTTTCTGTTTCAAACAAGTTAGGCATTAAATTCATGATGTAAAGTTAAGAATTTTTTGAGGTTTTTACTGACTTTTGTGTTGATTTTCTATTAAATTATGATTTATTAACATTAAGACCAGATTGCTAGGATTAGACAGAAACCATAAGCAATCAAACCCCAAATCAGATGAAACTTTTCTAGTAATAAGATATGGATGATTGGGGCTTACTGGAAAATTTTTATGAATTATCATTAAGATTTGATAACCATTTCCGATTTTCTAAAACTTAAATCAGATTATAGATTAACACAGAAACTTATAGCATATCAATTTCAAATTAATTCAAACTTTCACAAAATAGATATCTAGATTATTATAGTTTATTGGAAAACGTATATGAATTTACATTAAGATTTGATATCAATTTCCAATTTCTCAAAATTCAAATCAGTTCATAGATTAACACAGTAACTTATGGCATATCAATTTCAAATTAACCCAAACTTTGAAAGAATAAAGATAATCATGAGATTAGACTACGGTATGACTTTCATGGACTTTTTTTACGATTTGATGTCAATTGAAATTCACACAAAAATCGGATGAAACCAAAGAATTACTTAAAAAGCAAACCTAATAGTATCCTAAAATCAAATAAAAAATTCCAGTAGATATATAATAGATTATAAAAGTTTCTATCAAAATTTCAAAACTTAAAAATTAAATCTCTTCCATAAAAGCGATTTTTAAATAGAAAAGGGGAATTTGTTTCCTAGGAATTTAAACCCATTTATTAAAATAAATTACAAAACCATATTAAAACTCTGCAAAACCAATTGAAAATTTTTATCTAACATTTCAGTAACCAAAGTTACTGGTTTGTAAAGAAAATTTTCAAAAATTTACTAATTTAATACGAAAACGAATTACGGCACGTAGAACGAAGAAGCGATTAGAAAACAAATAAAAAAACCTTTTTTTGAAAAAATAATTTCATGAGAAATTCAATTTATTATTTGAAAATTAATTCAGCAGAGTTTCATCAATTTGTAAAATATTTTGATATTTATTAAAAATGGCCGAAATTTAAAATAATTCAAAAATGGATTAAAAAAATTCAAAAAAGTTCGAAATTATTTGGGTGTTCTGGAAATCAAAACATTGGTTTGGAAACAAGATTTCACAAATTTTGGACATGGTTTGATATACGTTTGGATTCGTTCATCAAGAAATCACCCCTTTCGGGGTTGTTGTTTGAAAAATAGAATAAAAATTAAGACGGCCAAATCGCGATTGGAAATTAAGTTTCCAGTAATATTTTATTTTATAGAAATCCCAAAAAATATCATTTTTTAAGAAACCCACGTTTTCTAACACTTGCTTTGATAATCCGATTTAAATCCATATTGAATAAAAAACGAAAGAAAATCATTATTAAATGGAGGAAATTTAATTTTTTGGTGAAATTTGGAATTTTGAAAACTTATAATCTATATTAATACATACTGGAATTTCAAGAAAAAATTCATTGATTTAATCTATCAAAAGTAAAACCCTAGTATGCTTTTCTACTTTTGATATTACAAAGATAAAGATCATACTGTTGATCGCGCTCCTTGTCTCTAGGATGCGTAGATCCGAGGTATACGCTTTGTCGCACCCTTTTATATGATGAAGAAGACCCAAAGAATACCCCAAAGATCGTTGATGTGTGATTTGTTGAAGAAGGTAAGGGATTTTAAGAATCCCTTTTGTGAAGAACCCTTGAGAGATATGAACACAGTTCAAGAGAGAAGAGGTTTTTTTTTTTTTTTTCTTGAGAGGAGAGAGAAAAATGACGAATTTGGATTTTTTTCAATCTTTTCTAGGATTGTTTGCTTTGATTTTTATACAAAAAAAGCTAGGGTTAAGAGAGAAATAGTAATTTCAAATGTGAGAGCTCCCTTTTTGGCTTGTTTCCAATTTTCTCCTCTTCCTTTCTTTCTTTCTTGTTTCCAAATTGGATTTCATTCCAATCTTAATTTTTTGTCAATCAACACATGCTATTCTCATTCCACATTGCTTCTTTGGAAGAAAACCTTTTTAAGCAATCATTCATCTTTTCCTTCTTTCCTTCCTTTCATTTTTTATTCTTTTTATTTTTCTTTTAACAAATATGATGTCACCATTGTGACATCATCAAGGTTGGATGCTCAACTCATGTGGGTCAACCATGTGGGCCGCCTACCATGGTGGTTGACTCATATGGGTGAACCCACATGAGCTCCATCTTTGCGAGCTTTAGCCCAATGGGCCATTTCACACCGGTTTCGGGTTTTTCCGTAAAAAATCAATAAAATCTTTCTAAATTCAATATTCTATATATGGACCGAACCCATTTGACATTTATGGTGCATCCTTCACACATGATCTGACCATCTTTTTTAGGAAATAACTTTTCGAACCAAAATGCCCCATTTGACTGTTAGACTTCCAAATGTGACCAAAATACCCTCAGATTGGTTCACCCCTAAAGGGAAAAAATAAAAATGGAAAGTCTTTGTGGTCAAACTTCAAAAATAGAAACTTTTAAAATTGGGACTTTTCGGTGAGCAATATTAAACGAGATCATATGGTATCCCCTGAAAATACCCAAAATGCCCTCAACACTTGAATTTCCAAATTAAAGCGAAACTCCTGAGAAATTCTAAATTTAGCAGGTTTTTCAAAATTCAGGAAATCATTCATAATCTCTCAGACATATTTCGGGGATCAAAAGAATTACACAGGAAAAGACCAAATTACCCCGAGGTGCTAGAATTTGGCGAGACTAGGGAAAACCCTTAGAAATTCTAAAAATAGCAGATTTTTAAAAATTTATAAACGGAGTCAAGATTTCTTAGACACAACTTAGGAACCAAATATGACATTTTGGAAATGTCTAAAATACCCCCGAAGTACAAGACTAAGAGAAGATTTTGAGAGATCTAAATTTAGTAGGTTTCCCAAATCTTACGAAATTACTCCTAACCCATCAGCCGTACCCTCGAGATGGTTTTGGACATATGAGAAATGATTGAAATATCCATAAGATGATGAAAATGTGGAAGCCCCATGAGTTTCTAAAAATAGCAGCTTTTTCAAAATTTGTAAAATCACTCAAGATTTCTCAAATATAACTCGGGGGTCAAACGAGACACATGGGGAATGACCAAAATACCCATGCAGTGGAAAATAGACAAAAATGAGGGAAACCCTGAAAATTCTAAAAATAGCAGGTTTTTTCATTTGCTTGGAAACTTGAACTTTCATCTTCTAGAGGCCAAAGGAACCCCCTAGTGACTTTCAGGATCGCGAATTAACTTCAAAACTCACATAATAAAATGAAATCTACCCTAAAATGTATGGATGCCTAATCTAATGCTGAATACGGATTCAAAACTCGATGACACTACCGAACCTTTTGCTTTTTAAAGCGTAGCAAAATGGGGGTGTCTACAGATGGCCCTCTTTGGTAGGGGCGACGTAGTCATCGAATACCAAATCAAAAAGTGACAGAACCATTTTGCGTAGCTTTAATCAACAATGGATTCACTGGACAATGTATCCTAACCTAATGCAAGACCCTAGATGAAGTCCTAGAACATAATCAAGATCATTTACTCTAAACATCGTAACTTGGTGGTTCAGAATAATAAAGAACCGGATTCAATCTGGGTGTAAAAAATCATGCAACCTAGACGTGGTGCCGTTTTCAAACGGGCAACGACGGAAGGAGGCACCGTTCCCTGAACGGGCTCAGAGAAATCAGAGAATTAGCCTATTCGCGAGTGAGATGGGGGCTAATGGATTTAAGATCGGATTTGACAATTGAGAATGAGACTGGAAACGACAATTTAAAAACTTGAGGACTCGATTACCGGAGAATTAGAGGCTTAAGGACTTGAGAACCGGAGAACTGAGAAACTGAATAATCAAACAATGGGTGGACTAGAGAATTGGAAGACTAGATAACTTGAAACTGGAGAATTGAAGATTTGATGAACTGAAGAATTGAAAAACTAGAGAAGTAGAAAATTTAGGGACTGGATATTTGTAGAGCTGAAAATTGGAGAACTGGATGATTAAGGGACTCAATAGTCGGATAATTGTAGAATTAAATAACTGAGAAATTAAAGAGCTAGTTCACTCGGAATTGTAGAACTTAATTACTGGAAAACTGGAGAGTCAAAAATTAATAATTGGTGAACTGGGGATTAGATTGGATTGACATTTTGATTGATTGATTCAATTGGGATTGGAATTTGATCACTGGATGTTAGGACTGGAAACTGGAATCTTGATCTAAACATCGGGAACCGGGAATCTAGAACGAAGACATACCGAATACTAGAATTAGAGTACTGAAACACTGGATTTTTGGACACTGGAACTGGGTGTTGGAATTGGAGTGTCGAAATACTGGGAACAGGAATATTGGATTTGATGGCTTTACATTGTCACTGGAATACTGGTGATAGGGATACTAGACACTAGAACTGTGATACTGGAATATTGGATACTGGAACTGGAGACTAGAACTGGCATAGTGAAATACTGGAATACTGGAATTGAAACTTGATACTGGATGCTGGAACTTGAATACTGGAATTGAAACTGAATACTGGATGCTGGAACTGGAATACTGAAATTGAAACTGAATACTGGATGCTGGAACTGGAATACTAGAATACTGGATATTGGAACTGGAATACTAGAATACTGGATACTGGAACTGGAATATTGGAATACTGGAACTGGAACTGAAATACTGGAATACTAGATGCTGCAATACTGGAATACTAGAATACTGGATACTGGAACTAGAATATTGGAATACTGGATATTGGATTCTTCTTTTGACAAGTACAGAGAAAGTCTCACTAGCTCAACCACCATTGCATCCAAGGCTCTTCCAAGCTTATGGTGCCTTTCTAGGGTACGATCTTCTTATGGGAACTGGGCTTACTGATGTTTATGCTTCTGGACTCTTTCTGAATTGATTTTTGCTTAAATTAGATCATTTTCACTTGATTCCTGAAGTCCTTCCCTCAGGATTAGCATGACTCCGGCGTAGTTATAGGGAGCTACCTACACCAGGCTTCTTTCACCAAGACAGTCGCAACATTTGACTAACTAGACAATGATCGACTCTACCCAAAAGGGAAAAATGGTAAAGATACTATTTGAGGAATGGGAAGTTTCTGAAAGAATGAGCTAAAACGAACATGAATGGATTGACTGGACTGATACAGAATGATGCTCCTGACTTAATTAACATTTTGTTTGGTAAGTCTAGCCTTTCAAAGAGTAGTTTCTCAATCGATAAACACTGGACTTCTTCTTTAAAATGGCAAAGCCTCAAGGAGTTGATTTACAACTCATTCGATTGCTTGGTTTCAATGCCCCAATTTCTAGGATGACACTTGAACTCGCTTGAACTTATTTTTGCTCTTCAGTCTTAATACCGGCTATAGCATTCTTATAATGATTCTCTTACTGTGACCAAGTCACCTTTTTAGGATTTTTAACTTGGCGGACCATGTTAGCCTTAACTTTTGCCTGAATCGTCCTTTAAGATTCTGAACTCAGCAGGCTATCCCCTTAGCTTTTGCCTAAGCCGCCCTTTCGGGTTTTCAACTTAGCAGGGGAATGATCTTAAATTTTGCCTAGACCACCCTTTCAGGTTTTCAGTCTAGTAGATCTTCAAACTCCTTTCTTTTTTTTTCTTTTGCACTTTTTGTGTTTCGGGACCTAGATCATTAATTCTGGACACCGGAAGAACTTTATAGGTAGGATAGGGCTTTTCAAAGAATGGCTTAAGGTTCAACAAAGATTTCGACCGAACCTGTGAACATGTTGCCTACGTATCCCAGGGTAGGAATCAGGTCGTGCGTAGTTCAGAGCGAATGCCTCTAGTTTGAAGATAAATTGTTTAAAGGTTAATTGATTTTTCTTTTCTTCTTTCTTTCTGGAATGATTGACTTTTCTTCTTTTGGAACTTGTCCCTCTCTTTTTTTTTGAACGATTGAATTTCTTTTCTTTTTTGAATCGACCGAACTCGGTTTAACCGAGCTGCCTACGTACCCCAGTGTAAGGATCAGGTTTAGCGTAGTTCCAGGCGGATGCCCCTAGTTTGATGGATTTTCAAGGAAATTTCATTCAGGCTCGAAGGGTTTGCAAACCAGTATTCTTTTGACGCTGGGTTATGATTTTGTGATTTATTCGGCCAAAGGATGCCTTCCGATGTTCAGATTGGGAATCGATCTAAGTTACTAGAGTCCCTCTGGTACTGATTATTTATTTATTTATTATTTTTTCACGGAGTTTGACGCCATTTCCCCGTAAGAGATAATGATTCTTCTTCCTTCTGGATATTGATAAGTAATTTGACTTTGAGAGTGCATACTGGTTTTTGGACATCATTTCATCCTTGAATCAGTGGCTCTTGATATTTTGATGATCGCTCTGAGATGATTGCTCTTGCACTTTTCATATTGAATTTGATGGCTTTACATTGTCACTGGTGAAACCTGTGACCCGGGCCATTGACTGGAGATATGGAAGTTGTTTCGAATCCATGCCCCTTGTATAGCATGTGATATTCACTTCATTATTTCTTGAACCTTCTATCTGGGTCTTTCTCCTGGCATTAATGGTAGCGCTTACTGGACCATCTCTTTATTCTCGAAATGGGTTTATCAATTCCTCACACTCTAATGTATTTCCAATAGGCGTTCACTGAATCAAAGTTTCAGTGCCAATGTTTATCATTTCAATTTTCTCTTTGAGAGGCTGAGCTCGGCGCTCCTCCTCTTGTTTGAGCATATGCTGCAACTCAAGAGGAGTTTCGTCGGCATCTTCTTTCTCTTTCGAGGAGGGAGTATTATTCTCATTGTTTATTAAAGTCAGAAGCACACGTTGGAATGTATAGAGAAAGCAAGTTTCATTGAATTGAATATGACTACATCTGATAAGACTTATCCTGAACAGACTCAGGCTTTACATTATTGACTCAAAAATAAAAGTAAGAAAAGACTCAACTGGACTAGAAATTTATTCAAACTTTTAGAAGATTGCACTCGATAACTGGACTCGACATCGTGACTGGACTTAATTAAAATAACAAAGGGACTAAGACTGCTACAACTGTCCGGCTTTGGAGGCTCGGTGAAAGCTGGCTCATAAATGGTACTTTCAACTTCTGATTCTTTTCAATGCAACCAGACCTGTGCTTCTTTGAACCCTCAGTTATCTAAGCATTGCGATCGGCTGGTGGCAGTACTACATGATTCGGGTAGGCTAATTTCTTTCATCAATCAACTTTTGGATCATAAATTTTAAGGCAATGCAATTATCAGTAAGGTGGCCAGGGCCTCTATGGTATTCACAATACTGGTCCATTCTCCAATTTGCTGGTAAAGGATTAGGAGGAGGCCTAATGCCGGGTAGGTAATGTGACCTGAAGCTAACCCTTGCTGCAAAATGACTGATGGTGGAAACGAGAGAGGGGTAAATTCCTTCTTAAGCGCTTGCGTAGGTGTCGCCGTTAACTGATTGTATTTGAATACCATAGGATTTTGTAGCTCCTTGATTTTTTTGAAGTAAAATTGCCTCTGTTATAAGCCCCATGTGTTGTGGCCACTTTGATTTCCTGACCTATGGAGACCGGGCTCAATATATTTCGACCCATCATTGTACATTGCTGGTCGTGATTATCGTGAGACTTTCTCTTTATTTGCTCAAACCACGGTTTGCGGTCATCAGGAAAGGATGGAGTTTCGCCGCTTGACAAAAGATTTTGAGGGTCGAGGAGCTCCATGTCTATAAGGTTTTGAATATCATATTTCAAACTGAGGCATTTATCAGTAGCATGACCATGACGTAAATGGTAATCACAAAATTCTTTCATTTGGAAGGTCCTGGGACTGGGAAGAGGATTAGGAACAGGCTCTGGTCCCAATAGTATTATCATTCTTTTCTTGAGCAACCATTTCAAAGCATCAGGTCGCGAGATTGGCAAGTCGGTGAATTCTTTTTTAGGAATCTCAGATGGTGGTTCTTGGTGATATTCAAGAATTAAGGGCCCAACAGAATCCTGCTGGTGCTGAGAGACAGAGTAACAACATCCTGGACTATGGTATTTTTGTCAGCGAAATGGTTAGAACTTTGGGACTGACGATACCAAGTTTGCATTTGTTGCTTCATCTGATGAACTTCTTCTGTTAGCGCATCCATTTGTCTAGAGAGATTCACAATTACTTCTTCCGAACCCATAACCATGGAGAGGCTCGGATCTTTGTCCTTAGAAACAACCTGGTTGGACCAAATTTCTCAGTAAGTTGAGCTTTGATGAATCGATTTTCTCCCTTCAATTCCTTCGTCTGTTGGACGAGCTGGGTCAAGGCTTCCATGATGTAAGAGAGCTGTGAATTTTTCATAGAGTCTGCCATGAGTATGGAAGGAGAGGATTAGAGACGCTTCCAAAGAAAATGGGGAATTAGCTTCCTCACTGACCGCGAATAGATTCAAACCCAAGAAGCTTTCCTGGATTTTCAGTTGTGAACAGTCCTGACATGGAAAAAATAAGAACGGTATATGAGCTTGAAATTCAAGGAGTGTTCATTCTCAATGACTGAAAAAAAGATTACACATTTAAGCAAGTAATTGGGACAATAGAATGAATCCTAAAGGACCAAGACATGACAATGATGACAGATTCGTATAGGGGAATGACCCTAGTTCAAGGATTATGAGAGTGAACTCTGAAGGGCTTAGCAAAATAATCTCGAAAAAGGTAGCCCCTAGAGGAAGAAGAGACCAAGGGTACAAGTATGATTAGATCATCAAGATTGTACAATCAAATGATTGACACACAATTCTTGCCAATTGAGAAAGGGAATGAAGATATAATCGAATCACATAAGAGGCGAATGATAGACACATGATCAAAAGATTAGATGAGATTACATAAGATTATTTTCAACGGGTAGATCAAGAATAACTAATCCTATGAGATCTTAAGAAAGATGGGATTTATATCCTAACCCCAAAGGGAAAGTTTTTTAATCTTCGTACATTTTAACAGTGTTACCTAAAAGCATCAAACCCTAATCCTAATCTAGCGGAGTGGAGAGAGAATCTCGACTCATGACTTTGTTTGTGTACCTAAGGACCGATCGTAGCCATTGGAAGATGGACTACGGCCTAATCTAGACACAAATGGGTAGGATATCCTAAGCTAGGCTCACACACGTGATGCACGTGTGTTCGTATACAATATGCATGTGTAGGTTATTCTAGGGGTAAGGCCAAGAGTTCCCTTAGCGCGAATCCGTGCTCAATATACTGTACCAGTGTCTGGTGTATCAGTACGTGAACAAGAGATCCGTTTACGAACCATAAAGGTACTAGGTTAAGAGTGGAATGCTTCTCTAGCACAAAGGTACCGGGTGATGAAATCCCAGTCAACCATGCTAGATAACACTCCGGGTTCCTAAAATAGGACGTGTGTGCATGTGAGATGCAAGGGTTTAGATGCAAGTAATGTAAGTGTGTGCAATAAGTTTGCGCAATCTATGATGCCTTCAGGTTTTGTTAGATTAAATTTGAGTAAAATGTGATGAGAAAATAAAACATACAAACTAATCTAACAAGTATAAGATATAAGATAGAGTTTTTTATGAGCCAGTTAAAATAAATTCAAATGAATTATCTTTTCAAATTTTTTATGAGCCAGTTAAAACAAATTCAAAAAAATCTAAAAATTTTTAGGTGTTCTGAAAATCAAAACATTGGTTTGGAAATAAGATTTCACAAATTTTGGACATGGTTTGATATACTTTTGGATTCGTTCATCAAGAAATAACCCCTTTCGGGGTTATTGTTTAAAAAATAGAATGAAAATTAAAATGGCCAAACCGTGATTGGAAATTAAGTTTCCAGTAGTATTTTATTTTATAGAAATCCCAAAAAATATCCGTTTTTAAAGAAACCCACGTTTTCTAACACTTGCTTTGATAATCCGATTTAAATCCATATTGAATAAAAAAAGAAAGAAAATCATTATTAAATGGAGGAAATTTAATTTTTTGGGAAAATTTTGAATTTTCGAAACTTATAATCTATATTATAACATACTGGAATTTCAAGGAAAAATTCATTGATTTGATCTATCAAAAGTAAAACCCTAGCATGCTTTTCTACTTTTCATATTACAAAGATAAAGATCCTATCGTTGATCGCGCTCCTTGTCTCTAGGGTGCGTAGATCCGAGGTATACGCTTTGTCGCACCCTTTTATATGATGAAGAAGACCCAAAGAACACCCCAAAGATCCTTGATGTGTGATTTGTTGAAGAAGGAAAGGGATTTTAAGAATCCATTTTGTGAAGAACTCTTGAGAGATATGAACACACTTCAAGAGAGAAGAGGTTTTTTTTTTCTTGGGAGGAGAGAGAAAAAGGATGAATTTGGATTTTTTTCAATCTTTTCTAGGATTGTTTGCTTTGATTTTTATACAAAAAAAGCTAGGGTTAAGAGACAAATAGTAATTTCCAATGTGAGAGCTCCCTTTTTGGCTTGTTTCCAATTTTCCCTTCGTCATTTCTTTCTTTCTTGTTTCCAAATTGGATTTCATTCCAATCTTAATTTCTTGTCAATCATGACATGCTATTCTCATTCCACATTGCTTATTTGGAAGAAAATCTTTTTAAGCAATCATTCATCTTTTCCTTCTTTCCTTCCTTTCATTTTTTATTCTTTTTATTTTTCTTTTAACAAATATGATGTCACCATTGTGACATCATCAAGGTTGGGTGCTCAACTCATGTGGGTCATCCATGTGGGCCGCCCACCATGGTGGTTGACCCATATGGGTGAACCCACATGAGCTCCATCTTTTCGAGCTTTAGCCCAATGGGCCATTCCACACGGGTTTCGGGTTTTTCCGTAAAAAATCAATAAAATCTTTCTAAATTCAACATTCTATATTTGGTATCCCCTGAAAATACCCAAAATGCCCTCAACACTTGAATTTCTAAATTAAGTGAAACTCCTGAGAAATTCTAAATTTAACAGGTTTTCCAAAATTCAGAAAATCGTTCATAATCTCTCAGACATATTTCGGGGATCAAAAGAATTACACAGGAAAAGAACAAATTACCCCGAGGTGCTAGAATTTGGCGAGACTAGGGAAAACCCTGAGAAATTCTAAGAATAGCAGATTTTCGAAAATTTATGAACGGACACAAGATTTCTTAGACACAACTTAGGGATCAAATATGATATGTTTGGAAATGTCTAAAATATCCCCGAAGTTCTAGACTAAGAGAAAATCTTGAGAGATATAAATTTAGCAGGTTTCCCAAATCATACGAAGAAAAAAATTACTCCTAATCCATCAGCCGTACCCTCGAGATGGTTTTGGAGAAATGATTGAAATATTCATAAGATGATGAAAATGTGGAAGCCCCATGAGTTTATAAAAATAGCAGCTTTTTCAAAATTTGTAAAATCACTCAAGATTTCTCAAATATAACTTGGGAGTCAAATGAGACACATCAGGAATGACCAAAATACCCCTGCAGTGCAAGGATGATGATTGCTAGGTCATTCGGAGCTCTCTTTTCATCCCATTTCCGATCTTGATCGTGGTTTTTCGGTTTTCATCGGTTTTTCGACGTTTTATCTGGTTTTGGGATGGGTGACGACGTAGCGTGCCTCCTTCACCGGAATTGTCCTCGTTGAGTCCAACGATAGACTATGATGATCGCGAGACTTGTTCGATCTTTAGCGGATCAGGATCACTGAGCTCGATTCCTTTAGAATCGCTCCCTGAGCCTATCGTATGTCCCATTTTCTTTTCACTGGCTTTTTCGGTTCTCGCATACCGTTGATTTTCCGATTCCTTTCTTTCGTTACATCTTTTAGCTTATCGCGTGTTTATCTTTGGTTCCTCGTGTGTTTACTTGCAGCGTGCTTATTTTGGTAGCATGTGATTGATTACTTTCAGCTTTCTTATTCCCTGTGTGTTTAGTTTCACATGCTTATTTACATGCTGAGCTGTAACAATTATCTGCTTACATATCATGATCACATGCTTAGCTATAGATATTTACTGCTTTCCTGCTTATCATATCTGCTATATTACTTGCTTAGCTGTAGATATTTACTGCTTTCCTGCTTATCATATCTGCTATATTACTTGCTTAGCTGTAGCTGTGCATGCGAATGTTACTGCTTTCCTAGATGTGATAGGTTAGGAGTAGATGCGGTGAGTTAGGATTTGGATGTTTATTTTCTTTTGCCCATCCCCGGGTCGTGCATGCTTAGACAGACATTTTCTCGGGGATACTCGTTCTCATTTCATCTAATTTTCGGGCAAAACTCTTCAAACTTAATAATAAATGGCATAAGAGACCAGTTGCTCGCACTTGGGCGAATTGGGGGTGCTCTTCGAATCTTCCTCATTCGTCACCAGGCACGGACTTTGTATCTCTGGTTATCCGTTGCGACTATTGTATGGGATCCAGGGACTGCTTCCTTGGATGGCGACTCTTTCTTTGCTTCAGGTACCTCTTGGTTTCGAGGCTTTTGTCTCTGGATCAAGAGGTATCTCATTTATATCGCCACCCATGCCGTGAGTGGCATCATTTAGAGAGTTCCTTGGTGGAGCTCTCCTTCACATTGTGGAGATCTTAGAGGATTGACGGGATCTCGTATCCCTCGCTCACCATCCTCGGGATCGGGACCCATAGGTTGGCGACTCTGCTGGGGAGTTCTTGGAACATTGTCTAACTCTGTAAAAATGCCATTTTTACTAATTTTGAAGAAATGTTGGGGTAAAATCATTATAAATGGGAACCTTTTAGCTTAGAAATCCAGGGGCACCAAATAGGTGCGTAAATAAAATGAGGGATTCATACAGTGCACAGCATACATTATCATATTCTTTATTTCTTTTATTGCTTTTTTATTTCTTTCATTGTTTTTATTATTAGCTCCACGGGATAAATACAGTGCGTGCCAGATGGGATGTCATTGCCCTGATGGTGCTGTTGCATCTATTTCCAAGCTATGCGCCAGTGCTGCAGCCGTAAACACTTGGTCTACTTGTGTTTACAGCAGCCGATGAGCAAAGAAGCATACTATGTTTAACACTCGGTGTACCTGTGTTATACATCTAAAGTATGGATCATATGCATAGTGCCCGATAGATTGAGTCCGGAGCCCTACTTTCATTTTACATATATTCTGTACACAAATATATTTGCTGACTTAGAGAAACCCAATTAGGAGGTGCACTTGCTTATATATGTTTATATATATTGTATTCAAATAGGGATGAACATGTGTTGCTTACACATGTGGAGCCTAAAGTTAGAAGCCTTGACCCATTTATAGACTAGGGTAGCTCACCTTATGTGGCTACAGCGCGGTCATAGTACACTCACAGTCTGTCATGAGTCAAGACTTCCTCGACTCCGCTAGATTAGATTAGGATTGGTACCCCTGGTTAGGATATATGTATATATATTTATTATTAGATTATGGCCTGCTTCTTAGTTAAGTTTTCTTTCCTAATCTAATCCATTATCCCTACCTATCCATCTTTTGGATTATGATCAGATCATTGGTTTCACCTCATTATCTTTATAAGCCATGATCTATCTTCCATGAGCCTGATCCTTTGATCGATTCTGGTCAGATCGCATTCCACATGTCGATTTTGAGTCTACTTTGCCATTATTACTACCAGAGTGTGTGTTCTTGCTGAGAGCCCTGCTTTGTCTTGACCATGACGGCGTACTCTTTATGTTTATTTCCTGAGACCCTCCTAGCACAGCTGTTATGCTGCCGGATTTTTCCTACAAACCTTAGAGCGATCGTTATTCTTTTAGGTTTGTTGACGAACCATGTGCTTACCATACCACATCTCCTAGTACAGCTGTCATGCTGCTGGATTTTTCCTAAAAACCTTAGAGTGATCCTTATTCTTTTAGGTTTGTTGACGAACCATGTACTTACCATACCACATCTCCTAGTATAGCTGTCATGCTGCCGAATTTTCTCTAAATACCTTCAGTGTGGTCATTATCCTGTTAGACTTGTTGACAAACCATGTGCTTACCTTACCACATCTCTTTGTATAGTCGTTATGCTGCCGAATTTTACCCAGAATATATTGAGTGTGACCGCTATTCTTTAGGGTTATTGATAAACCATGAGCCTACCTTACCATGATCATTCTATGGGGCCATCATGCTGCTGGATTTTATTTAAAACTTTCTGAGTATGGCCCTATTCTATAGTGTTAGTGATAAACCATGAGTTTACCATGCCATGATCCTTTTATAAGGTTGTTATGCTGCCAGATTTTTATCTGAAATACCCTAAGTGTGATGGTTATTCATTTAGGTTTGATGGGCCGTCATGACCCTTCTTACCATTGTTACACTGCTGGTTTTTACCCAAAGGAGAGATGTGTTTGTATTATCTCTTGGTTCAATTTGTGCATAACATTCTTTCTGATTATCTTAATTTAAATAAGTGTTTTTACTTCCATTTCAGGAGTCTGAGTTAAGCAAAAGCCATTGCTCTGAAAAAAGTTACCATTTCACAGCCTACTTGGTCCCGACAATCTTCTACGTCGAGACTAAGCCGTAGATCTTCTTCACCTATTTCACCAGCTTTGTTTCCACTTGTCTCCCCTAGTCTTAACCAAATGGCCGAGTCAAATGAGATGTTGGCTGAAATGAGAGACATGATGAGGAACCTTACAAGAGAGGTATCTACCCGAAAAGAAGTTACTAAGTTGAAAAGTGAGAAAGCCACTACCTCGAAGGCACCTGTCGTCCAAAATCCTCCTAATGTTATTCCAGGCTTTGTTCGGTCTGTCATCTCCCCTGAAGATGATTTCTATGGTGAGCAATATGTAGAGGAGAACTGTCTCCCGCAATCAGTTAAGCAAACCAAAGAGAACGAATTGGTCGATAAAGTTGAAAAATTGACCCAGCAAGTTGAAAGCATGCAAGTTAAGGTCCCAAAGAAGATCAATATGTCTGAGTTTTCCCTTTTCCCTGGAGTCACCCTTCCTCCAAAATTCAGAATGCCGGATTTTGATAAATATGATGGGACGGGGTGCCCGTGGAGTCATCTGAGGTCATTCATTTCAAATTTAGAAGGGCATGGGCTGTCTCCAGAGCATATCGCTAAGGTATTTCTGATGTCACTGACAGGAGTAGCTAAGAAGTGGTTCCTTCATTTGAAACCCGAAGAACTCAAAACTTTAGACGAAATTGCTAACAAGTTTGTTGAGCAATTTTCGATGGAAGAATGAATAGAAGTTACGAAGAGGGATCTGAAAGCAATAAAGCAAGGACGTTAGGAAACATTTACCTCTTTCGTAAGAAGATGGAAGAGAAAATCGGCCCAGATGACTAATTGCCCTCCTGAAGAAGATCAGATCAAAATTGTGGTCAAGAACTTGTCTCCGCAGTATTACCACTTCATGGGGACGCAGTATTATTCTAATTTCAATCACTTGATCAAGACAGGAACCATAACTGAAGACGCGTTGTTGAAGGGTTCTTTGGCGAAGTGTTCTTTTGATCCAAGGAACGGAAAGAAACCAATGGTAACTTCAAAGCCCGAAGTTAACAATGTGAGTGTTTCATGCCCTGTAAGAAGAGTTGTAGCAGATACAGAGCAGTCAGCGAAGAAAGTGCAAAGGCATTTTGATTCGCTACCTTACCCCTTATCTGTCTCTCTCAAGAAGTTACTAAGAGACAAAAAGATCACTCTCTTAGAACCGAGACCTCCACCACCTGTTCTCCCTAGATATTGGCATGAAGATCAGTATTGTGCATATCATCAAGGAGCAGGGCACCTAACAGATAACTGCATGGCCTTGAAGCATAAAATTCAGGATATGATAGAAGCGAAAAAAAATTGCTGTATCTATGCCAAACATTACCCGGAATCCATTACCAACTCATGATGCACGACCTCCACCTACAGTTGGGGCAGTTTTTACTGAAGAGCCTATTCTTGACCCTGCTTTCTTGATTAGTGCTATCGCTTCCGATTCACCGACTGTCTTGACATTTGGGGAGGAAATTGAAGGAGTAGAGGAAGAGAAACCTTATGTGCTAGGTGGAGATGAAGATGACTATACCGAGTCTTCTGTTGGTCCCTATATTCTTCAATGTGATGAAGAGGAAGTCCAAGATGTTGCTCCGTATGTTCTTAGCTTTGATGATGATGACTTTGATTTCTTGAACGACCAATGTGACGAAGTCCGCCATGTTACTCGTGGTGGGCGAATCTTCAAACCTATTGAGTTGAGGGCTGAGAACCCAGCTGAATTTGTAAGGGCCGCAGAAGCGCAGAAACAAAACAAGCCGAGTTGCGAAGAAGAAGATGAGAATCTTTTACGTTAACTTAAAAAGACCCAGGCTAATATTTCAATTTGGGGTTTGCATATGGCTTCCCCAAAGCACCGTCAAGTTGTACTAAGAGAGTTGAATGCTGCACAGGTATCTGTAGATATTACATCTGATGAACTGGTTGGTTTAGTAGCGATGGCTAGGGTGTCCAAGACTCTTTCTTTCACTAATTGTAGACACCCCCATTTTGCTCTGCTTTAATCAACAAAGAAGTTAGTGTTCTTGTTATCAGTCTTTTTTCAGTGTTTTCCATTTCCGTGTCCGTCCATTATACTTTCTCGATCTTTTCAATCATTTCCGCCATGCTTCGCATTTTTCCCCTAAGTATTGAGAGTGGTTATTCAGAAGAATCCAAACCAGGGGAGAATTCGGACCCATTCGGTGGGCCCGCATTGAGCATTTATTGAAATTTGGATCAACTGGGGGGCCCGCATATTGTTTTATTGAAAAATGGTTTGTGGGCCAAACCCATTTGTATTGCGGCCCGCTAAGTGGGTAGATTGGATCATCCAATGGTTGATTTGTGGGGTATGACCATCCATGTTGTGACCCATCAATTAGGCAGTTCGGATCACTCAATGGAAATGATTTTGGCAGCCAATTTGCGTCGCGGCCCATCAATTAAATGGCTAAGATCATCCTATAGAAGGGGATAAGGGTGTGATTTATTTATATTAAGGCCTGTTAGTTGAGTGGTTTGGACCACCTAAAGGGACTTATTAGAGGGTACAAGTTAATCAATATAGTGACTTAATTGAATGGATGGTGTGGATTACACCAAGGTGTCAGCCCTCTCATGTTAGAAATGAATTATCATCCAACCATTATGGGCATTCTTATTGATAGTAACAAAATCCAATGTCTGTGTACATTGCCTTGCATCGGATGGATGACATGCATGCACACTAAAATAGCAACGGTGATTGTCCCTAATATTTAAATAGCCACTTGCTATTTTTCTTGTGAAAGCATGGGGGTAAGAAAAATCAAAACGGCAGTTCCTTTCTATATTATAGATGAGATGAGGTCACGTATTGTATTCTTTTTTTGGAAGACAATGCAAGCCACGTATGGCTTAGATGAAGGATTGTGATTTGTAGAAGTAAACGTGGGGTCCATTGTGTATATTTCTCAAAAATTAAAAAGGAAAAAAACCTTATACAAAGTGGAGTTCGGCTGAAACTTGAGAATGGGATCCATTTAGGATTTTCCTTCTAATTCTCGCAAGGTGATCAAATTAGTAATGCTAAAATCTAGACATATGGAATGCCATTATCACTAGCATCAGATCAGATCTTGGATTTTTTTGGATGCAAAGATGGAAGTTGGATGTAAGGAGAGAAGAGCAGAACCGGCAGTTGATTGGGTGGTCTTTATAGGAAGAAGCTTATAATGGGAATTGACAGATTGGCGTGGGCAGATGTTATTTTTGGGGATTTGATTGGCACGATGAAAAGGAAAAAAATAGAGAATTGGACCCTTACCCTCTGGGAATAGCCCTCTCGTCACTGGATATCTCGGAGAGATCTCCAAGACCACCGGCCGGATTTTTTTCGAAAAAAAAAGAGAGTCTCGTTCCTCCAAGGGACAAAAAGAAGAAAAAGAAAACAGAGCATCGGCTCTCCCTTCTTCCACCCTCTGTTTTTTTTTGTTTTTCCTTTCCCCACTGCCTCTCGGTTTCTCTCTCTGTCTCACTCCCTCACTCTCACCACCTTCACGACCTCTCTCTCGGTTTTTCTCTCCCCATCACCTCTCACTCTGTTTTTTTTTTGGATTTTCCACTCTCGATCCCTCTCAATCCTCTCTCGGTTTTCCGATCTCCATCCTACTCGTCCTCTGCAGCCCATTGAAATTAAAAAAAAAACAAAACAAAAGCAGCAAGAAAAAAAAAAAAAAAACAGAGTTTCGGAAAAAACCGATACTCTGTTTTTTTCATCTCTCGGTTTCTCTCTCTCTCTCTCTCTCTCTCTCTCACTCTCTATATCTCACGCTCTCTATCTCTTAACTCTTTCCCTCCTCGATCCCCAAGCCCCCTTTCCCTTTCTCACGAGAAAACAGAGCATCGGTTTACTCTCTCCCCCATCGTTCCCTCTGTTCTTTTTTTTCTCTTGTACTGTCTCTCTAACTCTCCCTCTCTCACGATCTCTCTGTTCTATATTCTCCCTCACTCTCTCTCACTTTCATCTCTCTGCTAATCTCTCAACCTCTCAACCTCTCTCTCTCAAGCTGTCCTTACTCGCTCCATATCTCTCTCCCTCTCTTCACAGTAGTTTTTTTTTTTTTTTTTTTTTTAAAGAAAAAAAAAAGAGAACAAAGCGGGTCGAATAGCAGTGTCGGAGGGATTTCTCGGACTTTTCGGCTTTTGAACTCAGCGAGGATATCGATCACAGGTTAGTACACTATTCTCAGATTTTTCTCGGATGATTTGGTATATTTTCGGATTTTTGCATGATTTTTAAGCATTTAAATGAATTTAATGTAACATTAAATGTGTATGCTCAAAATCATGATCTGCATGAGGGTTTCAAATCCGTTTCGTCCCAAAATTTAATACGATGTTCTACTTAAATAGAGTAAAATAACTATCGGATCGGATCGGACATTGGATCAACGGTTTTTTAGAATTTGAGTGAAGAGTGGTATTTTATTTAAAATATTGGCTGAGTAATTACGAAATTCGAAAAAATAGCCATCTCAGGATGATCTATTTTTTGGAATTTTAAATTTTTCTTGTGTTCATCACATCAGAACAAGGTTGGAGGACGTTTTCCGGAATCGTAATTTTCTCGAAAATCGTGTTTTAAAAATAGAAAACTCTTCAAAAATATCTTTTCGACGAAGAAAAAAAAATTATACTAAACGAATTCCAAAATTATTGAAATTTAATAAGAACATAATATGATGCTGATACATTCTACCATGAATTTTTGAGAATTTTTGGAATTGGTTTGGTATATTATTTTATGCTTTCTTTGAAAATTATCAGATTTTGGGAGAATTTTTACTGATATCAGATCACAGATAAAATTCTCAACATTTTTACATTAGTCTTATATTCCATATTTCTTGTTTCTGTAAAAGGTTCAAGTGCTTTAGATCTTGTTTCATATGGGATGTAGTGTTAATTCATAATCTAGGCTGAAAATTGAAAAATCGAAAATTGATAGTAAATAGTTTCTAAAATTCATGAAAATCTCACATCATGCTATATTTACTTATATTGTATTTCTGTAGAAATTTCATTGAATTCAGATTTCTATTTCTAGTAGTTTCTGTGTTATATTGGCAATCTGATCAATTAATTGTTAAATCAAAATTAAATATGAGCTTAATGTAAAAATCTGTAAAAATCTTTCAGTAAGCTACATTTCATCATATATTGCTGCCGTAGAAGTTTCAAGTCATTTCAAATTCGTTTGCAATGGTTTCACTTTTAAAATCACTCATATGCTTAAAATTGATAAAATTCATTGAAAATCCGAAATTAATTGAAAATCATCTGAAAATCTCTAAAGAACCTTAAATCTCTGTCACACATTAACTCATTAATCCATTAAAACGGAAATTTTAGGATCTTTAGATTTCCCTCGAAAAATGGCCAGTGCATCCATAATCGTATCCCTATTGCACTCGATCTTTGACAATTTGAATATTTAAGCTATAGCATGTTGTTGGCTCCGAGGTTACTGTCCACGGAAATCCTGAGATATGCCAGGCAATAAGGTGCTATAACCTAAGTATTAAATTGCGCAAGGAAAGAGCGCACTATTCTCTTCCTTGGATGCCATTCTGGGCCGAAATTGGTGAACCCTAGAACCATTGGTAATCCTTGAATGTCCAGAAACTGGAAAATCCTTGAAATCTGAAATTAACTAACTTCAAGAACTGAAATCGATTCATCTCGTGCCTGTCGGAACCATTGGATCACGGTTTCCGTCATGGGAACCATTAGAGCCCAATTTAGGAACACTGGTGTCAGGTCGTGTCCTAGGTTTTAGGGAGTCTTAGGTTTTAGGGAGTCCTAGAGTTAGGAGTCCAGCCTCATCACGGACGCTTGCTATGGATAGCAACCGTGCCATAGGTCTAGTTACACTAGTCACCCAATCTTTCCCTAGGACAGGCCTAGTAAACTAGGATGTAGGTTAACCTGCATTAGTCTAAGGAACAACTTGCATTTAGATAAGAATCATATAGCATCTTAGATGAAATCCTAAGATAATAAAATCCTCAACTTGAATTAAATAACTTCTCCTAAAACTGTTGAAACAGTCACTCCAGTCTAGATCGGTGTCTTAGTCAAGTTAGGCATAAGTAGCTTAGCTTAGGTGCACCGAACTACGTCGACTCTGATCCCAGTGAGGCCTGGGTACGTAGGCAGCTTGGATGTCTGATCGCATACCAACCGCGAGTCGACACCACAACAAATTGTGGTGTTTTGTATATTAATTTTCTTGTAAATGCTTAATCAAATCACTTAGGATTTTCCATGAAATTAGAATTTTAGGAGAACTTTCACTTAGATGGAATTCAAACAAATAAAGTAATCAAGATACACACTTAGGATCTACATTGAAATTAGATCATAGGATGCATGTCACATAGTTCGTACATTAACATAGAGTTGAATGAGCCATTTAAAATAAATTTAAAAGAGTTAGCTTTTGGAATCGAAGACCGATTATTGGGCAGGAATGGTGCATGTGGTGGATAAATCCCCATACCTTCCATTCTCGTAACCAGGTAGCGAGTCTAGATTTCTGGTTAATTATGGGTCCTAGATCCCACATCTAGGTGGCGACTCTGCCAGTCTCTTTTGTGTGGAATTCGGATTGCCTTAGTGATCCCAAGTTCACATAAAAGATGAATTAAAATCAATCATAAAATGCACACGCCAATCGCGTGGGTACGAGAGACCAAGAGAGAGCATGGCGGCTCGCGCCCCACCCCCTCTCGCGGGATCAGGTCCCACAGTTTGGCGACTCTACTGGGGACCACCTAACTTCATTACAATTCCAAAGGATAACTCATTTGAATTTATTTTAACTGGCTCATGAAAACTCTATCTCTTCTATGCTTATTAGATTAGTTTGTATGCTTTATTTTCTCATCACATTTTACTTGAACTTAATCTAACAAAACCTGAAGGCATCATAGATTGCGCGAACTTATTGCACACACTTACATCACTTGCATCTAAACCCTGCATCTCACATGCACACACGTCCTATTTTAGGAACCCGGAGTGTTATCTAGCATGGTTGACTGGGGTTTCATCACCTGGTGCCTCTGTGCTAGAGAAGCATTCCACCCTTAGCCTAGCACCTTATGGTGCGTAAACGGATCTCTTGTTCACGTACTGATACGCCGGACACTGGTACAGTATATCGAACATGGATTCACGCTGAAGGAACTCTTGGCCTTACCCCTAGATTAACCCACACATGCATGTAGAATACGAACACATTTACATCACGTGTGTGAGCCTAGCTTAGGACATCCTACCCATTTGTGTCTAGATTAGGCCGTGGTCCATCTTCCAATGGCTACGATCGGTCCTTAAGTACACAAACAAAGTCATGAGTCGAGATCCTATCTCCACTCCGCTAGATTAGGATTAGGGTTGATGCCTTCAGGGAGCACTGTTAAAATGCACAAAGATTAAAAGATTTTCCTTTGGGGTTAGGATATAAATCCCATCTTTCCTAAGATCTCATAGGATTAGTCATTCAT
This sequence comes from Tasmannia lanceolata, assembly GCF_043159265.1. NCBI lineage: Eukaryota > Viridiplantae > Streptophyta > Magnoliopsida > Canellales > Winteraceae > Tasmannia > Tasmannia lanceolata. Next base: position 29,114,207 of record NW_027518690.1, on the reverse strand, counting down.
GATCTATCCGTTGAAAGCAATCCTATGCTATCTCATCCCATCCCTTGATCGTACGATTTTCAAACTTCTATTATGTGATTCGATCATGTATCCATACTTTCTTTATACTGGCAGGAACTTATCCCAATCTCGTGTTCATGTAATCCTGATCATTCTTTATCCCTTCTCTTGGATTGCAGGCACCATGTCTACTCGTGTAATTCTTGATTGGATCCGTGGTACATTAAGAGAATCCCATATCTATGCCATAAGTGAGCAAGAGAAAAATCTCTTCGGCTACGTGGCGACCATCAAGCTCGATTGGGGATTACTCTATGCCGCATCAGAGTGTTGGGATCCCGATCATCATGTCTTCCGTTTTGGCAACCTAGAAATGTGTCCCACCTTTGAAGAATGGTGTGCCTTATTGGAATATCCTGTGGATGGCCCTCTAGTAAAGCCATCCTGTGTCCCAGATTATCGTCCTTTGTTCCTTCGCTTGATGAATAATCCAGATGAATCCATGAACTCTTTCATCAAAGGCCAAGAAGTGTCCATGCAGCAGCTGATTGATGTTTATCCTCCTATTGGACACATTGGTGGTGTTGATATTCAAAAAGCCCGACGTCGCGCTTTGAGATTCTACTCCTTTGCTAGGTTCCTCACTGTCCAGCCTTCTCGCTTTGCCTCAGCTGTTCTCTTGGACCTCGTCGATCAAATGGATCGTGGTGCCAATCCAATTCCTACTATGCTTGCAGAAACCTTCAATGGATTGGATGATATGGCTCGTCTTCGTGCCAGCTCAGGTCCAGGCTCTTATGTTCGCTCCTTCGTTGGTTCTTTCTCAGGATGTCCTGCATTACTCCAAGTGTGGTTATGCCACAAGATAAAAATTGCAGCTCCTGTCCATTTTGATCATACGTTATACACATTCAGTGAATGGCGTCATGATGTTTCTTTCGATCATAAAAGCGATTGGGTTGAATGGTTAAATTCTCGCCAACAAGATCAAATTTATTGGCAAATTCCTGGAATCCAAGAAGCTGTCTTCAACATTGGAGAAGCTAACTACGTTCGCCTTCTTGGTCTAAAAAAGACTTCCTTTTATGTTCCTGCCAGAATTCTGCTTCAGTATGGAAGGGAGCAATCCATTGTGCCTCCCCTTCGTCATTTCTATCCACCTGATGATCTCAAGCCCAAGATTGTCAAAGCCGTTTCATCTGCTTGGGATGTCAAAATCATCAAGCCTTTAAAAGAGTCAGCTGAACAAGATTGTCGTCCGAAGAAGAAGTCTAAAAAGAATGCTTAGTTCCATGTTTAATCTTATCCATTTATCTTTGAAAGAATGAACCCTGTACTCAAGCTTTAATGATTGATCAATAAAGTTCATCTTTCTCTCTCATTATCTTGGTCTATGCGTGCATTATTGTCTACTTCTTTCTGATTTTAAAATATGTCTTTCAAATATTTCAGGGCAGTAAACATCATAGCTAACCCTACTACTCCTTGGGTTCGGGTCTCTTTGCGATTGGCGAGGAAATCTATATCCCCGCCACCTTCTCTAAGAACCCCAGCATCTCCTTCTTTCCCGTCCTCATCCTCACCAATGGCAGATAACCAAGATGGCCTTCCACCTGCTGCTATTACCGATACTCTTACCTTGATTCTCCAGCAGCTTCAAGAACTCAAAGAAGAGAACCGAGTTATCAAGGCTCAGCTTTCTGAGAAGTTGGGACCATCGTTGTCCAAGGATAAAGGGCCTATGCACCAAGCAGCTACTTCAGCAGCACCTGCCCAGCCAGTGTTCATCACTATCCCTGATAAAGCTGAAGAAGATTTGGAAAAAGAGCAGTATAGCGAGGATCGCAGTAGGCCTTCTCAGTCCATGGTTGATAAGACTGTTATGGAGAAATTAGAAAGTCTTACCAGGAAAGTTCAGGACATCCAGTTTCAAGACCAGGGTGGTTTTAATCCAAGTGACCTTACTCTATTTCCCGAAATCCGCCTTCCTGCCAATTTTCAAATGCCCGATTTCGACAAATATGATGGTGTGGGTTGTCCAATCACACATTTGCAAATGTTCACCATCATGTGTCAGCCTCAAGGCTTATCTCCTGAGCAAATGGCTCAATTGTTCCCAGTTTCCCTAACCAAGGTTGCTAGAAGATGGTTTATGGTCTTGGACAAAACTCGTTACAGGACATGGAAGGATATCGGCGAGCAATTCATCAGGCAGTTCAAATATGATGATGGGACAGAAATCACCAGAAAGGATTTAGAGAGAACAAAGCAAGACTCGAGGGAATCCTTTCTGATTTTTGTGAAAAGATGGAGGAGAATAGCAGCTCAGATGATGGAGCGTCCGTCTGAGGAAGAGCAAGTCCAGATAATCATGAAAAATATTTCCCCCCAGCTCCAATATCACATGTCTTTGCAATACTATCCAGACTTCAAACACTTCATAGTGGCAGGTACCCAGATAGAGGAGGCTATGGCTCAAGGTGTATTCAACCGTAGCAACCCAAACCCCAGAGATTTCAAAAAGTCCCCTCCAGCCCAAGTCAATAGCATTTCCCGTTCCAATGCTCAATCCTCTAGGTCCCAAGAACCTCTAGTAATGGACTATGCTCAAACCGCAACCGCACCTCGGCAACAAACCCGGGTAGAATTTACCCCTCTCCCCATTTCATCTTCAGAGGTGCTTAAGCAGTGTCTGGCTTCAGGTCGCATAACCCTACCTGCCATCCGGCCTCCACCCAATCCTCTACCTGCAAATTGGCGAGCTGACCTACACTGTGAGTACCACAGAGGTCCTGGTCATCTTACTGACAACTGCATTGCCTTGAAATATAGAATCCAGAAACTCATTGATGAGAAAGTCATTGCGTTCCAGCCAAAACCCAATGTTACCCAAAACCCACTACCTGGTCATGCAAATCCTCCTGCTGCCGTTAATGCCATAACCATAGGAGATCCTGAGTTTGACCCTCTCACCCTCATATGTGCCTTAGAACCCATCTCTGAACCCCAAATCATATTCTGTGATGAATCATACCTAAGAGAGTCTGTACCTCCCTTGGTAATCACCTATGAGCCACAAGTCCCTCAAATTATCACTTATGATGAGCCTGAATTGGATGAAGTCAGACATGTGACAAGGGGCGGAAGAATTTTCAAACCTGCTGAATTGAGAGTCAAAAATCCAGGGGCATTGGCTCGAGGAGAGGAGCCGCAATATGTGAAAGATCCAGATGATGAAGTTGTGCAGCAGTTGAAGAAAACTCAGGCTGTTATATCTGTATGGGGATTATTGATAGCATCAAAGAAACACAGAGAGGCTGTGTTGAAAGAATTGAATACCACACAGGTATCCTCAGAGATATCTCCGGAGCAACTGGCTGAAGTTGTTGCTCTAACCCAGGCCGCCAGGGCCATTAGTTTCTCAGATCAGGAGCTGCCTCCTCAAGGTCGGAATCATGCTAGAGCTCTTCATGTCACTATTGTTTGTGGAGGTAAGAAAGTACCATCTGTGTTGATAGATAACGGATCCGCCTTGAATGTGTGTCCATTGAGAACTGCCATTACCTTGGGTTTCGGTCCCACTGATTTTGCCGAATCAACCCTTGGTATCTTCGCATATGACAACACCCGCAGAAATGTGGTCGGAGTCCTCACCACCAAGATTGTTATAGGCGGTCAAGAATTTGAGGTTGAGTTTCAAGTTATTGATTTCAAAGCCTCGTTCAATATGCTTCTAGGACGTCCATGGTTGCATAAGGAAGGTGCTGTTGTTTCAACCCTTCACCAAAAACTGAAGTTCATCAAAGATGGGAAGTTGTTCACTGTCAGAGGTGACGAAGAACCAGAAATAGGGCAGATAACAGGAGAAACCTTGATCCTTCCAGTTGCAAAAGCAGATGACTACAACTTGAATGGTTTCGCATTCGACGTTGCTGCTATTTCTTATGAGGACGCCTCTCGGGAGGAGTTGTATTTGCCTTTTGCCATCAGTCCTGTGGTGGCCAAGATGATGAAAAAAATGAATTACTTCCCTGGTATGAATTTGGGCCGTGATCCAAGCAAGGCATCTCACTGGCGCCCAATCAAAGCAAACCATGGAATTTTCGGTCTTGGATATGTACCTACTGAGGAGGAGGAGGAAGCCATGGAAGAATTGTTGAAATTGAAGGAAGAAGTCCGCCGCACCGGAAGGGTACTCCCGATGGCTCCATATTCCTTATCGATGAATGGTCATTTTATCAAAGAAGGTGAGACCTCTACATACTATGGGTTTTCTGAAACATGGTATGACTCAGTGACAGGGATCATGATACCCGGTTTTGAAATATTCAGTGGCCTTGCTCTCCCAGAAACAGAACCGCCGATATATTATGTTGAGAAAGTTGTTGAGGACTGGTTAGTCTACCTTGAGCCAGATGTGCTGGGATCTTTGTTTGAAGAAAATGTGCCAGATGTTGATTACTATTCTAAAGAACAAGAAGAGACAGATTGTGAAGATGTGCTGGTGGCAGTTATTCAGAGTAATGATACCTTTACTGAACCTCAGAGTCAGATTGCACCTGCAACAGAAAATCTTTCAAACTGGAGTTCTGATGTTTTTCCATCTTATTTTATTGCTAAGTCAAGTCTAGTCAAGTCGATTGAATCACTGTCAGTGCCTAGTCCAGGCGAGTCATTTTCTGAGTTTATTTACTATGTGAATCCTGAGCTTGTTCAGGATGAGTTCGATAATAATGATGTAATTTCTTCCAATTCAATGAAATCTGATTCTCAGTATGTCTCTGTGTTTGCTTCTGACTTTAATAATAATGATAACACTCCCTCCTCAGACGAGGAAGAAGGGATCGACGAAACTCCCCTTGAATTGCAGCATATGCTCAAACAAGAGGAGGAGCGCCGAGCCCAGCCTCTTAAAGATGAAATCGAAATTATAAACATCGGAACAGAAGATTTAATACAGGAAATACGAGTTGGAAATACTCTATCCTCTGAAGAGCGCGATGAATTAATAAACCTACTTAAGGAATATAAAGAAGTTTTTGCCTGGTCCTACAAAGATATGCCCGGGTTGAGTGAAGACATTGTTCAGCACAAGCTACCTTTGTTACCGGGAATTAAACCTAAAAAGCAGAAGCTAAGGAGAATGAAGCCCGAGTGGGTCTTGAAAGTAGAAGAAGAGGTTACTAAGCAGTTGAATGCTGGATTTCTGCAAGTGGTGGAATATCCAGAATGGCTCGCAAATATATACCTGTACCAAAGAAAGATGGAAAGGTGAGAATGTGTGTAGATTTCAGGGATTTGAACAAGGCAAGTCCAAAGGATGATTTTCCTCTACCACATATCGATATCCTGGTAGACAATACGGCCGGGCATGAATTACTATCTTTCAAGGATGGTTTCTCGGGCTACACTCAAATTAAGATGGCACCCGAGGACATGGCTAAGACCTCGTTCATTACACAATGGGGGACATATTGCTATCGAGTAATGCCGTTTGGTCTTAAGAATGCTGGTGCGACGTACCAAAGAGCAGCTACAGCTTTACTCCATGACATGATACATAGAGAAGTCGAAGTTTATGTTGATGATATGATTGTAAAGGCCAAGGAAAGGAGAGATCATATCCCAAACCTTAAGAAGTTCTTTGAAAGAATTCACAAATACCAGCTTCGCCTGAATCCTAGCAAGTGTGTGTTCGGGGTTACCTCCGGTAAGTTGCTTGGATTTATGGTGAGTCAAAGGGGCATAGAGGTAGATCCTCAGAAGATTAAGGCTATCCAGGAGATGCCGCCGCCTAAAACCGAGAAGGAAATTCGGGGATTCCTAGGAAGGATACAGTTCCTAAGGCGATTCATTGCCCATCTTACATCAACTTGTGAACCTATCTTTAAGCTCTTAAAGAAAAATACTTCCAAAGTATGGACGGAGGAATGTCAGCAGGCCTTTGAGAAGATAAAACAAAGTTTGTCTGAACCACCAATAGTAGCACCAGTGATACCAGGGCATCCTTTGCTGCTTTACTTGTCAGTAACAGAAACCACAATGGGTTGTATGTTAGCACAGCAAGATCCAGAAACCAAGCATGAAAAGGCTGTGTATTATCTCAGTAAGAAAATGTTGGAATATGAACAGAAGTACACTGTCCTAGAAAAAACCTGCTTAGCTCTGGTTTGGGCTACTCAGCGACTCAGGCATTACCTTTTAACACATAAGGTCTTGCTCCTGTCAAGGATGGATCCTCTGAAATATCTCTTTGAAAAACCAGCCTTGACAGGCAGGACTGCCAGATGGTTATTGTTGTTGTCAGAGTTTGACATTACCCATGTAACCCAAAAATCAGTAAAGGGCCGAGTCATTGCTGAGCAATTGGCGGAAGCACCCCGAGAAGAAAATCAGCCTTTCAAGCCGATGTTCCCAGATGAAGAGATCATGATGATAGAAGATGAATATCCAGAAACTGGTTGGACCCTATATTTTGATTGAGCAGCAAACCAAACAGGACAAGGATTAGGGGCATTGCTTGTGTCACCTCGAAATGAGCATGTTCCCCTTGCCGTTAAGTTACAATTCAATTGCACCAACAATATGGCAGAGTATGAAGCATGCATTGTCGGGCTTGAGGCTGCATTGGCCTTAGGCATAGAGAATCTTGACGTATATGTAGATTCAAAGTTAATCATTTGCCAAACTCAAGGAGAATGGAGAACCAAAGAAGAAAAGCTATTGCCATATCATGAGTACTTGGATGCTCTTGCTAAACAATTCCAGTGCATCCCTTTCAGTTATCTGCCAAGGTTGAAGAATAGATTCGCCGATGCCTTAGCAACATTAGCTTCTATGATTGACATACCTCACAATATGAAGATGAAGCCCATCACGGTTCAAGAGCAATGGGCTCCTGCAGATGTTGATGCTATAGAGATAGCTGCAAGATGTCCCGATGGTAAACCATGGTATACGGACATAAAGAACTACATCTCAGGCCAGGGGCATCCCAATGAGGCGTCGAATAAAGAAATAAGGACTTTGCAGAGATTGGCAGCTAATTTTGTCATTTGTGGAGGAGAGTTGTATCGACGGTCTTTCGATGGAATTCAACTCTTATGTGTCACTGAAGATCAGGCAGAGAAAATTCTCGCAGATATTCATGAAGGGGTGTGTGGGCCTCATATGAATGGAAAGATGCTGGCAAAGAAGATCCTACGTCTGGGGTACTATTGGCCAACATTGGAAGCAGATTGTCATACATTTGTGAAGAAATGCTATAAATGTCAAATACATACGAATCTCATCCATGTACCACCCACCGAATTGCATTCTCTTACCTCTCCTTGGCCGTTTTTGGTATGGGGAATTGACATTATTGGCAAGATTTCTCCCAAGTCATCTAATGGTCATGAGTACATACTCGTCGCAATTGACTACTTCACCAAGTGGGTCGAGGCCGCTTCTTATGCAAAGCTTACGTCCGCATCAGTTGCTAAATTCATACGCACCAATATCATATGCAGATATGGAATTCCCCACGAGCTTATCTCAGATAACGGATCTCATTTCAAGAAGGAGGTTATCACTCTTTGCGAAGAGTTCAAGATTAAGCATCATAAATCCTCGCCTTATCGTCCACAGACAAATGGAGCGGTAGAAGCTGCAAACAAAAATGTCAAGACTATCATTAGCAAAATGTCAGAAACTTATAAGGATTGGTCGAATAAGTTACCGTACGCCTTGTGGGCTTATAGAACATCGATTAGATCTTCAACTGGGGCAACCCCCTACTCTCTTGTTTATGGGATGGAAGCAGTGCTACCTGTTGAGATCCGTGTACCTTCGCTCCGGGTATTGACTGAGGTCAAGTTGCCAGAAAATGAATGGGCAGATGTCAGATATAAAGAGCTAAACATGCTGGACGAGAAGAGGTTAAAGGCGCTTTACCATGTGCAGGGTTATCAGCGCAGAATAGCCAGGGCTTTTAATAAAAAGGTTAAAATCAGAGATCTAGAAGAAGGCAATCTTGTTTTGAAAGAGAACCGAGCACCAGTGTTTGACCCAAGGGGCAAGTTCAAGCCAAATTGGTCAGGACCCTATATTGTGGACCAAATCTTACCCGGAAAAGCAGTCAAGCTCCGTAATTTAAATGGAGAAATATTACCGGAACCAACAAATCTTGATCAACTCAAGAGGTTCTATGCTTGAACACTAGAAGGCCGTCTTTTGGCCGAATAAATCCCAAATTCATAACGTAAGATTAAAAAATAAAAAATATATAAATAGATATATATAACCTTTTGCAAACCCTTTTGAGCCTAAATAAAATTTTCCTTCAAAACCCAATATACTAGGGGCATTCGTCCTGAACTACGCATGACCTGATCCCTACACTGGGGTACGTAGGCAGCTCGGTCAAACCGAGTTCGGTTGTTCCAAAAGATGAAAATCAATTATTCCAAAAAAAAAAAAAAAAAGAAAAAAAAAATTCATGCAAAAAGAAAAGAAAAAGTGAAATACCTTTGAACTAGGGGCATTCGCCCTGAACTACGCATGACCTGATTCCTACACTGGGATACGTAGGCAACCTGTTCACAGGTTCGGTCGAAACTCTTGCAAAACCTTAAGCCGTTCTTTGAAAAGCCCTACCTCACCTATAAAGTCCTTTTGGTGTTCAAGTAAAAAGAAAAGAAAAGAAAATGAAAAAAAAAAAAAGAAAAAGAAAAAAAAAGAAATGGAGCTTGAAGATCCGCTAGATTGAAAACCTGAAAAGGCAATCTAGGCAAAATTTAGGATCATTCCCCTGCTAAGTTGAAAACCTGAAAGGGCGGCTTAGGCAAAAGTTAAGGGGGTGGCCTGCTGAGTCGTGTAGACACCCTAATTTTGCTCCGCTTTAATCATCAAAGAAGTCAGTGTTTCTCTATCGGTTTTTTAGTGTCTCTCCTTTCCGCGTCCGTCTCTTACATTTTTAAATCTTTTCGGTCATTTCCTTCATGTTTTGCATTTCCTGCTAACTGTTGAGAGGGATTATTCACAAGAATCTAAACTAGAAAGAATTTGGACCCATTTGGTGGGCCCGCATTGAACCTTTTGATTAGATTTGGATCAAGCAAATCTGCCTCGCATTATTTTTAATGAAAAGAATGAGTTTTGAATTTATTTGGATTTAATAAGAAAAACCAACTTCCATGGCGAGGATATTGTCTTTTGGCCAATTTAGCATGGGCCCATAATTTTCATAATTCGAGCTTAAGGTGGCAACCCATCAATGGAGCGATTTAGGATCAAACTATGAAAATGATTTTCGGAGCACGACCAATTTACATCAAAGCCCATCAATTGGATCGTTTGAATTTGGAATTTATTTAAGGGGGCGCAATCCAATGTACATTGCAGCCCACGAGTTGAACGGATCGGATCATCCTCCAAAGATTACGAGGCGCGCTCCATTTACGTTGCGGCCCCATTGAATTTAGTGGTTCAGATCAGCCCATGAAAACGATCTAAGAGGAGAGCCCAATATATGTTGTGACTATCAAGTTGAACAATTCGAATAATCCTTGGAACTGATTTTTGAGGCACAACTTATCATTTGGATTGTTTAGATTATTTCATAGACATAATCTAAAAGGCACAACTTTATCACCTTGCGGCCCGCTACTTGGACGGTTTAGATTACTCTATGAAGTGGGGTCCACCAATATATTTCTAAGTTCTTGTTTCCAAGTGAGTTCAGCTAGTGAGAGATAATCGTTTTCATGAACAAGTCAACCATGCTCATAGGGGTCCCACTTGGAATCTAACTCAAGATGTCAGGATTCTTTCTTCCTTTCTTTACTGTAGTTCATGACGTGCTTTATTATTTAAAACGAAAAAAAAGAGAGCAATTCAAACCATAAGAAGCAGGTTCAAGGGGGTATTTGAAGAAGTTATCTATAGGGAGGATATTCGGGCATGGGGGAAGATCTCATGCTTTTACGTCAGCACAATATTTCTTTTTATATTCATGGTAACGTCCCTCCCATCTTAAGAAACTGACATCTTTCTTTCCATTATAAAGAAAAGATATCAACATTGAAAAAGAATAAAAGAGAGTATTGTAGGAAAAATGGAAAGTTGAGACTTTGGAGAAGCTTTTTGAAAAATGGTAATATTTTTATAGCAAAAAAGAAACGTGTTTTCTTATTTTGGAAAATACGCCCAAACTCAGCAGATCAACTTTCTATCTTGTAAAGAAGGCAACTGGGGAAATTTTGGAAAGCCAGGAAAGATATCAACCTTCATTCTATAAATATGGAGGGGGACAACAATAAATAGGGAGAGGAGAAAAAGAGGAGAAGGCCGATCTTTGTTGAGTCTGCCCAACTTCACGTTTTTCAATCTCACTCTTTCGCTCTCGGATATCATACTCATCCCCATCTTCGCTATTTCTGATCCATCTACTAACCGAATTCACGCTGCTCCATATCCTTTTGCTGTAGCTGAGACTCGGATCTTCTTCTTCAAGCCTTCTTATCAATTGCATATTGGCAGCCCTCGCACACAACCATACACAGAAACTCTCTTTCTCCCTGATCCGTTGTAACAAAAATTAATTGAGTTTCTCAAACATCTTGGGCAATATCCTCATTCTTGAGATACCGACTACAATTTTGGGGGCTGCTACCTTCTCTCCTACTCTAGCTTTGTGACTGAACCTTTCTTTGGTCCAAAATTGTATGGTCAAGTCTATTGGATTTCAAAATATTCGTGGCAAATTTCTTTTGGATCAAGGGGCTGGTCTGTACCTTGGTGATTGAAATTTAGAAGAACAAAATCTTGGGAACGAAGCTTATTGGTGGACAAATTAGGTGGAGTGGATCTTTCTTCTAAAGCTTGGTTCGGTTCTCTCCATAGAAGGTAGGTATATTTTCACATGATTTTTTATTTATTCTAGATTTGTATGTCCTAGATATTTTATTCTTCAACATCACATGTTTTAGTTTTAATTTTAGCTTTCGTTTGCGTGCTTAGAATTTTATTTCCTATGCTTTAATTAAGGACTCAAATTAGATCTAATAAGAGTCTTAATTAGGAAACCTAATTAGATAGCTCTTGAATCCTAGGCTCAAGGGATTTTCGATTCCTATTGGGCAAAATCAATGATGCAAACACCCAATTTTACAGTCCATCCCATTTTATACCAGCAGCCCATTACCCAACTTAAGCTGATCCAACGGCTCATATCGCAATTGAATTTGCCAAATCCTAACTCCCCACTGCCCAATTGTGTTGATCCATCTAATTGATCCAAAACTTGCTACCCAACGATCCAACTCAGACTCACACCCTCTCCGAGTCTAACCTGGACTCGAGCCTAACTCAACCCAAAGCCGCACCATCAAAGCTCGCACCCTAAGCCGTATCCAAAACCCGTACCTCGAATCTAAAATTTGCGGCCTACTTGGCCTTGATCCGAAATCCTGTCTCATTCAACCTTGACCTAAGCTGCACCCCAATCTAAAGTGGCACGCAACTAGGTCCTGCCGGGGTTCAACTTGAGCCAACCCAAGTTCAGCCCGAGCCGTGCCCAAGCCGGATCCAACCCAAACCATGCCCTGACCGAACCCAAGTTCCCCCGCTAACTCAAATGGGCTTCACCCCTCACCCTTATCCAGATCTATTATTGTGTGAACATTGTGTACATACACGATGCATGTATGAGTAACACATACATGTGTATATCAAACCCTCTATGTGCTTCATGTATGCAATTAAAATATGATTTTGGACCCATGACTCAATATCCACCGAAACAGCTCTGAATGCTTAAATCCATGCATTGTGTGCATACAATTGAACTCATCATAAACAATCAAATGCCTAGGCACCCTATTCATGTCCATTTGTCATGCTCCATCCAATGAAGTCATAACCATAACCCATATTCCATGGCAACATACCTCATCACAACACACGCCTAATTTTCTCCATGATGTCTCACTCACCCATGAATTTGTAACCCGTTCGGTCAAGATGGCTGACTTACCTTATCAAGACCCGAACCCAATTTGAACCCAAATCTAATGCTATCCAAATGCCATTCCCAAACAATACCCTTTGGAAATTAAATTCCATTCCTAAACAGTCACCTGGATCACAAAATCTATTCCCAAACAGTCCATTGGAATGTAATGATCACAGCCCTTTAATCATTAAAAGACAAAAGGTAATAAAAATAAAAAAATAAAAAAAACACACGGTAGCGCCAATATCATTCCGCCATAGTGTTGATTGCCTGTCTTGTGACCTAATTTCGAACCTCTAAATCACAAATTCACAAACAATGCTGAACTACAAAGTTGTAGCCCTATAAATGATCTTTCCAACGCATGTTTGTACATTCAATTTGGCCAAACGGTTAAGGACTTATGACAGTTTTAGTGGGCTGCGTTTGTTAGATCTTTTAATGGTCAATGTTTTGTCGAATTTGTGGAATTGTCAAAACATGGTTGTATTAATGTCGTTTTCCAAACAAAAATCAAAAGACACTAATCTAAAATACGCCCAACATAAAAGCCACAAACCCAAAATTCACCCGTTAAAATTACCGATTGAAATCTGTTAAAAGCCATTAACCAAAAGACCATTAAAAGTCACAAGTGAGACTAAAAACTTCTAATCAAACAACTTAAAAGACACCACACACACTAAAGGCCTCAAGATAATTAAAAGCTTCAAGAAAATTCTAAAAGTTTATACAAACCCAAAAGAATTTGAGATTCCTAAGAGCCTGTGGATTCAAAATTCCTTTAGGAACCTTTAGGGCCTCTTAGGAACACTTACGTCATGTCGTGTCCTATATTTTAGGGAGTCCTAGAGTTAGGAGTCCAGCCTCATCACATACGTTTGCTATGTATAGCAACCGTGCCATAGGTCTAGTCACACTAGTCACCCAATCTTTCCCTAGGACAAGTCTAGTTACCTAGGATGTAGGTTAACCTGCATTAGTCTAAGGGACAACTTGCATTTAGATGAGAATCATATAGCATCTTAGATGAAATCTTAAAATAATAAAATCCTCAACTTGAATTAAACAACTTCTCTTAAAACTGTTGAACAGTCACTCCAGTCTAGATCGGTGTCTTAGTTGAGTTAGGCATAAATAGCTTAGCTTAGGTGCACCGAACTACGTCGACTCTGATCCCAGTGAGGCTTGGGTACGTAGGCAGCTTGGATGTCTGATGGCATACCAACCGCGAGTCGGCACCACAACAAATTGTGGTGCTTTGTATATTAATTTTCTTGTAAATGCTTAATCAAATCACTTAGGATTTTTCATGAAATTAGAATTTTATGAGAACTTTCACTTAGATTGAATTCAAACCAATTAAGAAATCAAGATACACATCTAGGATTCACATTGAAATTAGATCATAGGATGCATGTCCCGTAGTTAGCACATTAATAGAGAGTTGAATGAGCTATTTAAAATAAATTTAAAAGAGTTAGCTTTTGGAATTGAAGACCGATTATCGGGCAGGAATGGTGCATGTGGTGGATAAATCCCCATACCTTCCATTCTTGCAACCAGGTAGCGAGTCTAGATTTCTGGTTAATTACGAGTCCTAGATCTCACATCTAGGTGGCGACTCTGTCAAGTCTCTTTTGTGTGGAATTCGGATTGCCTTATGACCATCCATGTTGTGACCCATCAATTAGGCAGTTCGGATCACTCAATGGAAATGATTTTGGCAGCCAATTTGCGTTGCGGCCCATCAATTAAATGGCTAAGATCATCCTATAGAAGGGGATAAGGGTGTGATTTATTCATATTAAGGCCTGTTAGTTGAGTGGTTCGGACCACCTAAAGGGACTTATTAGAGGGTACAAGTTAATCAATATAGTGACTTAATTGAATGGATGGTGTGGATTACACCAAGGTGTCAGCCCTCTCATGTTAGAAATGAATTATCATCCAACCATTTTGGGCATTCTTATTGATAGTAACAAAATCCAATGTCTGTGTACATTGCCTTGCATCGGATGGATGACATGCATGCACACTAAAATAGCAACGGTGATTGTCCCTAATATTTAAATAACCACTTGCTATTTTTCTTGTGAAAGGATGGGGGTAAGAAAAATCAAAACGGTAGTTCCTTTCTATATTATAGATGAGATGAGGTCACGTATTGTATTCTTTTTTTGGAAGACAATGCAAGCCATGTATGGCTTGGATGAAGGATTGTGATTTGTAGAAGTAAACGTGGGGTCCATTGTGTATATTTCTCAAAAATTAAAAAGGAAAAAAACCTTATACAAAGTGGAGTTCGGCTGAAACTTGAGAATGGGATCCATTTAGGATTTTCCTTCTAATTCTAGCAAGGTGATCAAATTAGTAATGCTGAAATCTAGACATATGGAATGCCATTATCACTAGCATCAGATCAGATCTTGGATTTTTTGGATGCAAAGATGGAAGTTGGATGTAAGGAGAGAAGAGCAGAACCGGCAGTTGATTGGGTGGTCTTTATAGGAAGAAGCTTATAATGGGAATTGACAGATTGGCGTGGGTAGATGTTATTTTTGGGGATTTGATTGGCACGATGAAAAGGAAAAAAATAGAGAATTGGACCCTTACCCTCTGGGAATAGCCCTCTCGTCACTTGATATCTCGGAGAGATCTCCAAGACCACCGGCCGGATTTTTTTCAAAAAAAAAGAGAGTCTCGTTCCTCCAAGGGACAAAAAGAAGAAAAAGAAAACAGAGCATCGGCTCTCCCTTCTTCCACCCTCTGTTTTTTTTTGCTTTTTCCTTTCCCCACTGCCTCTCGGTTTCTCTCTCTGTCTCACTCCCTCACTCTCACCACCTTCACGACCTCTCTCTCGGTTTTTCTCTCCCCATCACCTCTCACTCTGTTTTTTTTTTTTGGATTTTCCACTCTCGATCCCTCTCAATCCTCTCTCGGTTTTCCGATCTCCATCCCACTCGTCCTCTGCAGCCCATTGAAATAAAAAAAAAACAAAAGCAGCAAGAAAAAAAAAACAGAGTATCGGAAAAAACCGATACTCTGTTTTTTTCATCTCTCGGTTCATCTCTCTCTCTCTCTCTCTCTCACTCTCTATATCTCACGCTCTCTATCTCTTAACTCTTTCCCTCCTCGATCCCCAAGCCCCCTTTCCCTTTCTCACGAGAAAACAGAGCATCGGTTTACTCTCTCCCCCATCGTTCCCTCTGTTCTTTTTTTTCTCTTGTACTGTCTCTCTAACTCTCCCTCTCTCACGATCTCTCTGTTCTATATTCTCCCTCACTCTCTCTCACTTTCATCTCTCTGCTAATCTCTCAACCTCTCAACCTCTCTCTCTCAAGCTGTCCTTACTCGCTCCATATCTCTCTCCCTCTCTTCACAGTAGTTTTTTTTTTTCTTTTTAAAAAAGGAAAAAAAAAGAGATCAAAGCGGGTCGGATCGCAGTGTCGGAGGGATTTCTCGGACTTTTCGGCTTTTGAACTCAGCGAGGATATCGATCACAGGTTAGTACACTATTCTCAGATTTTTCTCGGATGATTTGGTATATTTTCGGATTTTTGCATGATTTTTAAGCATTTAAATGAATTTAATGTAATATTAAATGTGTATGCTCAAAATCATGATCTGCATGAGGGTTTCAAATCCGTTTCGTTCCAAAATTTAATACGATGTTCTACTTAAATAGAGTAAAATAACTATCGGATCGGATCGGACATTGGATCAACGGTTTTTTAGAATTTGAGTGAAGAGTGGTATTTTATTTAAAATATTGGTTGAGTAATTACGAAATTCGAAAAAATAGCCATCTTAGGATGATCTATTTTTTGGAATTTAAAATTTTTCTTGTGTTCATCACATCAGAACAAGGTTGGAGGACGTTTTCCGGAATCGTAATTTTCTCGAAAATCGTGTTTTAAAAATAGAAAACTCTTCAAAAATATCTTTTCGACGAAGAAAAATAAAATATATACTAAACGAATTCCAAAATTATTGCAATTTCATAAGAACATAATATGATGCTGATACATTCTATCATGAATTTTTGAGAATTTTTGGAATTGGTTTGGCATATTATTTTATGCTTTCTTTGAAAATTATCAGATTTTGGGAGAATTGTTACAGACATCAGATCACAGATAAAATTCCCAATATTTTTACAGTAGTCTTATATTCTATATTTCTAGTTTCGGTAAAATTTCCAACTGGTTTGGATCTTTTTTTCTATGAGATGTAGTGTTAATTCATAATCTAGGCTGAAAATTGAAAAATCCGATATTGATAGTATATAGTTTCTAAAATTCATGAAAATCTCACAGCATGCTATATTTACTCAAAACTTATTTCTGTAGAAATTTCATTGAATTTAGATTTCTATTTCTAGTAGTTTCTGTGTTATATTGGCAATCTGATCAATTAATTGTTAAATCAAAATTAAATATGAGCTTAATGTAAAAATCTGTAAAAATCTTTCAGTAAGCTACATTTCATCATATATTGCTGCCGTAGAAGTTTCAAGTCATTTCAAATTCGTTTGCAATGGTTTCACTTTTAAAATCACTCATATGCTTAAAATTGATAAAATTCATTGAAAATCCGAAATTAATTGAAAATCATCTGAAAATCTCTAAAGAACCTTAAATCTCTGTCACACATTAACTCATTAATCCATTAAAACGAAAATTTTAGGATCTTTAGATTTCCCTCGAAAAATGGCCAGTGAATCCATAATCGTATCCCTATTGCACTCGATCTTTGACAATTTGAATATTTAAGCTATAGCATGTTGTTGGCTCCGAGGTTACTGTCCACGGAAATCCTGAGATATGCCAGGCAATAAGGTGCTATAACCTAAGTATTAAATTGCGCAAGGAAAGAGCGCACGATTCCCTTCCTTGGATGCCATTCTGGGCCGAAATTGGTGAACCCTAGAACCATTGGTAATCCTTGAATGTCCAGAAACTGGGAAATCCTTGAAATCTGAAATTAACTAACTTCAAGAACTAAAATCGATTCATCTCGTGTCTGTCGGAACCGTTGGATCACGGTTTCCGTCAAGGGAACCATTAGAGCCCAATTTAGGAACACTGGTGTCAGGTCGTGTCCTAGGTTTTAGGGAGTCTTAGGTTTTAGGGAGTCCTAGAGTTAGGAGTCCAGCCTCATCACGGACGCTTGCTATGGATAGCAACCGTGCCATAGGTCTAGTTACACTAGTCACCCAATCTTTCCCTAGGACAGGCCTAGTAAACTAGGATATAGGTTAACCTGCATTAGTCTAAGGAATAACTTGCATTTAGATAAGAATCATATAGCATCTTAGATGAAATCCTAAGATAATAAAATCCTCAACTTGAATTAAATAACTTCTCCTAAAACTGTTGAAACAGTCACTCCAGTCTAGATCGGTGTCTTAGTCGAGTTAGGCATAAGTAGCTTAGCTTAGGTGCACCGAACTACGTCGACTCTGATCCCAGTGAGGCCTGGGTACGTAGGCAGCTTGGATGTCTGATCGCATACCAACCGCGAGTCGGCACCACAACAAATTGTGGTGTTTTGTATATTAATTTTCTTGTAAATGCTTAATCAAATCACTTAGGATTTTCCATGAAATTAGAATTCTAGGAGAACTTTCACTTAGATGGAATTCAAACAAATAAAGTAATCAAGATACACACTTAGGATCTACATTGAAATTAGATCATTGGATGCATGTCACATAGTTCGCACATTAACATAGAGTTGAATGAGCCATTTAAAATAAATTTAAAAGAGTTAGCTTTTGGAATCGAAGACCAATTATTGGGCAGGAATGGTGCATGTGGTGGATAAATCCCCATACCTTCCATTCTCGTAACCAGGTAGCGAGTCTAGATTTATGGTTAATTGTGGGTCCTAGATCCCATATCTAGGTGGCGACTCTGTCAGTCTCTTTTGTGTGGAATTCGGATTGCCTTAGTGATCCCAAGTTCACATAAAAGATGAATTAAAATCAATCATAAAATGCACACGCTAATCGCGTGGGTACGAGAGACCAAGAGAGAGCGTGGCGGCTCGCGCCCCACCCCCTCTCGCGGGATCGGGTCCCACACTAATGAAGATCTGACATCTGAGGGTCGCAATCATACGCATCCACTGAAAATCACTGTTATCTGTAACGGGAAGAAGGTCCCAAATGTATTAGTTGACAACGGGTCCACACTGAACGTATGTCCGTTAGCCACTGCTACTGCCTTGGGATTTGGGCCGAATGACTTCATCCCTTCTGAACAAGGAATTTTGGCGTATGACGGTACCAGACGTGATGTTATTAGAACACTAGCAACCAAAATTCTAATAGGAGGAGAAAACTTTGAAGTAGAGTTCCAAGTGCTCGATATCAAAGCGTCTTTCCTTCTCTTGCTTGGCCGACCTTGGTTCCATAAGGTTGGAGTTATCCCTTCTTCGCTGCATCAGAAACTTAAGTTCATTAGAAACAACAGGGTGATAACAGTCAAGGGTGATCTTGATTTAGAGGTAGGCCAAATTTCACAAGTGGGTCCCTCAGAAAAGAAAGGTGATGTTAGTCTGACCGGGTTCTCTGTAGAAGTCACAGCCATATCATTTGACAAAAGCAAACAACGAAGAGATTTTTTTCCTCACCACCACTAATCCCCAAGTTGTAAAAATGATGCGTAGACTGGGCTACATTCCCGGTGCAGGTCTGGGT
This sequence comes from Tasmannia lanceolata, assembly GCF_043159265.1. Taxonomy (NCBI): domain Eukaryota; kingdom Viridiplantae; phylum Streptophyta; class Magnoliopsida; order Canellales; family Winteraceae; genus Tasmannia; species Tasmannia lanceolata. The sequence goes on along the minus strand of NW_027518690.1, from coordinate 29,095,506 downwards.
CGCAATCATCAGGGGATAGTCGAATGGCCTGACATGAGAAAGAATGAAGGGTTGTTTGGACACGGATATGAACCTTCTCGTGATGAGATTAGAGAAATGAGAAATTACATGCGGAGATGGTCCAAGCTCCGTCGTCAGGGTCTGAGCTGCCGATGAAACCATTTAGTCTGATCAGAAATGGTAAATACCGCAGAGAGGGAGATGACTTTGCATTCTGCAGGTTCGCAGAGCCGTGGGTTGATGAGTTAATAGGGCAAGAGCTGCCAGGGTTTGAGATATTCTTCGATATGGAGCTGCCAGATGAGTACTCGAGCTTATAGATTCACGAGATTGAACCAGAAGTTGAGTGGGCTGATATCTTTGAGCCGTGTCTTCTAAATTCTCTGTTCCAGGTTGAGTTACCGATCGTAGCCATGATCGGAGGAGATGCGCTGATTCTTGATCCCGAAAGCCTTATCACCCTAGCTGAGGGACCCCTCACAAATTGGACTTCTCAGGTCATACCCTAAGTCGTCATCCAGTACAGTCCTGTTTCTATCGAAGAGTCTGTTGTCTCTAGGTATATGTCCATTTTCGAGTCAAAAATAGAGTTTGCTATATCTGATGTTTCTTTTGATGCAGGTACAGTCGTGATCGAGCCCGCCAATGACATTGATGAAGAGTCTTTCGATGTTGCAATTCGGTCCGATGCAGAGTCCGTTACATCTTCCGTTGAGTCTACTGAGCCTGTCAAGTCTGTTCATACGATAGTCCAATCTGACGATGAGTATGTAAAGATTTCTAAGGATTTCAATACTGAGCCTATTGAAGGCGCGTCAACAGATGTAACTTCAGTTTCTTTGAATGAAATAAAAGACTCTTCTCTTTATTTGCCTATCTCTACTTTAATTTCTGCTTCTTTATCTGATCAAATTAATAATAATAATAATAATTAAGACTCCCCCTCTGATGAGGTTGCCGACAAAATTCCCCCTGAAATCAAACACATGATTAGATAAGAGGAGCAGCGTCGAGCAAAACCACTCGAAGAAGAAATTGAGACCATCAATATAGGTGATGAAACCTTAATTCGGGAAATTCGAATTAGCAAAACATTAACTCCTGAAGAGCGTGAGGAATTAATTACCCTATTAAAGGAATTCAAAGAAGTTTTTGCTTGGTCCTATGATGACATGCCGGGATTAAGTGAAGACATTGTTCAACATAGACTTCCCCTAATCCCAGGTGCCAGGCCGAAATAGCAAAAACTTCAAAAAATGAAACCAGAGTGGGACTTGCTAGTCAGAGATGAAGTTCAGAAACAATTGGATGTTGGCTTCATACAAATTGTTGAATACCCTGAATAGCTAGCCAATATAGTACCGGTGCTCAAAAAGGACGGAAAAGTCAGAATGTGTGTGGATTTCAGAGATCTGAACAAAACAAGTCTGAAAGATGATTTCCCTTTGCCACACATTGACATCTTGGTGGACAACACAGCAGGCCATGCTCTCCTTTCATTTATGGATGGATTTTCAGGATACAACCAGATCAAGATGGCTCCTGAAGACATGATCAAGACGGCCTTCATCACTCAATGGGGGACATATTGTTACAGAGTTATGCCATTTGGACTTAAAAATGCTGGAGCAACCTATCAAAGAGCTGCTACCACTTTATTGCATGACATGATACACAAAGAAGTTGAAGTATATGTTGATGACATGATCGTTAAAGCGAAGACCAGGGAAGAGCATGCAAGGGCATTGAGAAAGTTCTTCCACTGAATTCAAAAGTTCAAGCTCCGTCTCAACCCGAATAAGTGTGTATTTGGGGTTACATTAGGAAAACTGCTGGGATTCTCGGTCAGCCAGAGAGGGATTGAAGTAGATCCGCAGAAAATGAAAGCTATCCAAGAAATGGCGCTGCTAAAGACTGAGAAACAGATCCATGGGCTCTTAGGAAAGGTCCAATACTTGAGAAGGTTCATTGCACAGTTGAAAACAACTTGTGAACCGATTTTCAAGCTCTTAAAGAAGAATGCTTCAAAGAAATGGAACAAAGAGTGTCAAGAAGCTTTCGAGAAAATCAAGCAGTGTTTGGCTTTACCACCAGTTTTGTCACTAATCATACCAGGACAACCAATGTTGTTGTACTTGTTTGTTACTGACACATCGATGGGGTGTATGTTAGCGTAACAAGACCCGGAGTCGCAGCGAGAAAGAGCCATTTACTACATCAGCAAGAAAATGTTGGAGTACGAGCAGAAGTACATCATCCTTGAAAAGACCTGTCTAGCACTAGTTTGGGCTACTCAAAAGCTTAGACATTATCTGTTATCAAATAGGGTCCTTCTCCTCTCACGGATGGATCCGTTGAAGTACTTGTTTGAGAAGCCAGCCCTCACTGGAAGAACTGCCAGGTGGTTGTTGTTATTGTCTGAGTTCGATATCACTTATGTCACTCAGAAGTCAATTAAGGGGCGGGTCATAGCTGAACAGTTAGCTGATTCACCAGCAGAAAATAATGAATTTTTGAAAGCAGAGTTTCGAGATGAGGAGATAATGGCTGTGGAAGAAGAAGTTTCAAACACAAAATGGTTAATGTACTTTGATGGAGCAGTCAACAATCAGGGCCAAGGTGTAGGGGCGGTGTTGATATCACCAAGAAAAGAGTATATCCCTATATCCATCAAACTCCAGTTCAAGTGCAAAAACAATATGGCAGAATACGAGTCGTGTATCGCAGGTTTGGAAGCAGCCATAGCCCTGCACATTCAGGACCTAGACGTATTGGAGATTCAATTCTGATCAACTGTCAAATCAACAAAAACTGGAAAACAAGAGAAGATAAGTTGATTCCTTATAATACATACCTAGAGTCTCTGGTCAGAAAAGTCAGAAATATCACATTCACTCACCTATCTAGAATAAAGAATAATTTTGCGGATGCATTAGCTTCTCTGGCTTCAATGCTCGATATTTCTGCAACAATGAAGGTTCAGCCATTGGAAGTAAGGCTTCAATGGGCCCCGGCACACGTTAACGCCATTGAAATAGCATCGAGGGGTTCAGATGGCAAGCCTTGGTACACAGATATCAAAAACTTCATCTCAGGCAAGGGGCATCCACCGGTAGCTTCAGGAAAAGAGCGAAAGTCCCTTCAGAAATTGGCCTCTAACTTTGTCATCTGTGGTGAAGAGTTACACAGAAGGTCATTTGATGGGATCCAACTCTTGCGCATAGATGAGGATCAAGCAACTGAACTCGTAGAGCAAACGCACGAAGGAGTCTGTGGACCGCATATGAACGGAAAGATGCTGTCAAAGATGATTCTCAGACTTGGGTATTATTGGCCAACAATGGAAGCAGATTGCTACGCCTATGTGAAGAAATGTCACAAGTGTCAGGTCTATGCCAATCTCATCCATGGACCACCTTCTCAGTTGCATTCTCTCACTTCACCGTGGCTGTTCTCGGTATGGGGAATAGACATCATTGGGAAGTTAAGTCCGAAGTCTTCTAGTGGGCATGAGTATATCTTGGTTGCCATTGATTACTTCACAAAGTGGATAGAAGCTGCTTCGTATGCGTCATTGACCTCGGCTTCTATTGCAAAGTTCATCAAAGCAAATATCATTTGCAGATATGGAGTACCACATGAGCTAATTTCAGACAATGGGTCCCATTTCAAGAAGGAGGTGGAGCGCCTGTGTGAGGAGTTTAAGATCAAGCATCATAAGTCTTCGTCCTATAGACCCCAAACAAACAAAGCTGTTGAAGCTGCTAACAAAAACATCAAAGTGATCATCAGCAAGATGACTGAAACTTACAAAGATTGGTCAAACAAACTCCCGTATGCTTTATGGGCCTATAGGACGTCGATCAGATCCTCTACAGGTGCAACTCCGTATTCTCAGGTGTACGGAATGGAAGTTGTCTTGCATGTTGAATTGCGAATTCCCTCCCTGAGAGTGATGATGGAAGCTGGGTTGCCAGAATTTGTTTGGGCTCAAGCAAGATATCAAGAGTTACAAATGATTGACGAAAAGAGGCTGAAAGCATTGTACCATGTTTAGGGTATCAACGCCGTGTCGAGAAAGCCTTTAACAAGAAAGTTCGTGTTCGATGCCTCAAGTAGGGAGATCTTGTTCTGAAATCCATCCGGGCATCGGTATATGATCCCAGGGGTAAATTCAAGCCGAACTGGTCAGGTCCATACATTGTTGACAAAGTTCTGCCTGAAAAAGCCATCACACTCCTCAATGAAAATGGAGAAAAGTTAACAGAGCCAACAAACCTTGACCAACTCAAGAAATACTATGCTTAGCGCACTAGATAGCCTTCCTTGGCCGACCAGAGCTCCAAACCAAAAACCTTCTAAAAAAAAAAACAAACTTATCAAAAGAATCATTTGCAAAACCCTTTTGAGCTTACACAAAATCAAAACCATTCTCTTTTTAAAACCCATAAACTAGGGGCATTTGTGCCTTGAACTACGCTCAACCTGATCCTCATCCTTTGGGGGTACGTAGGCAGTCTGGCTAGTCCGGATTCGGTCGAAACTTTGGAAAACTTACCAAAATTCCGTCCCTTCGAACCCTAACCTACCTAAAAAGTCCTTTTGGTGCAGTAGGCAAAGGTTTGTAAAAAAAAAAAAATGGAGTCTGAAAACCTGTTAGATTGAAAACCTGCAAGGGCGATCTAAGCAAAAGTTAGGTCATTCACCTACTAAGTTGAAAACCTGAAAGGGCGGCTTAGGCAAAAATCAAGGTGTGAGCCTGCTGGATTGAAAACTCGCAAGGGCAATTCAGGCAAAAATTAAGGCAAGCGGTCCGCCAGATTGAAAACCTGAAAAGGCGATCTGGTCAGTAGCAGTGATTTCTAAAGAAGCTGAACAACTGGAGACAGACAAGACTTGTAACCCAGTAATGGCATCATCAAAGTCTGAGTAGTGCCAGCATGACTTGCTTTGATCTTCCTTTAAACTAGGGGCATTTAAGACTAAGCAATCGAAGGGGTTTAATGACCATGACGGTAATACCGAACAGGGAATGAATCACTTTTAAGCATGGATTCAAGTCACTCTAAGAGTGGTTAGCCTTCATCATTTAAAACATTTGTCAGGTTAAGAAGCAAGTTGAGTCTTTCTTGAAATCCAAGTCCTGTGCTTGTCAATGTCTTTTACTTGTCACTTGTCGAAGTCTGTCGCGTGTCAAGTCTAAATCTCCAAGGTCTTGCATGGTCTGTACCTTTCCCAGAGCTGAGGTGACAGGCATCAAAACAAGAACTCGCGTCTTTGGAAGGCAGATTAAATCAGAATAAGGTTCAGAAGAATAACAGGCTATCAGGCCTACTAAAATTTTGTCAGCTGGCAAATTTGAAAGAGACCTTTCAGGCAGAATTGATCTTATTGTTTTCATGTTTACTCTACACACAGAGCTTTGTAAATCCAATATTCATGAAATGAAATATTTGTGTCCCTGCATTTGTATTGCTTTATTAAGACTCTAGTCATGGAAGTATAAAATACACTAGGGGCATCTTTTACGACTTGGCAAATCACGCGAAGGCATAAAAGCTGTCAAATCCACAAGGGCAATCAGAATAAACCAATGTATCCAACAAGTTGAGATAAGAGAAGCTCGAGCACATCTTGAGTCAAACCTCCAATCTCCCCAACTGAGCCTACTCTACAACAGAGTCAACTCATCAGCAAAAGCAGTCCCCAGTGAAGTCTAGAGTCTACCTCCCAGAGAGTCCACTGTCAACTACTCAAATCCTTCAGTTCCTAACAAAGCATTGAAATCCCAGCAGAATCCAATTCTTTCAAAAAGGGTCAATACTCAAAATTCCAGCAAATCACTTGAGTCCGGTCCTCAGCAAGGAACTCGCACTTCCATTTTCTCGGAAAGAGACAAAACAATTCTCAAAGGGATCAATCGGAATCAATCAATCAATCCAAATCAATCAACCAATCCAACAAGCATATAAAAAAAAAGAAACAAAAAAAAAGTTCCCGCTTCTTTGGAGAGACAAAGCATTCTCCAAAGAAATCAATCCAAATCAATCAATTCAAATCAATCAATCAATCAAGGGCATAAGAGTATCAATCTTGTCATAAGAATTTTACTCCTCAATCAATTTAGCCAGGCTTGTTAAGGCGTGAAAGTTCCGCATAACAAAGCGTTCCCTTTTTGTTATCGTGTGAAGGTTCCGCATAACAAAGCTCTCCCTTTTGATTAGTGCGTGACGGTTTCGCCTAATTAGATTTTTCTCTTTTTTTAGTACGTGAAGGTTCCGTCTAACTTTTTTTTTCTTTTGATTAGTGCGTGAGGGTTCCGCCTAATTAAATTTCCCCTTTTGTTATCGTGTGAGGGTTCCACGTAACAAATTTCTCCTGCTTGTTACTGCATGAAGGTTCTGCATAACAAAACTTTCCCTTTTGATTAGTGCGTGAGGGTTCCGCCTAATTAAAATTTCCCCTTTTGTTACTGTGTGAGGGTTCTACATAACAAATTTCCCTTGCTTGTTACTGCTTGAGGGTTCCGCATAACAAACATTTCCCTTTTGATTAGTGCGTGAGGGTTCCGCCTAATTAAAATTCCCCCTTTTGTTACTGCGTGAGGGTTCTGCATAACAAAGCTTTCCCTTTTGATTAGTGTGTGAGGGTGTAGACACCCCCATTTTGCTCCGCTTTAATAAATAAGTTAGTGTCTTTCTATCGGCCGCCATTCTTTGCATTTTTCCGCCAGGTCTTGGGAAGGGTTATTCTCAAGAATCAAAGCAAGAGAGAATTTGGACCTACTGGGTGGGCCCGCATTGAACATTTTGATTGGAATGGGATCAAGTGAGTGTGCCCTGCATTAATTTTCAAGAAAAACATGAAGTTTGAACTTATTTCGAAAATCCTTTTTTATGGAGGACCCATATATGTTTTGGTCAAAAATGCAATGAGGTTCGCTAAGTGCCAAGTTGAATGGATCGGATCATCCTACAAAGATTGCAAGGCACACCCAAGTTACATCGCAGCCCATCAATCGAACGCTTTGGATCGTTCTAGGGTGTTGATTCGTGGGTGAGGCTAAATTTGCACCATGGCCCATCTAAATGGATGGTTTAGATCATCTTATGAAGTGCGATCTACTCAAGGATATCATTGCATTATATTGTTTTCTCTGAAGTTACATGTGAAAAAAGGTCGCCAAGAGGATGAGTCTTGGCAAAATTTAACCTCTTGTGTGGCCCGCTAAGTTTTTAAAATATAAAATTATAAGTGTTGGAAAAGTGTCCAAGTCATATGAGAGATCCACTCATTTCATTCTAGGTTCATTTACAACATGTATGCCATTTACAATGGAATGGATGCTCGGTTGATTCTAGGTGGGATCAACTTTGAGGAGGTTTTTATACATGCTATACACCACACATCCACATGTTAATCCCACTTCCCCATAGCAATCCAACCGACCACTCTTATTCTTCACCTCTCTTATATCTCCCATCCAAATTCATTAGATAAGTTAGGTCCCTCTTGTCTTCTTTAAGGAGATTCCTAGCCAAGCTTTATTCTAAAAGTGCTGTTATGGCAAACGAGGGTGGAACCGAGAATACAACTTAATGAATCCCCACGTGCTATATGGCATGGGGAAGGTAGTTTTGCCATTTAAGGAAGAAAGAACTAAAGATTAAGGAACAAGAGTATGTGATTTACTCGGTTTCTAAAAGAACTTCACTCTTTCCATTTCTGCTATGAATTTGCAAGCATGTCATGGTTTAAGTAAAAAAAAGAAAATTCTGTTAAAGGTATGATTGGGGATGCTTTGAGATACTTCAAAGAAAATAGGCAGCTTTCTTTTTCCAAAAAAAAAAACAAATCGAACAACTCAGTATCTCTCGTGTATTTAAAGGCAAGCCTCACTATCCTTTTGATGATAAAAAAAAAAAAAAAAGCAAGTCAGCACTCTCTTTGGAAAAGAAGAAGAAGATGGAAAGCAGCCTGAAAGATTTGGTAATTGCTCTAAGTAAAGTAATAAAGGTTGCCTAAAATAACTTTCTCACGCGGGTAACAAAGGAGCAAGCGGGTCACATATTAGAAAGGGGGGACGGGTGCTAAAAGAAGAGGGAGGAAAAACGGAAGGGCGGCTATCATCTCGAGGGAGCAGCGAGGATCTCCCGGCTCAAAACGGCAGCTCTCGAAAAAAAACAGGGGCTCATAATAGCAGCAGCGGGGATATTCTTCGGAAAAAGAAAGGATCGTCTCTGGGGATTCCCCACTCTCCACAGCCCCTCTCAATCCTCAGCTCTGCGTATTCCTCATCGCCCGGCCCTCTGTTTCTTCTCCATCTCTCTCAGATCTCTCCACACGGCCAGCCCTCTCTATCTCTCTCGATCTCTTTCTCATGTTTTGTCCCTCTGTTTCTGTCTCACACAGCAGCCACCTCTCACTCTGTTTCTCTCTAATCTCTCCCACTTTTTCTTTTCTTTTTTTTTCCTTCTCCCTTACTCTTTGCCTCTGTTTCTGCCTCTCCCTCACTCTCACATTCATCACCTTTCATCCTCTCTATACTTTCCGAGCCAGAACTCTGTTGTAAAAAAAAAAAAAAAAAAAAAAACATAAAAAAGAGCATCGTATTTTACATAGATCACAAGCCTTTCCATTTCTCTCTATCCCTCATCTATTCCCAACCCTCTTCAGCCCACCAAGAAAAAAAAAAAAACAGAGCACCGTATTCACGGTCTCTCCCACTCTGTTTGTTTTTACATTCCCTCTCACTCAGTTTTTATCTCACCCTTTTCTATCACTCTGTTCATCTCTAACTCTCACTATCTCTCTAACTCTCACACCCTCTATTTTTCCCGCACTCTCTGTCATCTCCTTATCACTCCCTCTCTGTTCAAACATTCACGCTCGGATTCTTACTCCTCTCACCCTCTCTATATCCCTCTCACCTCCTCTCCATTGGTCTCTCAAAATTCTCTCCCTCTCTGTCGATCTCTCTCTTTCTCTCTTTCTCTGTTCCCATCTCTCCTCCTACCCTCTGTTACTCTCTATCTCTCACTCTCTCTCTCGGCCTCTCACTCATTCTCCATCAATCTCTCTCTCGGCAGTAACAGAAACAAAGAAAAACAAAGAAAAAAAAGAAGAAGAAGAAAGCGGGTCGTCGGCGGGATTTTTCGGGCTCTGCGGCTTTTGGATTCGGCGTGGAACTCGATCACAGGTCGGTACCCTACCCTCGGATTTTTCCCGAATTATTTGGCATTTATTATGAATTTTGCATGATTTTTAGCCTTTAATTGAATTTAATTGAATATTAAATGTGTATGCTAAAAATCATGATCTGCATGAGGATTTCAAATCCGTTTCGTCCCAAAATTTAATACGATGTTCTACTTGAATAGAGTAAAATAACTATCGGATCGGATTGGACATTGAATCAACGGTTTTTTAGAATTTGAGTGAAGAGTGGTATTTTATTTTAAATATTGGCTGAGTAATTATGAAATTCGAAAAAATAGCCATCTCAGGATGATCTATTTTTTGGAATTTTAAATTTTTCTTGCATTCATCACATCAGAACAAGATCGGAGGACGTTTTCCGGAATCGTAATTTTCTCGAAAATCGTGTTTAAAAAATAGAAAAACTCTTCAAAAATATCTTTTCGATGAAGAAAAATAAAATATATACTAAACGAATTCCAAAATTAATGAAATTTCGTACGAAAATAATATAATGCTGATACATTCTACCATGAATTTTTGGGAAGTTTTGGAATTAGTTTAGTATATCATTTTATACTTTCTTTGAAACTTATCAGATTTTGGGAGAATTTTTACTGACATCAGATCACGGATAAAATTCTCAACATTTTTACAGTATTCTTAAATTCCATATTTCTAGTTGCTGTAAAATTTTCAAGTGATTTAGATCTTATTTCATATGGGATGTAGTGTTAATTCATAATCTGGGCTGAAAATTGAAAAATCCGAAACTGATAGTAAATAGTTTTCCAAATTCATGAAAATCTCACAGCATGCTATATTTACTCATATCTTATTTCTGTAGAAATTTCACTGAATTTAGATTTCTATTTCTAGTAGTTTCTGTGTTATTTTTGCAATCTGGTCAATTAATTGTTAAATCAAAATTAAATATGAGCTTAATGTAAAAATCTGTAAAAATCTCTCAATAAGCTACATCTCATCATATCTTGTTTCTGTAGAAGTTTCAACTCATTTCGAATTCATTTGCAACGGTTTCCCTTGTAAAATCACTCATATGGTTTAAAATTGATAAAATTCATTGAAAATCCGAAATTAATTAAAAATCATCTGAAAATCTCTAAAGAACCTTAAATCTCTGTCACATATTAACTCATTAATCCATTGAAACAGCAATCTTAGGATCTTTAGATTTCCCTGGAAAAATGGCCAGTGCATCCATAATCGTATCCCTATTGCACACGATCTTTGACAATTTGAATATTTAAGCTATAGCACGTTGTTGGCTCCGAGGTTACTGTCCACGGAAATCCTGAGATATGCCAGGCAATAAGGTGCTATAACCTAAGTATTAAATTGCACAAGGAAAGAGCGCACGATTCCCTTCCTTGGATGCTATTCTGGGTCGAAATTGGTGAACCCTAGAACCATTGGTAATCCTTGAATGTCTAGAAACTGAAAAGTCTTGAAATCTGAAATTAACTAACTTCAAAAGCTGAAATCGATTCATCTCGTGTCTCTCGGAACCATTGGATTATGGTTTCCGTCGTAAGAACCTTTAGAGCCCAACTTAGGAACACTGGTGTCGTGTCCTAAGTTTTAGGGAGTCTTAGGTTTTAGGGAGTCCTAGAGTTAGGAGTCCAGCCTCATCACGGACGCTTGCTATGGATAGCAACCGTGCCATAGGTCTAGTTACACTAGTCACCCAATCTTTCCCTAGGACAAGCCTAGTAAACTAGGATGTAGGCTAACCTGCATTAGTCTAAGGAACAACTTGCATTTAGATAAGAATCATATAGCATCTTAGATGAAATCCTAGGATAATAAAATCTTCAACTTGAATTAAATAACTTCTCTTAAAACTGTTGAAACAGTCAATCCCGTCTAGGTCGGTGTCTTAGTTGAGTTAGGCATAAGTAGCTTAGCTTAGGTGCACCGAACTACGTCGACTCTGATCCCAGTGAGGCTTGGGTACGTAGGCAGCTTGGATGTCTGATGGCATACCAACCGCGAGTCGGCACCACAACAAATTGTGGTGTTTTGTATATTAATTTTCTTGTAAATGCTTAATCAAATCACTTAGGATTTTTCATGAAATTAGAACTTTAGGAGAACTTTCACTTAGAATGAATCCAGACAAATTAAGAAATCAAGATACACATTTAGGATTCACATTGAAATTAGATCATAGGATGCATGTCCCGTAGTTAGCACATTAACAGAGAGTTGAATGAGCCATTTAAAATAAATTTAAAAGAGTTAGCTTTTGGAATCGAAGACCGATTATCGGGCAGGAATGGTGCATGTGGTGGATAAATCCCCATACCTTCCATTCTTGTAACCAGGTAGCGAGTCTAGATTTCTGGTTAATCATGGGTCCTAGATCCCACATCTAGGTGGCGACTCTGTCAGTCTCTTTTGTGTGGAATTCGGATTGCCTTAGTGATCCCAAGTTCACATAAAAGATGAATTAAAATCAATAATTAAAATGCACACGCCAATCGCGTGGGTACGAGAGACCAAGAGAGAGCGTGGCGGCTCGCGCCCCACCCCTCTCGCGGGATTGGGTCCCACAGAGGGTTCCGCCTAATTAAAATTCCCCATTTTGTTATTATGTGAAGGTTCCACAAAACAAATCTTCCTTGCTTGTTACTGCGTGAAGGTTCCGCATAACAAAGCTTCCCTGTGGTTAGCGTGTGAAGGTTCCGCCTAACCAAATCTCCCGTTTGTTAGTGCGCAAAGGTCCCGCCTAACTAAAAATTATTTTTTCAAGGCGTGTAGGTTCCGCCTGATTCTTCTAATATCATTTTCAGTGCGTGTGGGTTCCGCCTGATTGTTCAAAGTTCAAACTACCATTTAATCAAAATCCCTTTTGTATCTTTTCATTTGAAATTTCGGACCGATCAAAATGCGTTGTCACTCCAGCTTTGGCATTCGTGCGACAAGCACCCTCTGCCAAAGAGGGGCATCTGTAGACACCCCATTTTGACCAGACCCTTTTCCCCAAAATCGAATAAAGTTCTGAAGTCGAATAAGATCCTGAGATCGAGCAAATTCCAAAAATTGAGCAAAATCTCAAAATTTCTGAAGAGCTGAGTCCCGAGTGATAGATAGACCCGAAGAGTCCATTTGTGGTTAGTCTTGTGAAACTTTTCAAAGCCTTGATCCCCATACTCTTTTTCCCAAAGTTCGCAAAAAACAAAAATTTGCAAAAGACCCCTGGTTTTGGTATTGGCACTACGTTTGATTTCCCGAGTCCTAATGATTACCCGCACGCCATATTTTGATTTTTACACTAACTCACCTTGTCCTAGTGTTTAAGGAGCTATTAAGGGGTTATCGCATTTCCCAAGATAGCTCTCACAAGCTAATTAAGGAAGAAAGACAGATGAGTTAGTCCGATTATTAAAATATAATTGTGGTTAAATCATTGCAAAGGATAAGAAGTAATGATATATTTTGTCCCTTCCCCTTTGCCCAAACCACCCCTTTACTTGCAAAAATAATAAAACAAAATACATTAGATGGGGGCTGCCCATGAGAGAGAAGGGGGCAGAATGTATCATTTCCTATTTACAAGAGGGCATTTTTGGAACCTTCTATTGCTTCCTCTACAAGCAATAAGCAAGGGCCATAGGATCAAAAGGGGACTAGGTGTAGGGTAGTGATTGAGGAGCATGCCTAAGGTTCTAGATTTTTCTACAAGGATGGAGGTGATCCAATTCATCAAAAGGAGAATGGATGGCTGAGATGAGGATGAGGGTTTCAACCCTAGCTATAAAATCACAAATCTCGTGGGAATATAGGAGGCCCATTTTCTTGGAAAAAAGAGAGATTAGCAAAGAGAATAAAAGGCATCGAGAGGGAGGAATAGAGGAAGAGTGTCGTTGGGAAGATCATCTTCCCCGACAGATCTCGTCGGAATTCAGAGATCCGGTCCCCAAAATCTGAAACCTCATCCTCCCTTCTTCAGCCACTTCTTCCTCTCCAGACCCACAACTGTGTTTTGACCCAAACCCCCTTTTCCAGCATCAACCTCCATTGATTCCGACGAGAATCTTGCCGGAATCTGACCGTCCCGCCTAAGCCTTCTTCCCATCCCATCTCCATCACAACCCACCTTCCACCTCAACCATTAACCCATCTCAGCCATCCTCCATTCCCCATGACCATTTCAGATTTTCTAAACGTGCCTCACTATCTTCTACCATTTCCAAACCCTAGATCCAAACCCACTATCTCCCACCATACCCATTAATTCCGACCCGGAATCCGACCACCGACCCTACCTCCCCACTATCTTGCCTATCGCTGCTAACCCTCTTCTCATTACCCTAAAACCTACATCTACCAAAACCCAAAACCCATCTCCATATTCTTCTCCTCCCCTTTCTACACCATCAGACCTCCCCATCTTCATTTTTCTAGCCCATCTACCATCTCTCCATCACAACCACCACCACCTTCCTAACAGCCACCTCTGCATTTCACCCCATTACCGACACCTCGTACCTCCCTTCACAGCCACCAAGAGAGAGAGAGAGAGAGTCTCCTTCTTCTCCGGGCATTTAGCCAGAGCTCCGGCGGACCCCGTCAAACCCATTTGGATTCTCCACCTCCGGTCCACATCTCAGCCTCCATCTCCATCTTCTTCTCTTTGATTTTTTCCAACAAAAGCAGAGCAATAGAGAGAAAAAAGAGAGTGAGAGATCTAGAAGAGTAGGGAAGAAGAAGAACTTGGAAGGGTTTGGGCATTTTGCAGAATAGGAGTGTTTAAGGGGAGCTCTGACCTAACACGATTGAAATCCGGCCATCTTCACCACTAATTCTAACCCACTTCACTATCAGCTTCACCCCCACCTTCTTCACAAACCCCATCTCTAACCTCTATACCCATTTAGGCACCCATACCAAACTTCCCAATTTCCAGCCACCACCTCCAAACCCCTGTCACCAGCATCTTCATTTTCTTCTTCACTTGTCACCAGACCCACCATCACAGCCATCAAAACCCTAATCCGACGACCCACCATCTCAAACCCACATCAACCTCAATCGTACCCTCATTTTTGTCTTCACCTCATTTAGTCACACAACTAGGTCCGGTCATCATTTTTGCCAGAATGTGACCCATTTCCGAGTTCCGCCGCCAACTTCCTGTCCATCATTTCCGGTGCCAACACCAAAGTTCCGATGAAAACTTGACGATTTCGATCTCGCCCAGCACAGGTAATGCCTCCTCCGTTGTTTATATAAGTGATAATATGCCTCGGAGGATTACATGAAATTTGGTTATTGCATCTCAATTAATCTCTAGAAATAATTCCTTGTCATTGGAATTTTGGAGGTTGGGAAGAAATTGATCTCAAGGGGCTTCTACCTACTCATACATTGGTTAAAATGATTCACCTGATGTTATAATCATGGACTATGCTGCTAATAATTTATGTCATTGAATTAATTGGAAGAAGGGTACTTCGTACCAAGAATGATTGTTGTATATAATCGGTCCCAAATGCATGCACACAGGTTGTTTGTCGAATGATTCTAAAGGAGAACATGAAGTGTTGACCTTGTTCTTTGTTCAAAGATCCCTTTAGTGTTGAGTTTTTGAGTTGTACATTCAGATAGCCTAATGATCAGTCCTTGGCCCATAAAATCAATTCTTGAAGCCCAAAATGAATGGTAGCTTAGACCTCTATTTCCTCGATTCATTTCTCCTGTAACTTAGCTACAAGGTTGGGGTCTGCAAACTTGTCTCCTTTTGGAGCTCAGATGATTATCCCTAATTTCTCTAGTTGTGTCTCGTGTACAGCGGGAAATTTGTTTGCTTATCTTAGACTCAGGGTTTGGGTCACCAAGAGGCTAAAAGGAATATGGCCAAGTAACTCAATATCCAAGGTATCTTGTCCCAACTAAAGATATTCATCAGTTGTTCTAATGTATTCATGGTTTTCTCCTTTCATGTCTTGTCCCATTGCAAACCAATTCGAGTCATTTCAAAATGGCTTCACATAGTTCACTCCTCTGGGAGTCATGTTCTGATGGTCATATTAATTCGATCAATCTTCCTTTAACAAGTTAGCATGCTTATAATGTGGCAGTTCTCATGCCTATCTTTACAAGATAATATGATGATTGGAACAGAGCATAACTCATAATAAGGCTGGTGACCATCATTTCTTATACATTTCAATTCCCTTCTTGGTTCTATGCAGTTTAATCCCATGCATGCTGGAATTATAAATCATCTTTAAATGTGAGTTGCTATCTGTTCCTGAATGTTTGAAATCAGCCTTGTACATGTATGGTCGAGTTGTTGCATGTCAAATGTTTTCGTGCTTGTCTTTTACTAGCTACTCCAGCATGCTCTGTTTGATTTCTTCATTTGTACCTCATGGCCCCTTTGCCCTGTTTGCGGCCCTCTCTATCCCCTCTCTCGGCCAATTTGGCTTCCTGCGAATATATATAATAGAATCTGGTATTTGGGATAGAAATGGGTTTACTTACATTGTGTGGATGGGTTGAAGGTCTTACGATTACCTCCAATTAATTTGCCTTCACTATATCTCACAAAATTGATTGAGGTAGAGCTGTGTTGTAGTTCCCAGAAGTATGGTTGAGCGGATCCCATTTTGCCCAGGAGGGGCCTACTTGTTTAGCAGGTTGGTTCGAAATGATGTCAGTCCAACTATGTATTGGCCAGTACATGGTCAAGCTTTTGTAGTCCCTTCTCTTCTATCCGTCCTGTAAAAGTCTTTAGGAGAACCATAGTGATGTCTTAGGCGATCTTTTGGACATTAAGGTATAATTTCCACCAGGAAGTCATTTCTTTCATGTTACTGTAGATTTTATGCTTTTGCTTGGCCCCCATATATCAAAAAAATTGTAATGCTTTGGGTAAGATATAGGTCAAAGTGAAAATGGAGTATCTTTATCTTCTCTTCTATTCTCATCGATATTAAGTTTTGGTTCCGTTCTTCCGGACTTTTGTTTGGTTTTCAAAGCTTTTGTAGTCCCTTTCCTAGATGTGATGGGTTAGGAGTAGATGTGGTGAGTTAGGATTTGGATGTTTATTTTCATTTGCCCATCCCCGGGTCGTGAATGCTTAGATAGACATTTTCTCGGGGATACTCGTTCCCATTTCATCTTATTTTCTCCCAAAACTCTTCAAACTTAATAATAAATGGCATAAGAGACCAAGTGCTCGCACTTGGGCGAATTGGGGGTGTTCTTCGGATCTTCCTCATTCGTCACCAGGCACGGACTTTTCTATCTCTGGTTATCCGTTGCGACAGAGTATTGTATGGGATCCAGGGCCTACTTCCTTGGATGACGACTCTTTCTTTGCTTCAGGTACCTCTTAGTTTCGAGGCTTTTGTCTCTGAATCAAGAGGTATCTCATTTATATCGTCACCCATGCTGTGAGTGGCATCATTTCGAGAGTTCCTTGGTAGAGCTCTCCTTCACATTGTGGAGATCTTAGAGGATTGACGTGGGATCTCGTATCCCTCGTTCATCGTCCTCGGGATCGGGGTCCACACCTAGCCTTATTCCTAGTGATTATTTCATTTTCATCCATTTTGTTTCTATATACCCATCTTGTGCTAATGATTGGGTGATCACTAGGCCTAGGCACTAACTTCCACACCTTATTTCTTTTGAATTGGCTCAGCTCTTCTTGCATAACTATCAACCAATATTCATCCTTTTCGGCTTCTTTGATGGACTGAGGCTCCAATTCGAATAGGAATGCCAAATTATTACTCACACTTCTATAGTATGATCTAGTTCTCACTGACGATGTGGCATCACCTAATATTCGGGACTCCGGATGATCTACAATTATTCTCCTCTCTCTAGGTAATGAATTGTCCTCTACACTTTCAACTTCCACAATAGGTAATGAATCACTTGTAGACTCTTGGGGAGGAACATTTATCTTAGGCAAAGGGTTTTCAATGTGTTCATCCTCATCATATGGCACGTCTTGAAGTGTTGGCTCTCTCTCTCTCTCTTGAAATGTAACATGCTCTGGGACCCGATCCCACAGAGGGGTGGGGCGCGAGCCGCCACGCTCTCTCTTGGTCTCTCGTACCCACGCGATTGGCGTGTGCATTTTTATTATTGATTTTAATTCATCTTTTATGTGAACTTGGGATCACTAAGGCAATCCGAATTCCACACAAAAGAGACTGACAGAGTCGCCACCTAGATGTGGGATCTAGGACCCATAATTAACCAGAAATCTAGACTCGTTACCTGGTTACAAGAATGGAAGGTATGGGGAGTTATCCACCACATGCACCATTCCTGCCCGATAATCGGTCTTCAATTCCGAAAGTTAACTCTTTTAAATTTATTTTAAATGGCTCATTCAACTCTTTGTTAATGTGTGAACTATGTGACATGCATCCTATGATCTAATTTCAATATAGATCCTAAATGTGTATCTTGATTTCTTAATTTGTTTGAATTCAATCTAAGTGAATGTTCTCCTAAATTTCTAATTTCATGGAAAATCCTAAGTGATTTAATTAAGAATTTATAAGAAAATTAATATACAAAACCCCACAATTTGTTGTGGAGCCGACTCATGATTGGTATGTCATCAAGCATCCAAGCTGCCTACGTACCCAAGCCTCACTAGGATCAGAGTCGACGTAGTTCGGTGCACCTAAGCTAAGCTACTTATGCCTAACTCAACTAAGACACCGATCTAGACTGGATTGACTGTTTCAACAGTTTTAAGAGAAGTTATTTAATTCAAGTTGAAGATTTTATTATCCTAGGATTTCATCTAAGATGTTATATGATTCTTATCTAAATGCAAGTTGTTCCTTAGACTAATGCAGGTTAGCCTACATCCTAGTTTACTAGGCTTGTCCTAGGAAAAGATTGGGTGACTAGTGTAACTAGACCTAGGGCACGGTTGCTATCCATAGCAAGCGTCCGTGATGAGGCTGGACTCCTAACTCTAGGACTCCCTAAAACCTAGGACACGACCTGACACTAGTGTTCCTAAATTGGGCTCTAATGGTTCTTATGACGGAAACCATAATCCAATGGTTCCGAAAGACACGAGACACATCGACTCAAGTTCTTGAGGTTAATTAATTTCAGATTTCAAAGATTTTATGTTTCTGGACATTTAAGGATTACCAATAGCTCTAGGGTTCACCAATTTCTGCCTAGAATAACATCCAAGGAAGGGAATCGTGTGCTCTTTCCTTGTGCAATTTAATACTTAGGTTATAGCATCTTATTGCCTGGCATATCTCAGGATTTCCGTGGACAGTAACCTCGGAGCCAACAATATGCTATAGCTTAAATATTTAAATTGTCAAAGATTGGTTGCAATTGGGATATGATTATGGACACACTGGCCATTTTTCCAGGAAAATCTAAAGATCCTAAGATTTCTGTTTCAATGGATTAAGGAGTTAATATGTGACAGAGATTTAAGGTTCTTTAGAAATTTTAAGATGTTTTTCAATTAATTACAATTTTTTAATGGATTTTATCAATTTTAAACCATATGAGTGATTTTAGAAGTGAAACTGTTGCAAACGAATTCGAAATAAGTTGAAACTTATACAGCAACAAGACATGATGGGATGTAGCTTATTAAAAGAGTTTTGTACATTTTTATATTAAGCTCATATTTAAGTTTGATTTAACAATAATAAGACCAGATTGCAAAAATAACACAGAAACTACTAGAAATAGAAATCTAAATTCATTTAAATTTCTACAGTAGAAAGATATAAGTAAACATAGCATGTTGTGAGATTTGCATGAATTTTAAAGAGTATTTACTACCAATGTCGGATTTTTCAATTTTAAGACCAGATTATGAATTAAGACTACATCCCTTAGGAGAAAAGATCTAAATCAATTGAAAATTTTACAGCAGCAAGAAATATAAAATATAAGACTACTGTAAAAAATTTGAGAATTTTAATTGTGATCTAATGTTAGTAAAAATTCTCACAAAATCTAATAATTTTCAAAGAAAGCATTAAATAATATACCAAAAAAAATCCAAAAATTGTCAAAAATTCATGGTAGAATGTATTAGTACCATATTATTTTCTCACGAAATTTCATTATTTTTTGGAATCTGTTTAGTATATATTTTATTTTTCTTCGTCGAAAAGATATTTTTGAAGAGTTTTCTATTTTTAAAACACGATTTTCGAGAAAATTACGACTCCGGAAAACGTCCTTTAATCTTGTTCTGATATGATGAACACAAAAAAAATTTAAAATTCCAAAAAATAGATTAGTCAGCCATTATTTTAAATTTTGTAATTACTCAGCCATTATTTTAAATAAAATACCACTCTTCACTCAAATTTTTGAAAACCTTTGATCCAATGTCCGATCTGATCCGATAGTTATTTTAGTCTATTTAAGTAGATCATTGTATTAAATTTTCGGACGAAACGGAATTGAAACACCCATGCAGATCATGAATTTAAGCACACACATTTAATATTGAATTAAAATCATTTAAATGCTTAAAAATCATGTAAAAATCTAAAAAAATACCAAATAATTTTGGAAAAATTCGAGAACAGTGTACCTACCTATGGTGGAGATCTCGCTGAATCCGAGAGCCGAAAAATCTTAAAATCCCGCCGACACTGTGATCCGCTTCCGCTTTCTTTCTCTCTCTCTTTCTTCCTTTTAAAAAAAAAAGAAAAGAAAAGAAACTACTATGAAGATGGACAGGGAGATAGGGAGAGGGAATGTGGGAATAAGAGAGTGGTAGAGAGAGGCCGAGAGAGAGTGGGGAAGGATGAATGTGGAAAGACAAGAGAGGTAAAGAGGATGAGAGTGGACGAGAGGGTGAATGTGAGAGAGAAGAAAAGAGAGATGGAGGGAGAGACAAAAAGTGACAAAATGAGAGTGAGAAAATGGAGTGAGAGAGAGAGAGAGAGAGAAACACTCTGTTTTTTTTCTTTACTTTTTTTTTTCTCGTGTGAGCTGCTGTTAATGGGAGTTTAGAGGGAGGGATAGAGTTGAGGAGAAGATACGTAGGGGAGAAGAATATGGGCTGTGGGGGTTTTGTTTCTTTTGAGATGAAGAACCTGCTACTCCAACAGAGGAGGTGAGACAATCTATGGTTGAGCGAGAAAACGAGAGAGAGAGCGAGAAAGATGGCTATGCGAGATGAGAGTGAGAAACAAAAGGATAGAGAGGTAGAGAGTGAGAAACAGAGACCGAGTAATAGAGATGGCTGGTGATATATATAAAAAAAACACGATACTCTGTTTTTCTTGCTCTCTTTTTTTTTTGTTTTGAAATACAGGTTTTGGGCTTCTGCTTTGAGAGATGGGGACTTAGGATTGTAGGGATATCTCCAAGAGATCAAGAGACGAGAGGGTTATTGCAATATATCCAAGAGGTGCAGATTCGGGAGAGCTTGATCCCACCCGAAGTTAAAAAAACCGATTACCCTGTTTCTCTCCTCCTTCTCGTTTTTTTTTCTAGGTTGCAGAGAGTTTTTTCTCTTTTTTCTTTAATGGTCTATCTTCTCTTGCCTTAAGGCCGATACTCCCATTTCCTCTTTTTGAGAAAGTTTCCTTCTCTCATCTATCCTTTTTTTGCCACCTCTTTTGATTACCCCTAAAATACTACCCACCACTAGCTGCCCATACGACATCCTTCCTATATTGAATTTCGGTGATACCCTCCACAAAGAAAGTTTCTTTCCTTGCTGCTGCTCATGCTAGCAATGCAATATTGCTTTTTGGGTAATCTTTACTAACCAAGGGATTCTTCTTTCCCACGATAGAAAATTTCTATTTATGATCCAACCCAAGCAGTTCACTCTTCATTGGATCCATTCTTAAATAAGGCCCACACATGGTGGCCCATTTTAGGACGAAAAAATGCACAATAAGCAAGGCCCACACATGGTGGTCGAATTTGGGATAGAGCCCATTTGGAATGAACCAAGCGGTTCAATTAATGGGCGGCAATGCGAATGGGTTGGGCCCACAAATCATTTTTCATGAGATGACTTGAGTCATTCAATTAATGGACCTCAATATAAATTCGCTGTGCTTCTTGAATCGTTTTCAAGGGTTATTTGAATAGCTCAAAACTCATTTTTCATTAAAACAATATGCGGGCCCCCTTGTTTGATCCAAATCTAAACAAATGCTCAATGCGGCCCCCCCAAACGGGTCCAAACTCTCTCGGCTTTAATTCTTGCGAACAACCCCTCTCAACAATTATTAGGACGACGCAAAACATGACAGAAGTAACCGAAAAGATCGAGAAAACATAGGGGACGGACACCGAAATGGAGAATACTGACAAACTGACAGCGAAACACTAACTTCTTTGTTGATTAAAGCGAATCAAAATGGGGGTGTCTACACATGCATAGATTCTTCTACAATTAAGGTTCTTTTATTAAACACTCTATATGCTTTGCTATGTGTAGAATACCCTAAGAATATGCCATCATCCGATTTCTTATTAAATATTATACTAAATGTCTTTGATATTCAGGATATAGCATCTACAACCAAACACCTTAAAGTAGCTTGTATTGGGTTTCAAGTTTTTCCAAAGTTTATGAGGTGTTTTCTTTTAAATTGGCCTCATATACACCCTATTTATGATATAGCAAGCGGTACTAACCGCCTCTGCCCAAAAATATCTAGGGAGATTATTCTCATGCAACATTGTTCTAGCCATTTCTTGGAGGGTTCGGTTCTTTCTTTCTACAACCCCATTTTGTTGAGATGTCCTAAGTGCCGAGAAGTTGTGTTTTATGCCATGATCATTACAATAAGTGTTAAAATGCTTGTTTTCAAATTTCGTTACATGGTCACTTCTAATGTAAGATACGGCTATACCCATTTCATTTTGAACTTGATTACACAACTTAGAAAAATTTTCATAAGTTTCATCTTTATGTGTTAAAAATATGACCCATGTAAATCGTGAATAGTCATCTACAACAACAAGCACATATCTCTTTCCACCTAAGCTACTTGTCTTCATTGATCCAAAAATATCCATATGAAGTAGTTTGAAGGGATAAGTGGTAGAGATCATGTTTATAGAGGCAAATGAACTTTTTAATTGTTTGTCTAATTGACAAGTTCTACAAATGTGATCTTTGATGTAGTTAAGATTAGGCAAACCTCTAACTATGTCTTTTGAGGAGAGGGTTGAAATGAGTTCCATTATGGCATGACCTAACCTCCTATGCCATAACTAAGAATCTTCACTAATGGCATTGAGACACGTTACATTTTGGAGTCTAAGATCATCTAGTCCAATTGTGTAAATGTTATTATCTCTAGAACCTATGAATTGCACCTTTCCATCTACCTTATTTTTAACAATTCATTTGTCAGGGTTGAAGACTACTTCAAGCCCATTATCAGATAGTTGACTAATGCTAATAAGATTATGAGATAAACTATCAACATAAAGTACATCATGAGTGGGAGAGGTAGAGTTACCTATGGTGCCTTCTCCTTTAACCTTTCCCTTCTTGTCATCTCCAAAGGTAACTTCTCCACCATCCTTGAGTGAAAGTGATGCAAATTGAGTGAGGTCTCCGGTCATTCTTTGAATGTTAACAAGTCAATCCAGTTTTAGTGAATCATTCTCAAACCTTTCAAATAGTTTCTTTAAATCATCTTATTTGTGAGATAATTCACTATTTTCATAATTTAGTTTGTTGTTTTCAATGGATAGCTCTTATCTACTTTCATTCAAACTCTTGATGGTAGCATTCAAATCATGAATTTCAAGTTTAAATTTCTCGTTTTCTTCTTTTAGAAAATCATGATCTTTCTTTAACCAACCAAATTCTTTTGTTAAAATAGAAAGAGAATTTTTAAGAGATGCATTTTTATCAAATTCAATTTCTAGTTGATCATGTGCACTTTGTAAAGAATCAAGAACTTCTTTTAAAGTAAGAACATCATTTAAAGTACTCACCCCTTGATTGTCACTTGTTGAAACTATGAAGCACACCTTCCTTGCGATCATGCAATCTTCTCCATCATCCGGCTCATATTCGCTTCATTATCTTCATCCCATGTGACGGTCATTCATTTCTTGCCTTCTCTCCTCTTGAATCGATTGTTTCGAGTAGGCTCATTATTGAATGGGCAATTCGGACGAATGTGTCCAACTTTCTTGCATCTGTAGCATCAGGGTTGAGAGGATCCATCACCAAGCTCTTCTTTCTTCTTGAATGGAGGAGTGACTTTGCTATTTTTCATGTTTGCCATATTCCTTTGCAAGAACTTGATTCTTCTTGATAAGAAAGCTACCTCTTCTTCCATATGTCCTCTCACTTCTTCATCATTACTTACATTACAAGAAAAGGCGACACCTTTTTCTTTTTTTCATTTTATTTTTAATTTTGGGTGCTTTTATTTTGAAAATCATTTCATGAGTTATCAAAGACCCTATTAGTTCATCTAGATTTAATGTGTTAGGGTCCTTGGCTTCGGTGATTGCGGAGGTTTTGGATTCCCATAATAGAGGTAGGGATCTAACGATTTTGGACACTAAATCTTTGTTTGAAAATTGTTTCCCAAGTCCCCTTAGCCCATTTACTAAGTTAATGAATTTAGTTTACATATCGGCAATAGATTCATCGGGTGCCATTTGAAAAAGTTCAAATTGCCTAAATAGATGGTTCATTTTAGATTCCTTAATTTGGTTAATTCCTTCATGGGTAATTTCTAAGGTGTCCCAAATCTCTTTACCCGAATTTAAGTTTGAAACTCTATTGAATTTTTCGGGTGACAAAGCACAAATTAAGAAATTCATGGCTTTGGCATTATAGTTTGAGGCTTGTTATTCAGCTTCGGTCCAATCATTTAAATCTCTAGTGGGCAAGGTATATTCATTTTGAACGGCTCTCCAAATTTGTAGTCTTGGGTTAAAAGGATTTTCATTTTGATTTTCCAATATCCATAATTTGTTCTAATAAATATAAGGCGGCCTAGTGTTTGAGTGACCTTCTTGGTGTTGTGGGTAGTTTGCCATTTTAGGATCTTTGCTCTAGTCCGGTTAGGGTTTTGAAATAGAGACGAAGCTCTGATACTAATTGAAATATGGGTCTAGGGAACCAAGAGGAGGGTGAATTCATTTTCTAAAAAATTTATCCTTTTTAAAATAAAATTTTAAACCTAATTCAAATTCTCTTTTCCTTCTTAGTTTTGGGTTAGTTCAAATAATATTAAAATAACGAATGCTTAACCAAACACAAAAAAGAAAGTGTAAAAAGAAGAAAAGAACACACCAATGTATAGTAGTTCGGGCAAAGCCCTACTCCACTCTTCTTGAGATCGTCCTCAGGGATTTCCACTATTTGAGACCTCCAAGATGCTCGGTTCCGAGGCGATTACAATCCAAAGGGCATTAAATGAGGATGCCCTTGCCACCTTTATATTGACTCTCCTACTCCACCGAGTTCTAAGTGCTTCTCTTTAGGATATTAAGAAAAAGATGCCATAGCCACCTTTACAATGAATAGAATAGGAAGATTGCTTTGCCTCCCTTGAAGGCTTGTTGCACAATGATTGCTCCTTCAATGCTCTCCACAAATGATTGCAAGTAAAAGCCCTAAATCCAAACTCTAAATATTTACCAAGTTCAAGGCAAGTTTGGTGGAGAAGAAATAAAAGATTTAAGCTAAAATTGATTGCAAGTGGATTTTTAATGCTTGAGTAGGTTGGTGGATCATTGGAAGAAGTTAATGTATATGGAAACTATGTATGTATAGACCCAACAACTCAAACTAGCCGTTAGGGGCATTTTCATAATAATCTGGTCAAGAAAAAGTCAAGCCTTTCGAGCCCCAATGGCTACTTTGCCAGACCGGGGTGTGGTGGTCGCCCGCCCTTATCAGGCGCCCTTTTTAATTTTGAAATTCAAAAGCGCCGCGTTCGACCGGGGGTTCCGCGGTGGCCCGCGAAGTGCAATCTGTCCATTTTTATTTTTCGTCGAAAACTTATCCGCGGTCTGCCGAGCCTAAGGCGGTCGATCGCCGTGACCTTTATGAATGGCTTCGAATTTCCAAAAGCCCATCCGCGGTCGACCGGGTAGACTCGGTCGACCGGACCACTCTTATCGAGTAGATGTTGGATTTCCAGCATCCATCCCGCGGTCGACCTCTGTGCCTCAGTTGACCTGCCCTGTCTTGAAATTTTGATTTTACTTGTTTAGGGCTTAGGGCTTGGGTCTCTTTGGGGTTCCATTTTCTTCAGTATTTTTGAGTGTTATGAGGGTCCCAAAAATATTGGGCCACCACATGGACATCCACTAATCCATTTCAGTTCTTTTAGTGGGGTTTTTTGAAAAAGCCTTGACTTGGAAAAAATAAAAGAGAAGGATGTACAAAAAAAGTCTAAGTATAGCTATACCTCTCTTTGGCCTTGGTCTTCATTGATCTTTTATTGTGTGCTTGCTTTGCTTGAGAGTGTTAAAGTGAGCTCCACCTTGAAGTGAGCCCACCTTGACCATGTAGTGTGTTGGTTCTTTCAATGATTAACCTATCTTAATACAATACTTCAAGGCAAATAGATTAGTATATAAAAAGCATAATCAATTTAGTTTGAGAATCATCAAAATAGGTAAGAGGATAGACCCTTGGGCTTACATAAAGCCTTTAACTTTCAAAATCAAAAGGATTTTTCCTCAACCTCTTGTGCATTTAAACTTGCATCCATTACTTGTCAAGGGTATCTCCATAAGCATTTACTTTCAATCATTTGGAGACTTTGTAAGCTTGAGAGTTGTATTTGTCGTTAAGAGGCTTGAGAGCTTTTATTCCTTTCTTCCGTCCACTCATTGTAAAGAGGGTTTGATGCTGTAACCCTATAGAAGAAGAAGCTTGCTTGTAGAGAGGATTTTACTTTTCGACCCTTGAGAAAGGAGAAGCTTGAGTGTAAGGGGTTTTACGCTTCGGCCCTTGAGAAAGAAGAAGTTTGATTGTAAGGGGTTTTACGCTTCGGCCATAGAAAGGAGAAGCTGGGTGATTGTAATTGGCTCATTGATCCAGCCATTTGAAGGATGATCGAGATAGTAGAACCCGTGTGCAGGCGTGGATTGTGGACGTAGGACTTGCTCCGAACCACGTTAAATCTCGTGTTCATTATCTGTCTCTCTCTTCTCTCCTTTGTGCAATATTTGTGGTAACATCTTCTACTTGTTTATTTATTAATCAACAAGGGCTAGTTGCACTTTTAATTTCTAAGGTTTAACTCAAATTGCAAATTATAGAGATTGTAAGCCCAAGGGTCCATCCTCTTACCTATTTTGATGATTCCCAAACTAAATTGATTATGCTTTTTATATACTAATCAATTTGCCTTGAAGAGTTGTGTTAAGATAGGTTAATCATTGAAGGAACCAACATACTACATGGTTAAGCTTGAAGGAGTACCATTCAAGGGACAAAGAAGCTGGAACTAAAATTGGACTATCTTACCTTGAAGCAAAGTTTAGATGGAGCTCACGTTCACTCTCAAGCAAGCATGCACACAATGGAAGATCAATTGAAGACCAAGGCTAAAGAGAAGTTGAGCTTTACCTAGAATTCATTGTACATCATTTCTCTTTAGATTTCTAAGTCAAGGTAAGGTTTTCAAAATCGTTTTCAAAACCCCTTAAAAGTATGTTTTTTCAAAGAGACTAACACAACCCATAATCGAACTTAATTGGATAGTGAATGATCATGGTGGTGTCCTCACATATTTTGATCCACATGACATTCCATTTAACATGGTAGATGTGAGTTCCGAATGCCCAAAGAAAATCAGCACTTAAAACCTAAAAGCTGCTGAAAATAGCCTTCTCGGAACTCCGAGAGACCCCATGGAACTACGATAAATGTTCCAGGGAGTATAACCCATACTCTGTTTGGATTCTCGGAACTACAAGAATTTTTTCAGAATTCTGAAAAATGTTCAAGGGAGTATAATTCCATACTCCTTTTGAATTCTCGGAACTCCAAGAACGATCGGACTGCAAAAAAAATAGTTGTTGTATTTCAAAAGGCTAGTTACATTTTAGGTTGTTTTTGTTCTTCCCACCCTCAAACGGTCATATCTTGATGTGGGCTTATAAATACACATTTGAGAGGTTCATTTAATCCTCTTGAATGATTTACCAACCATTCTAAGCATTCATAAATACTTGCAAACCCATTTGGCTTAAGCTTTTACTTTCTCCACCAAACTTGCCTTGCACTTGCTAATCTTTTGAGTTTGGATTTAGGATTTAAACTTGTATTATCTTGAAGAGCATTCAAGGGGACTTTATTGTGCATCAAACCTTAAAGGAAGGCATAGCAATCTTCTCTTTCTTCATTGTTAAGGTGGCTAGGGCATCCTATTCTTAATACCCTAGGAAGAAGTGCTTAGAACTCAGCGGAGTAGGAGAGTCGGTGTAAAGGTGGCAAGGGCATCCCCATTTAATTCCATTGGGATTGTAATCGCCTAGTAGCCGGGCATCGTGGAGGTCTCAAATAGTGAAAATCCTTAAGGATGATCTCAAGAAGAGTGGAGTAGGGCTTTGCCCGAACCACTATAAATCGGTGTGTTCTTTTCTTATCTTTGCACTTTCATTTTTGTGTTTGGTTGGGCATTTTTTATTTTGATATTATTTGAACTAACCAGAAACTAAGTAAGAAAAGAGAATTTGAATTAGGTTTAAAATTTGATTTAAAAAAGGCTAAATTTTTTAGCAAACCAATTCACCCCTCTCTTGGTTCCCTAGACCTTTATTTCAGAGATTTTTTAATTAGACCCAATTCACCCCTCTCTTGGTTTGCCTATTTGGATTTCACTTGGTATCAGAGCAAAGGCTCTTATAGAGATTTTTGATCTAAAAATCTACAAGATAAAGATCCATGGCAACTAACCCCTTTCCGGTAGGTCCCTCCGGGTACGCCGAAGGTTAATCTTCAAATAGACCCCCATACTTTAATGGACTAAACTATGGATATTGAAAAATTAGAATGTCTTTTTATCTTAAAATCCATAGATTTTGAAATGTGGGAACTAATTGTAGAGGGATATATTGAACCTACCACGGAAAGGAAGACATGGAGTGCCACAGATAAAAAGAAGGCTACATTGGATGCTAAGGGAGTAACACGACTATTTTGTTCACTATCTTCCGAGGAATTCAATAGTCTCAAATTGTAAGACGACAAGAGAAATTTGGACCACTCTTGAGACAACCCATGAAGGGACAACTCAAGTTAAGAAATCCAAAGTTATTATGTTAATTACTGATTTTGAATCTTTTGAAATAAATGAAAATGAGTCTATTTCCGATATGTTTACTCGTTTCACTAACATTATTAATGAGTTGAGTGCTTTAGGAAAGACTTACACAAATTATGAGTTGTTCCAAAGGCTTCTTCGGTGCTTCCCGGACAATTGGGATCCAATGATCACGGTGATCAAGCAATCTAAAGATTTGGATACCCTTAGACTTGATGACCTCATGGGAAACCTCATTACCCATGAGATGAAGATGAAGAAGAGGGAAGGAAAAAGGCAAAGCAAGAAAGTAGAAACGAGGAAGAAAGGAGTGGCCTTTAAGGCAAAGATTGATAGTGAGGAAGATGAGAGTGACCAAGAGTCAAGTCTTGAGGGTTTGACTAAAGAATTGATCTCCTCACCAAAAAGATGAACAAGCTTGGGAGACTCAACCGTAAAAATAAATATGATAGAAGAAGCAACTCCCCAATAAGAGAGAAAGATATAAAAAGAAGAGAAGAAGATGATGATTCCATCCAATGCTATGAATGTGACAAAGCCGGACACATTCGCCCGGAGTGCCCTTGCTCAAGAAGGACAAAGATAGAAGAAAAAGGAAAGATGGCAAGAAGAAGAAGAGCTTTAGCACAAATTGGGATGGCTTGAGTGACTCATCCAAGAGCGACTCAAGAGAGGATGAGAAGGCCAACTATGTATGTTGCATGGCAAGCGATCCATCCCAACTCAATGCAAGTCAAATTTTAGATTCTATTCTTGAAAGTGATAGTGATAATGGTAGTTAAAATGATAGTGATATAGAAAAACCTATCATGGAAGAATTAACTGAAATTTGTGTAAAAGCTAAAGAAGCTTTGTTTCTTGAAGTTTCCAAAAGATAAAAAGTCAAAAAATCTCTTGAAAAGATAACCAAGGACTTTGGAAACTTGAAAAATGAACTTGATTTGAAAATCTACTCAAATGATAAATTAGTTATGAAAACAATTTATTGAGTGGAAAATGTGACGCTCTTGCAAATATAATCATTTGAAGGAAGGAAATGAAAAACTTTATATTGATATTGACAAGTTATGTTTGGAGAATAAGAGCTTGAAATGTAACTATGATAAGCTTGTTCTCAACCATTCTTGTGGAAAGAACAAACTTGATGAGATCTTAGAAAGTAAAATTTCTTTTGGAAAGAGTGGTCTTGGTTACCAAAATTTCCAAAGGAAAGTCGCTTACAAAAACAAGTTTCTCAAGTCCAAAGCTTCATATGCTAGCTATTCTCATGTCCATACTTATGCTAGCACAAGCTCCTTCATTCCTACATGTCATTATTGTGGATTACTTGGACATTACAACTATGCATGTAGATTTAGAAGATCATCTTACCATATTTGGGTGAGAAAAGACAAGTCTTGAATATTTATTTTGTAGGGTAAGCTTAAATGTAATATCATTTGAAAACAAACTTTAGATGCATGTGTGTGCTAAATCATTTCATAATTTTATTCAGTCTATGGAAAGCATGCAATTTTGTAACTGAAATTCCAAGGGTGGTCCCTAGTACGGCAACTATGAGGAGTGAGAATTAATTAGGTTTCTAACAAGTTTTAATCTTTTGAAAACTCAAACCTAAATTGGAAATTAAGAGATCAAAATGAAATTCAAGCACACAAGTTAAATCTAGAGGTGCAATGCAAAGTAAAGAGCTAGAGTTCAAGAGAGAGTGCACCCGAGATTTAAAGTGGTTCGGTCCTCAAAACGCGAGGCCTACTCCACTCCACCAATAAAGACCCGTTGATGGCTTCACTAAAAGATCTTCTTAACTTCGGCGAAGATCGGTGCCGATTACAAATTCCGATCACCTTTAACCTTGGTGGGAATCCTCACCACGGAGAGTGGGCTACGCTTCTCCGAACACTCGCCCGAATACAATTTCTTGAATAAGAAAGAAAGAACAAAAAATTCCTCACAAGGGTTTTCAACTTTGCAGAAGATGTACAAATATAGCCTATAGATCCGAATCCTAATCTTAGATGATGAGAGGCATAAACAAGTTTGATTCACTCTAAGGATGTTCAAGTAGGTTTTTAGAGTGTTAGGATTGATTATTGTAATGTTTGGAATGCCCATATATATAGGAAAACCAAAATATGACCGTTCAATGGCATTGTGGTAATTCCAGTAAAATTCCCAACGGCCATTTTTCCGACCGTTGTAGTGTTCTCGGAGTTCCGAGAAAAAATCTCGGAGTTCCGAGAATTCAAACAGAAGATGAAAAAATGTCACTGGACCATTTCTCGGAGTTCCGAGAATTTTCGGAGTTCCGAGAAAAACTCTCGGAGTTCCGAGAAGCCTATGTCTGAGCAGATTTTCATTTCTGTTTTTGGGCTTCCAACTTAACACCAAGATGGGATTGCTATGAGGGTTCCAAGGTGTTGGAACTCCACAAATACAATCACTTATATTTTTAGGGTGTGTGTTTATTTACTTAATTATGCCTTTCAAATCTAAAACTAAGACTGGATCTTTATACAATCTAATATAACTTGATCTTCAATGGATTCTTCAAGTCTTCATTTGTCTTGGATTTTGATGTCTTTGGCCTTCATGAAGTGGTCCAATGAGTGCTTCTTGGCCTCAATCCAAGCAATGTTGTCTTAGCACCAATGTGATCTACAATTTAGACAATCAAACACATTAGTGATCATAAATCACTTGTGTATTGGAATCATCAAAATAAGATGGGAATGCCAAGGTGGAAACCATTGGGCTTACAATCTCCCCCTTTTTGATGATGACAAGCACAAGAGATTTTCTAATAAAAAGCACATATATTTTCCTTACACAAGAATTCTCTCCCCCTTTGGCATCAATCAAAAAGATTGGGGTAAAAGAGAAACAAAGGGATGAAATATTCAATTTAAAGCTCCCCCTTTTTCAAGGAAAAAGACAAACCTAGAACTCTCCCTATTTAGAATTTTTATTCAACATAAGAGGGGATATTTTAATTATCCATAGAAAAATATTCAATTTTAGAGCATGCCCCTAATCTAAGCACATATGATGAAAACCATATGGGGGCTCTGGCAACCCAAGATTTCTTGGTTCAATCATAATCCCTAATCTTAGATGCACATTGGAATTGGTAATGACCATTTATTCCACAATAATGGCATCTAACATGAGGGTTAGATACGCTAGTCCTATCATATGCATGTTTAGGTCTTTGACTAGTCTTCTTTAAGATTATGTCAATAATTTTGTCACCATTTAAGAATCCATGGAGACATAATCTTAACCTTTCATTTTCATTATGAAGATGGGTTATTTGATTTAGAAAATCATTAAATTCATCTTCATAAGATTTTGAAGAGCTTGCCACATCTTGGAGTTTTGCAATTTGGCAAGATTTCTCATCCAAAGAACTCTTAAGGGTTTCAATCTCAAGTTTAAAATTTTCAAGTTGTATTTGAGATTTGGAAGAAAATTCATTTTTCAAAAAATTAAGTTCATTTTCTAATTTTGAAATGGATTTCTTTTGAACTTTATTTTTAAAAATTTGAGAGTGCAAGGTTGAGCACAATTCATCATATGATATTTTTTCAATATCACTACTAGATGAATAACATGAAGGGTTAGAGTTTACCTCGTCTTCATGGGTGAGTGCCATGAAGCAAAGATCGTCTTTCTTTTCTTCCCCTTCGCTTGAACTCTTTCCCGAGGTGCTAGTAGCATCCCATCCGGCGGCAAGAGCTTTATGTTTCTTCCATTCCTTCTTTCCCTTGTATTTTGAGGAAGATGACTTGAGAAGTGGACAATCCGGTCTTTTGTGTCCGGCCTTCTTGCAATTATAGCACCTTATTCCTCCTTCTACTTCACTTTCTTCTTTCTTCTTCGTTTTATCCTTTTTATGTTTCTTTCTCCATAAGCTTTTAAATTTCCTTAAAGCTTCTTCTTCATCGCTATCCGCCTCGCTACAGGATGATGAGTTTGCTTTGAAGGCTTTTAGAGCTAGAGATCGACTCTCTTTCTCTTTCTCTTTCGGCTTCTTCTCCTCTTCTCGGCTAGTGAGGAGCATCTCATGGGTAATGAGAGATCCTACAAGCTCCTCCATGGTTAGCGTCTTGAGATTCTTTGATTCTTGTATGGCGGTTACCTTTGGATCCCAATATGGAGGAAGAGACCTAAGCAACTTACTCACAAGCTCATCAGTAGGATAAGATTTACCAAGATTTGCTAATTCATTAGAAATTTTAGAAAAATGGGTATACATTTCGAAAATGCTTTCGTTTTGATCCATTCTAAACATTTCATATTTGCTCTTTAACAAATTTATTTTGGAATCTTTAACTTGTGATGTTCCCTTATGGGTAACGGCAAGTGTATCCAAAATAATCTTGGTGGAATCAAAAAGAGCAACTCGATTAAACTCCTCCGTAGATAAGGCGCAAAACAAAGAATTTATAGCTTTGTAATTTAAATTTGCATGCCTTTTTTCTACCGTATTCCATTCTTCAAATGGTGTGGAAGGCAAAATGTATCCATTTTCAACAATATGCCAAAGTTCCACATCTATCGAAAGAAGATAGATGCGTATCCTTGTCTTCCAATGTACATAGTTGGACCCATTAAAGAAGGGAGGTCTAGTTGTGGAATGGCCCTCAAGAAGTCCGGTTCCATTTCTATCCGCCATTTCACAATTAGAAAGTTGCCAAAGATCTTATGATCTTTCCCTTGTTGAAATTTTTAAAGAAAAATTTTCCAAAGATTTATAGA
Organism: Tasmannia lanceolata; assembly: GCF_043159265.1. Lineage (NCBI taxonomy): Eukaryota > Viridiplantae > Streptophyta > Magnoliopsida > Canellales > Winteraceae > Tasmannia > Tasmannia lanceolata. The sequence continues at coordinate 29,062,258 of NW_027518690.1, read as the reverse complement.
AAAGAAAATCTTTTAAGAGCTTTTGCTCTGATACCAAGTGAAATTCCACGGGTGGTCCCTAGTACGGCAACTATGAGGAGTGAGAATTAATTAGGTTTTTAACAAGTTTTAATCTTTTGAAACTCAAACCTAAATTGGAAATTAAGAGATCAAAATGAAATTCAAGCATACAAGTTAAATCTAGAGGTGCAATGCAAAGTAAAGAGCTAGAGTTCAAGAGAGAGTGCACCCGAGATTTAAAGTGGTTCGGTCCTCAAAACGCGAGGCCTACTCCACTCCACCAACAAAGACCCGTTGATGGCTTCACTAAAAGATCTTCTTAACTTCGGCAAAGATCGGTGCCGATTACAAATTCCGATCACCTTTAACCTTGGTGGCAATCCTCACCACGGAGAGTGGGCTACGCTTCTCCGAACACTCGCCCGAATACAATTTCTTGAATAAGAAAGAAAGAACAAAAAATTCCTCACAAGGGTTTTCAACTTTGCAGAAGATGTACAAATATAGCCTATAGATCCGAATCCTAATCTTAGATGATGAGAGGCATAAACAAGTTTGATTCACTCTAAGGATGTTCAAGTAGGTTTTTAGAGTGTTAGGATTGATTATTGTAATGTTTGGAATGCCCATATAATTAGGAAAACCAAAATATGACCGTTCAATGGCATTGTGGTAATTCTAGTAAAATTCCCAACGGCCATTTTTCCGACCGTTGTAGTGTTCTCGGAGTTCCGAGAAAAAATCTCGGAGTTCCGGGAATTCAAACAGAAGATGAAAAAATGTCACTGGACCATTTCTCGGAGTTCCGAGAATATTTCTCGGAGTTCCGAGAATATTTCTCGGAGTTCCGAGAAAAAGTCTCGGAGTTCCGAGAAGCCTATGTCTGAGCAAATTTTCATTTCTGTTTTTGCGCTTCCAACTTAACACCAAGATGGGATTGCTATGAGGGTTCCAAGGTGTTGGAACTCCACAAATACAATCACTTATATTTTTAGGGTGTGTGTTTATTTACTCAATTATGCCTTTCAAATCTAAAACTAAGATTGGATCTTTATACAATCTAATATAACTTGATCTTCAATGGATTCTTCAAGTCTTCATTTGTCTTGGATTTTGATGTCTTTGGCCTTCATAAAGTGGTCCAATGAGTGCTTCTTGGCCTCAATCCAAGCAATGTTGTCTGAGCACCAATGTGATCTACAACTTAGACAATCAAACACATTAGTGATCATAAATCACTTGTGTATTGGAATCATCAAAATAAGATGGGAATGCCTAGGTGGAAACCATTGGGCTTACAGTAACCCAAGGATTCTCCTTTTCCTATTCTCATTCTTAACCCTTGTGGACTATGGTTGGACATCCCTTTAGATTCACGTATGGTGTGAGTCATTAATAAAGGGGAGTTTTTGAAATTTCAATAGGCAACCCAAGAGGGGGGTGAATTGGGTGTCTTTAAAATTTTATCCTCTTTAAAAAGTTTTGTTAGATTAGTTTTAAAAGATTAAATAAATATTCTCTCTTAGACCTATTAACAAGCACTTGTTAGGTGACTTTTGAAAACCCTAGTTGATTATTTCCTTTTTAGTCTTTTTATAAAAATACTGGGTGGGTGATTAAAGATTACAAGTATAATGTAAATCCCACAACAAGATGAAGGAATAAGATGAACGATTTCTTTTAGGCCTTTTATCAAACACTTGTTGGAACCCTAGTTCGTCTACTCTCTTTTTAGTTCCTTTGACAAATACTTTGTGGATGGTTCATACAAGTAAAACAAAATTAAGAATAATGTTCAACCACAAAGTTAAGCACTTACCACAAGAGTAGAGAGGAAGAGATAAGAGGCTTTGACACAAGAGCTTTTATAGTGGTTCGGTCTGAAACCCAAGACCTACTTCACTCTTCTCAAGTTTGCTCTCCTTGAGGTATCCACTATCTTCCAAGGAACTTCAATACGGCGTTCCTTTCATCTTGTACAATCTGAGCGTCCAAGCTCCAAGGGTCTTAAATACAGCGCCCTTTGTTGCCAAATACAATGAAGAGAAGAAGGATGTTGCTCACTTGCCTCTAGATAGGCTAATACAATGTAAAGCTCACAATACATTCTCAACTATGATTAAAAGTAATGCCAATCCAATCTTAAAAGGATTTTCCCTTATCAACGCACAAGTGTGATTGAGAGAGATTTTACCTGAAAATAATGGCCAAATGATTTTCAAGGGTTTACTTGAGTTGGTGTGTGTTCATCAAGTATTTTGGACCCTTTGAATGGGCATATATGAAGTCCCAACTCAATATGACCATTTAAGGAGCAAAACAGTCATTTTCGGGTAAAGCAGTCAACTAGCCGTTAGGCCACAACGGCTTTTTTTTGTTCCAGGTTGTTTTCTCGGAGCTTCGAGAAATGTCTCGGAGTTCCGAGAATAATGCTCGAAATTCCGAGACTGGTTTTCCAGCAATCTGTGTCTGACTTGAAAAATTCATATCTCCTTCGTTTCTTGTAGGATTTCGACGTTCTTATACTCTACGGATATGAGAAAAAAGAGAGCTATCAGTTAAAACTATTTTCATAAATATTTGAAAATGTATTAAGCAAGTTTTGGTAGGATTTAGTTGCTGGTCCAGGTTATTTCTTCAGAACTCTGTTTTGTTCAATGTTGTGTTGAATGCCATATGGGACAACATGTTGGTGCACCACCATGGCCATTCACTTATCCATTTAAGTCCTTAAAGGGTGTGTTAGTCTCTTTCAAAAATATATTTTTAGAATTTTTAAGATGTGCCTTGATCAAGAGAAAACACAAGAGAGAAAGGTGATACGTACTACCATTCTAGGTACTCTCTTGTTCTCTTGAGCCAATCTTCGTTTGATCTTCAATGGTGTGCTTGGCTTGCTTTGGGATCTTTAAGTTTGAGCTTCTTTGCTTGACACCTTCCAAGGATGATGCCACCATTTGGTTCAAGCTCCTTTGCTAGTTGTTGATCCACAAGCTTTAGCTTTCAATGATCTTCCTTTGTTTGTTTAATACTTTGAGATGGTTGTGATGAGCTTCTCCTTGGTTGATCCTTCAAGGTATGGTTTGTTCAAGTATGCTCTAGCTCCTTTGTCCTTTGTTTGGTTAATCTTCAAGCATAGGCCATCTGTGTGTGTCGGTGCTATCATGGATTAACCTGTGAATTTCTTTTCCAAAGCCAATACTCAAGGCAAACAATTAGTCCATAAAAGACTAATCAATTTGTGTTTGTTAATCATCAAAACAAGGTGATTGAATGAACCCATGGGAAACCCTTGGGCTAACAGTCTCCCCCTTTTTTTATGATGACAAACCAAATTGATTAGAGAGGTGGGAGGATTCTCTTATGAGGATTAATAAACAATATAATCATAACTCCCACTCAACATATGCATAAGATAAATTTAATAAGTTCTAGCATACATGCATATGGATTGTGGACAATCTAATCAATTTCATCCTTCTCCCCCTTTTGGCATAAGCAAAAAGGAATGATACACAATTAAGCACAATATCAATGCATCAAAGATTTTCAATCAAACTAGATGCTCCCCTAGCTTCTGATCATGATTTACCAATTAAAATTAAAGTATGTATGGCATGATAAAAGATAAAAAACATAGAAAATGAATACACACAAGACAAATCAAGCCTATGTTAAGAAAACAAAGAGACATTCCAATTTTTGCACAAATGTTTAGGGTATGTCTTAGTATATGTATAAATCCAACATAAATCTACCCTATGACCCATAATACAACTTCATAGAAATTAGGAAGAGCAAGTGTAATATACTTCTATTAATGAGGATCAACAATGATATTAAGGTTTTAACACAAAATTCAAAAAGTTGATCATTAAATCCTTTTTTTTGTTAAAGATATGGAAGTTAAAGCACAAATATGTGGAGAATATTAAATTGGAAAATGCACACAAGTCATTATAGTTCATATGATTCTAAATATAACACTCGTAAGTTCTCCTCTATGTCTTTGTTAATGGCCTTAGGTGAAACCTAATGGCAATGCATGACATATCACAATAGGTCAAAGGTATGAAAGTTAATACATGGCCAACAAAGAAACTTATCATGATTATATATACTAAATAACTTTAGAAATACATGATAAGGATGTTTAATCATAGAAAATAAGATAAACAACTCTAAGAAAGATCATATGAAAAAGATTCAAGGGAATACAGAAGGTAGACCACTAGAATGGAAACTTATTATTGGAATAACAATTACCACATATTGATACCAAAATAATACCAAATGAAATTAAATAGATGATCCAAGGTAAGTATGAAGCCTAACAGGATATGACCTTAAAATCTAGGCTATGGACATACGTGTCTTAAACTCAAAATGCAGATACAAGCACAAAACAATGCAAAAAAAACCCATACGGAGCAACCATGCTCCAAATGAGTGTACTTATCATATGAGGAATGATATACACATTTCGAATCATATGATAGTTTATAGAGGACAAGATTAACTTTAAAGCTCTCCATTTGAAAAAGAATCATGCAATGCATGAATCCAAAGTCGTCCTCACATAGACTTCAAGGATTTTTGGATATATTTTCCAAAAGATACAAAATTAGACTCAACCCCTTGGCTACAATGACACTTACTCTCTAAGTGTCAGTTTATCATGATCAAAATGATTGTCATAGTCTAGCTCATCATGATAAACAAGCATAGCACAAAAGATTTTCAATTTTTGGCTCATACTCCTCCTAAGTGTGATATCAATTTCTAAAATTTTAAATTTTAGCATACAAATAAGCTAGGCAGATCACACAAATACATATTGTAGACACCCCCATTTTGCTACGCTTTAAAAAGCGAAAGATTCGGTAGTATCATCGAGTCTTGAGTCCGTATTCAGCATTAGATTAGGCTTCTATGTAAAATCCTGAAGGTCTCTAGGGGGTTCCTTTGGCCTCTGGAAGATGAAAGTTTAAGTTTCCAAGCAAATGAAAAAAACCTGCTATTTTTAGAATTTTCAGGGTTTTCCTCATTTTTGCCTATTTTGAACTATAGGGGTATGTTGGTCATTCCCGATGGGTCTCATTTGACCCTCGAGTTATATTTGAGAAATCTTGAGTGATTTTACAAATTTTGAAAAAGCTGCTATTTTTAGAAACTCATGTGGCTTCCACATTTTCATCATCTTATAGATATTTCAAATGTCCAAAACCATCTCGAGGGTACGGCTGATGGATTAAGAGTAATTTCGTAAGATTTGGGAAACATGCTAAATTTAGATCTCTCAAGATTTTCTCTTAATCTTGCACTTCGGGGGTATTTTAGACATTTCCAAACATATCATATTTAGTCCCTAAGTTGTGACTCCGTTCATAAATTTTCAAAAATCTGCTATTTTTAGAATTTCTCAAGGTTTTCCCTAGTCTCGCCAAATTCTAGCACATCGGGGTAATTTGGTCTTTTCCTGTGTACTTCTTTTGATCCCCGAAATATGTCTGAGAGATTATGAATGATTTTCTGAATTTTGGAAAACTTGCTAAATTTAGAATTTCTCAGGAGTTTCGCTTAATTTGGAAATTCTAAGTGTTGAGGTCATTTTGGGTATTTTCAGGGGGTACCAAATGATCCTGTTTGATATTGCTCATCAAAAGGACCCAACTTTAAAAGTTTCTATTTTTAAAGTTTGATCACAAAGACTTTCCATTTTTAACATTTCCCTTTAGGGGTGAATCAATTTAAGGTTATTTTGGTCACATTTGGATGTGTAATTGTCAAATAGGGGCATTTTGGTCCGAAAATTTATTTTCCCAAAAAAGATGGTTCGATCATGTGTGAGGGATGCACCATAAATGTCAAATGGGTTGGGTCCATATATAGAATGTTGAATTTAAAAAGATTTTATTGAATTTTTACGAAAAAACCCGAAACCCGTGTGAAATGGCCCATTGGGCTAAAGCCCGTAAAGATGGAGCTCATGTGGGTTCACCCATATGGGTCGACCACCATGGTGGGCGCTCCACATGGCCGACCCACATGAATTGAGCATCCAACCTTGATAATGTCACAATGGTGACATCATATTTGTTAAAAGAAAAATAAAAAGAATAAAAAAAAAGAAAAGAAGGAAAGAAGGAAAAGAGGAATGATTGCTTAAAAAGGTTTTCTTCCAAAGAAGCAATGTGGAATAAAGAATAGCATGTATTGATTGACAATAAATTAAGATTGGAATCAAATCCAATTTGGAAACAAGAAAGAAAGCAAGCAAGAGGGGAAAATTGGAAACAAGCCAGAAATGAGAGCTCTTACATTGGGAACTACTATTTCTCTCTTAACCCTAGCTTTTTTGTATAAAAATCAAAGCAAACAATCCTAAAAAAGATTGGAAAAAGATCAAAATTCATTTTTTTCCCTCTCCTCTCAAGAAGAAAAAAGAAAAAAATATCTTTTCTCTTGAAGTGTGATCTCTCTCTCAAGTGTTCTTCACAAAAGGAATTCTTGAATTTCTTCTTCTCCAAGGCATCACACAGTCAAGAATTATTGGAGTGTTCTTTGGGTCTTCTTCATCATATAAAAGGGTGCGACAAAGCGTATACCTCGGATCTACGCACCCTAGAGACAATGAGCGCGATCAACGGTAGGATCTTTATCTTTGTAATATCAAAAGTAGAAAAGCATGCTAGGGTTTTACTTTTGATAGATCAAATCAATGAATTTTTTTCTTGAAATTCCAGTATATTATAATGTAGATTATGAGTTTTCAAAATCCAAAATTTGATCCAAAAATTAAATTTCCTCCATTTAATAATGATTTTCTTTCGTTTTTTATTCAATATGGATTTAAATCGGATTATCAAAGCAAGTGTTAGAAAACGTGGGTTTCTTTAAAAAATGATATTTTTTGGAATTTCTATAAAATAAAATACTACTGGAAACTTAATTTTTAATCACGGTTTGGCCGTTTTAATTTTCATTCTAATTTTCAAACAATAACCCCGAAAGGAGTTATTTCTTGATGAACGAATCCAAAAGTATATCAAACCATGTTCAAAATTTATAAAATCTTATTTCCAAACTAATGTTTTGATTTCCAGAATACCCAAAAATTTTTGGATTTTTTTGAGTTTTTTTAATCCGGTTTTAAATTATTTTAAATTTCGCCCATTTTTAATAAATATCAAAATATTTTAAAAATTAATGAAACTCTCCAGAATTAATTTTCAATAATAAATTAAATTTTTCATTAAATTTTTTTTTTGAAAAAATATTTTTTTATTTGTTTTCTAATCGCTTTTTCGTTTTACGTGCCGTAATTCTTTTTCTTTACAAACTAGTAGCTTAGGTTACTGGAATGTTAGATAAAAATTTTAAATTTGTTTTGCAAAGTTTTAATATGGTTTTGTAATTTATTTTAATAAATGGGTTTCAATTTCTAGGAAATAAATTCCCCTTTTCTATTTAAAAATCGATTATATGGAGGAGATTTAATTTTTAAGTTTTGAAATTTTGATAGAAAATTTTATAATCTATTATATATCTACTGGACTTTTTTATTTGATTTTAGGATACTATTAGGTTTGCTTTTTAAGTAATTATTTAGTTTCATCCGATTTTTGTGTTAATTTCAATTGGCATCAAATTGTAATAAAAGTTCATGAAATTCAGACAGTAGTCTAATCTCATGATTTTATTTATTCTGTAAAAGTTTGGATTTATTTGAAATTGATATGCTACAAGTTGATGTGTTAATCTATAATCTGATTTAAATTTTGGAAAATCAGAAATTGATATCAAATCTTAATGATAATTCATGATATTTTTCTAGTAAGCTACAATTATCCATATCTTATTACTGGAAAAGTTTTAACTGCTTTGGAGTTCGATTGCTTAGGGTTACAGTGTATTTCTAACAATCTGGTCTTAATGATATTAAATCACAACTTAATAGCAAATCAATACAAAAGTCAGTAAAAATCTCCAAAAAACCTTAAATTTTCATCATAAATTCAATCCCTAACTTTTTGAAACATAAACCTTAGGGTTCATAGATTTTCTTTGTAAATTGGCTATGCTGTGACAATTTAACTGCCGAGATCGTAACCATAATCGTATACTAATTGTGATCAATCCAGCATAATTGGAGTGCGTAAATTATAGTATGATATTGCCTCCGAGGTCCACTATCCACGGAAATCTTGAGAAATATGACAGGCAATAAGATACTATAATTTACGTGCTAAATTATACAAGGGTTGAGAGCATGATTCCCTTCCATGGTTGTGATTCGAGGTCGAAACTTGCGAACCATAGAGCCTTTGGTATTCCTTAGATGTTTAGGAACCGAAAATCCTTGAAATCTAAAAATTATTAACTTCAGCAAATTGAATCAATTTACATCATGTCTTTCGGAACCGTTGGATTGCGGTTTCCATCGTAAGAACCATTAGAACCCTATTTAGGAACATTTGCGTCATGTCATGTCCTAGGTTTTAGAGAGTCCTAGAGTTAGGAGTCCAGCCTCATCACGGGCGTTTGCTATGGATAGCAACCGTGCCATAGATCTAGTTACACTTGTCACCTCACTTTTCTCATAGGACAAGCCTAGTTACCTAGGATGTAGGTTCACCTGCATTAGTCAAAGTGATGTCTTGCACTTAGATAGGACCATATAACATCTTAGATGAAGTCCTAGGATAATAAAATCTTCAACTTGAATTAAATAATTTCTCTTAAAACTGTTGAAACAGTCAATCTAGTCTAGATCGATGTCCTAGATGAGTTAGGCATAAGTAGCTTAGTTCAGATGCACCAAACTACGTCGACTCTGATCCCAGTGAGGCTTGGGTACGTAGGCAGCTTGTTGGATGCTTGATGGCATACCAATCACGAGTCGGCTCCACACATAAGTGGGGTTTTGTACATTAATCCTTAAATTAAAAGTAATTAAAGCACTTAGGACTTTCCATGAAATTAGAAGTTTAGGAGAACTTTCACTTAGACTAAATTCAAACAAATTAAGAAAATCAAGATACACATTTCAGAATTACATTGAAATTAGATCTTAGGATGCATGTCACATAGTTCGCACATTAATATAGAGTTAAATGAGCCATTTAAAAGAAATTTGAAAGAGTTAACTTTTGGAATTGAAGACCGATTATCGGGCAGGAATGGTGCATGTGGTGGTAACTCCCCATACCTTCCATTCTCGTAACCAGGTAATGAGTCTAGATTTCTGGTCAATTATGGGTCCTAGATCCCTCATCTAGGTGGCGACTCTGTCACTCTCTTTTGCGCGGAATTTGGATTGCTTTAGTGATCCCAAGTTCACGGAAAAGATGAATTAAATCACACCTTACTAGGCTCGGCGGCTTACCCGTGCCCTTATGGGTACTGGGTTGCACGTTTGTTTGCACCCTATGGCTTGGTTGCTGCCTGCTTGGTTGGGTAATTAAAATCAATAATAAAAAGCACACGCCATTCGCGTGGGTACGAGAGACCAAGAGAGAGCGTGGCGGCTCACGCCCCACCCCTCTCGCGGGATCGGGTCCCACACATATACATATTCATGATTGAGATGGTGGCACAAGGCCAACTGATTAAGTATTTTAATTATTGTGAAGGTACCGACTCCCCCTTTTGGTAAAAGTGGGCTATGGGCACCAATTGAATAGCTTTTAAGGTTAAGGTTTGGCATCTCAATTATGTAGATACTACCAACCAGGGGTGATAACTATATATTATTTAAATATATTAATTTGGCTCAATTCTATAGGACTTAAACATAGAAGAATGGACAATAAAGTACCATGTCTAAGAGAGACATCCATGGCACATGAGTGACAGTATACCACTATGGGTAATCATGAGGAAGATATAATTTATATCAAAACATCCATTGATATTCTACCATGTTTGGACATAAAGAACATGATATATAAGGTGTATGGTCCAAACATTTGCATTTACATCCACAAACCACTAGTATAAAGACAAGGCATTAGGCACAAAGTGCATAAGCTCATAGGAAAACCAAAATGTGCTTGAGACACATGTTCCCATCACAAGGTATAGGGTATCAACCACCAAGGTGAAATATGCCCAAATAAGATACTAAATTCATAAGATGTTTTCAATTTTAGTTAAATACATTGTATCTAGACCATTTTTAATTTTTCCTACAAAGTATATTCTATAAGAATCTAAGGATGGATCCAAGGACTCTAAGGATAAATATCAAGTGAACACCTTGGACATATATATTCCAAAGAAGAACTGCCATGACTAAATACATATCATCTAAGTTTCTAATTCCATACTAGTCATGTGAGGATATTCATTATAAGCTTTTAAGAATACAAATACACATGACTCATCAAAGACTTCATATTATATATAGTGATGACACTTTAGCACGTAATAGAAAAGTCTTGTGAGTGGATGAAGGACAACTAGGTGCATAGGGACTTGGAACCATATTTGCTCACCTAGGGCAAGAAAGATGTCTAAGGAAGGATATTCATTGATTTCCTAAACATGGCATATAGATCCATAGATTTGCAAGAAGTAATATCATAAATACATTAAATACCAAATAATCTAGCACATGCCCATTTTGTCCAAAACTAGAGTTCAAATATGAAGAATATGACTTGTGAGTTTATCATGAACTCATGGGCAAAGAGGAGTAGAAAATCATGAAGGACCAACTATGGTTTTCACATTAAGTTCTAGAGTGGCATGTCATGTGGATGCACTTAGAGTAGTACATATAGATATGCAAGAATCAAACAATATAAGTCTATTGTATCTATAAGTTGTTTCTTTCAAAAAAGTTGTGATCTTTAAAATACATATGAGGCTAGATACAAGGGAATAAGAATATTACATCTAGCACCCAAATAAACACAAATGATATGCCATTTAAGCTCAAGGCTAACTAGATACATGGGAATTCAGCATATCGTATCTAGAAGCATACATTCCATAGGATTTGATAATTTTAGCTCAAACATAAACTAGACATCAAGTGAGATACCTATGTAATCTTTTCCAATAGATATAACAATTTAGTACAATGTGTCAAAGTCTAATACAAATCAAGTTTTAAGCATATAGACTTTGGATTTTCAAAAAGATAAATATTTAAGCACAAACATGGATACATGGCATTCAAGCAAGATAGATAATTTTGTATCCAAATAACCATTTTCATATGATATAAACATTGAAGCACATCCCTACATCTACTAAGTTTTAAATAGATCAAGTAGGGAGTTTTGGAACCCTAACCATCTTGGGTCCATGCAAGTTTGTTCTATGAAATAGATCATCTTTTCTAATCCACACATACTTGCAAGATTTCACAAACCTAAGTCTACACATAGATTTGTGATGACCTAATCTACCACAATAATCACATGAATCATAAGAATAAGTAGATGATGATCTAGATGAACAATTACAAGAATGCATAGGTACACACAAACATGTTTAGCATTTATTTCTTGTAGGGATTTGTTTTCCAACTATAGTCTTTCTTTTTCTAATTTTATCTCTTTAATTTTTTCTCTTAGAATATTTAGTTCATTATATGTGTTTACCCATACTTTCTTTTCTTTTATTTTTAATTCCTCTATTTCCTTTTCTAATTTTTTGTTATTTTCAATTAACTTCCTTTCTTCTTTAAGCAAATTTTGTAGTCATTTTTGAGGTTTTCAAATTCTTTAGAAATTGAGTTGAGAGAGTTTTTAAGTTTTTGATTCTTGGAGACTTCAAGATTTAAGACATCATTTAGTTTCTCACATCTATCAAGAAGTTCATGAATTGTAAGAGACTCATCCTTATCATTATCTTCTTCATTGTTGTTTCCTAATGCCATAAAATATTTTAGATTAAAAATATTTTCAAATGAGGTCCATATTTCTTTGGCATTTTTACAATTAGCTATTTTATCAAACATATGAGAAGGTAAGGCATAACATATGGCATTCATAGCTTTTGAGTTCAAGCAATATAATCTTTAATCATATTCATTAATTCTCCTAGATTTGCAGTTTAATACAAAGTCATTTTCAATTACTTTTAATAATTCACTATCTAGACTCTTAAGATAAGACCTCATACGGATTGACCAAATCCATTGTTTGTTCTATCAAAACAAGGAAGTCTAGAAGCCATTAGGTTGCCAATATAGATCTTTTCTCTTCAAAAAATTTGAAAGTTCAAAAATCTTTATAAGAGCCCCTTAGCTTTGATACCAAGTGAAATTCCATTCGGCAACCTAAGAGGGGGGTGAATCTTTAAAAATTTATGCTCTTTAAAAACTTTTGTTAGATTAGTTTTAAAAGCTTAAATGAATATTCTCGTTTAGACCTATTAACAAGCACTTGTTAGGTGACTTTTGAAAATCCTAGTTGATTATCTCCTTTTTAGTCTTTTTATCAAAATACTTGGTGGGTGATTAAAGATTACAAGTATAATGTAAATCCCACAACAAGATGAAGGAATAAGATGAATGATTTCTTTTAGGCCTTTTATCAAACACTTGGTAGAACCCTAGTTCATCTACTCTATTTTTAGTTCATTTGACAAACACTTTGTGGATGGTTCATACAAGTAAAACAAAATTAAGAATAATGTTCAACCACAAGAGTTAAGCACTTACCACAAGAGTAGAGAGGAAGAGATAAGAGGCTTTAACACAAGAGCTTTTATAGTGGTTCGGTCTTAAACCCAAGACCTACTCCACTCTTCTCAAGTTTGCTCTCCTTGAGGTATCCACTATCTTTCAAGGAACTTAAATACGAAGTTTCTTTGGAACTCTGTTTTGTTCATTGTTGTGTTGAATGCCATATGGGACCCAACATGTTGTTGCACCACCATGGCCATTCACTTATCCATTTAAGTCCTTAAAGGGTGTGTTAGTCTCTTTGAAAAATTTATTTTTAGAAGTTTTAAGATGTGCCATGGTCAAGAGAAAACACAAGAGGGAAAGGTGATACATATTACCATTCTAAGTATTCTTTTATTCTCTTGAGCCAATCTTCATTTGATCTTCAATGGTGTGCTTGGCTTGCTTTGGGATGTTCAAGGTTGTGCTTCTTTGCTTGACACCTTCCAAGGATGATACCACCATTTGGTTCAAGCTCCTTTGCAAGTTGTTGATTCACAAGCTTTGGCCTTCATTGATCTTCCTTTGTTTGTTCAATGCTTTGAGATGGTTGTGATGAGCTTCTCCTTGGTTGATCCTCCAAGGTATGTTTTGTCCAAGTATGCTCTAGCTCCTTTGTCCTTTGTTTAGTTCATCTTCAAGCATAGGCCATCTGTGTGTGTTGGTGGTATCATAGATTAACCTGTGAATTTCGTTTCCATAGCACAACACTCAAGGCAAACATTAGTCCATAAAAGACTAATCAATTTATGTTTGTTAATCATCAAAACAAGGTGATTGAATGAACCAATGGGGAACCCTTGGGCTAACAGTTTTAAAGTTATACCTGTCCCATTTTGGACTTATCATGTGGTACCTCATGTGTTCAACATTCACCCTTGATAAGTTTCTGATTTTGAGCCTTAACCTGCAATTCCATTGAATTTCATCCAAAGGATCCCATTTTACTTGATTAATACTATATCCTATGTATCTTTGTGCTTATCGTGTGCTTTTGAAGATATACACATCTATCTTCAAGATAAGTTTATCCAAGGTCAGCTATCACTGTCATTTCTTTAGCTATCTTGCTTGTCATGCCTTGCCTTCAATGTTTTATCCTAGGCTAATCACAAATCCTTAGGGGGAGAGCTTTAGAGTCTCATTTCTCATGCTCATGTGGACCATCATAATGTATTCACATTGCTCATTATCCCTCTAGTTGTGTTCAGTAAGTCAATCACTTTATCAAGCAAACAAAAAAAATGGAGAGAAAACTACTTAAATGGTTATATTGTTTCCCCACCTTTTTGATGTGACAAAAGGGGGAGAAGTAAGGGTAGATTGATTATGTTTAACATAGTGCTCATGATATTTGGACTAACTTTGTTCATATTTATCATATCATGCTCATATGTCCCTTTATGATCAAATAGCATGCATATTCTATGCTTATTATGCTTTCATGTTAAAAACTTGCTAAACATGCTAAACATCATCATTTGAAATGTTTATTATAAGCATAGATTGAGGGGGAGCAAGATTTACATTTTTTAATCCCTAAGGGGAGCTTCCACCTCATAATCAATTTGGTTTGTCATCATAAAAAATGGGGAGATTGCAAGCTCAAGGGTACAACCCTATCTATGTTTTGATGATCTACAAAGTCAAATTGATTATATGATGCTAATGGTTTTGCTAGTGTTGTGATTTAGACAGGTTTCATTCATATCAACACTTGAAGCAAGAAGATTAATGGCTAGTCTTGGAGAAAGTCAAGTCTTGGTGGTAATCCTTGGAACCGTATAGTCTATCGAAGAATAAAGGGAACCATAGGCACAAGATCAAGTTTGAAGACTATCTCAAGAAAAAGAAAAGCCCATGCGAGCAATCAAGAAGATTGAAGATCAAGAAGACTCAAAGGTTTATATAGTTTAGACTGCTTTGGAGTTCTCTTGACATGTTGTGTTTGCATGATATAGTAATTTCAAATCACTTTGAAAATCATTTTTACAACTCTTAAATGATATTTGAAAACACATGTTGAAAGCCCAAAGACCTTGCCCCCAAATCCCTTGAATCAAAGTTTTAAAATCAAGTTTTCAATACAGGGCCAGTCGACCGGGCCATCCCGGGGACCGCGGAAGGTTTGCTGGATTTCTAACAACCTCCAAACAAAACTGGGCTGGTCGACCGAGGCAAGCCGGTCGACTGCGGATAGGTTTTCTAAGATTCAAGAAACCGTCCAAGAAGGTCTTGGCAGACGACCGAGATGACCCGGTCGACATCGGAATGTTTTTTGTGAAAATTAATTTTCAAACAGATAGCTCTTGGCGGGCGACCGTGCCATGTTTTTGAGCTTAAGTTTTTATTGAACAGGTAGCCCTCGGCAGGCAACTGCGGTAGTTTGAAATTTAAAAATAAAAAAGAGCGCCCGATAAGGGCGGGCGACCTCCGTAGCTCGGTTGACCGCACCGGTTTGACAAAAGAGCCATTGAGGCCTACGCAGGGTAGGTTTACCTAACCCAGAAATTACAGTATTGCCCCCAAACGGTCTTAAATCTTTTAGGGCTATATATACACCATTAAAAACCTTCAAACCAACCTTTTAAAACATCATTTATCAAATCTTAGAGCCTTTAACTTTCATAATCAAAAGGATTCTTCCTCAACCTGAAATTCCAATAGGCAACCCAAGAGGGGGGTGAATTGGGTTTCTTTATAAAAACTTTTCCTCTTGAAAACTCTTACTAAAATCACCCTAGTTTTATCCCTTGTTACCTAAGTTGAAATAGTTAAGCTTAATCAAATATCACAAATTTATATAAGCTTAATAATCCTTACTAAACAACAAACTTAATTAGGAGATTTAGTGGCCAAATTAACAATGTAAAGGTATTCAAATAGAATAGCAATGCTAACTCACTCAATTTTAATTATGTAAAGAAATGCACAAATAAGAGAGTGAGAGAGGGAGTGAGAGATAGAGAAATACCAACACAAGTGACACAAAGATTTATAGTGGTTCGGCCAACGGCCTACTACACTCTACTCAAGGTCGCACTTGAGGATTTCCACTATTGAGACCTCCACGACGCCAGTCTCCAAGGCTTTTACAACCCCAAGGGAATTAAATGAGGATGCCCTTGCAACCTTTACACCGACTCTACTACTCAGCTGAGTTCTAAATGCTTTCCAAGGGAATTAAACACGGATGCCCTCACCACCGATACAAACCAAGAAGAAGATAAAAGTTTTGCCTCTATGTAGGCTAAAATGCAAGTTGAAGCTTCTAAGATACTCTCAAAGATGAATACAAATAAGGCCTAAACCAATCTCAAAAGATTTTTCCTAATCAAGGTACAATGAGGTTGGTGACATATTTTACCCAAAAATAGTTGCAAATGAGTTTCAAGGGTTTTTAAGGTTGGAACATGTTCATCTTTTGGTTTTGAACCCATACAATGGGTATATAGAGTTCCAACTCAATTTGATCGTTTTGGGGGTATTTCGGTCATTTCCGGGTAAAAAAACAACTAGTCGGGCTCTTTTTTATTTTGAAATAGGTTGCTCCACGGACTTCCATGAGGTTCCACTGAGTTCCGTGCACGGAGCTCTGTGGAAACCCACGGAGTTCTGTACCTGCTTTCCAGATTTCAGCTTCTATCTTCAGAAATTCATATCTCGTTTGTTCTTATACTCTACGGATATGAGAAAATTGAGAGCTATATGTTAAAAATATGTTCAAAAATATTTAGAAATATTTTAAACAAGCTTTGATAAGATTTAGTTGTTGATTCAGGTTGTCCACTTAGAACTCTGTTTTGTTCAATGTTGTGTTGAATGCCATATGGGTCCCAACAAGTTGGCACACCACATGGCCATTAACTTATCCATTTAAGTCCTTAAAGGTTGTGTTAGTCTCTTTGGAAAACATATTTTTAGGGGGTTTTAAGATGTGCCTAGATCAAGAGAAAGTCCAAGAGAGAGATGAATACGTTCTACCATTTTGAACACTCTCTTGAATGAACTCTTGAGCCAATCTTCATTTGGTCTTCAATATGGTTCTTGGCTTGCTTGTAGGATCTTCACTGGAGCTCCTTGCTTTGACATCTTCCAAGGATGATGCCACCAATATGTTGCGCTGTATTGTGTAATGGCGATATGACATGTAAGTTGTTGATCGACAAGCTTTGGTCTTCATTGATCTTCCTTTGTTTGTTCAATGCTTTGAGATGGTTGATGTTGAGCTTCTCCTTGGTTTACCCTCCAAGGCATGATTGATCCAAGTATGCTCCAGCTCCTTTGACATGTGTTTGGTTCATCTTCAAGCATAGGCCATCAATGGTGTGTGCTAGCATGGATTGACCTGTGAATTACCTGTCTATAGCACAATACTCAAGGCAAACAATTAGTCCATAAAAGACTAATCAATTTGCGTTTGTTAATCACCAAAACAAGGTCATTGAATGAATCCATGGGGAACCCTTGGGCTAACACAACCTCTTCTGCATTTAAACTTGCATCCAGTACTTGTCAAGGAGATCTCCATAAGCATTTAGTTTCAATCATTTAGAGACTTTGAGCTTGAGAGTTGTATTTGCCTTTAAGAGGCTTTAGAGCTTTTATTCCTTTCTTCCGTCCATTCATTGTAAAGTGAGTTTTACGCTTCAACCCTATAGAAGAAGAAGCTTGCTTGTAGAGAGGGTTTTACGCTTCGGCCCTTGAGAAAGGAGAAGCTTGAGTGTAAGGGGTTTTACGGTTTGGCCCTTGAGAAAAGAGAAGTTTGATTGTAAGGGGTTTTATGCTTCGGCCCTAGAAAGTAGAAGTTGGGTGATTGTAATTGGCTCATTGATCCAGCCATTTGAAAGACGATCAAGATAGTGGAACCCACGTGCGGACGTGGAGTGTGGACGTAGGACTTGCTCCGAGCCACGTTAAATCTCGTGTTCAAAATATCTCTCTCTCTCTCTCTTCTCTCCTTTGTGCAATATTTGTGGTAACATCTTCTACTTGTTTATTTATCAATCTAGTTGCACTTTCAATTTCTAAGGTTTGACTCACATTGCAAATTGTAGAGATTTTTTAATTAGATCCAAATCACCCTCTCTTGGTTTGCCTATTGGGATTTCAACAAGACATATGGCTGGAGTTTTCTACAGCTCTTCTATAATTTCATTTGCTAAAAATTGGTAGAGACACTCCAAACTCTTTCTTTTCTTCTCCTTTAATTCAATCAACCAGTTTTGTCTTTTCTTGGTCAAAGACAATAATCCAACCAAGCTCTATTGATTTAAATACATATTTCCGTATTATAATCTGATTTAGATCAGATTATAAAGTGAATAAAGAATTGTACACAAGATCCTTTGCGCAACAAAAGGAATCCATCGATTAGATCGCCGGCAAATTTTCGAGGAGTAGATCAAGCGGACGAGTTCTTTTTTACATAAAGGTATTTATATTTGTGTTTATTAAATCGCCATAAAATCAATTAGTCCCTAGGAATCCTGGGTTAGAGCTAATTTTTTATTCTACATTTTTTATTCTTTCGCTACGTGTAGTGATTTTGCTCAGGGTTTTACAACCAATCTAACAACATAATGAGCGTGACACGACTGAGGGCATCTGGAGCTGTATTCTCAACGCCAGGACAGTGTTTAAGGATGAAAGTGTACTCTTGCAGATACTCTACCCACCTCGCATGTCTTGGTTTCAACTTCTTCTGGGAGTTAAGGTACCTGAGAGCTTGATGGTCAGAGTATAACACAAACTCATGTGGCAGCAGATAGTGTCTCCAATGGCGTAATGCGCGGACTACTGCATAGAATTCTTTCTCATATGTGTTATACTTTTGCCTAGCCTGATTAAGTTTCTCACTAAAATAGGCAACTGGGTGTCACTTCCTGACTTAGAACACCACCGATTCCGACACCAGATGCATCATATGCAACCTCAAATACCTTGGAAAAATCAGGTAAACCCAATATGGGAGCCTCAGTCATGAGTATCTTGATTTTGTGAAATGCCCTCGTGGCACTCTTGGTCCACTTGAACTCCCTTTTTTTTATGCAATCCGTCACGGGAGCCATAATGGAACTAAACTCTTTAATGAACCTCTAATAGAATGTTGCTAATCCATGGAAGCTTCGAACCTCATAAATATTAGTGCGTTTTATCCCCTCAACAATTACTCTAACCTTCTCAGGATCAACATCCACACCTTCAACTGAGACAACAAACCCAAAAAATGTCACTTGATTGCTAAAGAACTTGCATTTCTTCAGGTTTAGGTACAGTTTCTCTCTCTTGAGTGTCTCGATGAGACAAGTGGGCAATTTTGGTTTTACTATAAATTAAGATATCATCAAAGCAAACAACCAAAAACTTGCCAATGAATGGTCTAAGCACTTGTTCATTACTCTCATGAATGTGCTTGGTGCATTTGTTAAGCCAAAAGGCATAACTAACCATTCATATAAACCATCATTTGTCTTAAAGGCGGTCTTCCACCCATCACCAACTCAAACTCTAATTTGGTGATACCTGCTTTTTAGATCTATCTTTGAAAAGATGGCAGAACGAGCCATCATGTCAAGCATATCATCAAGCTTGGGAATTGGAAATCGATACTTGATAGTGATCTTGTTTATGGCTCGACTACCGACGCACAGGCGCTAAATTCCATCCTTCTTTGGCCAAGCAATGCGGTTACTGCACATAGACTCAGGCTTTCTCGAATCATGCCTTTGCTCAAAAGTTCATCTACTTTCCTCTTTAACTTAGCATATTCTTTAGGGTTCATGTGATAGTGGGGCAAGTTCGGCAAATAGGATCCAGGAACTAAATCAATGGCATGATGAATGTCTCGCATAGGAGGATGTTCATCTCGTAGTTCCTCAGGAAATAATTCCTCATATTCTTTTATTAACGGTTTCACCTCAGGAAGAATTTCAATAACGGCCTCATTTTGGAGGACATAATCCTCTTTTGCCACTAGAGCACAAATCTTTGCAGACTCTTTACACTCTTTTTCAAAACCCTTTTGATTAAGAATACCTAAGGGTTTCTTGGACTTGCTAGTGGAAGCAACGTCCAACTTTTCAGCTATTTTGAATGGTTGCGGTGAGCATGGCTGCAAAGTAATTTTCTTGCCTTTGGGCTCAAATGAATATGTGTTGGATTTCCCGTAGTGCAGAACATCTCTGTCATACAACCACGATCGTCCTAGTAAAATGTGAGCAACATTCATCTCAACTACATCACACCAGATTGTGTAGGTGTATGATAAGAATTGAAGAGGCACACGACAACTCTGGGTAACCGGAATGATTGACTGATCAACCCCAGCAGCCTTGTATGGATTTGGGTGTGGCTCGGGTTCCTGGATTGTGGAAGTCGTATGAATGTAGTTTCTCCCATTCGGCTAACTCCACTGGGAGAAACTACATTCATACGACTTCCACTATCAATGATAACTCTACAGTTCTTGCCATGGTGTCTAGTGAAAGTGTAAAAGATGCTGATTCTTCTCTAGTCTTCATCTACTTTCGGTTGCGCGATCATACATCTCATCAAACCAACCTTGTTTGATTTTTCTTCTGCTTCTAATTCTTCTTCCTCAGTAAGATAACCATTGGCCACATAATTGCCCTCATCATTCTCGGCCTCGATGCCTTGCTCATCATTAGACACCTGATTGATGGATGTCATCGTGTGGTAATCGTTACCACTCCTTATGGGCATACAAAGGGAAACTAAACACAAATTTGTACTCTCTTTTTTTGTACTCTAATACCCTAAATGATTTCTTAAAAATAATAACTATGTGCTCTGATACCAAGTTGATGCAGGACAATACCTAATTTAGGGAGAATCCTACACTCCTAATGGGATCAAGACTTTAGGACAGTTTAGGACTTACATGAAAACTAAAAGAACACTTAACAACTAACCTAGGGCTGAATTAAAGCCTAATTAATCTATGGGCAGCAGCAATAATGAGACTGAATAGCATAAATAATTGCAAAGACTGTAATTAAGCATGAACTAAACCTTATAAAAATCAATCAAAGCAATAAGGATTCGTAAGATGAATTGATAATAAGAGGATTAATTCGAAACTAGGCCTACGCATCCAACCAATTAAAAGAACTAAAAGATAATCTAAAGCCTATCAATTAGAGGTAATAAAAGCATGAGAAATTAATAATAATCAATGAAGAAAAATAAAAAATTGTCCAGCAGCAGAAATTGGGTCAAATTAGTCCAGATTTAGGCCGTAGGGGTCTTTTGGTAATTTCTGCAAATCTGAAAATTGAAGGGAACAACTGTCTAGATCTTAGGTAACAATTTAGGCAGTTAAAAGAAGTGTAATTCTAGGGTTTAGGTTGTAATTTGATAGTCGGTTTAGGATATGGATCTTTAAAAAGGGTTTTCGGGCTTGAAAATGGTGCGAATTTTCAATTGGTTGCGAAGGGGGTTTAATGCTATGGATCTTGTATGCTTTGGTTGAGGTTTAGTCCCAAATAAAGTCCTCTAAAGTTTCAAGATGAGATCTTAAACGATGTAGGAGATATTTGGATTTTGGGTTTTTGTATTTTAGGGTTCTAGAAATGAGAAGATGAGAGGGGATTGAGAAGAATGGCTCAAAGCCACCAAGAAGAGAGAAGGGAAGAAGTTTCAAGCTTCAATAACTTCTTTTGAAAAAAATTTAATTCTTCATTCAATATTCAAAAGTCCCTTACATTGATTTCATAAGATGTATTTATAAGAAAAGAAACCCTAGAAGATAACTTAAGACCTAAGCAACTAATCTCAACCATTTATCTAATCCAAAGCAAACTAATTAAAGTTAGAAACTTACCTAAAATAGTAATCCCGTAATAAACCTATACCACTACCTAAAAACACCCATAACTTGCTCAAATCGCATCCAAATCATGTGATCTTGGCCCATTAGATAGGTAATTGAAAAAACTTTCTAATAATACCAAAAGCATACCAAACGGATGAGATTTGATGCCTAAAAAGTAGGCTACAAATAAAATGACGAAAATAGAAAAAAAGAACAACTAAAAGAAAAAATGTCAACATAGAGTGGACGCCCAATACGCATGTCATGTGGCATATGGTACGGCACATGTCGTAAATGTAGCATGTGTGAACGTCCATCTCTAATGCAAAAATTAGTCATTCTCCTTCTTACGATTCCTTCTTCACTTGTAAACTTTGAATCCTCCTCCTTCGTTGATGTCCCCATCAGAAAGGCTTTGCAATTTTGGTGAATTTAAAATTAAAACCATGGTTTCTTTTCACTCGAGATAATTACATCTAATTATAGAGTTTAGGGCCTCAAACACAATGAATTCTACTAGGATTAATTAGGTCAATTGTGAAATATTATGGATTAATTTGAAAAACAATGGATGAAAACAAGTTCTATGAATTTTAAGTTCGAACATAAATAAAGAATTAAAACGCATTTTTTGTGATACCTCCAACCCTAATGGATCATTCTATAGATCTCCCACAACCATTGGAGACTTTAAATCCTTGTAGATGTGATTTTGGAAGAGTTGTCGTGAATGTTCCAATCTAGAACACCAGTGCTGATCGGTTGGGTAATTTATCGTTCGACTAGATAAATTGTCAATCGACAGTTGAGGCTGTTGAATGACCGGTGAGGACATCAAACGAAAGAATGAGCTCCATTTTTTGGAAAGCATCTTATTAATTATTAATTATTTTGGATGAAAATCTTCCTAAGGGACTCTCTCTCTCTCTCTCTATATATATGTATATATATATATATATATATATATATATATATATATAAATATATGGACACACTCTTGAGTGTGTGTGTGTGTGTGTGTGTCCATTGGTTTTCCCAAAATTAAGATTCTTTTAAAGAACTCAATCTTAATCTATAAACGAGCAAGAGCAAGCACTGCCGATTATAAAAAAGAGATTCATCATTCATTCTTATTCAATTTGGCAATTTTGGAGAGAAAGGAGAGAAAACCCAAAATACATCCTTTGATTCTTTCTTTATATTTCCCTTTTTGAGGGAAAACCAATATTTTGGAGAGATTAATGGTTCTTATCAAACTCCTAGACTGATGGCGGTGGATAAGTGAAACTTATTGATGATTAATGATGATGATGATGATGATGAAAGATTAGGATGCATTCGGCAACCATTCTCAAAATGAGTTTCAGCCATTTTCCACTCAAAAGACCCTAAAAATCGAAAGAATGTCATTCGTGTTGTGCCTAAAAAGATGAAGTTTTTTTATTATTAAAAGGTTTTGACCGCGATTATGTAGAGCGACTCTTTATTGCTTCCGAGAATCATGAATTCGTTTATCTCTCTCTCTCTCTCTCTCTCTCTCCCTCCTCACGAACAAAACCTAGAAAACAAAACACCCCTTTGCATTTTGTTCGGCTTCTCCTCCCTGCATTGCAGTGGACGAGCACATCAAACGAATACTGTGGACAGAGGGAATCCACTAGAGTCTCCAAGCTTGCTTCTTAGATTTCCAGGATTTCAAACAATGTGTGTCTCCATTGATTATCGTCGGAGTCGCCACAGTGTGTATATCTTCTTTGCTGATATCATTAGGAAGAAAACATTGCCACTCGATGATTTATAGTGACATCAAGATGGATATCAAGGGAAAGTATGTTATTGTGGTGAAAAATTTCAACCTTCATCTGTTTTACGGAGAGCAGAGGGCAATAGAGGAGCCCTACATCATAAAGAAGATCAAGAAATCCATCGTTGTAGATGACCCAAAGGTCATCGAAGGCATCTCTGTCCTATTTCCAACCATCCCTCATCAGGAAAACAATAGTTGTCACTCACAGGAATGGCAATAACTTGTGGCTCCAACTCGACTCTCCTCCCTTCCCTTCCCTTCCTGTTTGGAATGGTGGTACAACATATATCAAGGGGTGCCCGTAGCAAAATACCAAAGGTATGTGGTAAAAGATATTGTGGCCTTCCAAATATTCCAAAGTATTTATTGAATTTGTTGATGGTTCAGGGTTCTTTTTCCCTGATAAGAGGCATTTTACCAAAGTCCGTTTCTTGAAGATCCAGTATCTATGCCCCCAATAATTTTCGGAAAAAAAGTACCTATGCCCTCAATACCTGAGCTGGGTCCAGATGCACTGTTGGAGCCTATGCAAGCTGAGGAACATGTTGAATCCATGAGCAAAAAGAAGATTGGAATTAAGGGTATGATACTTGAGCATATTTTTTCTATTCAATGTAGGCAAGCGTTATTCCTGCATCTGATGCGTTTTATCTTGAGTTTCGTTGTATGTATTGTACAGAGACTAACGTTTGTTGATTTGATCCTAAAAAAACAGAAAAAACATGAATCTATTCTCTTCTGTTGGAGCCGAATGCCATTTTGCTCAAAGAAACAGAGAAAATTATTTTTTGGTTGCGAGTTTGCCGAATGCAATTCTATTGTTATGAGCACTCAAAACAATGCATTATGATTCTTAATTCCAGAATTAGAATGAAGAAAATAGTTGCTGAATAAAACCTTAGTTAAACCAAGGATGAACATGGTAAAAATTTCAGAAAGATCCCTATCAACCATTGAATATACTTAATGCTATTCGAGATCATGTTAGAAAGAAAAAACAAGCACGTCATAAATCAAGTTCGAAAAGGTGACATATAGAAAGAGAGAGGTCTAAACTTAAACCCTTTTATGTGCGATTTTTGCTTAATCCTGGATTTAGATAGTTTGTGAGTGTTATAACAGGAATTAGGGGGAAAACAGATCTGGACATTTAATAGGATTAGTTGGGTTTACAAGCTAAATAGTTTTGAAAATAATATGATAAAGGCTAATAATAAATATGGATGAATACGGGATTAAGAACTGTTAAAATAAAACAACTATGCAACACATGTTAATTGATAACAGATCTTCTAACAACAATGAATAGAGATCTAGGCAGGAACATACTGGTGGGGTTAATACTGTGAACAATAAAATTGTAATGGGAAAAACCTGTAATGGAACAATTCCAATGTCTCTAAATAAATCAAGGAAAACTAGAATATTAAGTGTTGCAATTAAACGTTCCATAACAGATTTAAATCTGCAAAAGATCTCCTAATCAACAAATCCTAAGGTTGGGAAGGGGATCTGGGCAGAAGATTTAAACGGGGGAAAATCCGTAGAATGCAATGGTGATGGATTAGTTCTATAATTAATGATGAGTTACAGGTTACTGAGTC
Organism: Tasmannia lanceolata; assembly: GCF_043159265.1. Lineage (NCBI taxonomy): Eukaryota > Viridiplantae > Streptophyta > Magnoliopsida > Canellales > Winteraceae > Tasmannia > Tasmannia lanceolata. The sequence goes on along the minus strand of NW_027518690.1, from coordinate 29,037,326 downwards.
TATAATAGGTATTAAGAACCGTGAAGAATAAGAATTTTTGTAATAGGTAAACCTGGAATAGATATGTAGTCAATAGGTTGAAGGCTTGTGATTATATTTCTGAGGGTACCAAATGAGGTTTAATTGGATCATGAAATTCTCTTCATTACCCATGATCTGATGGAATTCAATTCCTACTATCTGGTCCTGAAGGTAATGCCTGTTAAAAAGTTTTCTATTCTCCAAGAGGTATTTCTACAAAAAGCATTCTCTCCTCAAATAACTTGATATTGCTATACCTCATAGTTCAAGCCATTTTCTATCTGTGCATCTCAACCACCACTTTGTGACCAACAAATGCTCCTATTAGTAATCGATTTCGATTGGCCTGGAAACCGAAGCATTTCAATTTCGGTAAAAATTTCGGCAAAAATCTTGTAAAATCATGAGAACAGATGGAAACATATGGAAATTATGAATTTTTAAATTTTAAAAAAAAAATTACAAATGATGAAATTTTAAGAAAAAGAAACATTGTGAAATTCTAGAATAAGCATGAATACATACTTAGAAACCATCACTTAAGCAAGAAAGTCATCCATAATGGCTTAATCACATTGAACACCTAATGACATACGTTGCCGCACATGTCTAGAACATTAAAATCAATAAAGAAGTACAATGTAATGAGGAATAAGAAAGTGCAATGACCAGTCCCCCCTCTAAGGACCTCCACTCTATGTTAATGCGATATAGAGTTATGAGGTATTATTGGTCTCATGCCGATCAGACATCCCATGCATAAAATACGATTACTTCGATGTGTCGATCACGTATAGCGGAGGGAGGGCGTTGTCTTGTTTGGAGGCCCTCCCTCTCTCTTTGTATCTCCCCACACTCTAGTGCTGTTTTGTTGTTTATCGTTCTCTTTTCGCCTTTTGATTAGGGATGTGTTTGTGTCTATGTTTCCTATGAATTTGGGCTAAAGATCTGAATTTCACGAGAAATGAGTGGTTCTCAGAGTCGCTCCAAAAGGGAGAGATATGCACTATGTTCACTCGATCTGGATATCAACTGGCTGATGTGTTGACCAAACCATTGGGAAAGTCTTAGTTTGAGTGACATTGTAACAACCTGGGTTGTTTGTCATATACACTCCGGCTAGAGGGAGAGTTTTCGAAGGGTATTTTAGTTTGTGTCGTACTATGTAACTCAAATTATATATATATATATATATATATATATATATATATATATATATATATATATATATATATGAGAAAACGGTTCCTACACATATGTGTAGAGAGTTCTCTACACACTAGCTTAAAAGACAGTGGGGGCCCACATTGTTTGGGTGATCCAAGCCATCCATTTTAAAGGCCCTCACATAAATAGGGTGTCTACAAAAAATCAGATCCATAGGATCATCCCAACCCTACGATTTGTGGAGGTAAAATGGATGTCTTTAAACCTTTACAAATTAGTCCATTTTTTGCCTCCACAATTCGAATGGTTAGGATGATCCTATGGATCTGATTTTTTGTGGACACCCTATCTATGTGAGGGACTTAAAAATGAATGGTTTGGATCACCCAAATAATGTGGCCCCCACTGTATTTTACGCTAGTGTGTAGATAAGTTATCTACACATATGTGTAGGAACCGTTTTCTCATATATATATATATATGAGGAAACTGTTGGTGAGCTTAAGCTCATCAAACTTATGGTGAGCTAGCTTGCCCAATCACATGGGTCCCACATTTTGAGGAGTGATCCAAACCATTCATTTGCAAGGCCTTATCATAGATAGGGGGTGTACCAAAAATCAGCTCCATAGGATCATCCTAACCCCTCCATTTGAGGAGGACAAAAGTGGGGCAGATTTGTGTCTGTCCATTTTTGTCCTCCACAAATGGAGGGGTTAGGATGATCCTATGGAGCTGATTTTTGGTACACCCCCCATCTATGTAAGGGACTTTCAAATGAATGGTTTGGATCATCCTAACAAAGTGGGCCCTCATGTGATTGGGCAAGCTAGCTCACCATAAGTTTGGTGAGCTTAAGCTCACCAACAGTTTCCTCATATATATATATATATATATATATATATATATATATATATATTATGTCTCTCTTTCCCCATCTTTGTCTCTCTCTTCGTATTCTTCTCCGTGTTATAGCCATTTTTTCACCACCAACAGATAATTAAACAAGGAAAAATTATTTTAACAATGCGAAGTTTTACTTATATTGTGAACAAAGGGTAGGGATTTTAAATTTATAAAGAGGGGCTGTCAGGTACGAAATTTTGGGTTTTAGGACAAATATACCCCGTTGTTTTTCCCACCGCTTTTTGAGCTCTAATCCCTATGTATTCTCACCTACCCATCTGACCTTTCTGTTTTTTTCTTCCCTAAGCTTTTCCAACGTGAAAACTCCATTGGCAATTTATGCAAGCTCCATCTCCATTGTAGTTTCCAAAAAAAAAAACTCCATTTCCAACGTTTCCAAGCTCCAATTGCCATTGTAGTGTTGAAAAAAAATTCCATTTGCAACGTGATAAAGCTCCATTGCCAATGTAGTTTTGGAAAAAAAAACTCCATTGCCAACATGATAAAGCTCCGTTTCTACTGGTTTCCGTCGGATTTATGACTTTTGTTTCGGACTTCCGACTCGGAAGACCGAACTAACCTTCGAATTTCCGAAGGAAACCAGTCGATTTGCCATTTCTACTAGCTTCCATTCGGAAGTCCGACCATTGGTTCGAATTTTCGACGCAGAGTTTAAGGCAGGGTTCCTTATTGGTTCCAGGGTATAAAATGTGGTTCTCTAGTGGTTCCGGGGTAGAAAATGTGGTTCCCTATTGGTTCCGGGGTATAAAATATGGTTCCCTAGTGGTTCCGGGGTAGAAAATGTGGTTCCCTAGTGGTTCTATGGTATAAGATGTGGTTTCCTAGTGGTTCCAGGGTATAAAATGTGGTTCCCTAGTGGTTCTGGGGTAGAAAATGTGGTTCCCTATTGGTTCCGGAGTAGAAAATGTGGTTCCCTAGTAGTTCTGGGGTATAAAATCTGTTTCCCTAGTGGTTCCGGTTCCCTAGTGGTTCCGGGGTAGAAAATGTGGTTCCCTATTGGTTCTGTGGTATAAGATGTGGTTCCCTAGTGATTCCACGGTAGAAAATGTGGTTCCCTAGTGGTTCCAGGGTAGAAAATGTGGTTCCCTATTGGTTCTAGGGTAGAAAATGTGGTTCCCTAGCGGTTCCGAGGTAGAAAGTGTGGTTCCCTATTGGTTCCGGGATATAAAATGTGGTTCCCTAGTGGTTCTGGGGTAGAAAATGTGGTTCCCTAGTGGTTCTGGGGTATAAAATGTGGTTCCCTATTGGTTCCGTGGTATAAGATGTGGTTCCCTAGTGGTTCCGGGGTATAAAATGTGGCTTCCTAGTAGTTCCGGGGTATAAAATGTGGTTCCCTAGTGGTTTTGTGCATAAGATGTGGTTCCCTAGTGGTTCCGGGGTATAAAATATGGTTCCCTAGTGGTTCCGGGGTAGAAAATGTGGTTCCCTAGTGGTTCCGGGGTATAAGATGCGGTTCCTTAGTGGTTCCGGGGTATAAAATGTGGTTCCATAGTGGTTTTGAGGTATAGGATGTGGTTCCCTAGTGGTTCTGTGGTATAAGATGTGGTTCCGTAGTGGTTCCGGGGTAGAAAATGTGGTTCCCTAGTGGTTCTGGGGTAGAAAATGTGGTTCCCTTTTGGTTCTGGGATATAAAATGTGGTTCCCTAGTGGTTCCGGGGTAGAAAATGTGGTTCCCTAGTGGTATAAGATGTGGTTTCCTAGTCGTTCCAGGGTATAAAATGTGGTTCCCTAGTGGTTCCGTGGCATAAGATTTGGTTCCCTAGTGGTTCCGGGGTATAAAATGTGGTCACCTAGTAGTTTCGTGGTATAAGATGTGGTTCCCTAGTGGTTCTTAGGTATAAAATGTGGTTCCCTAGTCAGTCCGGGGGTATAAAATGTGGTTCCCTAGTGGTTCCAGGGTATAAAATGTGGTTCGGAAGTCCCCGTCGGACTTCCGAATATAATCCAGAAGCATAACCCATTCTGTTGTCTTCGTTCGGAAGTCAGACTCGGACTTCCGAACAATTATTCGGACTTCCGAATTTAAGGCAGAAGGATACCCCATTGTTCTGTCTCAGTTCGGACTTCCGAAATTTGGTTCGGAAGTCCAAGTCGGACTACCGAACAATGATTCAGACTTCCGAATCAAAGCAAGAAGAATACCCCATTCAACTGTTTCCCTTCAAACTTCCGAAACTATATTCGGACTTCCGAGCGAGTTCGAAAGTGGCAAAAAATAATTCCCATGGGCTTAAAAAACCAATGACATAGTCATGAGCACTTTTACAACCAATTTCATACTATTAGAATACCTGAACCAGAAGTAGCAATCTTGGAACTATAATTTAGACTCTTGGAACCACTTAACACCTCAGAACAACTATAATATGGTTCCGAAGTAGTTCCGGGGCCAATGTAATGGTTCAAAAAGCTTTAAAACACTCATGATCAGTTTCAAAACCAATGTCATACTATTAGAATGTCCCAGTCACAAGTAGCACTCTTGGAACCATCATTTAGACTCTTGGAACCACCTAACACCTCGGAACAACTATAATATAGTTCTCAAGTGGTTCCGGAGCCTATGTAATGGTTCCAAAAGGTTTAAAACACTCATGATCAGTTTCAAAATACTATTAGAATGTCGCTATCACAAGTAGCACTCTTGGAACCACTTAACACCTCAAAACAACTATAATATGGTTCCCAAGTGGTTCCGAAGGCTATGTAATGGTTCCAAAAGGTTTAAAACACTCATGATCAGTTTCAAAATACTATTAGACTGCCCCAATCATAAGTAGCACTCTTGGAACCATCATTTAGATTCTTGGAACCACTTAACACCTCGGAACAACTAGAATATGGTTCCCAAGTGGTTCAAGAGCCTACGTAATGGTTCCAAAAAGTTTAAAACACTCATGATGAGTTTCAAAATACTATTAGAATGTCCCAATCAAAAGTAGCACTTTTGGAACCGTCATTTAGACTTATGGAACCACTTAACACCTCGGAACAACTATAATATGGTTCCAGAGCCTATGTAATGGTTCCAAAAGGTTTAAAACACTCATGATCAGTTTCAAAATACTATTAGAATGTCCCAATCACAAGTAACACTCTTGGAACCACTTAACACCTCGGAACAACTATAATATGGTTCCCAAGTGGTTCCGGAACCTATGTAATGGTTCCAAAAGGTTTAAAATACTCATGATCAGTTTCAAAACCAATTTCACAATATTAGAATGTCCCCATCACAAGCACCACTCTTGGAACCATAAGTTAAACTCTTGGAACCACTTAACACCTCAGAACAACTATAATATGGTTCCCAAGCGGTTCCAGAGACTATGTAAGTTTTCCAAAATGTTTAAAACACTCATGATCAGTTTTAAAACCAATTTCATACTATTATAATATCTAATCACAAGTAGCACTCTTGGAACCATAATTTAGACTTTTCGAACCACTTAAGACCTTGGAACAACTATAATATGGTTCTCAAGTGGTTCCGGAGCCTATGTAATGGTTCGAAAAGGTTTAAAACACTCATGATCAGTTCCAAAATACTATTAGAATGTCCCAATCACAAGTACCACTCTTGGAACCATCATTTAGACTCTTAGAAACACTTAACACCTCGGAACAACTATAATATGGTTCCCCAGTGGTTCTGGAACCTATGTAATGGTTCCAAAAGGTTTAAAACACTCATGATCAGTTTCAAAACCAATTTCATATTATTAGAATGTCCCCATCACAAGTACCACTCTTGGAACTATAATTTAGACTCTTTGAACCACTTAACACTTCGGAACAACTATAATATGGTTCCCAAGTGGTTCCGGAGACTATGTAATTTTTCCAAAATGTTTAAAACACTCACGATCAATTTTAAAACTAATTTCATACTATTATAATGTCCCAATCACAAGTAGCACTCTTGGAACCAGAATTTAGACTCTTCGAACCACTTAACACCTCGGAACAACTATAATATGGTTCCCTAGTGGTTCCGGGGCCTATGTAATGGTTCCGAAGGTTTAAAACGCTCATGATCAGTTTCAAAACCAATTTCATACTATTAGAATGTCCCTATCACAAGTACCACTCTTGGAACCATAATTTAAACATACTTGGAGCTGCTATGTTTATCACCCAAGTAGTTTAGTAAGTAATGGTATTTTTTTTCCAAAGAACAATGGCTGTTTTTTACGTTGGCAATGGCTGTTTTTCATCAACCTATGTATTGGCAATGGATGTTTCTCACGTTGGAACTTGCTTGGGGAAGAAGAAAGAAAAGACAAGGTGGTAGGTGAAATAGCTTAGGGATTAGAGCCTACATAGTTGGTGGGAAAAAGAAATGGAGGGTATTTTCGTCCTAAATGGTCTATTTTCGTATCTGACAGCCCTTTTTTTATAGATTTGAAATGTCCACCCTTTGTTCACAATTTAGGATAAACTTTGCATTTTTTTAATGATTTTCCCATTAAACAATAGAACCTTGACCTTGTGCTACGACTTCCAACATTTCCTTCAAATGAAGCTAATGAAAAGACCACTACTTCTTGGAAGAAGCAAGCAATTTTAGCCCATGCATGATGATCGTTCAAAGATGGAAGAACAGTTTCATGCATGCTCAGGCCACACCAAATATAGATACTGATGTGCCATGGAATAAGTGATCCAATGTCTTCCATCCTCTTTCATGGATCCATAGAAGTAGAATTCAATCAACAAAACTATGTTAGGAAACAAACTTTCATTCAGAATTATTAAATCCCACTCAATATTTCAATACTAAAACATGCTAGGAAGACAGTTATAAATGTCTCCCATCCATGAACATGAACCAGAAATACTTTGGTTTCTATGCCTACATGATATACAACAAGTTTGTTTCTGTATTATATCCAAACATGTACGTCAAGAAATGCAATGTAGTAGCGTGCACAGCATTGGGATAGTCGGTAGTGGATAAAAAAAATGACGGTATTTGAAACATGTGCAAATTTATTGTACTTAAAAGCATTGTCATATAAAATTGAAACATCAATGCATTGCCGTGAATAAACACCCGACGAGTAGAGCACCAATGAACCAAGAGTATCAGGAAAACATCCCCTGAAATAATAATATTCCAATTGGAAAGTTAAAACCAAAACATGCTAGGTTCTAACTTCTAAATGTCTTTCTAACCAATAAAAAGGAATTACCAATGCTTGGTCCTAAATGATATCCAAGCGATTTTACATGATGTGCTAGAGAGAACAGGCAAGGTACGAAGAATCATAATATTACCTTTTCTTGAGTTTCTCCCTATGAAAGAACAAGGAAGGGATAGAACTATGGACCAACAATATTGCAGTATGCATCAAAATGAGTGTTACTTTCCACATTTTAACCTAAATTGGTTTCCACTTGGTCTAATCTAAATTTCTATGTCAAGATTGAAATTCTACAACGAATAGAACACGGATATTCAGGATAGATGGACGTCTTTCAGCTCATTACAAATATCAAGCTTCAGAAAGTTGATTTGTAAGCACTACTAACTGGAGATTAATTTCTCTACATCACTAGTTACATAATTGTACGTTCCTTCGTAAATAAATGTATGTTCATTCAAATAGATGGGCGTTTTGGTGGTTATTTTCTTTCTTTTTTTGCTTTTCAAGTGTTGCTTTTTTTTATATCATCTCAGTCAGTTAGCCTCGCCCATAATAAATATTTGCCATACAAAGAAAATAAAAAAGAGAAGAGAAAAGAAGCCTATTGTATATAGAAAGAATGAAGTACTGATCCCCATTTTTCTATCTAATTATGGATTGCAACATTTTTAGGTGTGATCTGGCCATCTTATGCCTTTTCTCGCATGCAAGGGGAGTAATTTCAACGAGCTTTGTTCATTGATGAATAATTGGATTCTGGGATAGTTTGATGGCAATTTGACTGCCAAGACAAACTATAGGCCTCAAATTCAACTCTACCAACAAATGCTTAAATCACTTTAGTTCTCCTACAAAAGTAGTCATGGCCCACTTTATAGTCCATTGTTTTTTTCCTCCAAAAAATAAAAACTTACTCACCATAATACAATATCCAATTCCAGTCACAACTGCCTTCTGTCTGGATCACCAACTGGTTATAGCATCCCTTATTAATAGAGTTTCATATTCTCTTCATCTAAATAAAACAATTCCAAGTACTAGAACTTGGAGGCAAGTACATGAGACGAGTTCAGATTCCAAATTTACCGAAGGCCAATAGTGGAGAAGAATCATAAAAAATGAATTGGAAAAAGTTATGAATGCCAATAATAGTGTGCCTTATAATGCAGGAGAATCATTCATCCATGTGGAGTTCAAGAAAATAAGTTGATAATTTGAATCTCATCTTCTTCTAACAAGGATATTTGGGGTTTTCTAGTAAGCCCTTGACGACCTACTTAGATTATGAGAGTCGATTAGGTAATCGGGGCTCTTCAGTCACTTTTGTGTGAAGTTCAATATTTCACAAGGTTGAAAGAAAATAGTACCATATATTGGATACTGATGTGATTTTAAGTATTTGGAAAGTGTAGGAAATTGGATGCTTTCTTTTTATGTCTTGTAGGATTTTTTGGGCTTGTAGATCAAGGGCTACGATAATTTTAGTTATACACACACAGATACAGACATACACATATATATAACTTTGGATGAACGAATAAGACTTCATATCTTCCTACTGTGGGTGTAATGCTCAAGCAGTCATGAATGACTGAATCAGCCTCCTCTAACTATCATTTTCCAATGTAAACTGAGACGAGTTGTATTGGGAATACAAGTTTGGCTTGACAACCACTTTATACATATGTTTGTTGGCCCATTATCTTTTATATATGGTTGGCCCATTATCTTATATATATATATATATATATAGAGAGAGAGAGAGAGAGAGAGAGAGAAGTTTTCTTGCGAAGCTATTTAGATAGCTTATTTGAGCAGCTGCTTCAAAAACTCATGTGGCCCCACATTTTTTAGGTGATCCAAAGCATTCATTTGGAAGGCCCTTCCATGGATAGGATGTGTGCTAAAAATGAGCCTTTTAGGATCATCCTAACCCTGCCATTTGTGGAGGAAAATAATGGTTAGAAACAGTGTCTGTCCATTTTCCCCTCCACCTTTGATTGGGTTAGGATGATTCTATAGGGCTGATTTTTGTTGGCCCACTTTGAATAGATCGATAATGCCGTGTTGTGATCATAAGAGCAAGGTAAGGGAGTTTGGGAGATACACGGCCAAAAGGCTCGTGTAGAGCTCTACCAAAACACAAATGTAACACCAAAATATAAAGGACTTTATATATCAAAACCGCTTTCAAGAAACCGCTACATTTGTTCTCCCTTAAACCATCACCCTTAAAGCTTCTCTCTAAAGCTTTCCCTCTAATTTCTTTATGCTTACAATTTCTACAGCAATGACCCCATACTTCTAGACTCAAGACATACGTAAAAATAGCAAATACATTAAACAGATAGTTGTAGTTCCCATGAGTCTCTAGGTATCCTAAGCAACAACATAGAAACTCACCATTTGACGCTTTGATAATCTAGCAAGACATAAAGAACTCTAGAATACACAAAAGACTTACATTTTCCATACATAATAACTATCCTAGAAGACCACAGTGAATTTTCACAAAACCAACAAATACTAATTTTGATTTACAATTTCCAACAATGTTCCCATAATTGTAGTGCCTCGTCATAAAGCTTTCCTTTCTTAGGATCACCAAGCAGTGTTCCATAAGAGACGGTGGTCGGTTTTTCACCATGCTCGACCATCCTCTTAAATAATTGCTGATGGGGTATGAAAAACAGCAGCTAATTAGCTGTCGACACGTGGTCCCAGGATGGCCCACCACAAGTCCAGCGTCGGCCCAGGGGCAGTCCGGTAATTACCTAAGAGTAGGTAAACCTAAACCCGTAAAAGGTCGACACCTGTCCTGGGGTAGGTAATCTAACCACCCCAGGTATCCCTCTATAAAAGGCCTTTTAAGGCTCGAAGCGAGGGATAATAACTTCTCAACTACCACTCTTAAAAACTCGCTCTGCACTCCTGCTTGTACTGACTTGAGTGTCGAAGGGCCTGTCCGGAGTAACGACTCCGGGTTGGTCTTCTGACCTCGTTTGCTCTTATGCAGGGCTCAGGTCCTTCACTTCGACTCGTCGGGTCCTCCAGCTAAGCTCTGACGTCACTGCGGTATCTGTTACCGATTTTAGGCACAACAGATTGGCGCCATCCGTGGGACCGCGAACTAAAAGCTGTTCGAGTCCCCTATATAAAATAGCAATAGGGAAGAGTGCTCGGGTACCAACTGCCCGAACTACCCGAGCCGTTGTACCTCGTAGGACCCAAAGCAAACGAATCGCCTCGCAGGTGGTGGCTCCCTCTGCTACAGCAGAGCAGAGCCCAGCTCATTCGGAACACCTCAATCTCACCCCCACTCCGGACCAAGTTCAAGCTCTCTTTCAACAGATGACGGCTCTTGTTGATCAGTACCAACACCTGATCCAAGCGCTTTCCCAACATCCTCCAGAAGCTCCATGACCTGTACAGGAAAGGTCGAATACCCACAGGGGAGAGCCAGCGCGCCCCAGTGGAAATCAGACCCACCACTCCACAAGGCGAGCCCATCACTCCAGAACCAGGCATGCCCATACAGAACCTCACCACCGTCAGAGGTTGTGGTCCCACTCCGTGCGAAAGTACCGTGCCCAGGAAGACCGCGCACCGTAGGAAAAATCCCGGCCTCATGAAAGGAGTCCGGAAAGTCAGTCCGGCTCTGCGGCGAGCCCATCGGTGGAGAGAAACAAGTCATTGGACCGAGCAGACCGGAGGGCTGACCCAATGCTATGGAGAATAGAAGAAATAGACCACCGTATAGAGGAGCTGGCAAAAGATCAGGGCCGGCCCGCTGCGAAGACGTACTCAAGCAGACCTCCGTTCACAAATAATGTTATGAAAGCGCCGGCGCCCAGAGGGTTCAAAATGCCGACGGTTCCGCAATACGACGGAACTACCGACCCTGTGGACCACCTGGAAACGTTCAGGACCATGATGGTCCTCCACGGCGCCTCTGACGGATTCCTTTGCAGAGCATTCCCGACCACACTGACCGGTGCAGCCCGGGACTGGTACTCGAAGATCAAGCCGAACTCCATTGGCAACTTTGAGGACTTTGGGGACGACCTAGTCTGCCATTTCATGAGTAGCTGGAGGCCAAGGAAAACAACAGCATTCTTGATGGCCTTGCGGTAGGAGGATAATGAACCTCTGAAAACATTCGTCAGCCGTTTCAACAGGGAGGCACTCTAAGTTTCGAATTTGGATCCCTCAGCCGCCATGAACACGCTCCTTGTAGGCTCTAGTTCCAACGATTTCCGCCGGTCAGTGGCTCGCCAAAACCCACACTCACTGGCGGATCTGATGGCAGGGGCTGAGGAATATATAGCCGTGGAGGAGACTCTAGCGGCCTTAGACTCAAACCGGAGGAGACTCTAGCGGCCTTAGACTCAAACCGGAGGAGAACCTCCGAAGAAAAGAACCCTACCAAGCAGCGTAGGGATGATAAGGCCCCCAGAAGGGAGAGGTCCCCCCAGAGGAGGGAAGAAAACCTTACCCCCACTCTCAACACCTACCGGAGACACATATTGGCCGCAATCAGAGGGGAAGAATTTGTAAGGTGGCCGACCAGAATGATCTCCAAGGGGAATAAGAGAGGCAAGTCGAAGTATTGTAGGTTCCACAGGGACCACTGCCACGACACAGACGAGTGCTGGCAGCTCAAGGAAGAAATCGAGCTGCTGATTGGTTGCGGATACTTGAAAAAGTATGTCAAAGATGACGGCCACAGAAAAGAGCGTAGGGAGAAGAGTCTCCAAGGTCAGAGCCCCAGACGGTCACAGCCACCCCATGCGCGGAATCAATCCCCTCCGCCATCCAGTCCACAGCTAGAGGCGCGTCGATCCCAGCCCAAGGGGGTCATCAAGATGATTATGGGCGGGCCAGCAGCCGGGGGCTCATCATCTGCTGCTCGAAAAGCATACGCATGCCGAGTCAACGCCGTGCACACATGCAGCAAAAAAGATGAGGACGGAGAATGAAATCACCTTTTCAGATGCGGACTCGACAACTTGATACTGCCTCACGACGACGCCCTGGTCTTAACAATGCTCATCGCGAACTGGGAATTGAAGAAAATCCTTGTCGACAACGGGAGTTCGGCAGATATCCTATACTATCATGTTTTCAAGAAAATGATGATATTTGACGACCGTTTGAGGCCGGTAAACTCCGATCTGTTCGGTTTCTTAGGGGAGGTCGTGAAAGTGGAAGGGCAGATTGAACTCCCAGTCCTCGTCGGAGAGCCGCCCTATCAAGCCTTCGTGATGGTCAACTTCCTAGTAGTGAGGGCCACTTCGGTCTATAACGCTATCTTGGGACGACCCGGCCAGAACTTAATCCGCGCCGTCGCTTCAGCGTATCACCAGAAAATGAAGTTCATAACGCCAAACGGCGTGGGAGAAGTCAGGGGAGACCAACCTGAGTCCAGGGAGTGCTATGCCATGGCACTCAAGGGCAAAAAATGCGGTGGAATCGCTGCCGAATGAGCTACTCGATCTGAGGGACGAAGCTAAGGGGACTCAGCCCGCCGAAGACCTCGTCTCCATCCCTCTGTGCAAAGGCGATAATGAGAAAGTCGTTCAGATCGGCTCCTCTCTAGGCTGCAGCACCCGACATGACCTCACCCAGTTTCTTCAAGACAATGCAGACGTCTTTGCATGGGCTCCCATTGATATGCCCGGCATAGACCCGGAGGTCAGCACGCACAGACTTGGTGTCGACCCGACCTGCAGGCTGATGAAACAGAAAAGAAGACGTTTTGCCCTCGAAAGGCAGCAGGCGATAAAGGAAGAAGTGGAGAAGCTCTTGAGAGCTGACTTCATTCGGGAAATTCAATATCCGGACTGGCTGGAGAACGTGGTCTTGGTAAAGAAATCCAATGGAAAATGGAGGACCTGCGTTGATTTCACCGACTTGAACAAAGCTTGTCCCAAGGACAGCCACCCGCTCCCAAAAACCGACCAGCTGATAGATGCCACCGCAGGTCACGAACTGCTGAGCTTTATTGATGCCTTCTCCGGATACAATCAAATCAGAATGAATGAATCGGATATACCAAAGACCTCCTTCATAACAGATCAGGGAACATACTGTTACCGCGTCATACCCTTCGGCTTAAAGAATGCCGGGGCCACCTATCAAAGGCTCGTCAATAAGCTCTTCCAGAAACAGATCGGCCGTAACATGGAAGTCTATGTGGACGATTTGCTTGTCAAAATTCGAAGTGCGCAAGATCATGTCTCCGACCTGAGAGAAACATTCCAAGTCCTAAGAGAGCATAACATGAAGCTCAACCCCAGCAAGTGCACCTTCGGCGTCAGCTCGGGAAAGTTCTTGGGATTTATGGTAAGCCAAAGAGGGATAGAGGCCAATCCAGAGAAGATCAAGGCCGTGGTGGAGCTCACTCCACCGAAAACCATCAGAGAAGTACAACGGCTAAGCGGGATGGTGGCCGCGCCGGGGTGCTTCATCTCAAAGTCCGCAGAGCGATGCCTGCCTTTCTTCAACGCCGTCAAAGGGATCAAGAAAGCACCTTGGACAGAGGAGTGCCAGATCGCGTTTGAGAAACTGAAGCAGTACTTGTCCTCCCCACCGCTGTTGACAAAGGCCAAGCCGGGGGAGGAGCTGCTCTTGTACCTGTCCGTAAGCCCCATGGCATTGGCAGCCGTTCTATTTAGAGAAGAGCAGAAGCAACAGAAACCGATCTACTATGTCAGCAAGGTCCTGCACGATACTGAGACCAGGTACCAGCGGGTTGAGAAACTGGTGTACGCCCTGCTCATGGCGGCCAGAAAACTGAGGCCATATTTTCAAGCCCACACAAGAAAGGTCCTGACCGATCAGTCGCTTAGGCAAGTTCTCCACAGACCGGACACCTCGGGGCATCTTGTAAAATGGGCCGTAGAACTGAGCAAATTTGACATCCAGTACCTGCCTAGGCCAGCCATAAAAGCTCAAGTGCTGGCAGACTTCGTGGCTGAATGCACCATCCCCCAGCAGAGCACCGAGTTTGAAACTGTCCAAACCTCGGTTGTGGAGAAGGTAACTGCAACTGGGGAACGAACAGAAGCCGAGACTGAACCAGTAAGAACAGAAATTGTCCCCATACCAGCAGAGTACGATCCATCGACCATCGAACCACTCTGGGAAGTGTACGTGGACGGATCTTCGAACAAGGGTGGCTGTGGAGCCGGTTTGATTCTTACCTGGCCTGACAACTTTGCTTTGGATTACGCCTTGAGGTTCGGATTCCGTGCTTCCAACAATGAGGCAGAATATGAGGCCCTCCTCGCCGGAATGAACCTAGCAGTCTAGACCAGCGCTCAAAGACTGAAGGCGTACTGCGACTCCCAGCTGGTTGCGAACCAGATTCAAGGAGTCTATGAGGCCCGCGACGAGCGCATGATTAAATATCTCTCCAAGGTCCGCCAGTTGGCTAGTAAGTTCAAAGAGTTCGAGGTCGTCAGGATTCCTAGAACGGAAAACGCGAAGGCGGATGTGCTATCTATGCTGGCACCATCCGGTTACACCACTCTAGGAAGTATATGTATGGAGTTTTTGCAGAAATCTAGTATCAAGAATGAGGCCGTCAAGGTAGTGCAGGTCCAGCACAAGCCGTGCTGGATGGACGAAATCATCGAGTACCTATTTAGCGGGAAGCTTCCCGAAGCGAAGAAGGAAGCCCGCAAAGTAGTACAGAGAGCAGCCCGTTTTTCCCTCGACGGTGAGAGCCTGTACAAAAGGTCGTACATAGGGCTGGCAATTTCACCCGAAAAAGAGGGGATCCGCCCCGCCCCGCCCCGTTTGGGGCGGGGATTCCCCGATTTGATAGGGGAAGGGGATGGGGAAGGGGAAGGGGAAGGGGATGTAGTTGTCCCCTCCCCGCTCGCCCCGTTAATCAATGCCATTTTTTTGTATATTTTTAAGTGTTTTTTTTTAAGGAAAACCATTAGAAACTCTATGGATCGACTACAAGATGTCCCCAAACATAAACTTAGCTTGTCTTTTCCTTTTAATTAGCTTTTGAGAGCATTTTGGGAACTATAATAACCTTTTGACAGATGTTGAAATAATAAAGACAAGCTGAGTGTATGCCATTATCAAAAAATCGTAGTCCTAAAATCTACAATTCACTGGAATTTAAATAATCGTTCAAGAAGCTTTAATAACTAGTCCTGTAACAACCCAAAAAAAAAAAACTCGGAATTCCGAGAATAATTCTCGGAACTCCGAGAACTACTGGAGAGATCTCGGAACTCCGAGAAAATAACCTCGGAATTTCGAGAAATCGGACAGTAGTTTTGGAATCCGGTTCTCGGAACTCCGAGAATTCTCGGAACTCCGAGAATGTCGCGGATTGAGAATCCGAGAGTTTCCAAACTCTCTATGAAGTGCCGATTTCCGTCCTTTTTGGGTGAGTTAACACCAAAACAAACCCTAAAAAGATTCATGACTATATATATACACTATCATAACCTAATGTTCTTCATAAATCAAAACCCTAAAACCTAAGGAGAGTAAGAAAAGGAGAATTCAAGGAAAGGGAGAAGAAGGAAGGGCTTTCAACTCCAAGATCCATCAAGCTTCATTCAATTCTCTCAATTCAAGTAATCAATCACATCAATCAAACCAATCCATTCAAAGGCAAAGGCAAGATTTCGGATTATGTTTTGTAATCTACACTATAACTAGAATTCTTGAAAGTTTAGATAAAACCTCTTATGATTTTGTTTCTTATTCCTGAATCCAAATCATGATTTTTCATTGAAAACCAAAACCCTATAATGGAGATGATTAAAGGCCATAATTTCATATACCCTTGATACCATCTCACTCGTACCCGAAAAGGGACGAGAAGGTCAAAGAACCACGTGAACTCCTCGTACAAAAACAGTGCGAAAGGTATCCTCGTACAAAAACAGTGCGAAGGTTATAATTCTACATGGGTATCATTGTGTATAGGAATTAATGGGGAAGGAAAGGGAAGAGCATAGACTCTAATGATTTCATAACAGTAGTTTCTAACGATTCTAGAGCAATAGTCTCTAATGAATTTCACATTGAACAAAGTGTTCTACCCTACCAATTGCATGAAAAACCCATATTCTGAAGATTTATTCAAATTACTTGAATTCCTTTATATTATTGATTCACATTAAAAGCCAAATATCATATTCTTGTTTCGTACTGCAAATTCTTTGATATCCTCTAACATGAGATGATTATATATTTAAATCTTTCAATTGTCTTAGTTAAGTTTTATTACACTGCATAACCGTTATTCTTGCATCCTGACTCTTAAAATTGTTCTACAGACTTTAACGGTGATAACCTGGAAAACCAGCAAATCGATCAAAACGAAGGAGCATTTGCTGATGAACAGACCTAGGCAAAAAGGGATGGGGAGAGATGTTAGAGTTTAGATTGTTATTTTCTTTTCTTTAGTTTTCTTTTAAAAAGTCCTTTGGACTTAGAGATATTATTTGGTAAATTCGTGGATGTTATTATTAAAGGTTAATGGAATAAAATTTATCTTCCCTTATTTCTGTCTCTATTTCATTAAATAAATGATTTGTTTTTAACTAAGACTTCCGCTGTATGAAAGAATGAATGTGTTTTGTGCCTCTTTTATTTTTTGAGAGGCGTAGCAATCCGGATTTTCGGGGCTCGTTTGCTCTGTTTTATAAAGAGCTAGGCTCAGAATTGCCTCAAAATTTAGCCTGAGAATCCGGGTCGTTACAAGTCCGGTCTTTTAGATCGAGTCTAAGATAGAGGTCTAGGTGTCTTAGGCATCCTAGCTTAGAATAGGCGCGAAGAACTACGTTGCCTTGATTCTCGTGGAGGCGGGGATACGTAGGCTTCTTTGGATGAATACCAGACCATCCGAGGACTCGGGCTAATCATTTAAAGTCTTAGGATTTGTTGTGTAATTATTGTATTTCTTTTGATATGTTTTCTTACTTTCTTGTGCAGACCTATACCTTTAGCTGTAGCATGCATGTGTTCGTCCAGCAGAGCTTAGACACCTGTTAGGCATGTCACTCATAACCTAGTTGTCATTAGGTGACACATCTTTTATCTTACTTTATGTGTGTTTATTATTTCATCCCCGAGTCATGCATGATTAGGTAGACGTTCACTTGGGGATATTTGTTCCCATTTCACATGATTTTTACCCAAACTTCTTCGAAGTTAATGAAAAATGGCATAAGAGACCAAGTGTTCGCACTCGGGCGAATTGGGGGCGCTCTTCGGAAAATAATTCACTTAATAAAGAACGGAAAATAATTCACTTAATAAATTTTGGTTGAGCAAACCCAAGTTCAAGTTGATCGGAATCGTTGGATTGCTGTTTCACTTCGTAGGAACCCTTAGATCCTCTTTAGGAACACTTACGTCACATTCTAAGTTTTAGGGTATTCTAGAGTTAGGAGTCGAGCCTCATCACCGCAGGTTGCTATTATTAGCAATTGACCCTTAGATTAGTTTCACTAGTCAATCCCTTTCCCCTATAGGACAAACCTAGTTAACCTAGGATGTATGCCCATCTGCATTAGTCTAAGGGTTGTCTTGTACTTAGATAGGACCATATAGCATCTTAGATGAAGTCTTAGGATAGTAAAATCTATTCAACTTGAACTAAATAATCTCTCTTAAACTGTTGAAACAGTTCTTTCAGTCTAGATCGGTGTCTTAGATGTCTTAGGCATATAACTTAGTTTAGGTCACCGAACTACGTCGACTCTGATCCCAGTGAGGCTTGGGTACGTAGGCAGCTTGGATATTTGGATGGCATTCGTTGCACGAGTCGGCCTCACACACAATTAGTGGGGTTTTTAGGGTAGTTTTTTATTTCTTCTCTCATTTAAAACCCTAAATTAAATATATTAAATCACTTAGGGTTTTTTCTCAAATTAGAATTTTAGAGAAACTTCACATATATTGAATCCCAACAAATCAAGAAAATCAAGATACATATTTAGGAATTACTTTAAAATTAGATTTTAGGATGCATGTCACATAGTTCGCGTATCAAAATAGTTTAAATGAGCCATTTAAAAGAAATTCAAGAGAGTTAACTTTTGAAATTGAAGGCCGGATTATTGAGCAAGAATGGTATGTGATGGTAATTCTCCATGCCTTCCATTCTCGTAATCAGGTAATGAATCTAGATTTTCGGTCATTTATGGTTCCTAAGTCTCTTACCTAGGTAGCGACTCTGATTATCATCTTTTGTATGAAATTCGGATTGCTTTAGTGATCTTAAGTTCACAGAAAAGATGACTTATACTAAAAATAAAATGCACATACCATTTGCGTGGGTACGAGAGACCGAAAGAGGGAGCCGGCTCACGCCCCTCTCGCGGGATTGGGTCTCACAATTAGCTCCATCTCAAGTAGCCCCGAACTCATGGAGGATCATAGTTGCCTTCATGTACGTAATGACGAAGAAGTTGGAAAGAGATCCTTCATTGGATGTGTTCGCAGGTGTTGTCACCTTACCAGGAATCGTTCTAATAGCTGAGTTTACATTAGCCAGTGTGTCGATACGGAGTTCATAGCTGGTTTGCCATCCTCGATCCACAGTTGGAAGAATAGGTTTTTTTATGTGAGTTTGGACAACCCTGGCCCAAACGGGAAGTTCCCTTAATGTGGTTGCCTGTAGATACGAAGATGATGACCGAGAAGCCCAAATTGTCGGGGGATGACGAGACAATCTTCAAAGCTCTCGGGATGTTTCTTCAGGAGGATGGGCTGATCTATTATAAAGACTTTGATAATGAAGAAGTTCTATCGGTGCTTGGAATCAGTTCTCCGGCTCAAGCCAGTAGGTGTCTTAGGCTTGTTAGAGATTAGGACTTATTTTGCCTGCATCTTTTGCTTACTCTGGTCATGATCTATCTTCTGACCGTTTGTTGCATTTTCGATTGTCTTTCTATTTTCAGTGATGGATGTTTCGAAAAATGGCGGAGATCTGGAAGAGCTTGTTGTCAATCAAGATAGGACATGCTCAAAAGCGGAAGGAGTAAGATGGGCCTTTCGATCGTCCATCCTAGGAGAAGGGGAAAGGGATTAGGACGACTACAGCTAGTAAGTCTCCTTCCGTCTTAAAACATCTTTATAAGGATACTCATCCTGAAAGAGTTAAGGTGTCAGATGGTGCAGCTGGAACCGTGGCGAAGCGTTCAGCTCCGATCGCCCCACTGGTGGAGAAGGACAAAGTGTTTCGTCCTGATTGGTCCATTCTCTGGACAGATACCGGGTGGGGAATCCTAGGATCGCTCGAGAGGATATCAGGAAAGGTGTGATGGAGAAGGATGCCAGGCACATCGAGAAGGAGGTCCTAGAGACAGCCTTTGGAGCCGGTTTCGCATCCATTTATCAGGTGATTGTTGTGGTTTTTTCTTCTGATTGACGTACAAGTATCCATAGCTCTGATCGTTTGCCAATTCTTTGTTCGTGTTTCCAACTTGGTTGTTATTGGACTGATTTGGAGAAGAAGTCCATGATGTTTTTTGAGACTTTGTCAAGTGTCAAGAAGGATCTGGATCAGGCGAACAAAGATAACAACGAGCTGTTTTTCCGGCTTAGCGCGTCTACGGAGGCGAAGAAGAAGTTGTTAGAAGAGAATGTCCGTTTGAAGAACGTTTGTAAGCCCAATGGTTCCCACCTTGGCATTCCCATCTTCTTTTGATGATTCCAAACTCAAGTGATTTTATTTCACTAATGTGTTTGATTGTCTTAGTTGTAGATAATAATAGTGTGATATCAAGGTTGCTCGGATCAAGGCCAAGAAACTTTAAGTGGACCGTACGCGGAAGGCCAAAGTCATTGGAGATCCAAGATGCAAGAAGACTTGAAGCAATGCAAGTGAAGATCATTCTCCTTGAAGTCTTTTAGATTATAAAGATCCAATCCTAGTTTAGGTTTTGACAAGCATAAATGAAGTAATCACACACCGCTAAATGGACTAAATGATTAAGTGATTGTCTTTGTGGTGTTCCAAGACTTTGGAACCCTCATAACAATCCCAACTATGTATAATATTGGAAGTCCATGAAGCCCAAAACAAATCAGCAAAACAAATTTGAAAACCTGGTGGAATAGGGTTCTCGAAACCCCGAGAGAATTCTCGGAACTCCGAGAGAATCTTCGGAGCTCCGAGAAATGGTCCAGAGACTAATATTCCAATCTCTGTTTGAATTCCCGGAACTCCGAGAGTAATTCTCGGAACTCCGAGAATTTCTCGGAACTCTGAGAAAGTCTCTCGGAACTCCGAGAACACTATGTTGGGAAAAATATATCCATTGGGGTTTTACGCAGAATTATGACTATGCCCCTCAAACAGTCATTTTTGGGTTTTCTCTATATATATGAGATCTAAACTTCACCATACAGGAATTCTAACACTCTAAAACCATATTGGAACATCCTAAGAGTGACTCAAGCTTGTTATATGCCTCTCATCCTCTAGATTAAGGATTTCGATCATGGGCTCTCATTTGTACATCCTCTTCAAGATTGTAACCCTTTGGAAGGAATTTTTTGTATTTTCTCTTTCTTGATAAATCATTGTATTTGGGCGAGTGTTCGTGTAAGCCCAAGGGTTCCCATGGGTTAATCATTCATCTTACCTTCTTGTTTTAATGCTAGCAAACTAAATTGATTAGCATTTATGGACTGATGTGTTGCTTTGAGGTATAGTGTTGTATACAGGAATGTCATGTCATAATTGCAATTACACAACTCTTCACAGCACATGACTTGTGGATCAAGGATCAAAGAAACCAAGAGCTTGCACCTACATTGGAGTCATCCTCATTTGAAGATGCTCAAGTAAAGTAGCTCAACATGAAGATCCCACAAGTTCCTAAGCTAGTGTCAAGAAGGAGCGTGGAGTTGAACATGACATGGTGACACCTCATGTACCTCAACATGCGTTGAAGATTGGAGGACATGTCACAAGAGCCAGGACAAAATTCAAGATGTTCACTCAAGCCAAAGAAGTCCAAGAAAGTGTAAAGGAGCCAAGAAATTCCAAGAAGACTCATGGTATTCATTTTTAGAATGTATTTGGAGTCCTCTTGATTTTATGTTTAAATGTACTTTCAAAAGGTTTTGAAATGGTTTCTATACTTAACATTTTACACATTTGAAAACTATCAACACACCTAAAAATGTGTTTAAAAACCTTGGACTTAAGCCCCAAGACCATAGCCCAAAAGCCCCTGATCTTTAAACTTAAAATGGAATTTTTACCACGGTCGGTCGACCGGGATAGGATAGGCGACCGCGGGATGGAACTTGGAAATCCAGGCCATCTCGAATTTTATCGGGCCGGTCAACCGGGTCAAGCCGAGTGACCGTGGATGTGTTTATGTTTCTACAGAACCAGTCCAATTTGGGTCTAGGGCGGGTGACTACCGTGGGTCCGTCGACCGGGATAGGTTTTTTGTGCCAAATTGTTTGACCAAACAATTAGCCCTCGCCGGGCGACCGCCACGTGGTCGGTCGACCGCGACGGTAAGAAATTTTAAAATAGAATAGGGTGCCCGATAGGGGGCGGACGACCACCGTAGCCCGGTCGACCACCGCGGTCGAGCAAACTAGCCGTTGGGGCATTTTCTGCTTGACTTTTTCAAGCCAAACATTTACAGTTTTACCCCAAATTGTCATATTTTCAAATGCTCTATATATACATGACTAAAACCTATCTCCATAAGCTTTTGAACATTAGAGAAAGATCAAATCCTATTTCTCTTTGAGCTTCAATATTTTATTTCAAAAGCTAAAAACCTCTTTCATCTTCCATTTTTACATGTTATCAAGAGGCACTCCATAGGGCTTTTATTTGTTTATTTCTTGGAGTGAATGTGAGCTTACAAAGTTGTAATCCTCCTATTAAGAGGCATTGAGATTTTTACATTTTATTTGTTCTTCATGAGAGGGTCTTCTCTTTGGCCCGTAAAGAAAGGTGAAGAAAATGGTCTCTGATTCGGCCCGTGAAGAAAGGTGAATCATGTGTGAGAGTTTGATTCCCTTACCAAGGCTTCGTGCGACGGGCTTCGCTTTGGCCCTTGAGAATGGAAAAGCTTATTGTAAGAGCTTCGAGATTAGGCTTGAAATCTCACCATAGTGGAGTACCGAAGAAGCTAAACTTGGAAGAGTGGAGTAGGTCAAGTTGTGACCGAACCACTATAAAATCTTGGTGTCCTCATTGTGGTGTGCATTGTCTCTCTCTCTCTCTCTCTCTCTCTCTCTCTCTCTTCCTTTCCTTCTCTTGCACGTGTGGTTATTGGTAATCTCTAACCTTACTTGTGTTTATGCCTTAATTGAACAAGGGTTAGTAAATGCACTTGTGTTAAATGTTATAAACCCTAATTGCATTATGATATTCATTTGAACAAGGGTTAGTACATGTGCTTGATTAGAATGTCTAAATCTTAGCTTTTATTGATATACATATTTGAACACGGGTTAGACTAATTAGTGCTTAATTAGAAGATTAAGTTTTAATCTCTTTTAATTAAGCCTAAAATTTCTGATTGACCAATTCTCCCCCCTCTTAGATTATCACACCTGTATTTCATTTGGTATCAGAGCTTAGGCTCTTAAAGTGATTTTTAATTTTAAAAATCTACAAGAGAAAAGATCTGTGACAATCCCTATGGATTTTGAAAAAGGCCGATTCACCCTAATTCCTTCATTCTTTGATGGAACAAATTATGGAGCTTGGAAAGTACAAATGCAAGCTTATCTCAAATACACAGATAATGACATTTTAGATGTCATTAAAGAGTAAATTTCTTTTTCATGGAAATGCACTGAAGGTGATATGAAATTGTTTTCCTTGAACTCAAAGGCTATGATTTAATTGTGCTGTAGTTTAACTCCAAATATTTTTAACAATATTTCAAATTGTATCAATGCAAAAGATATTTGGACTTCCTTAGAAAACACTTTTGAGAAAAATGTTTGTCTCCTTTCAAATGATACAACTTCTAGACAAAAAGAGATTTCAAAGAAATCTTTTGCAACTGAAGTTTCTTTCAAACATTTAATTTCTAATTTAAAAATTCAAATTGAAAATTTGAAATTGGAAATAAATGAATGTTTGAAAAGAAATGAAAAATTAAGTCAATTGAGCATAATTTTGATAAAAAAAATGTTGACTTATTTCAAAATGCAATGCTTTTGAGAAAGAAATTAAAAGCCTTGAAATCACAAACATTGAATTTGTTGAAAAATATAAACATGTTTGTGAAAATGAAGAACAAATGAATGAAGAACTCTCCATTAAGAATCAAAGACTTCATGAAGGAAAAGATAAACAACCTTCAAAGTCTTATGATTCTAATTGCTCATCTTCTACCAATTATAATTATTGTGGTAGAGTTGAGCATCACAATTCTGAGTGTAAGCTTGGAATTGTGAAATCTAATAAGTTTGTTTTGATAAGAAAAGGTACACTCCCACAAACAAACTTGGCTGGAACCAAAGGGATTTGGGTTCCAAAAGAGTCCCTCTAATCTAATTAGTGAATGAGTTAGTTTAGAGGCTATGCTAAATTGTTTTATCATTCACATTCTTGTTAGATACTTTAATTCATTGAATATTTTTTGTATCTAAGTTTTCATGAGCTTAATGATATATCTTTTAATTTTGAGCATTAGATACTCATCATTATTCATGTTCTTAATAGTTTATATCTTTGCTCATTGTGCTTAAATGATCAAATCTTTTTTATTTTTGTGCTTATTGAATATCTTTTAGAAAAGCCTATCTAGGTGCAAATCACATCACTTGTGCACTTAGCATCTACATAGCAAATCCCATTAGAAAATTCAAATGTGAAAACCATATGCGTGCTTTCATGAATATTAACCATCCCTTTTTGCCCTTGAGTTCAAATTTATCTTTCAAGTTCATTCCTTTCATTCTTGAACTCTATTTAGGACAATTTTGGCTTTTGCTAGATCTTTATATATTCAACTTAGGAAGAATATCATTTCTAGCAAATTGAGTGTTAAAAGCCATGTCTAAGGAGATCCACTCAAATCCTTTCTTAGACATCTCTTGCCCTAGGTGAGTAAGTATGTTTATTACTATGCACCTAGTTGTCCTTCTAACCCACTCTTATGTGCCTAATGATCATCATTAAATGCATAAGAAATATTGATGGGTGAAATTGATGTATTCCAAAAATTGCTTAAAATGAATATCCTTTCATGACTAAGATAAAATTGTCTAGTCATAGTAGTTCTTTTTGGAATGCATGTCTCCAAGGTGTTCATCACTTGACATTCTCTAGAAGTCCTTGGATTATTCTCCACAGTCCTGCATGTATATCTTTGTTTGTGTAGAGAATTGAAAAAGAGTCTAGATTCAACGTACGAAACTCAATTGAGTAAAATTAAAAATGTCATAGGAATCTAGTACCATTGTTGGGTAGTTTATCATTATTATGGTTATCATGTAACACATTGTGATGGGAACAATTGTTTCCCACACATCTTGGTTTTCCATGGGCCTTTTGCACTTTGTTCTTAAATGCCCTATTTGTATATGGTGGTTTGTGGATATAGGCATAGATATTTGGACCATGATTTGTGTGTCCAAACATGGTAGATTATCAACGAATGCTCTCATTGAATGAGCCATGGATGTCTCTCTTAGACATTGGACTCTATTGATCTGAAATACTCAAGAGGGGGGGTGAATTGAATTTAACTCAATATTAGGCCTTTTCAAAATTACCTATGAACCCTAATTGGAATTTTTCTTCACTTAATTAAATATTTGGTTAGTGCAAATATAATTTGAAAAACAAAGTGAAATGCCAAATCAAACAATAATGGAAATGCAAGAGTGAGAAATGACACACCGATATATAGTGGTTCGGCCAACGGCCTACTCCACTCTACTCAAGGTCGTACTTGAGGGATTCCACTATTGGAGACCTCCACGATGCCCGGCTCCGAGGCGGTTACAATTCCAAGGGATATTAAACAAGGATGCCCTTACACCTTTACAAAGACTCTCCTTCTCCGCCGAGTTCTAAGCGGTTGCTCTCAAGGGAATTAAAAAACGGAATGCCCTAGCCACCTATACAAGATATGAAAGATTGATAGCTTGGCTTCTTCTTGAAAGCTTGATGCTCTTTGTAGATCCTTGATTGCTCTTCAATGATGGTTGCAAGTGAAAGCTCTAAAATCCCAACTCAAATAGATTTGCAAGTTGCAAGGCAAGTTTGGGAAAAAGAAAAAATCTTAAGCTTGAAAAGGTTGCAAGTTTGCTTGAGTGCTTAAGAGGGTTTTTCAAAAATCAAGAGAGAGGAAATAATCCTCTAGATGTTGTATAAATAGTCTCTCCTCAAAATATGACCGTTTGGGGGTGTAGATAACAAAAATCAAATTTTAAATCAAAACCCAACGGCTCTTTTTTGAGCTGTCGCAAGGTTCTCGGAGTTCCGAGAATCATTCTCGGAGTTCCGAGACAACGGCCAGAAGAAATAAAATTTCTACTGGACTATTTCTCGGAGTTCCGAGAAATTTTCTCGGAGTTCCGAGAAAATGTCCAGACGCTACTGGACCTTTTCTCGGAGTTCCGAGCTCGGAGCTCCGAGAAAAATCTCGGAGTTCCGAGCTCGGAGCTCCGAGAAAAATCTCGGAGTTCCGAGCTCGGAGTTCCGAGAAGCCTAAAAATCTGCAGTTTTTTATTTTTATTGCTTGTTTGATTTTTAGCTTTTGGAACTCAACTCCTATGGTTATTTTGGAATGTTTATGAGGGTCCCAACATGTTGGTCCACCACATAACCATTCACTAATCCATTTTAAGTTCTTAAGTGTTCTTTGAAAAACAATTTGAAAACACTTTGAAAACGTTTTGCCTTGACTTGAAAATCTAAAGAGAAAGGATGTACAATGATACCTATGCAATCTTCGATCCCTCTTTAGCTTTGGTCTTCAAATGATCTTCCATCTTTGGATGCTTGCTTGAGTGATGATGTGAGCTACACTTAGCTCCTTTGACTCTTGTTTTGTACACCTTTAAGCATGACCAAGTTGAGTGTTGGTTTCTTCAACGATCAATCCTATCTTAAACACAACACTTCAAAGCAAATTGATTAGTATTCAAAAACACAATCAATTATGTTTAGAATCATCAAAACAAGATAGGAGAGTAGACCCTTGGGCTTACAATCTCCCCCTTTTTGATGATGACAAACAAAATTGATTATGAGGTGTGTGTGGAATGACATAGTAGGCAAGTGAATACTGGAACTCCCCCTCAATATATGCACACATATAAATGATACAAGTTATAAGCAAGTGGTGCATATACTCAATTGAATAGATAATCAATTTCAAACTTCTCCCCCTTTTGTCATCGACAGAAAGGGTGTAAAAAAAAATTTAGGAGTGGATAACTCCCCCTAAATCAATGCTTATGGTATAAAAATATATAACCAAGTAATGCACATATACCTGTTCATGATCGAGATGTTGACATATGTCAAGATGTTAGGTATTTTAATTAAAGTGAAGATACCTCTCGAACTTAGAAAAAACTAAGAAGGCTAAGAATATCAATTGAGTGATTTTTAAGATTAAAAATTTGACATCTCATTCATGCAGATACTACCAAACAAAGATTATATATATAAATACTATATAGATAAGCTGGTTAAAGGCACAAAGTATTTATTTGGCAATTTCTTTAATTTGATCCGCACTCCATATGTTTAAGGCACTTCAGATATAGCAAATTCTATCATCACTAAGGGGTTTTGTAAAGATATCCGCTAATTGTTCTTCAGTGTTGATATATTTTAAGCAAATATCCCCTTTTTGTGAGTGATCTCTAATGAAGTGGTGCCTGATTTCAATATGTTTTGTTCTTGAGTGTTGTATGGGGTTTTTTGTTAAGCTTATAGCACTAGTGTTGTCACATTGGATGAGAATATTGTTCATTTTAATTGCATAGTCCATCAATGTGCTTTTCATCCATAGGACTTGAGCACAGCAAGCTCCAGCTGCCACATATTCTGCTTCTGTTGTGGACAGAGCTACTGAATTTTGCTTCTTGCTAAACCATGAAACAAGTGATTTACCCAAGAATTGGCAAGTCCCACTAGTGCTTTTCCTATCTACTCTACATCCAGCGAAGTCTGCATCTGAATATCCGATGAGAGTGAAGGAAGATGATCTTTCATACCACAGTCCTAGACTTTGGGTTCCTCTTAAGTACTTGAAGATCTTCTTAACTGCTGATAGGTGAGATTCTTTAGGATCCGATTGAAATCGAGCACAGAGACAGACAGTAAACATAATGTCTGGTCTGCTGGCTGTCAAATAGAGCAAACTACCTATCATACCCCTATACAATTTCTGATCCACAGATTTGCCAAATTCATCTTTTTCTAGCTTAGCAGTAGTACTCATGGGAATTCTTGATGTCTTACTGCTATCCATGCCATACTTCTTTAATAACTCCTTTGTATATTTTTCTTGATTTAAAAATATTCCATTTTTGTATTGTTTAATTTGGAGTCCTAAGAAGTAGGTTAACTCTCCCATCATGCTCATTTCAAATTCATTTTTCATTAAGGTTGCAAATTCATCACACAATTTTTGATTAGTTGAGCCACAGATGGTATCATCCACATAGATTTGGACAAGGAGGATATCATGATTTTCTCTTTTGATAAATAAGGTTTTATCCACCTTTCCCATCTCGAATCCCTTTTCAACTAAGAAAGTGCAAAGCCTCTCATACCAAGCTCTAGGAGCTTGCTTTAATCCATATAAAGCTTTATCAAGCCTGAAGACATGATTTGGATGTTTGAAGTCTTCAAAACCTGGAGGTTGCTCAACATACACTTCCTCTTGGATATAGCCATTTAGGAAGGCACTTTTGACATCCATTTGATATAGTTTAAATCCTTTATGAGATGCATATGCCAAAAGTATCCTAATAGCCTTCATACGGGCAACAGGAGCAAATGTCTCATCATAATCTATCCCTTCCTCCTGATTGTACCCTTGGGCTACAAGCCTAGCTTTATTCCTAGTGATAATTCCATTTTCATCCAATTTATTTCTATACACCCATCTCGTGCCAATGACTGGATGATCACTAGGTCTAGGCACTAGCCTCCACACTTTGTTCCTTTCGAATTGACTTAGCTCTTCTTGCATAGCCATCAACCAATATTCATCCTTTTCAGGTTCCTTGATGGATTTTGGTTCTAATTCGGATAGGATCGCCAAATTGTTACTCACACTACGATAGTATGATCTAGTTCTTACTGGCAATGTGGCATCACCTAAAATTTGGGATTCAGGATGATCTATCAATGTTCTCCTATCCCTAGGCAATGAGTCATCATCTTCATTTTCTACTTCCTCACTAGGTAATGTATGACTTGTTGATGCATGAGGAGGAGCACTCAATTTTGGAAAAAGATGTTCAATGGGTTCATCCTCATCATGTGGCATTTCTTGTGGTGTTGGCTCTCTTTCATCAAATGTCACATGCATGGATTCTTCTACAAATAGGG
This sequence comes from Tasmannia lanceolata, assembly GCF_043159265.1. NCBI lineage: Eukaryota > Viridiplantae > Streptophyta > Magnoliopsida > Canellales > Winteraceae > Tasmannia > Tasmannia lanceolata. The sequence continues at coordinate 29,008,499 of NW_027518690.1, read as the reverse complement.
TTCTCCTATTAAATACTCTATATGCCTTGCTATGAGAAGAATACCCTAAGAATATTCCATCATCCGATTTCCTATCAAATTTGTGTAGATTATCTTTGATGTTTAAAATAAAGCATTTACATCCAAACACTCTAAAATAGCTTATATTTGGTTTCAAGTTTTTCCAAAGCTCATAAGGTGTTTTCTTAGACATTGGCCTTAAATATACCCTGTTTATAATATAGCAAGCGGTGATAACCGCTTCCGCCCAAAAATATCTAGGGAGATCATTTTCATGCAACATAGTTCTAGCCATTTCTTGGAGAGTTCGATTCTTTCTTTCTACTACTCCATTTTGTTGAGGTGTTCTAGGTGCGGAAAAATTATGTTTTATGCCATGTTCATTACAATAAGTGTCAAAATGTACATTTTCAAATTCCGTTCCATGATCACTTCTAATGTGGGAGATGGCAATACCTTTTTCATTTTGAATTTGATTGCACAATGTAAGAAAGTTTTCATAAGTTTCATCTTTATGTCCTAGAAATATGACCCATGTGAATCGTGAGTAGTCATCCACAACTACAAACACGTACCTCTTTCCACCTAGGCTACTAGTCTTCATTGGTCCAAAAAGATCCATATGAAGTAGCTCCAAGGGGTAGGAAGTTGAAATCATATTTTTAGGTGCAAATGAGCTTTTCAATTGTTTTCCTAATTGACAAGTTCTACAAATGTGATCTTTGATGTACTTGAACTTAGGCAATCCTCTAACACTTTCTTTTGAGGAGAGGGTCGAAATGAGATCCATTCCGGCGTGACCCAACCTCCTATGCCATAGCCAAGAATCCTCACTAATGGCATTTAGACAAGTCACATTTTGGAGTCTAAGATCATCTAGTCCAATTATATAAATGTTATTGTCTCTAGACCCTATGAATTTTACTTCTCCATTTATCTTGTTTTTAACAATGCATTTATCGGGATTGAAGACAACTTCAAAACCATTATCACATAATTGACTAATGCTAATAAGATTATGGGACAAGCCATCAACAAATAGTACATCATGTATGGGAGAGGTAGAGTTACCTATGGTGCCTTCACCTTTGACTTTTCCTTTCTTATCATCTCCAAAGGTAACGTCTCCACCATCCTTGAGCGATAGGGATGCGAATTGAGTAAGGTCTCCGGTCATATGTCTAGAGCATCCACTATCAAGGTACCATGTGTTCTTCTTGTTATGGCTTTTAAGGCATACCTACATATGAATAGGAAAGTGAGATCCCTTAGGTACCCAAATCTTCCTAATCTTGCTATGTTCATTTGTTTTCACATTAGAGTTCAACTTAATCTTATCTTGTTTAGCATGTAAGCAAGCAACCTTGTAATGACCTTCTAGACCACAATAAAAGCAAATTTTGGTACCGCTAGAAGAAACCTTTTCAAGTTTAGTTTTATAGTTGGATATTGTGGTGTTCCATTTATGTCCAAGTCCACTTTTGTCACTTGACATTCTTTGAAGATTTACAAGCCTATCCAATTTTAATGAACTATTTTCAAATTTTTCAAAAAGTTTCTTTAGTTCATCATACTCAAAAGATAATCTACCATTTTCATGCTTTAGATTGTTGTTTTCATTTGAGAGTTCTTGTCGGTTTTTATTTAAGATTTTGATAGAAGCATTTAACTCATGAATTTCTACTTTGTATTTTTCATTCTTATCATCTAAAAATTCATGATCTTTTTTTAACCAACCAAATTCTTTTGTCATGTTAGCAAGAGAATTTTCAAGTGATGCAATTTTATCAAATTGAATTTCAAGTTCATCATTTGCATTTTGTAGGGAATCAAGAACTTCTTTTAAAACAATAACATCATTTAAAGTGTTTACCTCATTGTTGTCGTTTGTTGAGGCCATGAAGCATACGTTCCTTGCTATCAAGCAATCTTCGCCATCATTTTGTTCGCCTTCGCTTTCAATTTCTTCATCCCACGTGGCGGTCATTCCTTTCTTGCGTTCTCTTCTCTTGAAGCGGTTGTTTGAAGTGGGTTCATTGTTGAGTGGACAATCCGGGCGAATGTGTCCAAGCTTCTTGCAACCGTAACATCGTGGTTGAGAAGATCCATCACCGAGTTCTTCTTTCTTCTTGAATGGAGGGTTTGTCCTTCTATTTCTCATCCCTCCCATGTTCCTTTGCAAGAATTTTATCCTTCTTGTTAGGAGGGCAACTTCATCTTCCATGTCTTCTTTTGCATCTTCATTTTCACCTACATTACAAGCAAAAGCAATTCCTTTTCCTTTTTCGATTTTAGTTTCGATTTCGGGTGCTTTTGTTTTGAAAATCATTTCATGGGTGATCAAGGACCCTATTAGTTCATCTAGGTTCAATGTGTTCATGTCCTTGGCTTCGGTGATTGCGGAGGTTTTGGATTCCCAAGACAAAGGTAAGGACCTAAGGATTTTAGTCACTAAATCTCTATTGGAAAATTGTTTTCCAAGACCCCTTAATCCATTTACAAGGTTGGTGAATCTAGTGTACATGTCGGCAATTGTTTCATCGGATGTCATTTGAAAGAGTTCGTATTGCCGAAAAAGATGGTTCATTTTAGATTCTTTTACTTGATTGGTTCCCTCATGGGTGACTTCTAAAGTGTCCCAAATTTCTTTAGCCGAATTCAAATTTGATACTCTATTGAATTCTCCGGGAGATAGAGCACAAATAAGAGAATTCATGGCTTTGGCATTATAATTCGAAGCTTGTTGTTCGGCTTCGGTCCAATCATTTAAATTTATTGTGGGTAAGATGTATTCATTATTAATTGCTCTCCACATTTGATAGTCTTGGGTTAAAAAGATTTTCATTTTGGTTTTCCAAAAACCATAGTTTGTTCCATCAAAATAGGGTGGCCTAGTGTTTGAGTAACCTTCATGGTGTTGAGGGTAGTTTGCCATTTTAGAATCTTTACTCTATACCTGTTAGGGTTTTCTAAAAATTAGAGACGAGGCTTTGATACCAATTGAAATACTCAAGAGGGGGGGTGAATTGAATTTAACTCAATATTAGGCCTTTTCAAAATTACCTATGAACCCTAATTGGAATTTTTCTTCACTTAATTAAATATTTGGTTAGTGCAAATATAATTTGAAAAACAAAGTGAAATGCCAAATCAAACAATAATGGAAATGCAAGAGTGAGAAATGACACACCGATATATAGTGGTTCGGCCAACGGCCTACTCCACTCTACTCAAGGTCGTACTTGAGGGATTCCACTATTGGAGACCTCCACGATGCCCGGCTCCGAGGCGGTTACAATTCCAAGGGATATTAAACAAGGATGCCCTTACACCTTTACAAAGACTCTCCTTCTCCGCCGAGTTCTAAGCGGTTGCTCTCAAGGGAATTAAAAAACGGAATGCCCTAGCCACCTATACAAGATATGAAAGATTGATAGCTTGGCTTCTTCTTGAAAGCTTGATGCTCTTTGTAGATCCTTGATTGCTCTTCAATGATGGTTGCAAGTGAAAGCTCTAAAATCCCAACTCAAATAGATTTGCAAGTTGCAAGGCAAGTTTGGGAAAAACCAAAAATCTTAAGCTTGAAAGGGTTGCAAGTTTGCTTGAGTGCTTAAGAGGGTTTTTCAAAAATCAAGAGAGAGGAAATAATCCTCTAGATGTTGTATAAATAATCTCTCCTCAAAATATGACCGTTTGGGGGTGTAGATAACAAAAATCAAATTTTAAATCAAAACCCAACGGCTCTTTTTTGAGCTGTCGCAAGGTTCTCGGAGTTCCGAGAATCATTCTCGGAGTTCCGAGAATTCTCGGAGTTCCGAGAAATATTCTCGGAGTTCCGAGAAATATTCTCGGAGTTCCGAGACAACGGCCAGAAGAAATAAAATTTCTACTGGACCATTTCTCGGAGTTCCGAGAAATTTTCTCGGAGTTCCGAGAAAATGTCCAGACGCTACTGGACCTTTTCTCGGAGTTCCGAGGGAACTCTCGGAGTTCCGAGCTCGGAGCTCCGAGAAAAATCTCTGAGTTCCGAGAAGCCTAAAAATCTGCAGTTTTTTATTTTTATTGCTTGTTTGATTTTTAGCTTTTGGAACTCAACTCCTATGGTTATTTTGGAATGTTTATGAGGGTCCCAACATGTTGGTCCACCACATAACCATTCACTAATCCATTTTAAGTTCTTAAGTGTTCTTTGAAAAACAATTTGAAAACACTTTGAAAACGTTTTGCCTTGACTTGAAAATCTAAAGAGAAAGGATGTACAATGATACCTATGCAATCTTCGATCCCTCTTTAGCTTTGGTCTTCAAATGATCTTCCATCTTTGGATGCTTGCTTGAGTGATGATGTGAGCTACACTTAGCTCCTTTGGCTCTTGTTTGGTACACCTTTAAGCATGACCAAGTTGAGTGTTGGTTTCTTCAACGATCAATCCTATCTTAAACACAACACTTCAAAGCAAATTGATTAGTATTAAAAAACACAATCAATTATGTTTAGAATCATCAAAACAAGATAGGAGAGTAGACCCTTGGGCTTACATGATCCCTCTTATAATTTCTAAGTTCTATAGAATTGTGCTTAATTGATAGTATATATATTCTATAGTTTTCCCTTGTATGCTACTGGGTAAATGGTAAAGATGGTAGACTTAAATTTAAAAATCACTCGATTAGTACTCTTAGTCCTCTTACCCTATAAGATGGAGAGTGTACACTCACCCTTAATTAAAACATCTAATTACTTTGGCTTTTAGCCAGCATCTTAACCATAATAAGCCATATGTGCCTTGTGTGTTATATATACATATATATTATTTGCACATATTTAGGGGGCGCATGGTTTGCTAGGTTGTCACCTCTTTTGGTATCATATGACTACCTATAGCAATCATGCTTTATTGGCCCAAGGGTGGTTTGAAAATCATTCACCTTTAAATCCCTTGGTGTCTATGTGATTGGACAACCCTTTAAATTCATACATTGTATGAGTCACTTACAAAGGGAGAGCTATACATGCTCAATGTCTGTCCATCCACCTTATCATATGACGTGTGATGTGCATCACATATGATAAGTACACTCATGTGGAGTCACATTGCTCCATGTGTGTTGTCGCTGGGTCTTGTCCTATTCTTTAAATTTGAGATCATATCTCATTTTTTGACAAGATCCATTTGCTTGTGCCTATACTTATCTTGGACAGACTTATATGTTTATATCTCTGCCAATGATAATTATCTTTTTCTAGAGTTTGAAAAATCTCTCGAACCCTTCTTCATTGGACGATGCTTGAGATAATCATCTCATTGTCTATGAAGTAATCTCTTATCATGTGCTCTTAAAGATAAGAACATCTTTAATCATGATAAGATTCAATGGTTGTGCTCTTACATTCTTATCTATAACCATTGTGTATTATCAAGCCTTGCATTATAAGAATTATCAAAGGCCAATGACAATCTCTTGGAAGAGGAATGATTTAAAAATATTTTTGAGTTTGTCATGTCCCATCATATCTTTCAAGATTTTAGCTTCGAAGGACCCCACTCAGATCATGTCCTTCGTAGCTCAATTTTCCTTTATCAATCTCTCTATTCTTCCACCGTGAAGGATGAATAGAGACTAAGAAAATTGAAGACTCTGTCTAAAGGCTGGCATGTATACTTCATGATCATCCTTTCAAGGATGACCCTTTGTTGAAGGAGAAGATTTAAAAAAAGTACCCAATCTCTCGATCCGGAAAGATTTGTCAAATGATGCTCCCTTACATGAAAGAAAGGGTTAAGCATTGATCTAAGCATTGATCAGTAGAAGAGTGCCAGATAGAAGAAAAGAAGTTCAGTTTTACTTCTTTCGAGAGATTTTCAAATACCACTTTTATCATTTCTTGAAGTGATACAAGAAATGTGGTATTAATCTTTCATTTTGATCATGTATATTGAGCCTTATGATTCTCATCTATGTATACATGATCTTTTGCTTGCCATGGATATGTACCTCATTGATTTCATTCTCTTATCCATGTGTTTATTAGACCATCTGCCTTAAACTCATATTCTCTGTCTAATAATCATCCATTCATATTCAAAGTGTGACTAGTTTATGAATGGAGCAATCTGAATGGTTAAAGGTGATTAATTAAATCATGGGTTCTATGTGCCTTGATCTATTACATTTAATTTAGATGCACTCTGTCAAGGGGAGCTTTCACTTTGATATGTGTAAATCTCTATGAGCAAGAAACAAGTCATCTCAAAGATGTTATATTTTAGTTCAGAGCATATCAATGCTCTGGAAGAGACTTGTTTGCTTATTGTCAAGAGAACCCCTACACAATGCAACTTGTGAACCTCAAAGTTATGTCTAATACTTGAGTACATCCTTGCTAAGGTAGAGACTCATCTTCTTACAAATTGCAAATGAAGCCCAAGTGTTTAAATCACTCACCTTTTAAACCATTATGCCTGGTCATGCCCTATCACATAGGTTTCACCTAGGGCCAATGACAAATAAAGGGGGGAGAGCCAAATGGTTACTTTTCCATGTTTATATAGACCATTGTGATATGCTCACATAGTCTATTGCCCCCATAATTGTGCTTAACTTTCATATCTTTTGAAACAAAAAAAAATCTGCTTATCATGCTCTTTACTTTGTTTTATATTTTGATAAGCATCATATGAGCTTTATTGTCATATCATATACACTTTGAATAACTCTTATGAGTTGTTCTTTATCTTGACTCCCCACTTGTACTTTCACTTGCATATCCTTACCTTTTTGTTGTTGCCAAAAGGGGGAGAATTTTGGAAATTGATTAGGTAGTCCAATTGTATATGCACCACATGCTTTACATTCATATATTACACTTGTACATATAGTGAGGGGGAGCATTGCTTAAATTGGTTATTGTATTTAATAGTCATTCATATATTTGTTTAATATCTCCTGCCTCCCTAATCAATTTATTTATCATCATCAAAAAGGGGGAGAATGTAAGCCCAAGGATTCACATGGGTTAATCATTCATCTTACCTTCTTGTTTTGATGCTAGCAAACCAAATTGATTAGCATTTATGGACTGATGTGTTGCTTTGAGGTGTTGTGTTGTATACAGGAATTTCATGTCACACTCGCCAATACACAACTCTTCACAACACATGACTTGTGGATCAAGGATCAAAGGAACCAAGAGCTTGCACCTACATTGGAGTCATCCTCATTTGAAGATGCTCAAGTAAAGTAGCTCAACATGAAGATGCCACAAGTTCCTAAGTAGGTGTCAAGAAGGAGCTTGGAGTTGAACATGCCATGGTGACACCTCATGTACCTCAACATGCATTGAAGATTGGAGGACATGTCACAAGAGCCAAGACAAAGTTCAAGATGTTCACTCAAGCCAAAGAAGTCCAAGAAAGTACAAAGGAGCCAAGACATTCCAAGAAGACTCATGGTATTCATTTTTAGAATATATTTGGAGTCCGCTTGATTTTATGTTTAAATGCACTTTCAAAAGGTTTTCAAATAGTTTTTATACAAAACAATTTACATCTTTGAAAACCATCAACACACCCAAAAATGTGTTTGAAAACCTTGGACTTAAGCCCAAAGACAATAGCCCAAAAGCCCCTGATCTTTAATGTTAAAATGGAATTTTTACCAAGGCCGGTCGACTGGGCTAGGTCGTACGACCACGAGATGGAACCTGAAAATCCAGGCCATCTCGAATTTTATCGGCCCGGCCGACCAGGTCAAGCCAGCGACCGCGGATGTGCTTCTGTTCCAACAGAAGCAATCCAATTTGGGTCTAGGGCGGGCGACCGCCGTGGGTCGGTCGACCGGGATAGGTTTTTTGAGCCAAATTGTTTGACTAAATAGTTAGCCCTCGTCGGGCGACCGCCATGTGGCCGGTCGACCGCGACGGTAAGAAATTTGAAAATAGAATAGGGCGCCCGATAGAGGCGGACGACCGCCGTAGCCTGGTTAACCGCCGTGGTCGAGCAAACTAGCAGTTGGGGCGTTTTCTACTTGACTTTTTCAAGCCAAACATTTACAGTTTTACCCCAAACGGTCATATTTTCAAATACTCTATATATACATGATTAAAATCTATCTCTATAAGCTTTTGAACATTACAGAAAGATCAAATCCCATTTCTCTTTGAGCTTCAACCTTTTATATCAAAAGCTAAAAACCTCTTTGATATTCCATTTCTACATGTTACCAAGAGGCACTCCATAGGGCTTTTATTTGTTTATTTCTTCGAGTGAATGTGGGCTTACAAAGTTGTAATCCGCCTATTAAGAGGCACTGAGAGTTTTACATTTTATTTGTTCTTCATGACAGGGTCTTCTCTTCGGCCCGTAAAGAAAGGTGAAGAAAAGGGTCTTCGATTCGGCCCGTGAAGAAAGATGAATCATGTGTGAGGGTTTGATTCTCTTGCCAAGGCTTCGTGCGACGGGCTTCGCTTTGGCCCTTGAGAATGGAAAAGCTTATTGTAAGAGCTTCGAGATTAGGCTTGAAATCTCACCATGGTAGAGTACCCAAGGAGCCAAACTTGGAAGAATGGAGTAGGTCAGGTTGTGACCGAACCACTATAAAATCTTGGTGTCCTCATTGTGGTGTGCATTGTCTATCTCTCTCTCTTCGTTTCCTTCTCTTCCACGTGTGGTGATTGTTAATCTCTAACCTTACTTGTGTTTATGCCTTAATTGAACAAGGGTTAGTAAATGCACTTGTGTTAAATGTTATAAACTCTAATTGCATTATGATATCCATTTGAACAAGGGTTAGTAAATGTGCCTGATTAGAAAGTGTAAATCTTAGCTTTTATTGATATACATATTTGAACAAGGGTTAGAGTAATTAGTGCTTAATTAGAAAATTAATTTTTAATCTCCCATAATTAAGCCTAAAATTTCTAATCGACCTATTCACTCCCCTCTTGGATTGTCACACCTGTATTTCAGTTCGGAGAAGCGAAGCCCTCTCTCTGTGGTGAGGATTGCCACCAAGGTTAAAGCAATTGGAGATTGTAATTGGCACCGGTCTTCGCCAAGGTTAAGAAGATCTACATAGTGAAGCCATCAACGTGTTTGGTTGGAGGAGTGGAGTAGGCCTCGTGTTTGAGGACCGAACCACTTTAAATCTCGGGTGCACTCCTTCTTAACTCTTGCTCTTTTCATTTGCATTGCACTTTAGATTTAACTTACTTGCGTAAACTGTTTTTGATCTCTTAATCGTTAATTGGGTTAATGTTTTCAAAAGGTTAAAAATTTGATTTTATAAACCTAATCTCCCTCCTCTTAAGTTGCCTCCATCATACTCGGGCTAACATTGGAATTTCACTTGGTATCAAAGCCTTGGCTCTTAGAAGAGATTTTTTAAACTTTGGTAAGTTTTTTCAAAATCTAACAAGGGAAAAATCGTTGGCAACTTTTCTAACTGCGAAATGGCAAACATGATTGGAACCGGACTTCCGGATGTCCATTCCACAATTAGACCTCCTTTCTTTGATGGGTCCAACTATGGACATTGGAAGACAAGGATGTGCATCTATCTTCTTTCGATAGATGTCGAGTTTTGGCATATTGTTAACAATGGATATACTTTGCATTCCAAGCCATTTGAAGAATAGAATGTTTTAGAGAAAAGGCAAGTAAACTTGAACTACAAAGCTATTAATTCTTTATTTTGTGGCTTATGTACGGAGGAGTTTAATAGGGTAGCTCTTTTTTATTCCTCCAAGGTTATTTGGGATACCCTTGCCATTACCCATGAAGGAACATCTCAAGTCAAAGATTCCAAAATAAACTTGTTAAGGAGCAAATATGAAATATTTAGAACTCAAATGAAAGCATATCTGAAATGTATGCCCGAATTTTTAAAATTACAAATAAATTGCCTAATCTTGGTAAATCTTATCCTAATGATGTGCTTCTGGGTAACTTGCTTAGGTCACTTCCTCCACATTGGGATCCAAAGGTTACCGCCATACAAGAATCAAAGGATCTTCCTAAGCTCACTTTGGAGGAGCTTGTACGATCTCTTATCACTCATGAGATGCTCCTCACTAGCCGACAAGACGAGAAGAAGCCAAAAGAGAAAGAAAGTAGGTCCCTAGCACTGAAAGCCTCCAAGGCGGACTCATCATCCTCAAGTGAAGGGGATAGTGATGAAGAAGAAGCTTTGAGAAAATTCAAAAGCTTATGGAGAAAGAAGCACAAGAAAGATAAAAAGAAGAAGAAAGAATAAAAAGAAAGTGAATTAGATGGTGGATAAGATGCTTACAATTGTAAGAAGATGGGACACAAAAGACCGGAGTGTCAACTTTTAAAGTCATCATCCTCGAAGTACAAAGGAAAGAAGAACGATTGGAAGAAGAACAAAGGTCTTGTAGCCGCTTGGGATGCATCAATTGCTTCAAGCAAAAGCTCAAGTGAAAGGGGAATAAATAAAGATGATTTATGCTTTATGGCACTCACCCATGAAGATGAGGTAAATTCAAACCCTACTCATAGTTCGTCTAGTAGTGAAAGTGGAAGCATGTCTTATGATGAATTGTGTAATACTTTGCATTCCCAAATTTTAAAAAATAAAGCTCTTAAGAAATCTATTTCCAAATTAGAAAATGAGCTTGATATGTTGAAAAATGAATCATCGTCTTCCAAATCTCAAGCTCAAGTGCAAATAGAAAATCTTAAACTTGAGATTGAAACCCTTAAGGGTGGTTTGGATGAGAAAACTTGCCAAATAGTCAAATTCCAAAATGTGGCAAGCTCTTCCAAATGTTATGAAGATGACAAAATTGAGTTTGTGAACCAAATAACCCATCTTCATAATGAAAATGAAAGATTAATGTCTTCATGGATTTTTAAATGGTGATAAAATCATTGACATAATCTTGAAGAAGGCCAGTTATAGACCTAAGCATGTGTTTTATGATAAAACTAGTATATCTAACCCTCATGTTAGATACCATTATTGTGGAATTTATGGTCACTATCAATTCCAATGTGCATCTGAGATTAGGGATAGTGGTGGGACCAAGAGAGCTTGGTTTTCCAAAACCCCCACATGATTCTATTCATATTTTTATCCTAGATTAGGGGCTTGCACTTAAATTTGAACATCATTCTATTATGGTTTTTAAAATCCCATCTTGTGTTGTATTAGTATTCTAAATAGGGGCAGTTCTATGTTCGGTTTTTTCCTTGAAAAGGGGAGAGCTTAAAATTAAAAATTTTATCCCTTTGATTTTTTGACCCATCTTTTTGCTGATGACAAAGGGGGAGAAAAATCTAGAGTAAGAAAAAGAAGTTTGCTTTTATTGGAAAATCTCTTGTGTTTGTCATCATAAAAAAGGGAGAGATTGTAAGCCCAATGATTCCCACCTTGGCATTCCCATCTTCTTTTGATGATTCCAAACTCAAGTGATTTTATTTCACTAATGTGTTTGATTGTCTTAGATGTAGATCATAATAGTGTGATATCAAGGTTGCTCGGATCAAGGCCAAGAAACTTTAAGCGGACAGTATTCGGAAGGCCAAAGTCATTGGAGATCCAACAAGCAAGAAGACTTGAAGCAATGCAAGTGAAGATCATTCTCCTTGAAGTCTTTTAGATTGTAAAGATCCAATCCTAGTTTAAGTTTTGACAAGTATAAATGAAGTAATTACACACCCCTAAATGGACTAAATGATTAAGTGATTGTCCTTGTGGTGTTCCAAGACTTTGGAACCCTCATAACAATCCCAACTATGTATAATATTGGAAGTCCATGAAGCCCAAAACAAACTTGAAAACGTACTGTAATAGGCTTCTTGGAATTCTGAGAGAATTCTCGGGGCTCCGAGAGAATCCTCGGTGCTCTGAGAAATGGTCCAGGGACTAATATTCCAATCTCTGTTTGAATTTTCGGAACTCCGAGAGTAATTATCGCAACTCCGAGAACACTATGTCGGGAAAAAATATATCCGTTGGGGTTTTTCGCAGAATTACGACTATGCCCCTTAAAAGGTCATTTTTGGGTTTTTTCTATATACGAGATCTAAAGTTCACCATACACGAATTCTAACACTCTAAAACCATATTGGAACATCTTAAGAGTGACTCAAGCTTGTTTTATGCCTCTCATCCTCTAGATTAAGGATTTGGATCATAGGCTCTCATTTGTACATCCTCTTCAAGATTGTAACCCTTTGTAAGGAATTTTTTGTGTTCACTCTTTCTTGATAAATCATTGTATTTGGGCGAGTGTTCGGAGAAGCGAAGCCCTCTCTCCGTGGTGAGGATTGCCACCAAGGTTAAAGCAATTGGAGATTGTAATTGGCACCGGTCTTCGCCAAGGTTAAGAAGATCAACATAGTGAAGCCATCAACGTGTTTAGTTGGTGGAGTGGAGTAGGCCTCGTGTTTGAGGACAGAACCACTTTAAATCTCGGGTGCACTCTTTCTTGGCTCTTGCTCTTTTCATTTGCATTGCACTTTAGATTTAACTTACTTGCTTAAATTGTTTTTGATCTCTTAATCGTTAATTGGGTTAAAGTTTTCAAAAGGTTAAAATTTTGATTTTTTAAACCTAATCTCCCTCCTCTTAAGTTGCCTCCATCATACTCGGGCCTAACATTGGAATTTCAACGTTCAGGAGGAGTGGATTCGAAGGGCGTTGGATGATCAGGAGTTGGAGCATCTGGCTAAGAAGAAGGAGGTTGTTGAGGCAAAGCAGGCCAAACTCTACGAGCTCATTTCTACTGCTTATGCGGTGGCCTTTAGTACCTGTAAGGACCTCATCCTGAAGAAGTATCCAAATGCTGGCCTTGACTTCGATGACATCTCTTGGGAGAGTTTGTATGCTGGCTCTGCCGCCGACCAGGTCGATGATCCCATCGAGGAGGATGATGGCCACGGACACGATGTAGACGAGGCTCCCGAACATGTCACTGATAAGGCTCCCACCCTGGTTTCTAGTGACAAGGATGCTCATGCTTCTTATACTTGTTCTTCTCCTTCTTTTGCGTCAAGACATTACATTTTGTATCTTGGCCTTATAGGCCGTTCTTATGTGGTTCTTGGATTTTGAAAATTTTAATGGAATCTTGACCGTGATATCTCGAGTAGTTTCGCTATCCTTCGTATTGGATGCTCTTTTCTCTTTGCCAAGGGACTTAAATTTTTTTCTAAGTCTTGTGGCTTTCTTCACTTGTTACTGCACGTATGGTTCTTTATTCGTTTGGATCGAGTTACTTGAATTGCTTCGCTTGGTTGGGAGGATGGTTCCAATGGCTATGCTACGGAGGATGGCGGTCGATCTGATCAGATTATCCATGACCTTATATGATGGGATGACTAGGCCCTCAGGAACTAAGGGTTACCAACTATTGAGTTTCCCCAAGTTTTGGCCTTTTGTGGTTCCCAACTCCCTTGTATCATCTAGCTTCGTTTTGGCATTTTTCCCGAGTCGTTTCCAGGATTGAAACGTCTAACCAAGTTGGATGTTTGTTCTTTACCCGAGTTAAAGACTCGGGCTTATTGTTTACTTAACCCATCATCATGTCTTTTTTCTCCCAGCCCGAGTTTGTCCACAGGCTTTCGGGAGTATTAGCAAGTGATCGGTTTTCACTCACCCGAATCGGAATATTCGGATTTATTTTCTTGAAGCTTAATCCATCGTCATGTTTTTTTTTCTCCCAACCCGAGTTTGTCCTCCGACTTTCGGGAGTATTAGCAAGTGATTGGTTTTCACTCATACGAATTGGCATATTCGAATTTATCTTGAAGTCGATAGTGGCCGATTGCCTTCGCTTGGATCACTGGACCCTTCGAGGTTTGGTGCCTCTTTCCCATGCTCTTGCCCCTCGAGAGTAGTTGTATTATCCCCTCTCACAGGTTGCTGTGAGCTCTCCACATCGTTCACACTCTCCTGCTCCTCAGGTGTAGTTGTATTATCCCCACCTAGGGGCTACTGTGAATTTTCCTGCTTCTACTCTGATTGCTTGGGCTGAGTACATTCTACCACGAAGTCAGCAAGGATCTGAGCCTTTATTGTCGGCCGAGATAAGTACCTAATGTCAAACTCACTAAGTTCTATCGACCACCTGACAAGTCATCCGGATGTGTCGGGTTTGTGTAGAATATGCCTTAGCGGTTGATCAGTCAGTACTTTGATTGTGTGTGCTTCGAAGTATGGTCTTAGCTTTCTTCCTGCCATTACTAGAGCGTATGCCAACTTCTCCATTCGTCTGTACCTTGTACTTGCTTTGTGCAGCACTTTTCTGACGTAGTATATTGGCTTCTATAAATGGAGGCTTGTTTTTGAAGACTTTGAGATAGGATTCTTACGACCTTTGGCTAACTCTTCAATCGCTGATCGATTTCTTCAAGTTTGCGCTTCATGCGCTTGTCCTTTTTGTCTTCTTTTCTTTCCCTGTGCCTTTTATGTTCTTGTAGAGGACTAGAAGCGGAGTCTGATCGACTCTCGGATCTTCGCTTCTGCTCTTGGTGCTTCCCCTTGCCTACGATATTCTTTGGACCTTGCTGTCGGTTTACCGATTTCGATCGATCCCAATGTCAATCGCAACTTGGTGATGGAGATCATTCTCGACATCTGTTTCAGCTCATCGAAGGAGACCGGTCACGACTGTGCTAGGAATATCGATTGGACGAGCGCGGGTGAGATCTGAGACAGTTGTGCGGCTCTTCGTGCCAGTGAGATACTCCCTCTTTTTGCATGTGTGGCTCTGGGGATAGTGGCAGCGCAGGAGGAGGGTTAGTGAGGATCTTGACTTGGTTAGTTAGATCGACCACTTGCTGCATCATGTGATTGAACTGCTCCTCTAGGAGTTGCACAACAGGAGTGGTCGATCGCTGCTCTTCTAGTGCTTGATCCTCTGGATGAGCTTGAGCTACGATCTACGAAACTAGCCACATGCTCTTTGGAGGAACCTTGGAAGGCGGAGGGTCCTGCACCTCGACCTGAACCTGTGCGGTTGTTTTTCCTACCTTCCATGTGGGAGATTGGGGACAGCTTTCGGGTCCAACTGATGGCACCAAACTATTGTGGTGAAAACAAGTTATTGTGATTTGGCAGTTCAGGAGAAGCAAACCCGATCGGATTCTGATCAGAGGTAGGAATGAATGTTGATCTGATCATCCAATAGAGGGTATTCTACGCTTAGATGAGTCTTGCACAAGGTAGCACTTGGTCAGAAGGCCAACCCAGGGGATAGTCCCCGAACAGGCCCTCTGATGCTTAAGTCAGTATATGACATCATCTATAGGGTGTACATAATAAAAATAGTAATGAACAATGAATTCTTGGGTTTCATACCCTTACCTTTGAGCCTTTGATGGCTATTTATAGTAGGTGGGTATAGTTGATTTATCCTTTTGCCCCTTTGAGAGGTGTCTCCCCATGATTGGGTGGAATTTGGGTTTTTCCCTTGCCCTCTAGGGGTCAAACCCTTAATTACCCTTAGATGGGAGGGTAATCAGGGGAATTTGCTTTGAGATAGGTGTCGTGCTACGGTTGGACCATTGATTTTGGGCTCCATCACTCTTTGATTTCTCAAGAAACACATATTTTAAATCTGATTTTCCTTCCACTAATCCACCCTCAATAATTTTTTGTTCAGATGCACAAACCAAAGCAATTTGTGACCCTGAAGAAATTTTCTTTTGCCCACAAGAGGAATAAAGATTGGTTTCGAGGAACACTGCGAATTAAGATTTCAACTCTATACAAACTAGAAAGCAATCAGAACAATCAAGTTAAAATGAGAAGTAAAGGGATCACCAAATCCCCATGTATTTCTTCCTCCTTTCTTTTGAACTATTGAAATAACTGTGGTCAGAATCCAAATGGGGTATCAACAAAAGGTTCTGTTTTAAAGACCAAATGCTCAAAGCTTGCATTATGAGTTGAGTTTAAGTGAGAAAGCGAAAACCCAAAATCCAAAATCCCAATCAAGAGAAAGAAAAAGAAACTTCTTCTACAATCAAGTTCCTATGATATTTATACAGAATAACAGAGACCCAATTCCATGTCACTGATTTTAAAATTTTGAATGATGAGGAGGGGAGATGGATTCGTACCTTGAAGATTGGGAGGAGCCGAGGAGGTTAGAATCTTAATTGTTAAATGAAATCAAGTGAATTTTCGAAATGCGAACTGGAGACTGAAAGTCCTTCCTTCCTCTTTTCCATGCGTTGCTCTGCCGAAAGCCGCTTAATGAAGAGTGGAAGAATGGCTACGTTTGTTGGGCAATAGATTGAAACGTCGTTGAGACTCCCACGATAAAAAGGTCCTAATTTAACCCTCACGTCCTTCCGTGATACGATAAAAGTATCAACCTTGATGTTTGATCCAACAGTAGCCTCTGAAAAAGTTAGCTGCAACATCAAGGGTGGTACCCAACAAGGGACCTACCTGTCGTTCACCATATAAAAACTCATATCTGCCATATGCAATTATCATGGATAAATTTTGAGGCGATTTGATGCGGGGGGGCAACTTCCGCAGGGTGGAGGCCAACTATAGTCCAACCCGAGGTAGCATTGCCTCAACCATAACCCAACCCAACCTGAGCCTCAGGTCGAGGAAGGTCAACCCTAACCCAACCCGCCTCCAAATCTTTTACCCTAACGTGAGCCATCTAACCTACTTTTTCCAAATCGAATCAGGTTGAATCAGATTCGGTTTCAGTTGGCTGAGGACCAAAACAAGAAAAAATAGAGCAAAAAACAAAGCCCTATACGACTTTGAAAATCACGACAAAATTAGAGAACGAGTTGGGTTTGGATTGGGTTGGACTGCCCAAGGCATAACCATAACCCAGCCTGAACTAAATCAGGTTGGCTTCCCATACCAAACCCGGGGAAAGGCTAACCCAACCCAAAAGCTGAAATCAAGTTGAACTACTTGGGTTCGAGTTGTCGGGTATATAATATAACCCTATGTATGTTCTAATATAAGCCCAATAAGATAATGGACCGGTGTAGTGGGCCTACATTAGCTAGAGTCCATAAACTAGTCACTAACCCTAGTGTATCTATATATATAGGGGCTATATATATATAGGGGCTGGAGGCAACAAACTTGGTATTCCAAACTAGATACCTTGGGCGTAATGCTTCAAGCAACCTTGCTTGACCTAACAATCTTGAAGCATTAATTCTAACCCATCAAAAAAACATTCCTCTCTCTCTTGAAAAATGAATTCTTGATTTGAATCTCGAACAAGAAGAACGGACGATTGTTTTTTCTATCTCGGAGACAGTCGAAATATAAATCGTCGGGAATGTCAATTTCCCATCGGAGTTCGCCGAAGCAAATACTCAATAGAAGAAATCGTTTGGGTCAAGATCGGGTCAGTTTGCAGTAGATTGCAGGCTACCAAAGAAGCCTAAATCTGACACACCACAGAAGGAAGCTCATATGATAGTGGGCAAGGCTGAGCCTAATAGTTTTGTTGCTATGTTGGGCAATGGTAAGGCCAATACTTCTTCAGATTGGTGGTTAGATATAAGAGCCACGTGTCATGTTTGCAACTCCAAGAAACTACTAGTTGATGTTGTTGCCGTGAAAGAGTGAAATCCCAGGGGTGATGGCAACCCAAGGGGGGGTGAATTGCGTTTAAAACTTTGGCCCAAATTATTGCAGAGTTAAAAACTAAATGGCAATTTAAAAACTTTAAGCACACAAATGAAAAAAAATCACAAATGCACAAAGAGATAGAAAGAGATAGAAAGAGTGCACCCGAGATTTATAGTGGTTCGGTCACTACCAAGGACCTACTCCACTCCACCAAGACTTCTTGGGGATTTCACTATGGATTCGAAGGGGAATCAACCCAATTACAAAGATGGTGACTCCACCTCGCAAGACTCGCCAACTCGGAGAAAGCTCCGCGTCACCAACACTCGCCCTTGTGGAGATGGCCACGCATCTCCACCAACACTTGCCAACTTACAATTATCTTTGAAGAAAGAAAAATAAATCCCTTCAAAGAGGGTTACAAAAGATGGGTAAAGGATGTACAAATATAAGCCTAATCCACTTCTTTGCTTAGAGATGAGAGAGGCACTAAAACACTTTGATTTGATCTTTTAGATGTTCAAGATAATGCAAAAAGATGTTTTAGAAAGGTTTGGATAGTGTATATATAGCCCATTTAAAAATATGACCGTTTAGGGGTAAAACTGTAATAAACTAGGTTGAAAAAGTCAACCTGCGCAAGCCCCAACGACTCTTTTCCCAGATCGGTGCGGTCGACCGGGCCACGGCGGTCGTCTGCCCCTATCAGGCAACCTTTTTTAATTTCAAATTTCAAACCGTCACGATTGATCAGACCAAAGCCATCGTCCGGCGAGGGGTACATGTTTGATTTTAAATTTTAGCTCAAAACCTTTCCGCGGTCGCCCGCCCAAACCATGTTGGAATGGTTTTGTCCCGATAGAACCATTTCCTCGGTCGACCGGCCCGCTACTAGAATGCAAGTGTTGGATTTCCAGCACTGCTTCCGCGGTTTCCCGGTACACCCCGGTCAACCGACCCTGTGTTAAATTCCATTTTAACATATGAAATTGCTTCTATCTTGTTGTTGTACTACTGTTGTTGTACGCTTCTTTATGGTATGAGGACCACCCCTTCCCCCCTGTTACTGATATTAATATAATGCTTGGATGCGTTTTTTTCAATGGTATAATGCCTGGATGATCTTCTTTCAATAATTGCTATAGGTCCACTATTTATTAGCTTGATTAGTCTTGAATTGGAGAAGAGAATATATTGTGAAAATTGGGTTTTCTGTTGGCTGAACTTCACTTTCAATAGCTCTTGGCTAAAAAATGCCTTTTTCCAATTCGGTTTTCTGTTTCTCTTTTCTGGGTCTTCTCTATATTGCATTTGCTTCCTTTTTATCCATATAGTTATCGTTTGGATTTGCGTTTGTGGAGGTGAATGGCAAAACAAAAGTTCTACGTGGTTTTTAAGGGAAGGCAGGTTAGCATATTTGACAATTGGCAGGACTGCCATCTTCAGGTGAACAAGTTTAGTGGAGCTTGTTACCAATCATATGGGACCAGGCAGGAGGCAGATGTTGCCCTTCATGCCTATTTACATGGCAATAGTGGGTGCATACAAAATGAGAAAGAGGAGAGCAGCGTTCGGTATTCACTAGCGTCAACAAGTTCTGTCGGGTCAACTTCCTCTTCTACTTAGATATGGTTGTTAGGTTTGGTGGTGTTCTTTTCATTTTACTGGACATTTGTAGTGGCTGTAAATATGCTTGGGATTGTAAATATGGATCAAAACTAATTTTTTTTCCGCTTCACTCTATTTATATATAAACAACGTTCTTATGGCGTGATAAAATGTTTACCCTTTACATGTTGCAAATAATGCGTAGGCAACGCTTTTTATTACGAAATGCGAATGTTTTGTTCGAAGCAATCAGTGGTAGAATGTGAACCATATTTGGTATGAGGTTTAGATCGAAGTCACCACAAATAATACATCGCCTACCAATTTAATTTTCCGTTCTAGCAATTGATCTCATGCTTCCAAAATGGACTGTTCAGCACGCACCATAGGATGATCCACAATCGTCCATTGATGGACCACAATGTAAAGAGGTTGTGCCCAAACTATCATTTATGTGGGTTGATCCTAACCTCGGCACTCAATTTATTTATTTTTTGTTATGGAGTTCACCTACGGTAGAAGGCTAGGATCAATCTATGGAATTGTCTTTTGCCACACAACCTATTTAAATTGTGGCCCATCAAATGGACGTTTTGGATCATCCTAAGGTGTGGGGTGGACAGTCCATTTGGAAAGAAGGGGGTGGCTGTTGTCATAAATGGTGTTCAATTTATCAACAAGTTTGAAGAAGAATTTTTTTCTTCCCAACAGTTCAAGCAACCAAACAAAGCACGGGATTTTTTTTTTACCGGGATTTCTTTTTTCCCACCATAGTCCGCTCAACCAAACATGGGATTTTTATTTTACCAGGTTACTTCCAAGGAGTTTTTTTTCCCACCAATCTCCCAGGAAGATTTTTGTTCCACAAAAGTCCCAAGAACCAAAAACATTCCAGCAACCAAACAGAGCTTGGAGATTCCAGTCTAAAAGCACTGCCAAACTTTAAAGCCCATTTTTTACCTATTTAGTGTAAGAATCACGAGATTTTGTAAACTACAAAGTTGTAGCCCTTTGAAAGATCTTTCTAACGAATATTTACACTTTAAATTTGGCCAATCGATTAAAGAGTTATGACAATTTTAATAGGCTGGAATTCTCGTCCAAATAGCACTGTCAGATTTTAAAGCTCATTTTTTACTTGTTTCTTGGAAAAGTCGCGAAAAGTTGTAAACTAAAAAGTTATAGCCCTTCTTGAGATGTTTCCAACTGTAGACACCACATTTTGACCGGGCCCTATAATCCCCAAAGTCGAATAAAACTCATTAAGTTGAATAAAATTTTGAGAAAGTGGGTCCGAATGAGGAGAGAAATTGAGTTTAAACCAATCCATTGTATTCATTAGTTGGTGCAAAACTCCCAAAAGATTGTCATAACCCCAAGGAATGTGCCTGCAAAATTTCACGAAAATCGAGTGAGAAATGGCAGACAAGACGAGCGAAATTAGTGTGATTATCAAATCTTGGTTGTGGTGATATCATTTCCCTTATCTAAAGTAGGAGGGGGTGGTTTATAGAACCAAAGGGTATGCCACTACTGACCCCAATTGCAATAACAAGACTCAAAATACTACTCCTATTGCTTCCCAGGCACCCCCCTATTGAGGAAAAGAGTAGTTAAAGTACACTAGGAGGTGGCTGTCCATGGAGGATGGGGGGTGTGCAAATTTATCATTTCTCTAGATAAAAACCAACGAATTAGGGTCTGTAGACGGGGGTTTTTTTCCTTCCCATTGCAGAGAATGTAGAAATGAGAAGGGAGAAAGGGAACTTGAGCTCCATTTTCACCTCCACCTCCAACCGGATGCGCCCCCTTCGCCTCCACCACCATCCGACCATTCACCACCACCTCACCACCATCTCCGGCCAACATCACCACCGTCCCTATCATTTCCACCTCCATTCACATCACCTCCTCTTCTACTTCCATCTATTTTTGCGACCACCACCTCCACCATAGCCTCCATTCTCTCCATCAAACCCCTTTTTTTATTTTTAACACCCATCTTCCATTTTTTCCGACCCCCATCGCCGGATCTTTTCGCAGAGAAGAGAAGAAGAGGGGAAATTGCAGAGGAGCTTCAGCTCCGTCATCACCTCCATCGCCTTCTCCGGCCGGATTTCTGGAGCTCCGGCCAACATCACCACCTTCTTCTACCTCCACCCTCACCCACAAAACCCATTTGAAGATTTTATTCTATTTTCCCTGGTCTTCTCTCTGTTTAAAGTTCACACCATTGATTCCGGCAACTTTTGCCGGAATCCGACCACCCTCCCGCCGGTCATGCACCACCATCACTTCACTCCTCCATCATTATCTTCTTCCCCATCCCATCTCTACTTCAAACCCTCTTCACTCCTCTGCCATCTCTAACCCATTTCTTTTTTTCAACCTCCACCAACCATCCACCACCGTCCGGCCACCCTCTCCAAGACCCATCTCTTCCACCACTACAAATTCACAAACCCTCAGCCACCATCTTCAAGTCCGAGATTCTCGGCCCCCTTTTTCGGCAACATTCACGGAAATCTAAGTATCCCTGCACCATATCCGAACCCCATCTTCGGCCTTGTTTCTGTAAACCCTCTTTCGAGATCTCAAAACCCACTTCAGAACCCATTTCAACCTTCTTGCTAAGCTACAGGTCCAATCTTAAAAACCCTAGTTCTAGACCATTTTGCTTTAGATTCGAAAGCTGTTGGAGCGGAAAGTGGTCATCTCCTTTGTCAATCTCATCAGCACTCGGGTCGATTCTCTAATCATCTCTCTACTTGGTAATTTTGCTACTCAGGGAAACATCTCTGACCTCTCTTATCTTGCTGAAATTTATATGGTTATTTGCCTTGTTTTCTGATTATAGAATTGATTCATCGGTTTGGATGTTAATTCGATCCTTGAGTGCAAAGTGGCAATCGAATTTTCTGTGATGAATGGATGGTGGAGTTATGTATGCTTAACTGATGTAGGAAATCAGATGATTACTCTGCTCCATGTCGTGGGTACGAGTATCATCTGATTTCACAAGAGGCCCCATGCCGAGGGTGCGATTGTGTGAATTATTTGATCTCATCTCTCGACCTCATGTTGAGAATACAGGAACATGAATCAGTTGATATTACCTTGATTTTGGTTTTGGTCTTGAAATTGAATCTATATACTGATGGGTTTAAATGATGCTGACATTTACATGCTCTGGTGATTTCATTTCCTTAAGGGTGTTAACACTATCACGCCATATTGATCATAGTTCTCAGTTGATATCGGTGTTAGCATTAACGATTTCATTTCCAAGGAGAATATGCCCATTATAGATGATATGTTTATGAAATAGATGTTATTTTCAATAATTTGATGATCACATATCTTTAGCTGAACTCTTTCTTCATTATTTAAGATAATGGTTTCATGTCCTTAGAAATGATATCTTTGTTATGCTGTAGCGATTGTATTTTCTTAATAGAGCCAATATTGCCCTATAGCAATGATGATCCCCCCTCTTCTCTTTTCCTCTTTATCTCCCCTTTGGGTTTAGACCGATGTTTGGGCCTCATCTTGGATTTCTAGAGCTCGCTCCTATTTTCGGGTTACATATTAGTGATTGGGATCGTCACTAGCGCTTGATCTTTCCATCGATTTTCAGGAGTTTTTTTCTCGTGGTTAGGCTATGACGGAATGTTTCTTGAGCCCCCCCCTTCTCTTCCTACCTTAGAGTTTTCGCAGGTTAAGGGATTTATTCCTCTTTAGAGTCTGTCATAGAAAGTTTGGGAGTTTGTCCTGCCCTTATAGTGTTTAGGAATCTGTCCTACTCTTTATAGAGTTAGGAGTCTGTCCAACCTCTATAGAGTATAGGAATCTGTCCTACCCCTCTAGAGTTTACGAGTCTGTCCTACTCTTTATAGAGTTAGGAGTCTGTCCAACCTCTATAGAGTTAGGAGTCTATCCAACCTTCATAGAGTTTAGGGTCTCGTCCTTCCATCTTTCAAAGTCAGTCTTTGCATGTTCCTAGGCTTCGTAGTTTAGAAAAGATCCGAACTACGGATGACTTGATCCCTAGCTGAGGGGTACATAGGCAGCTCAGGTATGCAGCAGGCATTCTGAGTCCAGTCGCCATTTCATGAGTATTTCTCACTATTTTGTAAGTAAATAAACCAAAAGCCTTCACAAATAAACATTCCAAATATTCTTCAAAAATCGTAATTCTTCAAAATAAGCTTACAAACCTTTCCAAAAAGATCTTCCCTAGAGTTAGGAGTCTGTCCTAGATGTTTGGGGTGTCCTAGAGTTAGGAGTCTGTCCTGATTTTGTGAATTTCCTGTGTCTTGTCGTGTGAGTGTCCCTAGAGTTAGGAGGCCTCAAGTCGTGATCGGTTAAACACTTAGTCGAGCCGATGGCTAGACTAGAATGCACATAGATAGCCCATGGTTTTTCTTAGGACGCACAGCCTAGTCACACATAGGGTATAGGGCCCACTTGCATTAGTTAGGGCATATAGGGAGTCCTAAAAATTACCATTCACTTGAACTTAAGAAATCACGCAAGAAGCTTTAAAAACTAGTCAAGTCTAGTTGATCGAGTCTAGGATAGCGGTCCTAGATGGTTAGGCATTGTAGTTTAGAATAGGCCGCCGAACTACGTTGACTCTGATTCTTCCCGAGGCCGGGATACGTAGAGCAGCCGGGATGGACGGCCATCCTGGTCTGAGTCAAGTATCGCATTAGAGTCTAGGGTTTGTCGTGTTGAGTCGTGTGTGGAGCCGTGTTATGTTGTGTGTTTTGCCCTGTTTTTTTACTTTCATGTACAGACCCTATACCTTTAGCTTTAGCATGCATGTGTTTGCCCATTAGAACTTAGACACCAATTAGGCATGACACTCATAACCTAGCTATTCTTAGGTGGCATGTCTTTCATTTCTTTTTTGTGTGTGCTTATTATTCCTCTTTGAGACATGCATGATTAGCTAGACGTTATCTCGGGGATATTCATTCCCATTTCACATGATTTTCGCCCAAAACTCTTCAAGGTTAATAATAAATGGCATAAGAGACCAGGTGCTTGCACTTGGGCGAATTGGGGGCGCCTAACCCCTTCCCCATTCGTCATCAGGCACGGACCTTTTGTATCTCTGGTTATCTGTTGCGAGATGAGCCAGTGGGTATGCAGATTGCAGAGATAGAGTCTGAGATTGACTGGGCCGAACACATAGAGCCGAGCCTCCTGAGTTCACTATTTCATGAGGGGTCACAGACTGTGGCCGTGATTGACAGGAGTCCGCTGGTACTAGACCCAACTCGCCTTATCACCCCGGCTGAGGAACCCTTGACTAATTGGACTTCTCAAGTCCTACCCCAGGTTATTTTCTAGTACAATTATATCCCTTCAAAAGAGTCAGTTGTCCGTAAGTATGTGTCAGTCTCCGAGTTTGATTCAGAGTCTATTTCTTCTAATGAGTCTTTTGATGTAGGTACCATAGAGGACTATTCTCCTGAGGTCGGTGACAGCTCTTCTTTTTCCGGCGAGATCGAGTTGGGGATCGTTTCTAATAAAGCGTCTGATGCCGTTTTCGTACGTAGTTTTGAGTCAGTTGACTCTGGTGTCAACATATCCATCGAGTCTGTAAAAATGAGTCCAAAGTTCATTGTAAACCCCGATGAGGGTAATTCATCTTCTGATGTATTTGATTCAAATTTCAATGAAATAAAGGATTCTTCTTCTGTGTACATTCTTGTCTCTATGTCTATTTCATCTACTGAATCTGCTTTAAAATCTGATAATTTTAATAATAACAATCAAGACTCCCCCTGTGGCGAGGATGCTGACGAAACTCCCCCTGAGATCAGACATATGATTCAACAGGAGGAGAGTCGCTGAGTAAAACCGCTTGAAGAGGAAATTGAGACTGTGAATATTGGTGACGAAACCTCAATTCGGAAAATAAAGATTGGCAAAACTTTATCTCCTGAAGAGCGCGAGGAATTGATCACCCTACTTAAAGAGTTCAAGGAAGTTTTTGCTTGGTCTTACGATGATATGCCGGGATTAAGTGGGGAAATTGTCCAGTACAGAATACCCTTAATCCCTGGCGCTAAGCCAAATAAGTAAAAACTTCGAATGCGCAAAACAGAATGGGAGTTGAAAGTCTATGAAGAAGTGAAGAAATTTGTTAGAAGTAAAATTCATCCAAGTGGTGGAATATCCTAAATGGCTCGCGAACATAGTACCGGTGCCCAAAAAGGATGGGAAAGTCAGAATGTGTGTTGATTTTAGAGATTTGAAAAAGGCAAGTCCTAAAGATGACTTTCCTCTTCCAAACATTAATCTCCTGGTGGATAACACTGTCGGGCATGCTCTTTTATCCTTTATCGACGGATTCTCAGGTTACAATTAGATTAAGATGGCACTTGAAGACATGATGAAGACAGCGTTCATTACTCAGTAGGGTACTTATTGCTACAGGGTGATGCCGTTTGATTTGAAAAATGCTGGTGCTACATATCAGAGAGCCACTACGACTCTTCTTCATGATATGATTCATAAAGAGGTTGAGGTTCACATTGATGACATGATCGTAAAGGGAAAGACACGGCCTGAGCACACAGTTGCGTTAAGGAAATTCTTCGAAAGAATCAGGAAGTATCAGCTTCGCCTGAACCCAAGCAAATGTGTATTTGGTGTTACATCAGGAAAAATCTTAGGGTTTATGGTCAGCGAAAGAGGAATAGAGGTGGATCCACAAAACATCAAGGCGATCCAAGAAATGCAGCCGCCTAAGACAGAAAAGCAGATTCGAGGTTTTCTTGGAAAGGTTCAGTACCTAAGAAGGTTCATATCTCACTTGACTATGACCTGTGAACCTATTTTCAAGCTGTTGAAGAAGAATTCCTCGAAGAAATGGAATGATGAGTGTCAAGAAGCGTTTGAGAAGGTCAAGTAGTGTTTAGCGTTGCCTCCTGTTCTATCACCTGTCATTCCGGGCCAGCCGTTGCTGTTGTACTTGTCAATTACTTATACAGTAATGGGTTGCATGCTTGCTCACCAAGATCTTGAGTCTAAGAAAGAAAGGCCTATTTACTACATCAGCAAGAAGATGTTAGAGTATGAATTAAAATACACTGTTTTGGAGAAGACTTGTCTAACGTTAGTTTGGGCAACTCAGAGGCTTAGACATTATTTGCTTTCAAACAAGGTTCTTCTGCTTTCACGAATGGATCCTCTAAAGTACTTGTTTGAAAAACCCGCCCTTACAGGAAGGACTGCAAGGTGGTTATTGTTATTATCTGAGTTCGACATCACTTATGTCACTCAGAAATCAGTTAAGGGGCTGGTTATAGCTAAGCAATTGGCTGATGCTCCAATTGAGGAGAATGTTGTTCTGAAAGCCGAATTTCCTGATGAAGAGATTATGGATATTGAAGAAGAGACTCTCAACACAAAGTGGTTAATGTACTTTGATGGAGCCGTAAACAGTCGTGGCCAAGGAGTGGGTGCAGTTTTGGTATCTCCAAAGAAAGAGTATATTCCTATATCTATTAAGTTGCAGTTTGAGTGCACTAACAACATGGCAGAGTATGAAGCTTGTATTGTCGGACTCGATGCAGCCTTAGCTTTGCAGATTCAAGATATTGATGTGTTTGGGGATTCCATCCTGATCATTTGCCAGATTAATGGACAATGGAAAACTCGAGAAGATAGATTGATCCCTTATAATATGTATTTGGAATCTCTGGTCAAGAAATTCAGGAGCGTCACAATTACTCACTTGTCAAGGACCAGAAATTATTTTGCTGATGCTTTGGCTACTTTGGCCTCGATGTTAGATATGTCTGCTACAACGGAAGTTCAATCACTAGCCGTCCGACTATAGTGGGCCCCTACGCATGTGAATGTTATAGAAATTTCAGCCAGATGTCCAGATGGGAAACCTTGGTACACAGATATCAGAAATCTCATTTCGGGCAAGGGACATCCTCCAGAAGCTTCAAACAAAGAAAGGAAGACTCTCCAGAATTTAGCTTCTAACTTCATCATTTGCGGGGAAGAGCTGTACAGAAGGTCATTTGATGGCACACAACTCCTTTGTGTTGATGAAGATAAAGCTGCAGAAATGTAAGCTTAATGGTTCCCACCTTGGCATTCCCATCTTCTTTTGATGATTCTAATACACAAGTGATTATTTATCACTAATGTGTTTGAATGTCTAAGTTGTAGATCATGATTGTGTTAAGACAGGATTGCTTGGATTAAGGCCAAGAAGCTCTCATTGGACCGCATTAGGAAGGCCAAAGACATCGGAGATCCAAGACACATGAAGACTTGAAGCATCGCAATTGAAGATCGAAGTCGTTTTAGAATGTAAAGATCCAATCCTAGTTTAGGTGCTTAGAGGCATAAATAAAGTAATCTCACACACCCTAAAATATTTAAAGAGATTGTCCTTGTGGTGTTCCAACACTTTGGAACCCTCATAACAATCCCAACTTGGTGTAGAGTTGGAAGCCCAGACAAATAAAAAACAAGAATTGAAAATCTGCTTGAAATAGGCTTCTCGGAACTCCGAGAGAATTCTCGGAGCTCCGAGCTCGGAACTCCGAGAGATTCCTCGGAGCTCCGAGAAATGGTCTAGTAGCATTTTTCCAACTTCTGTTTGTATTCCCGGAACACCGAGAGAAATTCTCGGAACTCCGAGACCACTATGTCGGGAACAAAATTATGACCGTTGGGGATTTTGTCAGATTTACCACTATGCCCCTCAAACGGTTATATTTGGTTTTTCTATATATATGGGTATTCTAAACTTCCCAATTATCAATCCTAACACTCTAAAAACCTATTTGAACATCCAAAGAGTGAATCAAGCTTGTTTATGCCTCTCATCCTCTAGAATTAGGATTTGGATCATTAGGCTCAAATTTATACATCTTCTACAAATCTTGTAAACCCTTGTGAGGGATTTTTTGTTCTTTCTTTCTTTATTCAAGACGATTGTATTAGGGCGAGTGTTCGGAGAAGCGGAGCCCACTCTCCGTGGTGAGGATTGCCACCAAGGTTAAAGGCAATTGGAATTGTAATCAGCACCGATCTTCGCCGAAGTTAAGAAGATCAAATAGTGAAGCCATCAACGGGTTTGGTTGGTGGAGTGGAGTAGGTCTCTCGTTGGAGGACCGAACCACTTTAAATTTTGGGTGCATTCTCTCTTATCTCTTGCTTTATATTTGCATTGCACTTAGGATTTAACTTGTGTGCTTAATTTTTATTTTTGATCTCTTAATCTTCAAATTTGGGTTAGCGTTTTCAAAAGATTAAAACTTGTTAGTACCCTAAATTTTTCCTCCTCATTAGTTGCCATTAGAATAAGTACTCGAGCCTACCCTTGGAATTTCACTTGGTATCAGAGCCTTGGCTCTTAAAAGATTTTCTTTTCTTAAAATCTTTGGTAAATTTGTTTTAAAAATTTAACAAGGGAAAGATCATAAGATCATTGGCAACTTTTTAATTGTGAAATGGCAAACATAAATGGAACCAAACTTCCGGAGGGCCATTCCACAACTAGACCTTTCTTTGATGGGTCCAACTATGGACATTGAAAGACAAGGATGCGCATCTATCTTTTTTCGATAGCTGTGGAACTTTGGCATATTGTTGAAAATGGATACACTTTGCCTTCCAAGCCATTTGAAGAATGGAATGTTGTAGAGAAAAGGCATGCAAATTTAAATTAAAAAGCTATAAACTCTTTGTTTTGCGCCTTATCTACGGAGGAGTTTAATAGAGTAGCTCTTTTTTATTCCGCCAAGGTTATTTGGGATACTCTTGTCGTTTCGCATGAGGGAACATCACAAGTCAAGGATTCCAAAATAAATTTGTTAAAGAGCAAATATGAAATGTTTAGAATGAGTCAAAATGAAAGTATTTCCGAAATGTATACCCAATTTTCTAAAATATCAAATGAATTAGCTAATCTTGGTAAATCTTATCCTACTGATGAGCTTGTGGGTAAGTTGCTTAGGTCACTTCCTTCACATTGGGATCCAAAGATCACCGCCATACAAGAATCAAATGATCTCAAAACGCTAACTATAGAGGAGCTTGTAGGATCTCTTATCACTCATGAGATGCTCCTCACTAGCCGACAAGAGGAGAAGAAGCCAAAAGAGAAAGAAAAAGAGAGTAGATCCTTAGCACTCTAGGTGAAAGCGGACTCATCTTCCTCAAATGAGGCGGATAGTGATGAAGATGAAGCTTTGAGAAAATTCAAAAGCTTATGGAGAAAGAAGCACAAAAAGGATAAAAAGAAGAAGAAAGAAGAAAGTGAAGTTGAGAGTGGTATAAGATGCTATAATTGTAAGAAGACGGGACACAAAAGACCGGAGTGCCCTCTTCTCAACTCATCTTCCTCAAAGTACAAGGGAAATGTAAGCCCAATGGTCTACTCTCCTATCTTGTTTTGATGATTCTAAACATAATTGATTATGTTCTTGAATAGTAGTCAATTTGCCTTGAAGTGTTGTGTTAAGATAGGTTGATCATTGAAGGAACCAACACACCACATGGTCATGCTTGAAGATGTACCACAGAAGAGTCAACTGAGCTAAGTGGAGCTCACATTATCTCTCAAGCAAGCATACACAAAATGGAAGACCAATTGAAAACCAAGGCTAAAGAGAAGTTGAGGGTTACCTAGATTTCATTGTACATCTTTTTCTCTTTAGATTTCTAAGTCAAGGCAAGGTTTTCAAAATAGTTTCCAAAACCACATAAGAACTGAAATGGTTAAGTGAATGGTTATGTGGTGGACCAACATATTGGGACCCTCATAAACATTCTAAATTATCATAGGAATTGAGTTCCAAAAGCCCAAAATCAAATAGCAATAAAAACATAAAAATCTGCTTATTTTAGGCTTCTCGGAACTCCGAGATTTTTTTCGGAACTCCGAGAAATGGTCCAATAGTAATTTTCAACTTCTGGCCATTCTCTCGGAACTCCGAGAAATGGTCCAGTAGAATTTTCCTTCTTCTGACCGTTCTCTCGGAACACCGAGAATTTGTCTCGGAACTCCGAGAACGTCGCGACAGCTCAGAAAAGACCCGTTGGTTTTTTAATTAAAAATTAGTTTTTGATATTTACACTCCCAAACGGTCATATATTTTCTAAGGGCTATAAATACTCATTCAAGAGGATTATCTTCCTCTCTTGAATATCTTGAAAAACATCCTTAAGCCTCAAAGAACTTGCAAACTCCTTTAGCTTGAGAATTTGTTTTTCTTCTCCACCAAACTTGCCTTGCAACTTGCAAATCATTTGAGTTTGGATTTAGGGCTTTCACTTGCAACCTATTGTGGAGAGCACTCAAGGGGACTATGTAAGCCCAATGGTTCCCACCTTGCATTCCCATCTTATTTTGATGATTCCAATACACAAGTGATTTATATCACTAATGTGTTTGTTGTCTAAGTTGTAGATCATGAATGTGTAAAGACAAGATTGCTTGGATTGAGGCCAAGAAGCACTCATTTGACCACATTCGGAAGGCCAAAGTCATCGGAAATCCAAGACTCTAGAAGACTTGAAGCATTGCAAGTGAAGACCCTTTTAAGTCTTTTTTAGTTTGTATTGATCCAATCTTAGCTTAAGTTTTTTTTTTTTTTTTTAATCTTAGCTTAAGTTTAAGAGGCATAAATTAAGTTAATCTCACACACCCTAATATGTCTAAGAGATTGTCCTTGTGGTGTTCCAACACTTTGGAACCCTCATAACAATCTCAACTTGGTGTAGAGTTGGAAGCCCAAAACCATGAATTGAAAATCTGCTTAACATAGGCTTCTCGGAACTCCGAGAGAATTCTCGAAACTCCGAGAGATTCCTCGGAGCTCCGAGAAATGATCCAGTAGCATTTTTCCAACTTCTGTTTGTATTCTCGGAACTCCGAGGAATTTCTCGGAACTCTGAGACCACTACTTCGGGAAGAAAAAAGAGCCGTTGGTGTTTTGCCAGAATTCCCACTATGCCACCAAACGGTCATATTTTGGTTCTTCTATATATATGGACATTCTAAACGTCCCAATTATCAATCCTGACACTCTAAAAACCTATTGGAATATCCTAAGAGTGAATCAAGTTTGTTTATGCCTCTCATCCTCTAAGATTAGGATTTGGATCATTAGGCTCAAATTTGTACATCTTCTACAAATCTTGTAAACCCTTGTGAGGGAGTTTTTGTTCTTTCTTTCTTTATCAAGAACATTGTATTCGGGCGAGTGTTCGGAGAAGCGGAGCCCACTCTCCGTGGTGAGGATTACCACCAAGGTTAAAGGCAGTTGGAATTGTAATCGGCACCGATCTTGCCGAAGTTAAGAAGATTAAATAGTGAAGCCATCAACGGGTTTGGTTGGTGAAGTGGAGTAAGCCTCGCGTTTTGTGGACCGAACCACTTTAAATCTCGGGTGCACTCTCTCTTATCTCTTGCTCTACATTTGCACTGCACTTAGGATTTAACTTGTGTGCTTAATTTTCATCTCTGATCTCTTAATCTTCAAATTTGGGTTAGAGTTTTCAAAAGATTAAAACTTGTTAGCAACCTAAATTTTATCTCCTCATAAGTTGCCGTTAGAGTAAGTACTCAGGCCTACCCTTGAAATTTTAGGCTACATCATGCATCAAGCTTTCAAGAGAAGCCAAGCAATTCATTTTCCATTCATTGTAAAGGTGGCTAGGGCATCCTATTTTAATACCCTAGGGAGTATTGCTTAGAACTCGACGAAGAAGAAGAGTCGGTGTAAAGGTGTCAAGGCCATCCTCATTTAGTACCCCTTGGAAGTGTAATCGCCTCGGAGTCGGGCATTGTGGAGGTCTCACATAGTGAAAATCCTTAAGGACGATCTTAAGAAGAGTGGAGTAGGGCTTTGCCCGAACCACTATAC
The DNA here is from genome assembly GCF_043159265.1 of Tasmannia lanceolata. Taxonomy (NCBI): domain Eukaryota; kingdom Viridiplantae; phylum Streptophyta; class Magnoliopsida; order Canellales; family Winteraceae; genus Tasmannia; species Tasmannia lanceolata. The sequence goes on along the minus strand of NW_027518690.1, from coordinate 28,976,386 downwards.
ATCGGTGTGTTCCTTCGTTGTCTTGCACTTTCATTCTTGTTTGGTTTGGTATTTCATTTTGTTTTGATCTTATTTGAACTAACCAAAATTTAATCAAGAGAAGAAAAATCAAATTAGGTTTAATACTTAAATTTAAAAAGGTAAAAATTATTTTTAAAACCAATTCACCCCCCCCTCTTGCATATTTCAGGAAAGAAGAAGGATTGGAAGAAGAACAAGGGTATTGTAGCCGCCTAGGATGCTTCTAGCACTTCGGGAAAAAGCTCAAGTGAAGAAGAAGCTAATAAGGATGATCTTTGCTTCATGGTACTCACCCATGAAGATGAGGTAAATTCAAACCCCTCTTGTAATTCATCAAGTAGTGATAGTGGAAACATATCGTATGATGAATTGTGCATTACCTTGCATTCTTAAATTTTAAAAAATAAAGTTCTTAAAAAATCTATTTCAAAATTAGAAAATGAACTTGATGTTTTGAAAAATGAGTCATCTTCTTCCATATCCAAATCTCAAGCACAAATTGAAAATTTTAAACTTGAGATTAAAACCCTTAAGGGTTGTTTGGATGAGAAATCTTGCCAAATTGCTAAACTCCATAATGTGGCAAGCTCTTCCAAATCTTATGAAGATGACACTAATGATTTTTTAAATCAAATAACCCATTTTTATAATAAAAATGAAAGGTTAAGATTATGTCTCTATGGATTCTTAAATGGTGATAAAATTATTCACATAATCTTGAAAAAGGCTAGTCATAGACCTAATCATGTATTTTATGATATGACTAGTCTATCTAACCCTCATGTTAGATGTCATTATTGTGGAATCAATGGTTACTACCAATTCCAATGTGCATCTAAGATTAGGGATTATGGTGGAACTAAGAAATCTTGGGTTCCCAAAACCCCCATATGATTCTCTTCATATGTGTTTAGATTAGGGGCTTGCACTTAAAATTGAATATCTTTGTATGGTTGTTTAAATATCCCCTCTTGTGTTGAATAAAAACTTTAAATAGAGGGAGTTCTATTTTTGTCTTTTTCCTTGAAAAATGGGGAGCTTAAAATTGAAAATTTTATCCCTTTGATTTTCTTTTACCCCATCTTTTTTATTGATGCCAAAGGGGGAGAAAAATCTAGTGTAAGAAAATATATGTATGTTTTTATTGGAAAATCTCTTGTGCTTGTCATCATAAAAAAGGGGGAGATTGTAAGCCCAATGGTTCCCACCTTGGCATTCCCATCTTCTTTTGATGATTCCAATTCACAAGTGATTTTATATCAGTAATGTGTTTAAATGTCTAAGTTGTAGATCATGATTGTGTTAAGACAAGATTGCTTGGATTAAGGCCAAGAAGCTCTCATTGGACCGCATTAGGAAGGCCAAAGACATCGGAGATCCAAGGCACGTGAAGACTTGAAGCATCGCAACTGAAGATCGAAGTCGTTTAAGAATGTAAAGATCCAATCCTAGTTTAGGTGCTTAGAGGCATAAATAAAGTAATCTCACACACCCTAAAATGTTTAAAGAGATTGTTCTTGTGGTGTTCCAACACTTTGGAACCCTCATAACAATCCCAACTTGGTGTAGAGTTGGAAGCCCAAATAAATAAGAAACAAGAATTGAAAATCTGCTTGAAATAGGCTTCTCGGAGCTCCGAGCTCGGAACTCCGAGAGATTCCTCGGAACTCTTTTCCAACTTCTGTTTGTATTCCCAGAACTCCGAGAGAAATTCTCGGAACTCTGAGAATTTCTCGAAACTCCGAGACCACTATGTCGGGAACAAAATTATGACCATTGGGGATTTTGCCAGATTTACCACTATGCCCCTCAAATGGTCATATTTGGTTTTTCTATATATATGAGTATTCTAAACTTCCCAATTATCAATCCTAACACTGTAAAAACCTATTTGAACACCGAAAGAGTGAATCAAGCTTGTTTATGCCTCTCATCCTCTAGAATTAGGATTTTGATCATTAGGCTCAAATTTGTACATCTTCTACAAATCTTGTAAACCCTTGTGAGGGATTTTTTGTTCTTTCTTTCTTTATTCAAGACGATTGTATTAGGGCGAGTGTTCGGAGAAGTGGTGCCCACTCTCCGTGGTAAAGATTGCCACCAAGGTTAAAGGCAATTGGAATTGTAATCGGCACCGATCTTCACCGAAGTTAATTAGATCAAATAGTGAAGCCATCAACGGGTTTGGTTGGTGGAGTGGAGTAGGCCTTGCGTTGGAGGACCGAACCACTTTAAATCTCGGTTGCAGTCTCTCTTATCTCTTGCTTTATATTTGCATTGCACTTAGGATTTAACTTGTGTGCTTAATTTTCATTTTTGATCTATTAATCTTCAAATTTGGGTTAGAGTTTTCAAAAGATTAAAACTTGTTAGTAACCTAATTTTTCCCTCCTCATTAGTTGCCATTAGAATAAGTACTCGGGCCTACCCTTGGAATTTCAAGAACTCATTGAGTAGCCTCACGAAGGGGTTTGTGGACCTCATATGAATGGGAAAATGTTATCCAGAAAGATTTTGAGACTTGGGTTCTATTGGCTTACTATGGAAGCCGATTGCTTTGCTTTCGTGAAGAAGTGCCACAAGTGCTAAGTTTATGCTAATCTTATTCATGTTCCTCCTTCAAAATTGCACTCCTTGACCTCACCATGGCCGTTTTAAGTATGGGGAATAGATATCATTGGGAAAGTATTTCTGAAGTCATCCAGCGGACATGAGTATATTTTGGTTGCCATCGACTACTTTACGAAGTGGATAGAGGCTGCATCGTATGCTTCCATCACTTCGAATACAGTTGCAAAGTTCATCTGTACAAATATAATTTGCAGATACGGAGTACCTCACGAATTGATTTCAGATAATTGATCACATTTCAAGAAAGAGGTGTTCCATCTGTGTGAAGAATTTAAAATCAAGCACCATAAGTCATCTCCTTACAGGCCTCAAACAAACGGGGCTGTAGAGGCAGCAAATCAGAATTTCAAGGTCATTATCAGTAAGATGACTGAGACTTACAAGGACTGGTCGAACAAACTTCCTTATGCCTTGTGGGCTTATAGGACATCGATCAAGTCTTCAATGGGTGTAACTCCGTATTCTTTGGTGTACGGAATGGAAGTTGTTCTCCCTGTTGAGTTAAGAATTTCATCTTTGAGAGTGATGATGGAGGCTAACCTGCCAGAGTTAGAATGGGCGAAGGCCAGACACGATGAGTTGCAGATGATAGATGAGAAGAGGCTGAGAGCCTTATACCATATTCAGGGATATCAAAGGCGGATCGAAAGAGATTTCAACAAGAAAGTTCGTGTCCGTGATCTGAAGCCTGGAGATCTTGTATTGAAGTCCTACAGGGCGCCGGTGTTTGATCCTCGAGAAAAATTCAGGCCAAACTGGTCTGGTCCTTAATCGTCGAAGAAGTCCTGCCTGGAAAAGCCGTAAGACTCCTCGATGAAAATGGAGAAAAATTAAATGAACCTACAAACCTGGATCAGTTAAAAAAGTATTACGCTTAAGTACACCACGAGGCCATTTTTGACCGATTAGAGCTTTGAGCCAACAACCTAAATGTTTTAAACCGTTTTGTAAACCCTTTGGGCCAGTAAAAAAAACTTGTTTTCTTTGATGAACCTAAACTAGGGGCATTTTTTTTTTAGTGAAAAAAAAAAGAAGTAGTTTGAACTACGTTATGACCTGATCCCTTTCTACAGGGTACGTAGGTAGCCTGATCAATTCAGGTTCGGTCACATCTTTTATAACATTTCGAACAAAAATCCCTGAAACCCACATGGGTGAACTACGCAAACCTGATTCCCATTTTCTTCAAGGATACGTAGGTAGTCTGGAGGGTCCAGATTCGGTCCAATTACATGCAAACACATTAGGATTTAGCCTTTTTAAACCTAAGCTTACCTGAAAGTCCTTCTGGTATATTTAGACCCAGGTTTGCAGAGAAACAGAAAAAGAAAGAAAAAATGATGGAGTCTTAGACCCGCTAGACTGAAAACCCGCAAGGGCGGTTTAGGCAAAAGTTATGGTCATTCACCCGCTAAGCTGAAAACCTGAAAGGGCGGCTTAGGCAAAAATCAGGGTGTTGAGCCTGCTGGATGAAAAATCTGCAAGGGCAGACAGTCCAGGAAAAAATTCGGGCCTGCGGTCCGCTAAATCGAAAACTCAAAAGGGCGATTTAGTCATGGCAGAGACTTCATGAAAGATAGAGTTTTCTTGAAGCCAGTTGAACTTTCATTTTTCTTTGGCATCACTCCAAAGTCTGAGTAAACGCCATCAAAATTTCTTTTGGTACTCTTTGAGTTAGAGAGGTTGAAACCGAGCAAATTGAAGGGATAATAACCATGATGGAAATATCGAAGAGGGGTTGAAGCACCTTTAAACACGGTATTCAAAAGATTCTAAGAGTGGTTGACTTTTCCCATTTTAAAACACTTATCAGTTTAAGAAGCAGATTTCAGTCTCTCTCAATGTTTGAGTCATGTGTTAGTCACTGTCTCGTTCGTGGCTTGTCAAAGTCTTTCCTTTGTTGAGGTCAGTTTTCAGAGTCTTGTCAAGTTAATATTCCTCCCAAAGCCGGAGTGATAAGCAAAAAAAAAAAAAACTCTTAGAGAAGCAGAGAATTTGTGGCTTCTGTGAACAAGTGCAAAGCAGAGCAGAGTTCAGAGGTTTATAGGCTTTTAGCCCAGTTCCAGCATTAGCAGATGGCAGTGATGAAGCAAGATTTTAAGCAGAAACATGTTCTTGTATTTTTTGAAGAGCTTCATAAGTCCAAGTGTTCATCAAAAAGCTTTGTAACCCCAAGTGTGCATTAATGAAAGCCTTTGGCCTGTTTTTCTTGTGTTGCTCTCCAATGAATTTTGTTATGGAAGTAATCATGCTAGGGGCGTCTTTTATGACTTCCGTCATAAAAGATGTCAAAAATACAACGACATTTGAAAGGGACATTCTCCTCAAATAGAGACTCGAGAAGTTTGAACATTCTTTTAGTTCAAGCTCCCCTGTCGAGTTGTTTTCTTTTAGATTAAGATTTTCAAAAATCTTATCCCCAGTAAAAAGGAGCTTTTTGATTAATTAGTGTACTTGTTTAATTCTTACTCTTCGAGTATTTGGTTAAGTGTTGCTTCGGTAAAGCTTCAATTTCTAAAAAAAAAAAGAGACTCTCTGAGTGTTGCAGACTCATTGAGTGTCACAGACTCTTTGAGTGATTGATTTGGGACTCTCTGAGTGTTACAGACTCTTTGAGTATCCGCAATGTGTCCCTACCTAACAAGTTAGGAGTCAGGCATATCTGCGAGGAGGTTTTTATGGATCCATGTTGCATGACGGGCATACAAATCTAGATTTATATGGAACCGTGTTACATCACGGGCATATAAATCTAGGTTCATATGGGACATTTTAGCAGTTTATGTGGGTGTTTGAGACTCTTTGAGTAGTTGAGACCCTTTGAGTGTTACAGACTCTTCGGGTAGTTGAGACTCTTTGGAGTATAAAGGTTTTTGTGATGTGTTTGAGACTCTTTGAGTAGTTGAGACCCTTTTAGTGTTACAGAATCTTCGGGTAGTTGAGGCTCTTTGAGTATAAATATTTTTTGTTTATTTGAGACTCTTTGAGTAGTTGAGACCCTTTGAGTGTTACAGAGTCTTCGGGTAGTTGAGACTCTTTGGAGTATAAAGACTTTTGTGATGTGTTTGAGACTCTTTGAGTAGTTGAGACCCTTTGAGTGTTACAGACTCTTCGGGTAGTTGAGGCTCTTTGAGTATAAAGGTTTCTTGATGTGTTTGAGACTCTTTGAGTAGAAAGGTTTATGTGTGTGTTTGAGACTCTTTGAGTAGTTGAGACCCTTTGAGTATTACAGACTCTTCGGGTAGTTGAGGCTCTTTGAGTATATAGATTTTTGTGTGTGTTTGAGACTGTTTGAGTAGTTGGGACCCTTTAAGTGTTACAAACTCTTCGGGTAGTTGGGACTCTTTGAGTATAAAGGTTTTTGTATGTGTTTGAGACTCTTTGATTAGTTGAGACCCTTTGAGTGTTACAAACTCTTCGGGTAGTTGGAGCTCTTTGAGTATAAATTTTTCTCTGTGTGTAAGAGACTCTCTGAGTGTTACAGACTCTTTAAGTGATTTTTTTGGACTCTTTGAGTGTTACAAATTCTTTGAGTGATTATTTTGGACTCTCTGAGTGTTATAGACTCTTTGAGTGATTATTTTGGACCCTTTGAGTGTTACAGACTCTTTGAGTGATTGTTTTGGACTCTCTGAGTGTTACAGACTCTGTGAGTGATTGGTTCGAGATTCTTTGAGTGTTGCAGACTCTTTGAGTGATTGATTTGATATTCTTTGAGTAATTGATTTATATTTGCGTGAATAACGGTTTACATTCTTTGAGTAATTTCATTGTGTTTATTTTCATAAAACTTTGTTTTAAAAATAAAAGCGTATGTTTGAGTTTTGTGTTTGCTTACTTTAATAGAGTCATTGCGTATTGGTTTAGATAGTTAAGTCGTGAGTATTAGAGAGAGGCTTTCTCATTCAGATGTCATGATGCCAAGTTAAGGGTCAGTGAGAGGTTATCTCCCTTTTGCTTGTAGTCTTTGAGTCTTGTAGTGTGTTTTTGTTGTTTTACCACCTTTAGAACCCAAAACCTAAAAATTTGCTTTGCTCTCGGGTCAGTCAAAATGTGTTGTATGTTCAGCTTTGGCATTCGTGCGTTACACACGCTCTACCAAAGAGGGGCATCTGTAGACATCCCATTTTGACTGAACCCTAATAGGGTCGTTAGATTAGAAATCCTGCTAAACTAGTGTTTTCGTGTCCACAATTTGTTCCTAGAATAGGTTAGGGTCTCATTTAAGTCCCCATAAAATTTTATCTGAATCTGTCCTGGTTTGCCTACCAAACGAATGAAGTTTGTAGGTTAGTGTAGTGTAGGATTAAGGGTGGGGATTTAGCCAAAAAAGGGGGTGCACTTGAACCTGAAAAGCCAGTTCAAATTTGCTGCGGTGGGCTGTCCAGGGAGATATAGGAGTGTGCGGATTAGTGTGTAACATAATTAGGAGATGTATTATCCTGAACCGGGGCAGTTTGGTAATATGGAATATTCTTTTCTTCCTTTTCAAGTCTCAATTAGGCCTAATCATGAGCTAATGATGTTTAAGGCTAGGGTTAGTTAGGAAAGAATATTAAGAAGCCTAGGAGGTTTAAAAGCTTTTGATCTCAGCCCTTTATTCATAAAGGCAATTTGAAGGGTTGAGATCATTTCTCAATAAGATATTTTTTCAAAAAATTTCCCTTTTTGTTATTTTCTTGGGCACTCCCTTCCAGTATAAAACTTGTTGGAAATTCACTAAGGTTGGTTGTCTAAGTGGGATAGCAGGGAGTCTAATATATGATTTCCCTTTATAAGAAAACCATCGAATTAGGCTTGAGCGGCTTCTTCCATTTTTGAGAAAAAGCAGAGGAGGGCGAGAATCGCAGAGAAGGAGAAAAGAAGAAAAAACCTCTTCTCCGGCCAATCCCCCTTCTTCTCCGGCACCACTACCGGCCGGATCTACCTTTCCCCCTCCACCACTTCATCACCCACCTCCACTCCTCAAAATCCCCAAATCTGTTGTTGCCTCCACCCTTTTCTCTTCCTACCACCAAACATCGGTCATCCTCCATCTCCACCATCCGGCCAATACCCCATCTCCGGCCACCACTCCATTCCCATTTCCCTCAAATCCAACCCCATCTTCTTCTTTTTTATCTCCACCATTCTCAGCCACTTCTCATTTCCATTTCTCAAAATCCTTGAAACCCATTTCTTTTTCCCTCCAACCCACCTCCACGTACCATTACCATCTCCATACCACAACCATCTCTACCACAATCTCTTACCTTCTTCCACCTCCGATCATCATCTTCTCCATTTCTCCCTACCTCATAAATCCTTGAAACCCTTCCCACACCAGCTGTCCTATTTCCCATCTTCTCCGGGCATCTCGCAAGAATCTGGTCAAAACCCCATTGAATCCGGCCACCACCATCTTCAACCATTCACTTCCCATCACACCATCATCCACCATTGATCTCTACTCACACCAAACCTATCTCTTATTTGTTCATCTCCCCAGAAACCCTCTTCGTTCGTAGCCCAAACCCATTTTCCTCCACCCACCCAAACCACCATCACCGACCCCATCATCATCTTCTTCTATCTCCAAACCCATTCCATTGCAACCACCACCATCTTTCTCCTCCCTTGAAACCCATTTCACCATCTTCTTCTTCACATCCCCATAAAATCCAGCCACCCCATCCCATTTTCCGGTCGGATCCTCGTCGGAATCCGACCACAATCTCCATTAAATCCGATCAAACCCACATCAACCTCCATCACACCCTCAACCCCTTACTGCCATTGCCATCTCCAACAAAAGGCCGAACCACCACTCCCAACCCAAATCCAACAAGCTCCATCTCTTCTCCGCATTTCTAATCCTTGATTTGCAAGGAATTTTATCCGATTTATACCTTGGCATCCCCATGCCAAGATCCCTTGGAGCTTGGTTGGAATTCATCGAAGAAGAAGGCAGATCTGTATTTGTGTACAAGGTTGCAGAAACCCAGTTGCTGAGAGTTCCCTTGAATGAGAATCATTTAGAAAGACATCTTTCTAAGTGATTTCATCTCCTCAGCTCATAGCTCTGTTCTGGTACGATTTCATCTCCTCAGCTCATAGCTCTGTTTTGGTGGATTGAACTCGTAGAATTCTAACTTTGGTAGAGTAATTAGGGCCGGTTATGAGCATGTTTATTCTATGTTGTTATATGTGTGTGAACGCTAGAATTTCTAAGGAGAGAGATCCTAATCTGGTGTGATCGAGGTTCCAACAGATTCAAACAATTACTTCAAAGTTCTGGAATGGAATCCTCATATTTTTTATTTTTTATTTCCAAAGTTTTTTTTTATAAGGATAAGGAATTGATAGGAAGAGTCTCAAATATAGCAGAAGCTTGTTGTCGAGTAATATTAATTTTCTCTACTCACCTAATAGCCTCCATTTCAATTGCGTGCGTGTGTTTGAACCGAAATGCCTCTCATCGAAGCTCAACTGTTTGAAGTCTGAATAGTCTTGGCTTAAAGTGTTTAAATTTTCATAGACTAAGTTATGTCATTTGCGAAGAGATTTTACTTTCATCATGATTTGGTGGGTATTTTGCTTACCTGTTTATATTTACAACATTTTGTTCACTTCAGGAGATGGAATGATTCACAAAATTTCGGCAAACATCTCCAAATATTATATTGGATGCCTTGATATTCCTTTGTTTTGTATGAGTCTATAGGTTACAAATTCAGGTTGGTGAAAATATCATTTAAATTATTCTGTGTAAGCTCTATATGTTTAGGTTGTGTTGATACTATTCTCATTTCCTCAGTTGTAAAGAAATTTTGACTGGTCAGGTTAAGTTTCTGTAAAAAGGTTTCTTTAAATTATTTTCTAGTCACCGATGAGTGCCTGTTCGAAGTTTCACTTTGTGATGGTGACTTGATAAATTGTTTGAGCTGATATTCTGAATAATTCGAGTAGATAGATCATGTTTTTAAATTGGTAAAATGGATTGGGTGACTTCTATGCATAATTTGTTTAGGAAATTACATTATGTATATTTTAAATGACTAGTGTTGCATTTTATTTTTATTTTTACCGTTACTCTAATGAATAAAGGGGAGAGAATGAAATGAGACTTATAGATTATTCGAGCAGAATGGGTCATGATCAATCGTGTTGGTTAGCTATCTTAGTCCAACCATATTTGGATAGCCACCAACCATATTTGGATAGCCACATTTTGCATGCTTGAATCTTTTCTGTAGAAGTTCTGTCCAAAGTGCAATCTAAGTTTTTGGCACAGATTTAATCCTCAAACCTGCCCAGTTTTGGTACATGTATTACTCAATTTTCTGCACAATAACTCGGTCCCTGTTTTGGGTGCAGTTTGGTCAGCAATTTAGCCTTTGTTAAGCACAATTCAGCTTTGTCTTTTAGCACATTTCAACCCCTGTTTTGCACAAATTCAACCCCTGTTTAAGCACATATCAGCCCATGTTCTGGAATGAGTTGGTGAGTTTCTCTTATCTTAGGTTCGGCCCCCTCTCATTTATGTATCACCATTCCACCTGAGGACAGCTAAAATGTCTTAAATTGATGGAAATGGGGAAATGGATGAGAATGCCAAGTATCCAATCAGTTCAATGGTTCACCCCGTTTGCCCGCAGTTTTACCCTGATTTAACCCCTGTTTTGCACAAATTCAGCCCCTATTTTCCATGAGCCAGTCCCTGTTTTCCATAAATCATCTCCTACTCTTCCACCAAGTCAGTCCCCCATCACTCTCTTAGTTGGAATTTGGCCTTAAAAAAGGTAAGCGGCGATTTGCTATTGAAATCAAGAATGGGGAGGCTAAGCACAGGGTCCTCATGATGGACCATCTTCTTTTAATGCTAGCAAGAATAATTAGAATCCTGTTGACCGGCTCCAACCGTCAAAGTCGGATAGATTCTCACCAAAAGGGCCTGCAAAATCTTCTGATAGCTGGAATATTGATAATCCATTGTCAACAAAAGGTGTCACTGAACCTGTCGAGTTGAAGGATTATGGAATATCAGGCGATGAGGGCGCTAGCCGGAGCCTCCCCTTTTAGGAGACATATTATTATCTCATTAGATCTCCCCTTTTAGGAGACATATTCTTGTCTCATTAGATATTCCCCTTTTAGGAGACATATTCTTGTCTCATTAGATCTCCCCTTTTAGGAGACATATTCTTGTCTTATTAGACATCCCCCTTTTAGGAGACATATTCTTGACTCATTAGATATCCCCCTTTTAGAAGACATATTCTTGTCTCATTAGATATTTCCCCACTATGAGACATACTCTGTCTCATTAAGGCAGCTCTCTCATGGAGACAAGCCTTGTTGTCTAGAGCCCGCCATTTAGAGAGATGAGCCTTGTCTCATTTAGAGAGTTTTCCTTTAGGAGGCTTACCTAGCCCCATGTTAGAACCCCCTATCTTTTAGAGAGTCCTGGATTCATTCTTATTTTTGTAGTGTTATTAGAGAGTCATCGACTCATTTGCCCCCCTTCTTAGTATAGTTAGCTAGGAGTTTCCCCTTTAGAGTTGTTGTCATTCTCATTGTTAGAGACTACCTTGGTCATATAGAGCTTTCAGTGCTAGGGATCTTAGATTGTTTTCATTGTTCTTGGGACACTTGTTTACTTGTCGTGGATCGTCTCTTTGAGACAATAGTTGCTTAGTCGGGGTTTCCCCTTTAGATTTAGGGTTTTGCCTTAGTTTGTAGTGTTACTTGCGCGTTCCCTTTAAGAGTGAAAGCATTTAAAGGTCCAACAACATTGGAAAACTTTAAACTCCAAAAACATCAGAAACGTTTGAAAATCAAAAGAATTTGAAAACTTTAAAAAAAATCTAAAGTATTGAGTTTTAGGAGCGTAGTTGGAAAGTTTGTATTCGAACTACGTTGGCTTGATCCTCTTCCATGAGGTACGTAGTGCAGCTTGGGATCATTATCCCAGGTCCGGCCAAACTTTGTAAATAAATCTTTTAAACCTTTTAAAAAATATAAAAATCTTCCAGAATTTTATTTTTCAAAAAGATCTTCCTCTAGAGTTAGGACTTTGTCCTAGGTAGAGAGTTTTTTTTAGAGTTAGGGGTTCGTCCTTGTTGTATTGTTTACTTGTTGTGTGCTTGATTTAGAGTTAAGAGTTTGTCCTAGAGTTATAGGAGCGCCTCCGTCCGGTCAGTTGGCGCCAACTGATGACTAGAATAGAATGCGCTAGTCCCCCCTTTATTTTCCTTAGGAAACACAGCCTAGTTACACATAGGTTGTAGGAACCCCCTGCATTAGCTTAGGGCTAACCTGCATTTAGTTAGGGCATATAGGGTGTCGTAAAATCTGCAATTCACTAGAATTTAAATAATCGCTCAAGAGGCTTTAATAACTAGTCCGGTCTTTTAGATCGAGTCTAGGATAGAGGTCTAGGTGTCTTAGGCATCATAGCTTAAAATAGGCACGAAGAACTACGTTGCTCTGATTCTCGTGGAGGCGGGGATACGTAGGCTTCTTTGGATGAACATTAGACCATCCTCGGGCGAAATTGTTAGAGTCTTAGGGTCTGTTATTAGCACTTGAGGGTTTATGTTTGCATATTGCTGATGATTTTCGCATAGGATCATGATAGCGTGTGTTCATTTCCTTGCTTACTTATGTGCTTAGCTATAGCATTTACCTGCTTATGTGTTTTACCTACTTGCTTAGTTGCAGCTCTTACATGCTTAGTTGTAGTTCTCACATGCTTAGCTGTAATTCTCTATCTTTATTAGGTTACTGATTATTATCCTTTACTATTATCTACTAACGTTTGCTCATTGCGCAGGTTTACCTTCTTAGTTGTAGCGCTTTACTGCTTTACTGCATTTTCTATCTGTCGTTTACTGCTTTCTAGATGGGATGTGTTAGGATTCTATATTAGGCGCTATGCATTCGCCCTAATGTAGATAGGCGCTATGTGTACGCCATAGGTTTTTATTATTGCTTTTTCTATCTGTCATTTACTGCTTTCTATATGGGATGTGTTAAGATTTTATATTAGGCGCTATGTATTCGCCCCAATGTAGATGGGCGCTATGTGTTCGCCGTAGGTTTTTATTTCATTATTCTGTTATTTGCCTGGCAGTTTGTTTATTCCTTATTTCATTTACTATTCATGATTAACTGCTAATTTTATATTTCCTTTCTTGTACAGACTTATACCTTTAGCTGTAGCATGCATGTGTTTGTCCATCAAAAACTTAAACACCAGTTAGGCATGTCACTCATAACCTAGCTGTGCTTAGGTGACACATCTTTTATTTTATTTTGTGTATGCTTATTATTTCACCCCCGAGTCATGCATGATTAGGTAGACGTTCACTCGGGGATGTTTGTTCCCATTTCACATGATTTCCGTCCAAAACTCTTCGAAATTCATAATAAATGGCACAAGAGACCAAGTGCTTGCACGCGGACGAATTTGGGGTGCTCCTCGGACCTTCTCCATTCGTAATCAGGCACGGACCTTTTGTATCTCTGGTTATCCGTTGCAGACAGAGCATTTGTTTTGGTTTCATGGCATAGCCATGGATGACGACTCTGAGTTATTTTTAGGTATATCTTGGATTTGAGCCTTGGCTCCAGATCAAGATGTATCTCATTCGTTATGTATTGCCACCCATGCTATGCTGTGAGAGTGACACTTATTTTGAGAGTTCCTTAGTAGAGCTCTCCTTCACAAGTGGAGATCTTTGAGGATTGCAGGGGGATCTTGCGTCCGTCGTCAGCACTCGGTCCTCGAGATCGGGGTCCACAGACATGCTCTCCTATTTTTCATGTACGGATTTTCGGGATACAACCAAATCAAAATGGCACCTAATAACATGGTGAGAATATCATTCACAACCCAATGGGGAACTTACTGCTATAAAGTTATGCCTTTTGGATTAAAAAATCCTGGAGCAACATATCAAAGAGCAGCCACTACACTTCTTCATAATATGATTCACAAAGAGGTAGAAGTCTATGTTGTTTATATGACTGTCAAAGCAAGGAAAAGAGAAGAGCATGTTGGAGCATTGAGAAAGATTTTTGAAAGAATTTTGAAATACCAGCTTCGCTTAAATCACAATAAATGCTTGTTTCGTGTAACATCAGGGAAATTGTTAAGGTTCGTAGTCAGTCAATGAGGCGTAGAGGTGGATCCCACCAAGATCAGAGCGATTCAAGACATGCCTTCACCAAAAATTGAAAAGGAAATCAGAGGATTCTTGGGAATAGTTCAATATCTGAGTAGATTCATAGCCCAGTTGACTATGACTTGTGAATCGATATTCAAGTTACTCATGAAGAATGCCTCGAAAGAATGGAATGACGAATGTCAGGAAGCTTTTAAGAAGGTTAAAGAACACCTACATCACCCCCAATCTTGTCACCGGTTATTTAGGGGCAACCTCTATTGCTATATCTTTCAGTGACAAATACTGCAATGGGATGCATGTTAGCTCAGCAAGCTTCTGATAGTAAAAAGGAAAGGGCCATTTACTATCATAGTAAGAAAATGTTGGAGTACAAACGAAAGTATTCTTTGGAAAAGACCTGTTCGGCATTTGTCTGGGCAACACAAAGGATCGGACATTACCTTCTCTCAAATCAAGTGCCATGACAGGAAGGACTGGCCGATGGCTTCTTTTGTTATCAGAATTTGATATTACTTATGTAACCCAAATGGTAATCAAAGGAAGAGTTGTCGGAGAACAATTGATAGTATTTTATAGATCCTGAAAGTTGACTTTGGACAGTGTTAGGAGGCACAGAGGGCCGGTGCTGCCGGAGTTACTTGACTTGTAATATTTTCCTTTCTATTTTCGTGACTACTGTTGGAACCTTATAATAGTGTCATTATTTTATTGGGCTGGATTGAGGTGACGGTATTGGTTATTGGTTATCAGTTTAGAGACTTAAAGATGGATATAGATCATCTGATTATTTAACTGTTAATGAAGATAGTTAGCAAATGTGATAGTCGGTTTAGAGACTTGCATATCTGTGAGTTGTTTGCAGGTGTGCTGCGCTGTCACGTGCTCTGGCATAGGCTCGTTTTGGGGTCATGCCAGCTAATGATAGGTTAATCTGACATGGCATTTATAAACAAATTTAATACTTAACTATCGGTATTTTGGTCATTTACCGTCATAGCCTTTGTAGGAAAAATTAACCCTTAACTACGGAGTTCCATTTCAAAAAGTGTTTTTCCCAAAAATACCATAGCCCCATTTTAAGTGTTTTCCTAAAAGAAAAAGATCGAAATCATGGTCTAACAATCATGGGAACGTGTGACACTCGTGCTGTCTGGGACAGAGAGAAACCATGAATCCTACTACATTCAATGGTTTTATTTTGCATAAAGCAATCGAAGGATTAATGACAAACCCAAGGAAAAAATGTGTTGAATGAAGCCTTGTGAATATTAAAAGGAGTTCTCCTATCATCTGATAGAATATTTGGGGTGGAGGACAGTGAAAATGGCTTGCTTTCCAGCCACTCCCTTGTCAAATCAGTGCACTAATCAACAGCAATCATTCTCTACATAATAGAAAATACAAGAAATAAAAGAAAGAAGGAAATCAATTTGTTTTGGCGGAATTGCACCGAATCGAACTACACAGGCTGGCTTTTCAAGAATGTTAGATTATATGTTGGAATGTTGTATACATGAATGACTTATCTCTCACTATCCCTACCAAAAAGTTCTTGGACTTAATTAAAAAATTGCCCACTTAATAAAAGCCAAAAAAATTGTTTTGCCTATGCACGAGAGGCACTATGATGCAGCCATAGTCTGATGCAAATAGTCATAAGATACGTATGTTTTGATGTCCGTTTGAATCAATCAGCATCAAACCCACATAAATAAACTCAAGTCATCTTAGAATTTCTACCATATTCTCTAATGCTTTTAAGTAGGATGATCAAAAGTCATACAAATGTTAGACATGCTGTTCTCATCGTGTTCTCCTTTAGGGAACCATGGCCATTTTTTTTAACATGTCAAGGACTTCTTGCCTCATTCCTTCGGTAAATGAATTGCACGTAAGATGAATACAAGAGACATGAGGGCCAGGCCAATAAAGGCTTGTTGCACGGGTTGGGTGCGTGCTTTAGGGATCCATCCCTCTCATTTCACCGGCCATTGGTGAAGCAAGAAATTTCTACTTTTTGGCTTTCTTAAAAAGGAAACTTGATCTTGTATTACATCAAGTATAGACCATAGTGTGTTAATGATGTTTTCTTTTGTTTTATTCTCATTTTTTTGCCTTAAAAGTCAAGAAATAGGCGTGTAAACGTCTAAAAGTATTTTGATACATTTACAGGGAAATAATATTTGCACCCACCTTCCCCTCATTTCCACCCACTTTGCTTAGTGTTTTCCTGCAAACGATTTCCCATTTGCAAACGTGGGGCAGTCTGGTTCATTATGTGTAATGGGTGTCTTCCTCATTATACAAGGGTATTTTGATCCATTTATAAAACTTCCGGTCATATGGGTTACTTGATTTTTGGGCAGTTTCTAACTTGAAAAAATTAGATCATATCATAAAGTGTAAAAAACAAATTCTTTTTTTATTTGTGCCAGCAAAGAGTAGACTCGAAGCCCATCTTTCCAAGTTGCCCTATCCAGTTTGAGTATTGGGCGTCATTCCTTCTTGGGCCGTATTAAAAAATAAAAAATGGAAGGTAAAAAAGGAAAAAAGAAGTGGTCGATCAACATTCAACCATAGTTTCAAAACTCTCTTTCATCATCGTTGACTCGCCCGAGTCGACTTCCTTTAACCTTGGTCGTGTTCTTGTCCAAGTTTGCTTTTAGTTCTACTAAAACCCCTTCGAATCTTCAATTATGACAGCATCAACCTATTACCCCACCATGGTGAGTAAACTAGGATGTTGTGGCCTCCAAATCTGTTTTACTCAGATTCGCCATAAACTGGCTTAAAACTCTAACCCCATAAGTAATGTCCGACCTAGTGCATACCATGACAAACATCAAGCTCCTGACAAGGCTGGCATATGGGAAGGACACCCAATGTGTTTTATCCGGATTTGCCATAAACAAGCTTAAAACTCCAACCACATCATAAGCAATGTCCAGCCTAGTACATACCATCACCAACATCAAGCTCCTGACAAGGCTAGCATGATGGGACTTGATCCATTTTCTTCATTTCTTTTTCTGATTTAGGGCAATGATCGGAACATAACTTGATGTGAGCCACTAATGTGTCTTTGTTGGTTTTCACAAAGGTGTTAAAAATGTATAGTTTATGAGATTTGATTTCCCGTAAGATTATTCTCGGTCGGCATGTTTACTTTGACGAATCATGTGTACTTGTCAAGACTCTAAAAATAATGAAGTAGAGCTTGACTTCTCTCGGTATTATGCTAATGTGAATCTGGTGATTTTGGCAATTGCAAGCGGTGATTTTCTATCAAGGTAGAGATTATTGGATTGGTGATATGAAATCACCACATTTCTTAACTTTAGGATAAATTTTTTTATGAAGGGAATTCTTGGAATCTGTTTTTTAAGTCCACTAAAGAAGGATTTTATCTTTAGTTGAGGGCTTTGATACCAATTGTTGAGGCCAAAACCCGCCAATAACACCGGTCAATCCACCATTGACGAATATACAAAAAATCCAAGATCTTACACAAATAAGATGAAGAAAATATATGCCAAATAACTACAACCATAAAGGGGGCAAAATAAAATAAGCTTTGGCTTTGTTTTAACGTGGATCATATTTCAAAACACCGCATTCAGCTTACAACATTCAGATATTGAATTGCTAGAATGAGAGAGTTCTTAGAGCATGACCCATCTACAGTATCTCCAACTACAAACAAGGAGTCAGGATCACCCCAAGATTTGTAATTTGGTCTACCTATTCCCCAATATTTGTTTTTTGGGAGGATCACATTTTTGGGGCGTAAAACAAATCTAATGCTCATTTTTTCACTTAAAAGTGGGCATAAAATTTGTCTTACACCGATTTTACATCAAAAGAAACAGAGTGTTACACTGATTTTACATCCATTTTTTCACTTTGCTCTGTTTCTTTTCACGTAAAATAGGCGTAAAACAAATCTTACAACCATTTTTACACTAATAAAAGAGCATAAAATTTGTTTTACATCCATTTTATTTCAAAAGAAATGGAGCAAGAAAAATTTAACAATGGTGAACAATCCGGCCTAGTACGTTTATGGGGCCGAGCAAAAATGCCATTGCATTGGCCGAAAATCGTACAGTTCCTCTCGCATCATAGACATGGAATCTTTACTTTGTCTACCCTAGGTCTTAGACAACTAAATACTTTGTCTAGCATATGATACTTCCTAGTTTGAACATGCTTCTCTTTCCCTTTCAGAAGAAAAAGCCATGTCTCATGGTTAAAGTCTCCTTGTCCACCCATGTTTTTAATTTTTTACGACGGAGGATATCCCACGTAGGGTTGTTGGTAGGCCTTTCAAATGGGTTTTATACAAGTATATTATTTGTGAACCATATCGACCTCTGTAGCTTCTATAAAGCCACTTAGTATCTGTTTTCACACAGCAAAACTAGTGTTTCCTCTCCTTATTAATAGAGTGAAGGGTTTAATAAGTTGAGAGAAATTGTCAGGCCTCAAGAAGGGAAAGGGAAATCACTATGGGTAGTGATTTCTTGCCATTTCTATCTGTTGTCTTGTTGGGACTAGCTTTCACTTTCCTGTTTCTGCATGTCTTATCCACAAAACAACAGCAAAGAAACCTGCCGTATGGGAGTATGGGATGGCCATTTCTAGGGGAGACACTTAGCTTCCTAAAGCCACACAACTCAAATACTATAGGGACATTCCTACAAGACCATTGTTCTAGGTAAAAATTCTAAACTTTCAATTTCTTAAATGTCCCATCATTCAAGAAACAAGGGTCTTCTTCAAATTATTAACTTGTAATTATCTCTTTGTTTCATTTCTCTAGCTGAAAATTTTATGTCTCTTTGAATTTCTTTTATATATATATATATATATATATATAATCACTTTGTTCAAGAAACATGAGTCATCGTCAAGTGGGTGTAGCTTGTAATTAGGTTTCTCTTCCATAATTCTTCTTCTGATTACTACTGAGAATTAGTCATATGATCTGAGCAAGTTTTTCTGTTATGGGTTCTGAACCATTCAATAAATTCAACTTAATTTCATAAGATTTTTATGTTGAATTGTTTACCATACAGGTATGGGAAAGTGTTCAGATCACATTTATTTGGTTCCTCCACCATTATCTCATGCGACCAGGATCTTAACGCATTTGTCCTTCAAAATGAAGAGAAGCTGTTTGAATGCAGTTATCCGAAGCCAATCCATGGTATATTAGGAAAGCTATCCATGCTTGTTGTGGTTGGAAATGAACATAAAAGATTGAGGAGCATCGCCCTCAGCTTGACCAGTACATGGAAATCGAAGCCTGAGTATCTCCATGACATCGATAAGCAAGCGATTTCGGCCATGGAATCATGGAAGAAGAGAGAGGAAGTCATCTTTTGTGATGAAACAAGAAAAGTTAAGGAAATACTGCTAGTATTTCAAGCTTTCATTCTGTTTTTCTCTTTATTTTATCTAATATAAATGCCTTCTGTTTTCTGCAGTTTTCTTTCAATGTTATAGTGAAGCAGATTCTTAGTCTGGAACCAGAAGAGCCACAAACAACAAAGATATTAGAAGACTTTCTTACCTTCATGAAAGGGTTGGTGTCATTTCCCATATATATACCAGGAACCCCATATGCGAAGGCCGTGAGGGTAATAATATATCTTGTTCCTTTAAGAAGCTTAATTAAATAGTAAGACAGAAAAAAAAATGAAAATTACACCCCCATTTGTTTGTAATTTTGTAGAAATTACTAGTAGGAGAAGTGGATTCAATTTTAGAAAAGATAAATAATAGGGTGTGGAAATATCATTTACTAAACCCAAATTACTTTTAGATGGTTACATCTCTCTCTCTCTCTCTCTCTCTCTCTCTCTCTCTCTATATATATATATATATATATATATATATATATATATATATATATATATATATATATATGTCTATTGATCTCTCTCCCTCTTGCTTTGGATGACATGCAGGCTAGAGCCAGGATTTCTACTACTGTCGGAGTCATGGTAGATGAAAGGAGAAAGATGGTGGAGGGACAAGAAAAAGGAGACTTTCTAGATGTTCTTTTGTCAAATACCAGTTTGAGTGATGAGGAGAAAGTGAGCCTTGTTTTGGATCTTCTACTTGGAGGCTATGAAACTACCTCTTTGTTAATGGCCCTTGCTGTGTACTTTCTCGAAAGATCTCCACCTGCTCTCGAGCAGTTAAAGGTAAATATATTTGTCTCTACCAACACCTATATAAAACATGGTGAGTGCTACAATGATTCGCGGAACTCATGGTGCACCATGACCTCCTGTAGCTCTGTATGATCTCCACCGTACAGGTGGCACTAGTGTTTGCTCTATAGTTCGTCACCATTGGAGAATCGTAGACATCCAATAGCCATCAAAAAGACGAGTTGAGATAAATTACAAAAAAATAAATCCAATACTTTGACTAATCTGATTTGAGGCAATTTGGGATATGCGCGTTAACTTGAGTGGCCCGCCAGATCCATGGTGGTTATACCATAGTTGTGTAACCCGAGTCATGATTTTGAGCCCAAGTAGCATTCAACAACAAAATTAGGTCTGTGTTTGTTTGTGATGCAGGATCATCTAGCAACAAGACGTTGTGGAGATCACACAGAGAGCGACTAAATCATTTTGTGGGGGTTTGAAAAATCTATCCCATAATTTCTTGATAAAACACAAATATAGCACGTGAAGGAGCCAAGCACCTTTAACCACGTGAGAAACCCAAGGCTCTCTTTATAGATGATGTTCCAAAAATCTACTTTATTCAAATCTATCTTTTTCTTTACTCATGTCTTTACATTATATAGATGACAAAACCCAAAAAGAAGATATTCTAAATGCTAACTTAAGACCTAAACAATTAATCTGAATGGTCCATCTAAAGCAACACAAATAAAAGTTAAATACATAAGTAAACGAACCCTAAAAATGTAGCACGTCTGTGTATTGTCCATTACTTTGTCAAATCATGTGATCTTAGGCTTGTTATATAGGTAATCGAACACCTTTCTAATGGTACTAGAATCAAGCCAAACAAATAATATTTAATACCTAAAAAGTAAGTTTCAAATAAGATAATAAAAATTGAAGTTCATAACAAGTGACTTTTTCCACGTCACATGTTCTTTTGCATCAGTTTAACAGCGAAATTGTAAATTCCTACGTAAGAGGTGGAAATTTTGACATTTTCCCTCTCCTTGGGTTGGCAAGTGGGTGATTTACCTATCTAGCTCATTTCCCTTGTCAGCCTAGATTTTCTCCCAAATTGAGCGGAAAATGAGATTCCAATTGGTATTTTTTTTAAGAGAATTTAAAAGCAATTTGATTTTCTTCCTCCAAAATCTAGGACAAAGATGCCTTTTGGCGGGGACCAAAACCAATTGGGTCACCTCATGATGTTCTACATGTTCACAGTTTAAATTGCACTTAAATGTTCCAATTCAGGACCGTAGAGAGATATAAAAAACAAATAAAGTATAAAATAATCTCTACTAAGAATGATATTTTTTTTGAAATGAACTAAGAATGATATTGATCCCCATTTGAAACTATATCTTGACTATATCTTTTCATAATGGCACTCGAGACCACTCCTTAGGCTTAGAAAATGGTGGCAACCAAACACATTTTTCCCAGATTTTAACTTTTTTACTTTTATAGTTTAATTTTACTTAGAAAAATGATGTCATTTGACTTTCCTTCTACTTCTAAACAAAATGCTTCCCGGTTAACTTGGTTGCCACCGAAATAGTGTTTCGCTACTAATGTAAAATGGCATCGATCATTTTCTCTTTCTCAAGGAAGTTTAGAAGATTTTCAAAATAATAGCCTTTTTGGGTTTCCTTCCAAATCAAGAGGAAAAGGAGAGCGAAAAAGATTTTTTGTTCTACTTTATTATACTTGGAAAATGACATCATTTTACCTTCTTTCTACTTTCTACTTAGTGCATCCAAACGGTCATAACGGAATAGTATTAATGCTGACAGGTGGAGCACCAAGCAATAAGGAAGAGAAAGGAGGAAGGAGAACACCTTAACTGGGAGGATTACAAGCAAATGGAAGTCACTCAAAATGTACAGCAGTAATACTTCCATCTCCCTTCATGGATCTGTAGACCTGGCAAAAAGTGACCCAGACCCGTTGGTCCACCCGGCCCGCCCGTAAATTCCAGGTCCGGGTCACCAATCTATGACCCGTTTAAAATTGACCCGGGGTCAACCCGGCCTTTCAAAACTAGGCCGGGCCGGGTGGACCCGCGGGTGCCGTAGAGAAGTACAAAAGTTTTAGTTTGGCCATTTTTTTCCCATAGTTGTCATAATTTTTAATTTTCTTTGTAGGTTTTTTAGTAATTGTCATATTTTAATGCATTCTTTTGGTATTTTTTAGTAATTTTTCTACTTTGCTTCCACTTTTTCGTAATTTTTCATTTAAAACTTAGTATGATTATTATAAATTGCTATTATTTATTGCTAGCCACATTTGCGCCGCAAATCGTACTTATGCCGATCTTTGAAGCAAAGGGCGGGCGACAAGCCGAAAAGTAGCCTCTACTAAAGTGGCTAGTGAATCCCTATACAAAAAAAAAATCTAAAAAAAAAATACGACAAAAATCCAGGTGACCCGCGGGTCGACCCGGCCCGTGCGGGCTGGGTGTGGGTCCGAGCTCAATGACCCGTCAAATTTTCAGGGTCATTTTGACCCAGACCCGTATGGGCCTGGTCAAACCCGGCCCGCCCCGCCCCGTTTGCCAGGTCTATGGATCTGTAGAGATGTTTAGATATCTGCTAATGAAAAGATTATCTTACTTTTAAACCACATGCAGGTGATCAATGAAGCATTGAGATGTGGAAACATAGTGAAGTTTGTACACAGGAAAGCTTTAAAAGATGTCAGATTCAAAGGTTTGTCAACTTGTCGTTTGTAATGTATTATAGCTAGTTTAATTCGTGGATTCATGAATACATAGAACATGAGAAATTATGTGATGTGTGGCCATATAAACCCATATTTTTCAAAAGGTACGGTACAACCCACACCATAGGATGATCCAAACCGTCCATTTGATGGACTGCAATGTTAAAAGGTTGTCCCCTAAAAATCATTTCCATAGGATGACCCTAACACTCTGATCTAGAGGGACTGAGGCTTAGGGAAACTTGTGTAGATCGCAGGGTTGGGATCATTCTATGGAAATGATTTTTAGGGCACAACGTATATATATTGTAGCCAATAAAATGGACGGTTTGGATCATCCTATGGTGTGGATCGTACAGTGCTTTATGAAAAATAAGAGTTAATACGGCCACACAACATATAATTTCTCCATAAAACAAGCTTATTAAATGTGAATCGTTTATGGGCATTGCAGGGTACCTAATCCCCTCTGGATGGAAGGTCCTTCCTGTCTTCAGCGCTGTACATCTAGACCCATCACTTCATGAAAATCCCTCTGAATTCTGTCCTTCAAGATGGGTGGTATTGTCTTGCTCTCTCATTTCTAGTAGGGACTTCATGTTGTACATATAGGGATACTGCATCTACACAAATAGACGAATACGTATACAGGCATACATTATGGGCATGTTTGGCAACCGTGGACAATTTTTTCTACGTATTATTCGTAAACCCAATTGTAAAAAAAGGAGCTGAGGAACACATGGGGGAGAGACTCGATGCAACACAAGTGGTGAGCATGGATAGAGCATGAGAAATCCCTAAAAACGGTGAAAATATTAAGGTACTTCAAATTCGGTGGTTTTTTTTTTCATATTTTTAAGGGCTTATTATGCTCCCTCACCCCACCTTCTCAAGTCTACCCCTCTCCTCTCATCTCTCATAGGTGCCCTCACTTGTGAGATCCTACATCAAAAAGGGAGAGAACGTTCCTAGGCTATATATGTGAACTCTCTTTCTTCCTCTGTAGATACATTTTTAGCATCTCCAAGGGGTGGACCCCACATAGTGGGTTTGGCACAGTTAGTGCTGATGGAAAACAAAACTGGGGAGGGTAGAAGACCCAAAATCGGATAATATTTACGCAATGGGATCGAGGCGTGACAAAATGGTATCAGAGCCACACATCCCATAGTACAGAGTGCCAGCGAGGACGTTAGGCCCTAGGGGTAGATTGTAAGATCCCAAATCGGAAAGGGAGAGAAAGTTCTTAGGCTATATATGTGAGCCCTCCTCCTTGTGTAGAAACGATTTCAGCATCTCCAAGGGGAGGGCCTCACGGAGTGGGTCGAGCATGATTAGTTCTACTGGAAAACAAAATAGAAGACCCAGAATCGGACAATATTTACAGTGGGGGCAAGGCGTGTCACCGCTAATATTTTGTGGAAGAAAAATTCATGGTTGCCAAACATGCCCTATATTCGAATGTGTGAGCATATATGAGAAATTATATGATGAGTGGGCGTACAAACTCATACTTATTATCCCACCCTTGATATTTGATCCAACAGCAACACACATTTTAAGATGCTGCTGTTGGATCAAATATGAGGGGTGTTACTTCAGTCCTACAACAAAAATGAGTTGTACTCCCTTTCATCCTATAATTTCTTGTGTATATATATGTGTTACGCCCAAAATCGATAACAGATGAGGCAGTGACGAAGGAGCTGATCTGGCAGGTCGAAATTGTCCAAACTAGTCAGAGAGCTGGGCCCTGTACAAGGGAGCAAAAGGACCAACCCGGAGTCGTAGCTCCGGATGGGCCATTCGACACTCAAGTTAGTAATGGGCACAGAAAGAGGAAACCAAAAGCTGGGGAAAATAATTCTTTGGGATCCGCCCACCTTCTTGGCATTTGTGAGGGCTGTTTTTAGTGAGGGCCTTGGGCATTAGATTACCTGCCCCGGGATAGGTGTCGGCCTATTAGTGGGCCAAACTTCATCTCTTCTCATTAGATTATCTTTTCACCCTTGGAGTAGGTGTTAGGTGTTAGTGGGCCATTGTTTGAGCCACGTGTCGACAACTGATTGGGGGTTACTTTTCATACCCCATCATTTGCCCCCCAATTCCTTAGGTCATATTGATGACTTGTGGAAGCATGGGAGGTTGTGCTCAGGAGGCTGAATGTGTGGAATTGCAGGAACACGTTTTGGTTCGGTTGGCGGTCGCCTGATCGCTTGGACGAGCTGGGCCTTGAAGTGAAATAACCTGGTCGACTATAAGCTCTAAACGGCTTAGGATGACCAAAATTTGAAGCGAAATATTCTAGCCATATATTAGGACTACCAGAAGTTTGAAGCGTAATATTTTGTCCGTCCATATGGTGTTAGCTTGTTAGTGGGCCATTTGTTTAAGCCACGTGTCGACAATTGATTGGGGTAACTTTTCATACCCCATCAATATGTAAATGATGTGTCCATCCCTTTTGTTTAGGGATTTGCTACGGACCATCGCATAAGGCATTTCATGGAATGGCTGTTACATGAGAGAGCGGCCTAGGATGAATTAAATGAATAAGAAAAAAAGAAAGCCTATGTGGCTGCTCTGTCATGCGACAGTGGGTCCGCAAAATGTCTCATTTTATGGCCAAACCCCTTTTGTTTATGTTTTCTATAAAGTGATTTTACTTTAAGCAAATTTCAAAAAAAGAATCTGTAAAAGCATTTATATCAAAGAAAAGACAAACCTACGGACATATCGTACAGGGAAATGATATATGCACTTGCTTGTTTTGATAACAGCACTGATTATTTTAGTGAACACTTTAATTTTTACCCATGGTTAGATTTTTGGGAGTTAGAAAGGCCTTTAGTAGCTAATTAGATATTGAAAGGAGGGAATGCAGCTACAAGTGGGGCCCAACTAGATTGAAAAACAAAAAAACACTGCGGCCCTCCTACCTAGTCAATAGCAAGGAGACAAACATTTGATTTGCCAACAATTTATCTAGTAGAATAATGATCAGTAGTTTTTGGTTGCCAACCTCGTAAGAGTGGGAGGGGTTGTCATTATCAATATGGTAAGAGGAGAGAGAAGAAAAAGAGAAAGAAAACAGAGAGAAAGCAAAATTTTCCCACCCAAAATTCCTCCTTTTTTGAGAAATTTGGCTTGAAAAGTAAAAGAAGGGGACACTAATGCCACAACACCAGACATACAATTATTACCTCTAAAACTTGTTTGGTAGTCTCTAAGGATTTCGATGCTACATTGGCAGCCAAGCACCATAAAGTCGAAGAAAAGTGCATTGTTTTGCTTGGAAAATCCTTGAGGATGACAGGCATGTGGCAACCAAACCGACCCAAGGCTCGATTTCTATGGACATAAGTGGCCATAAAACAAGCCTTTCACCTATTTTTACACTTAAAAGTGATCAGGAAATAAAATTCATTTTTGCATCCATTTTATGTCGGAAAAAAATTAGCATTTTTCACAATATATAGACCCATGAGAACACGAACAAAATAATGAAGATGATGAAAAGAAATATATATTTGATATACTTGAATACCATTTATGCATACATAGAAACATTGAAGCTCAAGAGGGTGGTGGTAATGTGATGATGGGATGGTGGAGCAGGGGCACATGACATGCAAAAAGATGACTCCTTTTGGTGGCGGACCACGGCTGTGCCCTGCAGCCGAACTCGCTAAAGTGGAGACCGCATTCTTCCTTCACCATCTTGTACTCAAGTACAGGTAACACTTCTTCCTCATAACTAGCTCTTATAAATGGCTTTCAAATCCTTTTCCGCCTTTCTTTCTCTCACCAATAGTCACAAATATCTGTCTCGGGAAATCTCTCAGGTAGCGTATATCTTGAGGGGATTTTACATATTTTTATTAAATTCGGTTGATATCGGGAAACAATTGAAAACAAAAATAGAATATTTAAAATTATTTAATCTGAAAAGTTAAATGTTATTAGCACAACCATGTTTTGATATTTGCAAAAACACATTATATCTTCTATTATTTAAAGAGCAGTCAATGGTCATTACCATTCCCAAAAAGCTCTGACAAGCCAATTAAAAAAGAAAAGATATGCTACATTTGTGCAATTATAAAAGCATGGTTGTGCTGATAACATTTCCCTTTAAGAAATACAATGAAATTATCGTGATATTATTGCACTATTTTTTATAATTAATTATCCAAATGAAACTATCACGATATTTTTAATATAGTGGAATAATTGCATGGTTTGTTGTTTTATCAAAATATGATCATATTTTTCAAAATATGATCATATTTTTAAAAAATCAGAAATATATTTTACTATGCTACAACCCCATACATCATCATTGGATGCACCATGCCATGGTGCAATGACATGTCCAATCTCCATGCATGGTGGTGCTTCTACGATTCTGAACTGATTTTTCCATGTTGGTGGGGGCAGATGGAGAACAAAAGGAGAAGACTATCCAGTTGCATTTCCATACGTGGAATTCCAAAGGGGATTGCCTTTACTTATTGAGCCTCTAGAAGAAGAAATTTGATAAGGGAAAGTATCGAAGTGATAGTCTCTGTAGCTTCATACCTACTATAGTCAAATAGGAAGAAAAAGAGAGACGATTATCTGTCTCTATGCAATGTAATAAAGTAAAGAATAGGAGATATAATAAGCTTAAAAATGTTGTTAGCCTTATACCCGTGCTTCAATAATGCCTACATACGCATTTCACCATCAATATTGTCGAACAATTCCTTTTTCCTTTTTCGTTAATTTGGTTCAAGCAGCAGCAAACAACACATATAAGGCAAAAATAATAAAAAAAAAATACATGTTAAGGGACATGTATTGTCACGCCTGGACTCGAAGTCGCCTCAATGG
Organism: Tasmannia lanceolata; assembly: GCF_043159265.1. Taxonomy (NCBI): domain Eukaryota; kingdom Viridiplantae; phylum Streptophyta; class Magnoliopsida; order Canellales; family Winteraceae; genus Tasmannia; species Tasmannia lanceolata. Next base: position 28,948,749 of record NW_027518690.1, on the reverse strand, counting down.
CATGCAAGGCTTTCATGATTAATTAACATTCAATACCACTAAAGTAATTATAAAAAATAAATTAGATCATTTCTCAGAGCATCTAAGTATCTCCATAAGCAACTAAAGATAACTGTCAGAGTGCCACTCCACAACCTATTAATATCGAAGTTCTCCCCAAAGAAATTAAACATTAAAAATCCTCCTAATAATTCAGAGTTAAACAAATTACTCACATGTCTCAATATAATATGTAAATCCTAATAACGAAAAGTTCAAAAGCTAATCTACCCAGGAGATCTCCCTAGTTCCACACATGATCAAGTCTCTGGATCTGAAAAATAATAAAACAACACGAGTGAGCCCAAAGCTCGTAAGCACTAGGACAGATCTCTAATGGGTCTAAGATGGCCAAGAGAATAAAGGCTAAAACAGATTAGTCGAATAAAGTATAATTCTATCTAGCTGTCACACCCCCAAGCTACACACACTCCTGGGACCGCAACAGTGTTGTATACCTAGACACCAAGCTCTAGAAGTATATAAGGCTAACAAAACAATATCAGAACCAATCATAACGTAAACTAAACTATAATGTCTTACATGAATTCAGGAAAAAGTACCATTACACAATATTCACTATGCTAGATTTAAAAGACTCCAATAGTAGATGATGCAACTGCACTCCCTTGAGATTTCCATGAGGATTTAAAATCCGAAAACTTATTAAACCACAGTCAGCCGAAGCCCAGCACATAATAATTCACTTCAATAGCGGGGTCAAGCATGCTAGCAACAAAGGTAATTAGCTAAGCGAATAGAACAAGATACAAAGATACACAAGGAATAGCTAACATATATCCAAACACAGCTCGAAGGTATATGAATACATGAAGGTAAATAAGTAAATAAGGTCTGCAAAACCATAGCACAAAAGTATCACATCAGGGAGTATCATAAGGTGAAAGTTCACTGAACAATAAATCACAGGTCGAAGGTATCACATTGATGAGAATCATAAAGCGAATCTAAAGCAATACCAGCTCAAGAGGTAAAATACGGAGTTCCCATAAGGAGTGGGATATCATGGGTCGAAGATACCTGCACTAGGAACATCAAAGTAAATGAGAAATTGTTGGATGGGTTTTCACCCCCGGGCGAAGTAGCTACGTGCAGGGGAACTAGAAATCACGTAAAACAAAACTTTTCTCGCCGATTTCGCCAATTAACCTAGGATCCTAGGGTCTAGATGATTTGATGGTGATTCAAGTAAAAATACCTTTGTGACTGACTATACTATCAGCCACTACTTGATCTACTCCTTGAACGGCCACGAACGATCCGATCGTCGTGGAACCGCAAGTTGAACTGATGGATTCCTTCAAATTGCATGGAGGGAAATTGAATAGCCGTTGTTCAATCATTTTTGCTGATCATATCAGCGCTCTTGGATGGGAAAAACTAAATTAGAGCTTTAATGATTTTTCTCAAAAAAGAAAACATCAACGGGAAGTGAGAAAACTAGAAGGAGAGTAGAGAGGATTAGAAGAGAACAAGAGGAACACTTGAACGTTGTTTTCTTGAATCGTTTTCACTGATTTCCAGCGTGAATGTGTTTTAGAAAACGTCCCATAAACATATATATGTTGTGGGATTTTTGTTTCATATAAAATCTCCCACCAGCCTATTCTATTTAGAAAACTTGCTCACTTTATTTTTCAAATTGGAAACCAAATAAAGTAGGAAATTTATGGACGTTTCCTCAAAACACATTGGGCGTGATTCCCATCTCCAAAAACCTATATTTCTTTTTGTGTAGATGGGATTGCTATTTTAACTTCTAAATGATCTCCATGATTCTCTCCAATATCTATTTTTCCCGCTAAAAAACTGCTCAGCAATTTTTTACTTATCTTTTGGGCTACTAAATGGCCGAAAAAGAAAAACTGATAAACTACGAAGTTGTAGCCCATTAAACTGCTTCGAAACGAGTACTTACACACTCATTTTGGCAAAGATATGAAAGAGATATGACGGTTTTAGTAAAATGAGTCTATAGGGTTGTTATTTAATTTTTCTAATTACATAAACTTATTTCCTTCCATCCAATGGGATAAAGGCTTCATCCATAATATTCTATAATTACCAAAATACACCTAAGTTAACAATTAACTCTTTGGGTATTCCAAGTGTGTCCTACGGTATGTATATACCAAAGGAACTACGTAAATATTTTCCCTCACATCAAATGTGACGAATCTAGTCCGTCGGTGCAATCTAGTAAATGAGGGACCCTTATCCAAACGATATAAATGATTCATTATAGTTTTCAGTGGGATCGTTGCAAGGATCCGACGGTCAATCCTGCAGAACCCAATTATGGGCCCCACTGCGATTTTTCTCGGTAGTCAATGACTACAAACACATTGGATCAGTGGCCTCCACCGAGATGTAACCCTGAAGATGACCGTCAAATCATCATACCACTAATCTAATTTAATATGTGCAAGTCCTTTCTCCATTCTTCCTCTACGGAGCTGGGTCCTACGGGGGATGGACAACCACTACCCCTGCACCATCTTGTTGTATACCTTCCAGTCAAGCAGTTAGGGCCCGCAAATGCATTTGCAAAATCATTTCAAAAATATGTTTTAATAAAATATTTGATAAACCAACTACCAAATCCGCTTGGCCAAGCTATTTTATAGGCCTACTGCTCTGACCGAAACTGTAGATGATATCCCCTTAAATAGGGGCGGAGAATTCCATGTCAGGTATCACTATCAACCTCGTGGGTTTGTCCAAGCCTCTAGTACTACCCTCTAATGACCCATCAAAGGACCATGATTAGATAGACCAAGAATCTAGGTCGGGCTCACAGACCAATATGACCCCTCAGGTCTTAGGACATGTAAAGGATCCTGTTTTGTAGAATAGCCCTACTAACTCCTGTCCACAAACTATTTTAGTTTGATCCTGTTCAGTGCGCGATCCTATCGCCACACCCACTCTTCTTACTTAGGGTTCACTACCCAAGTGATTGAGATAAGCCACTCCACGACACGTGCATGTAGGCAAGATTGGTGCTGGTTGTATATTGGAGAAAATATCTAATCTCGACCCCAAGCAGGATCCTTTAAGTTTTGCAAAGAACCAGGATACCATATCTCCCTGGTCCCTAGGATCTATGAATCCTTGAGCATGGTATTCCTACTTTGTTACCCAAGGACGAATATGTGACGAATAACAAGCACATCACACATATTCAATCATTTATTACCCATTAGATTTCATGAAATGAAACCTTTATTAATATTAATGTGACAAGATATACGAAATGTACTAGCTTTTAGGGCACTAACTCTAACAATCTCCCACTTGGCCTCAAAGCTAGCCACGCATATACCGTAGACCCATCCCCTCAACTTCTTGTCAAAACTCCTTTTGACTAAGGGACTTAGTGAAGGGATCCACCACGTTAACTTCTAAAGCACTTTGATTATGGCAACATCACCCTTGTTAGTGATCTAATGTATCGTTACAAACTACCGAAGGATGTGCTTTCATTTCGGTTGAGACCTTGGTTCCTCTGCTTGAGTACTTTGCCCTTTGTTGTAATCATACAACGTAATGTGCCTCCAAATAAAATGAACAAACCTGAGTCTATGCCAGAACTCCTACATCCATACAACCTCTCTCTCATCATATCTCATACGACAGAATACTATGCCTCAGTCGTAGGGTCCTAAATGGTATCTTGCTTGAAAAACTTCTTCAACTGATTAGCTAAATGTAATATGAAACTGTTTCGTGCCTTTGACATCAGATTAACAGCATCGTCAATTGATCCAGCGATGATCTCATTATCCATCAGATTAGCTTAGTGTAGACACCCCATTTTGACCAGGCCCTAAAGTTCCTAAAATAGAGTCGAGATCTCGGAGTTGAAGAAATTCCTGAAGAATGGACCCAAAATGAAAGGAAGGCTTGAGTTTTGTAGCATCTTATTGTGCGCATTTGTGGGTGCAAATTCCCCAGGAGATTGTCAGTGTTCTCCAGAATCCTCTCGCAAAATTACGCAGGAAATGGGCGAAAAGCGGACAAAAAGACAATCCGAATTTATGCCATTATCAAACTGGCTGTGCTCATATCATTTTCCTTGTTTGATACAAAAAAGGGGGTGAGCTAGCATAGCAGAGGTGCCCATTGATGAGAAGAAAAGGTAAAGCAGGGTGTAGTGGCAAGAGGGTAAAATCATCTTACCCTTGGGGTATTTTAGTAAAATTGGCCTCGCTTTCTTGACAAGCAATGGACATGGGTTGTTGGATCAAAATAGCTGAGGTGTAAGGCTAAGATTAAGAGGAACATTCTAGATTTCTAAGGTTTGTTAAAAGGTATTAGGGCTAAGAAAAAAGATAAATGGTGGAGAAAAGTAGTATGAGGTATGGAGGGTGAGGATTAACTTGCAAAAAGAAAAACCCTAGTCTTGGATAATAAAAGAGAGCTCGTTGGAAAAGAGAAGGAGCGTCCATTTTTTCCAAGCAGCACAATAGAGAGAGAGAGAGGGAGATAGAGGTAGAGAAAGAGGTTGAAAGAGAGATTTGCAGAGAGGGGAGGAGGAGGAGTGAACAACCAACCACCATTTCTTCATCTTCTCCGGTGGCCATCATAGGAATCCGGCAAGCCCATCCCCTGCCGGTCGGACATTAAACCGATCTTCACACTCCCTCACCTTCACAGCCATATCTCCCATTCATTTATCTCAAACCCATCTCCCATCCAAACCCACATCCAAACCCACTCCCAAACCCACTTTATCTTCTCCACCCTCTTCTCAAACCCCCATCCACAAATCCCATCTCCATCGATTCCTGCAACTTTGCCGAAATCCGACCCAACGGCCACCCTCTCCGGCCATCCCTCTCATACATTTCCGACCCTACCACCACCTTCTTATTCTCTAACCCCTAACCTCCATTACATCCATCACAAAACTCACCACCACTATCTTCCCATTTTTCATCTCCATCAAAACCCCAAATCCCATATTCCATTAAACCCTCTTCCATTAGTAGCCGAGCTCCACCCCCATCTCTTTCCTCAAAAATCCATTACCCATTCTCCACACCAACAGACCCCATTTTCATTCTCTTATTTGTTACCTCGCAAAAAACTACAGTCACTTCTTATTTCCCCAAGTTAAACCAATTCAACTCCTCCATCTTTTCAGAATTTCACTCTCCATGTGTTCAGCTGAGGAAAGAAGAGAGGCTAGCTGGTCACTTGGATCTCGTCAAAAGAAGTGCTCGCCCACAAATCGGCTCCATGAATTTCAGCAATTCAGCCAATAATCTTCTAGTCTGATCATTTTCTAACCCTAGATCTGCCCCTAGCTTCAGATTTCTTATTTGAAACCCATCTCTCCATCCCCATTGCCAAATTATCACTGTCCTCTTATTTTCCCTGGAGCTCTACCCATGGTTGTTGGCCCGGTCATGGTGAATCTCAGTATATTCAATTGCAGAAAAGATTCAAGTGTGGGATCCTCATCAGAGAACCCCTACAAGAAAAGCTAAAGATAAAAAACCCAACTCATTTTAGAGGCAAGTTCAGGTAATCCCCTTCATCTCTATTTTTATAATTCTTAACTAGAATAGGGGTTGAGAAATTATACAAGTTTAATTACCATCATTGCTTTTCTCTATCCTGTTGGATACTTAAGTTTCTTTCTTTCATTTTCCTCATATATCCCAAATTAGTTTATATTACATGTTTTGGTCAGCTCCTTAGAGTTGTGATTAGGAGTTGTGATGACCATTGAGTCAGTCATTTTCTTTCCCTCATTTATTTTTTTGCGCAATAAGAGGTAAGGCTAGCCTAATCCAATGATCAAAATAGAGTGGTGTTTATACCTATTGTATTTCTCTTATGCTCTTGATAGACATTACTATATTTTGTTGAGTATATTAACCCGAATTACCTCTTTCATTCTAATTGGTTTCTCTTGTGGCTGCATAGAGATGTTTTACATATTCGCACTGTTAATATTTTGAATTACTAGGCGTCTCGGTATTAATGTTTTACACTACTGTTGATTTCTAATGACCACATCAGTTTGGAGAAAATTTGTAATGAGGTCAATTCAGTTAAAATGGGACTGTTTTAGGATGTTGGCGTACGTGTTTGAAAAGAAAAGAATACAATTGATCCTCCAAGCTCATTGCCCTTATCATTTTATTATGCTTATTAGGTGTATATGGGATTCGGGTCTGTGGGGTATTAAACTTAAGCTCACTTTAACATGACTCACAGCCCACTGTATCCTTGGCTCATTACCAAAGCTTCCTGATTGTACTAAATCACCTTGGGCCTTGTGATTCTTTCAATGGTTGTGTTCAATCTCAATCGTTGGATTGTCTCAAATGAATGTTAATTGTTGGGAGTTTCACCTTTGAGTACATACTCATTTGTAAATCATTGCGAATCTTGATTATTCATGGCATGGCATTCTTAAGTGCCCATTTACCCTTGCCCATGAATCGCATCTCCCTCTCCTTGTCCTTAATGATGTGTTCCTACAGCTCTATCCTGTAACCAGATTGTAAGCCGTTATCTACCATGGCCAAAACAAGATATCAAGTCTAGATGGGTCAGTCCAAAATACCTCCTATGATGTCGGTTTAGGCAACCTTTCCCCTCTTGTCTCCTCTTCCATCTTAGGGTTTCGTACAAGGTTAGGGGTTTCTTCCTTTTTTGCAGTTTTGGGTCTACTCTCCACCCGTTCATTGGGATATTCTTTGCATTTCGACTCCCAATCGATTCGGGGAACATTTGTTAGGGTTTAGGCTATGACGAAATGTCTCTTGAGCCAACTCCTTCCCTCCCTGTATTAGTGTTCTCGCAGGTTAAGGGATTTCTTCCTTTAGGGTCATTCATAGGGTTTAGGAGTCCGTCCTATCATCGTAGAGTTTAGGAGTATGTATTACCGCCATTGAGTTTAGGAGTTAGTTCTATCCCCTATAGAGTTTAGGAGTCTGTCCTACCGCCATAGAGTTTAGGAGTCTGTCCTATCCCCTATAGAGTTTAGGAGTCTATCCTATCCCCTATAAAGTTTTGGAGTCTGTCCCACCCTTATAGAATTTGGGAGTCTGTCCTAACCTTATAGGGTTTAGGATTCTGTCCTTTCTTCATAGAGTCATAAGATTTCATCCTGCCCTTCATAAAATCTAGGATTCTGTCCTTCTTTCATAGAGTAGTTAGGAAAATCTGTTCCGAACTACGGATGGCTTGATCCTTAGCTGAGGGGTACGTAGGTAGCTCAGGCTTGCAGTTGGCATCCTGAGTCCAGTTACAACTTTAAAAACTTTCATAAGCTTCAAAACCTTTCAACCCCCAAAATACAAAAATTCTTCAAAAAATAACCTTACAAACCATTTTCAAAAAGATCTTCCCATACAGTTAGGAGTCTGCCCTTGACGTTTGGGGTATCTTAGAGTTAGGAGTATGTCCTGCATAGGTTGTTGCTTATTGTATTCGGCCTTGTGAGTGTCATGTCTGGTCGTGTGAGTGTCCATAGAGTTAGGAGGCATCGAGTCGTGGTCAGTTAGACACTTAGTCGAGCTGGTGGCTAGACTAGGATGCACTTAGAGCTCTCCCGCGTGAGCATACAGAGTGGAGTATGGCCGACCGGTTCATCAGGACTTTCAATCATTTGAGCGCATCCGATGTGAATTGGCAAATTCTTCAAGCAACTTCAAGGCTTTGGGATCCCATTCTGCATGTCTTTCAATTTGGTTCCTTTGAAAATTGTCCAATATTCGAGGATTGGTGCGCCCTACTAGAACTCCCACCTGAGGGACTTTGGATCCAACCTTCGAGTGTAGAGTCTCCTCGTTCCCTTTTCTGTAAGCTTTTCGAGAACAAAACTGTTGATGCTATGCCCTATTTCAAAGACACGTGTGTTCAATTCGATGACCTCATTAAGCGTTTTTCTAAAAACGTTGACCCTACCGATTCCCTTTTTCAAAGTTGTCGGCGCAGTGCCTTAATCTTTGTTGTCCTTGCACGTCACGTTATCTGCGAAGACTCCAGTATTGCCCCTGTGATCTTACTGAGTATAGTCGATCAAATTAACGAAGGAAGGAATCCTGTCCCAATCATGCTAGCGGAAACCTTCTCTGGGCTGAATCTTAGTGCTCGGTGAGAGGTTAAGGATAATTTTCATGGGTGTGTCAAACTGCTTTATTTGTGGCTTTGTGAAAAACCTACCATCCTTCAGCCACGGAGCTCCCTTCAGTACACCCTCAAGGATCACCTTTCATGGCAACCAATGGCCAATCAACCCCAATCCATTGATGAGTGGCATAATTGGTTGCAGCACGTGGAGAAGGATCAATTTCACTAGGTAAGTCATTCATGCTTACAAGTTATCACTAGCACCTACCCGCATCCATTTGTGTATCTTATGGGTTTGGAAAAGTCAACCTTTTATGCACCCACACGTCTGCTTTACCAGATCACGGGAAATCCATGTACTCCTGGAATTGTAACACCTCCTCCTTGCGAAAAGCTTACTCCCAGTCTCATAAAGTCTATTGTAGCTGCTTGGAGAAATAAGGTTACAGATAAGAGATTTGCACTATCATCTAAGGTCCAACGGAAGGAGTTACCAGAAGAGCCTGCAAGAAAGAGAGCTCGGATCATGGAGCATTGAAGACCATTTTCATACAATTGTCATTTTAATTTCAAGTTTCATTATGCTCACTTGCTTTCATTTACTTGTAATTAAAAGTGACATGTTTTAGCAATCGTAACTGCAGTTTGATTTGTGATCAGTGAAAGTGTGTTCTTTTCTATTTCTCTCGTGTTGAGTTTGTGTGAAGTATTCTATCTCAATTATCAATCGCTCAATCTAATGTATTAATTTCCATTCAGGAGTATTAATTGAACACCATCGCTCCCAAGAAAGTCAATTCAAAACTGCCCTGGTCCCGTCAGTCTTCAGATTCCAGACTGAGTAGACATTCTTCTTCTCCAGAGTCTTTTGCTTCTCCTGCGCCACTTCTACTTGGTCTTCGAGAAATACTTTCGCCAATTCAGCCTACACCTGAATCAATGCAAGAAATCGGAAACAATAGTCCTGACATGAATGAGATGATGAAGGCTATTCTTCTTCAGCTGAATACTATGAAGGATGATATAGCCCTCTTGAAAAATGACCGGCATTCTGCCTCTAAAGCGCCTGCCCATCAGCAGCCTCTGGTTATACCTTCCATCCCTCTTGTTTCTCCCAGGCCAGCTGTATTGCCTGAATTCGAAGATTTTGATGAGGACCAGTATGCAGAAGAGAACTGTCTTCCTAACCTGGGAAATCCTGATAAAGCAAAAGGACTAGCTGACCAAATTAAGAAGCTGACCCGAGACATGGAAAACATGAAGTGCCAAGGTCCCAAAAAGTTGGATATGTCTGAATTCATGATAGCTCCAGGGGTCGTACTTCCGCCCAAGTTCAAAATGCCAGACTTTGACAAATACGACGGAATGGGGTGCCCTCGTAGCCATCTTAAGTCAGTCCTTCCTCTTTTGCAGCAGCACGGTTTATCCCCAGAGCAGATTGCTCTGGTGTTCCCCAGAACTTTAACTGGTACAGCTAAGAAGTGGTTTCTGCATCTGAAGCCAGAAAAAATCAGGACTCTTGAAGGTGTAGCTAACAAATTTGTCAAACAATTCTCCATGGAAGAAGGGATTGACGTGACAAAAAGGGATCTAAAATTGTTGAAGCAAGGACCTAATGAGACCTTTACTTCCTTCATTCGGCAATGGAGGAGAAAGGCGGCGAAAATGACCAACAAGTTGCCTGATGAAGATCTGATCAAAATTGTTGTCAAGAATCTTTTCCCTTTTTACTTTCCTCATATGTCAATCCAGTACTTCAATGATTTTGATCACCTGATCAAGACCGGGACAAGAATCGAAGATATACTGGCTAAGGGCGGCCTGAGAACTAGGACCTCCTCCTCAGATGTCAGAGAGGGAAAAAGGCCTATCGCGCCGCCAAAGGAAGTTAACAATGTGCACACTGCTCGTCCAATTAAGAAAGAAGGTTCCAAAGGAGGTCGTCCGGAGAGGAGCGAGCCTAGACAATTCACTCCTTTACCCTATTCTCTGTCTGTAGCTCTCAGAAAGTTGTTGAGGGACAAGAAGATCACTCTGCTAGAACCCCGGAAAGTTCCAAATCCTCTCCCGAAATATTGGAGAAAAGATCAATACTGTGAATATCACCAGAGTGTTGGGCACTTGACTGACAGATGTTTGACACTAAAGCACAAGATCCAGAATAAGATTGAGGCAAAAGAAATCGCGGTGGAAGCTCTTCCTAATGTCACCAGAAATCCATTGCCGACGCATGCTATGCCTCCTCCAAATGTCTATGCTATTTTTACTGAAGAAGTTATCTTGGATTATTCCCGTATCTGTGCTGTTATTTCTGAAGAGCCGTACATCTTGAGATGGGAATCCGATGATGAGGAAGTTGAATGCGAGAAGCCTTACGTCTTGACCTGTTACAAGGAAGTTGAGGAATCTTCCGAATGTCCTTATGTCCTCAGGTACGAGGAGGAAGAAGAGAAAAGCAGAGTCCCATATGTCCTTAAGCTTGAGGACGAGGACTTGCTACTATTGAACGATCCCTGTGATGAGGTTCGCCATGTTACCCGTGGTGGCCGTGTCTTTAAGCCTCCCGAGCTGAGAGCAGAGAATTCTGCTGAGATTGCCAGAGCTGTTGAAAACCAGAATCAGAGGCTGACTCCTGACGAAGATGAAGACATCCTGTTGAAGCAACTTAGGAAGACACAAGCTAATGTTTCTATCCGGGGTCTGTTGATGTCATCTCCTAAACACCATCAAGTCATACTTCGTGAATTGAATGCAGCACAGGTGTCTGTTGATATAACCCCTGATGAGCTAGTTGGACTAGTATCTATGGCCAGAGTGGCTAAGACTGTGTCTTTTTCTGATAAATATGACTTCAGAGGGCGGGAATCATACAAAATCTCTCTGAATTACCGTATTGTGCAACAAGAAGAAAGTACCAGAGGTTTTGGTTGACACCGGGTCAGCTCTGAACGTGTGTCCTTTGAGCACCGCTACTGCCTTGGGGTTTGGGCCAAATGACTTTATTCCGTCAGAGCAAGGGATACTAGCTTACGATGGAACCAGAAGAGATGTCATCAGGACTTTAGACACCGAAATTGAGATTGGGGGAGAAATGTTTGACATAGAATTCCAAGTGCTCGATATCAAGACCTCATTCTTTCTCCTTCTCGGTCGACCCTGGCTTCATAGGGTCGAAGTTGTTCCTTGCACTGTCCATCAGAAACTCAAGTTCATCAAGAATAACAGAAGAGGGGATCCGGAACCAGAGGTTGGACAGATATCCCAAGAGCAGATCGGTTCAGGCACCAGAGATGTCAGTCTAACTGGGTTTTCACTTGAAGTTTTGACCATTACTATGGAGGAAGCTATGAATTAAGAATTTCATTTCTGTCAAGTGCAAATGCCCAGGTAGCACGAATAATGCGCCGATATGGGTATATTCCTGGAACTGGTCTAGGGAGAAATCTGCAAGGCTTAACTGAGTGGTCGGAGCTGAAGGTCACGAATAATCTGTTTGGGTTAGGATATGAACCCACTAGAAAAGAGATTAGGGAAATGAAGCAATACATGCTAAAGTGGGCAGAGCTGCGTCGTCAAGGCCTAGAGCTACCTATGGGACCGTTCAGTCTGATGATGAATGGTAAATACAGGAGGGAAGGAGCTGATTGCCAGTTCTATGGTTTCCCCGAGCTGTGGTTTGATGAGTCTGGGAAAGAGCTACCAGGTTTTGAAATTTTCTTCACTAATGAATTGCTAGATGAGTACTTCTATGGGCAGATTGCAGTAGTTGAAAAGCAGGAATCCGACGGGGCTGAGAACTTAGAGCCGCAGCTTCTGGACTCCCTCTTCGAGGTTGAGGCACCGGTCATTGCCATGAGCGGAGAAGATGCGCTCATTCTGAACCCTAAGGGCTGAATTACCCCAGCTGAGGTACCCCTTGATAACTGGACCTCTCAGGTCATTCCTCAAATAGCTCTTCAGTATGGTCATGTTCCTCCAAAAGAGTCTAATGTTTCTAAGTATGTGTCTATTTTCGAGTCAGATATAAAGTCTGTTATTTCTAATAATTCTTTGGATGCAGGTACCTTAGGAAGCTTATACATTCCTGGTGTAGATGGCGAGTCCTCCGTTCTAGATGCTGTCTATGAAGATGAGTCCGTTATAGAATTTATCACAAAGTCTATAAATAGTCCAGTTGAGTCAGGTGTCAATATTTCGGTTGACGATACAAACGTTTCTTTTAAGCATAATGTAGAGCCTGCTGTGGGCCAGTTGATCAATGATGTAATTCTTGATTCTATGAATGAAATAAAAGACTCATTTCAATATCTTCCTGTCTCTATTTCTGCTTCTCAAATTGATAAAACTAATAACAATGATCAAGACTCCCCCTCTTATGAGGATGCAGACGAAACCCCCCCTGAGATCAAACATATGATAACTTAGGAGGAGCAGCGCCGAGCTAAACCACTTGAAGAAGAAATTGAAACCGTCAACATAGGTGATGAAACCTTAATCCGAAAAACACGGATTGGCAAAATGCTATCCTCGGAGGAGCGTGAAGAATTAATCACTTTGCTTAAGGAATACAAAGAAGTTTTTGCTTGGTCCTATGATGACATGCCGGGATTAAGCGAAGACATCGTCCAGCATCGACTTCCCCTAATCCCAGGTACCAAGCCCAAAAAGCAAAAACTTCATAAATTAAAACCAGAATGGGAGTTGAAAGTCCATGATGAAGTCAAAAAGCTATTAGATGTGGGTTTCATTCAGGTGGTTGATTATCCAGAATGGCTGGCTAACATAGTACCGGTGCCCAAGAAGGACAGAAAAGTCAGAATGTGCATGGATTTCAGAGATTTGAATAAGGCGAGTCCCAAAGCTGACTTTCCTTTGCCGAACATTGATCTCCTGGTGGATAATACAGCTGGTCATGCTTTGTTATCCTTTATGGATGGGTTTTCTGGATATAATCAGATCAAGATGGCCCCTGAGGACATGATAAAAATTTCATTCACCACTCCATAGGGAACGTATTGCTACAAAGTGATGCCATTTGAGCTGAAGAATGCTGGGGCAACCTATCAAAGGGCGGCTACCACCTTATTGCATGACATGATTCACAAAGAGGTCGAAGTTTACATCGATGACATGATTGTTAAATCTAAGACTCGACCAGAGCATGTCGTAGTCCAGAGGAAGTTTTTTGAAAGGATCCGATAGTATAAGCTTCGCTTGAATCCGAGCAAGTGTGTATTCGGGGTCACTTCAGGGAAGTTGTTGGGGTTCATGGTTAGCGAAAGAGGAATCAAGGTAGATCCTTAAAAGATCAAAGCAATCCAAGTGATGGAGTCGCCAAGGACTGAAAAGCAGATCCGTGGTTTCCTGGGAAAAGTTCAGTACCTAAGAAGGTTCATAAATCAGTTGACAACGACATGTGAACCCATCTTCAAGCTGCTGAAGAAGAATTCTCCGAAGAAGTGGAATGATGAGTGTCAGGAAGCATTTGAGAAAGTCAAGCGGTGTCTAGCTTCGCCTCCTGTCTTGTCACCAGTTATTCCGGACCAGCCACTGTTGCTATACCTATCTGTCACTGACACAGCTATGGGTTGCATGTTAGCCCAGCAAGACCCTGAGTCGAAGAAAGAAAAGCCTATCTACTACATCAGCAAGAAGATGCTAGAGTACGAAATGAAGTATTCGATCTTGGAAAAGACTTGTCTGGCATTAGTTTGGGCAACTCAGAGGCTCAGGCACTACCTGTTATCAAGCAAAGTTCTCTTACTCTCAAGGATGGATCCGTTGAAGTACTTGTTCGAGAAGCCCGCCCTCACTGAGAGAACATCCAGATGGTTGCTGTTATTGTCTGAATTCGACATCGCCTATGTGACCCAGAAATCAGTTAAAGGGTGTGTGGTAGCTGAGTAGTTGGCTGATGCACCCATAGATGAGAATGCAGTTCTGACGGCAGATTTTCCTGACGAAGAAAACATGGCTGTAGAGGATGAGGTCCAAAGCACCAGATGGTTGATGTATTTTGATGGTGCAGTGAACAATCGAGGTCAAGGGGTTGGGGCAGTGTTTATATCTCCGAAGAAAGAGTACGTCCCTGTATCCATCTAATTGCACTTCAAGTGTACTAACAATGAGGCTGAATATGAGGTGTGTATTGCTGGTCTCGAAGCAGCCTTAGCTTTGATATTCAAGAGATAAATGTTTTTGGGGATTCAATCTTAATCATTTGTCAGATCAATGGTCAATGAAAAACAAAAGAAGATAGATTGATACCGTATAACACGTATCTGGATTCTTTGGTGAGGAGATTCAAGAATGTTACGTTTACTCATCTGTCGAGGACGAGAAATCATTTCGCGGACGCTTTGGCTACACTAGCCTCAATGTTAGACATTTCCGCATCAATGGAAGTTCAGCCTCTAACAGTGCGGTTACAATGGACTCCAGCACATGTAAACGCCATAGAGATAGCAGCCCGATGTCCGGATGGAAAGCCCTGATACACTGACATAAAGAATCTCATTTCAGGCGAAGGGCACCTGTGGGACCCGATCCCGCGAGAGGGGTGGGGCGCGAGCCGCCACACTCTCTCTTGGTCTCTCGTACCCACGCGATTGGCATGTGTATTTTTATTATTGATTTTAATTCATCTTTTATGTGAACTTGGGATCACTAAGGCAATCCGAATTCCACACAAAAGAGAGTGACAGAGTCGCCACCTAGATGTGGGATCTAGGACCCATAATTAACCAGAAATCTAGACTCGTTACCTGGTTACAAGAATGGAAGGTATGGGGAGTTATCCACCACATGCACCATTCCTGCCCGATAATCGGCCTTCAATTCCAAAAGTTAACTCTTTTAAATTTATTTTAAATGGCTCATTCAACTCTTTGTTAATGTGCGAACTATGTGACATGCATCCTATGATCTAATTTCAATGTAGATCCTAAATGTGTATCTTGATTTCTTAATTTGTTTGAATTCAATCTAAGTGAAAGTTCTCCTAAAATTCTAATTTCATGGAAAAATCCTAAGTGATTTAATTAAGTATTTACAAGAAAATTAATATACAAAACCCCACAATTTGTTATGTAGCCGACTCGTGGTTGGTATGCCATCAGACATCCAAGCTGCCTATGTACCCAAGCCTCACTGGGATCAGAGTCGACGTAGTTCGGTGCACCTAAGCTAAGCTACTTATGCCTAACTCAACTAAGACACCGATCTAGACTGGATTAACTGTTTCAACAGTTTTAAGATAAGTTATTTAATTCAAGTTGAAGATTTTATTATCCTAGGATTTCATCTAAGATGCTATATGATCCTATCTAAGTGCAAGTTGTCCCTTAGACTAATGCAGGTTAACATACATCCTAGGTAACTAGGCTTGTCCTAGGAAAAATTTGGGTGACTAGTGTAACTAGACCTATGGCACGGTTGCTATCCATAGCAAACGTCCGTGATGAGGCTGGACTCCTAACTCTAGGATTCCCTAAAACCTAAGACTCCCTAAGACCTAGGACACGACCTGACATAAGTGTTCCTAAGTTGGGCTCTAATGGTTCTTATATCGGAAACCATAATCCAATGGTTCCGAAAGACATGAGATAAATTGATTCAAGTTCTTGAAGTTAATTAATTTCAGATTTCAAGGATTTTCGGTTTCTGGACATTTAAGGAATACCAAAGGTTCTAGGGTTCTCCAATTTCGGCCTCGAATGGCATCCAAGGAAGGGAATCGTGCGCTCTTTCCTTGTGTAATTTAATACTTAAGTTATAGCACCTTATTGCCTAGCATATCTCAGGATTTCCGTGGACAGTAACCTCGGAGCCAATAACATGCTATAGCTTAAATATTCAAATTGTCAAAGATCGGTTGCAATTGTGATACGATTATGGATGTACTGGCCATTTCATCAGGAAAATCTAAAGATCCTAAGATTTCCGTTTCAATGGATTAAAGAATTAATATGTAACAAAAAATTAAGGTTCTTTAGAAATTTTGATAATGATTTTTAATTAATTTCAATTTTGAGTGGATTTTATCAATTTTAAACCGCATGAGTGATTTTACAAGTAAATTTATTGAAAATGAATTCAAAATGGATTGAAATTTCTACAGTAGCAAGATGAGAATGTATGTAGCTTACTGGAAAAGTGTTGCAGATGTTTACATTAAGCTCCTATTTAATTTTGATTTAACAATAATATGACCAGATTGTTAAAATAACACAGAAACTACTAGAAATATAATTCTAAATTCATTGAAATTTCTACAGAAATACGATATGGGTAAACATAGTATCCTGCGAGATTATCAGGAATTTTAAAAATCATTTACTACCAATTTCGGATTTTTCAATTTTAAGACCAGATTATGGATTTACACTACAACCCTTAGGAAGAAAAATTCAAATCACTTGGAAATTTTACAGCAGCAAGAAATATCAAATATAAGACTATTGTAAAAATATTGAGAATTTTAATTGTGATCTGATGTCAGTAAAAAGTTTCACAAAATCTGATAATTTTCAAAGAAAATATTAAATAATATATCAAACAAAATCCAAAAATTCTCAAAACTTCATGGTAGAATTTATCAGTATCATATTAGTTTTCCATGAAATTTCATTAATTTTGGAATCTGTTTAGTATATATTTTATTTTTCTTCGTCAAAAAGATGTTTTTGAAGAGTTTTCTATTTTTAAAACATGATTTTCAAGAAAATTACGACTCCGGAAAATGTCCTTTAACCTTGTTCTGATGTGATGAACACAAGAAAAATTTGAAATTCCACAAAACAAATCATCCTGAGATAGCTATTTTTTCAACTTTTGTAATTTCTCAGCCATTATTTTAAATGAAATTCCACTCTTCACTCAAATTTTCAAAATCCTTTGATTCAATGTCTGATCCGATCCGATGGTTATTTTAGTCTATTTAAATAGATCAGTGTATTAAATTTCAGGACGAATCAGAATTGAAACATTCATGTAGATCATGATTTTGAGCACACACATATAATATCGAATTAAATTCAATTAAATGCTAAAAACCATGCAAAAATATATAAAGAATACCAAATAATCCTGGAAAAATCTGAGAATAGTACACCTACCTGTGATGGAGATCCTCACCGAATCCAAAAGCCGAAAATTCTGAAAAATCTCGCCGACGCTCAATCTTGCGTCCTTTCTTCCCTTTCTTTCTTTGTTTTTTTTTTTATTTCCACCACGTTGATCGCGCTCCTTGTCTTTAGGGTGCGTAGATCCGAGGTATACGCTTTTTCGCACCCTTTTTTGTGATGAAGAAGACCCAAAGAACACTCCAATAATTCTTGATTGTAAGATGCCTTGGAGAAGAAGAAGGAATTCAAGAATTCCTTTTTTGAAGAACACTTGAGAGAGAGATCACACTTCAAGGGAGAAAAAAAAAAATTTCTTGGAAGGAGAGAGAAAATAGACGAATTTGGATTTTTCCCCCCTCTTCTGGATTGTTTGCTTTGATTTTTATATAAAAAAAAAGTTAGGGTTAAGAGAGAAATAATAATGTCCAATGTGAGAGCTCCCTTTTTGGCTTGTTTCCAATTTTCCCCTCTTGCTTTCTTTCTTTCTTGTTTCCAAATTGGATTTGATTCAAATCTTAATTTCTTGTCAATCAAGACATGTTATTCTCACATTGTTTCTTTGGAAGAAAACCTTTTTAAACAATCATTCATCTTTTCCTTCTTTCCTTCTTTTCATTTTTTATTCTTTTTATTTTTCTTTTAACAAATATGATGTCACCAATGTGACATCATCAAGGTGGGTGCTCAACTCATGTAGGTCAACCATGTGGGCCGCCCACCATGGTGGTTGACCCATATGGGTGAACCCACATGAGCTCCATCTTTGCGAGCTTTAGCCCAATGGGCCATCTCACATTCTATATATGCAACATTCTAAATTCAACATTCTATATATGCATCCCTCACACATGATCGGACCATCTTTTTTGGGAAATAACTTTTCGGACCAAAATGCCCCTACTTGACTGTTAGACATCCAAATGCGACCAAAATACCCTCAGATTGGTTCACTCGTAAAGGGAAAATTTAAAAATGGAAAGTCTTTGTGGTCAAACTTCAAAAATAGAAACTTTTAAAATTGGGTCCTTTCGGTGAGCAATATTAAACAGAACCATTTGGTATCCCCTGAAAATACCCAAAATGCCCTCAACACTTAAAATTTCCAAATTAAGCAAAATTCCTGAGAAATTCTAAATTTAGCAGGTTTTCCAAAATTCAGAAAATCATTCATAATCTCTCAGATATATTTCGGGGATCAAAAGAATTACACAGGAAAAGACCAAATTACCCCAAGGTGCTAGAATTTTGGCGAGACTAGGGAAAACCCTGAGAAATTCTAAAAATAGCAGATTTTCGAAAATTTATGAACGGACTCAAGATTTCTTAGACACAACTTAGGGACCAAATATGATATGTTTGAAAATGTCTAAAATACCCCCGAAGTGCAAGACTAAGAGAAAAATTGTGAGATATCTAAATTTAGCAGGTTTCCCAAAGCTTACGAAATTACTCATAATCCATCAGCCGTACCCTCGAGATGGTTTTAGACATATGAGAAATGATTGAAATATCCATATGATGATGAAAATGTGGAAGCCCCATGAGTTTCTAAAAATAGCAGCTTTTTCAAAATTTGTAAAATCACTCAAGATTTCTCAAATATAACTCGGGGGTCAAACGAGACACATCGGGAATGACCAAAATACCCCTGCAGTGCAAAATAGGCAAAAATAAGGGAAACCCTGAAAATTCTAAAAATAGAAGGTTTTTTCATTTGCTTGGAAACTTGAACTTTCATCTTTCAGGGGCCAAAGGAACCCCCTAGAGACCTTCAGGATTGCGAATCAACTTCAAAACTCTCATAATGAAATGAAATCTACCCTAAAATGCATGGATGCCTAATCTAATGCTGAATACGGATATAAAAATGCAACCTAATATAATGCAAGACCCTAGATAAAATCCTAGAATTTGAACATATATCAAAATCATTTACTCTAAACACCATGAGATGACAGTTGAGAATAACAGAGAATCGGATTTATTCTGGGTGCAAAAATCTTGCTATCCAGAACGAAAGATGATTATGATGCGGCGCCGTTTTCGAACGGGCAATGAAGGAATGGGATACCATTTTCAAACAGATTTTCGGAGGAAAAATGGAATACCGTTTTTGAACGGTTTCCGAGGAAATGAGGCGCCATTCTCAAATGGTCTTAGAGAGAATAATGGATGACTTTCGAAAGATTTTTAATGAAAACGAAGCATAATTTTTGAATGAGCTCAGACATATTTATATGGATTCAAAGGACACTAGATATCATTTCGAATGGATTCAACTAGAATGAGGCCTCGTATTTGTACAAGCCCACAAGGAATGAGATATCGGAATTAGACACCGACTTTGAATGGTTTCCCAAAGAATGAACAACCATATTTTTATGGATCCCAAAGAAGAATAAGAGACTATTTTTGAATAGACTAAGGAAGAATGAGATATCGTATTTGTACGGTGCTCAAGAGAGTAAGAGACCATTTTCAAATGGACCTGGAGAGAATGAATCAACGCATTTATACGAATTCCACGGAAATGAGACCTCACATTTATATGATGTCCAAAGATAACTCAGAGATAATGGAACATCATATTTATACGAATGCCAAGAAAAATGAGACACCATATTCATATGATACTCAAAGATAACTCAGAGATAATGGAATATCTTATTTATACGAATTCCAAGGAAAAGAGACATCATATTCGTATGATGTTTAAAGAGAAAAGACCACTTTCAAATGGACTCATGGAGAATGAAATGACGTATTTATACGAATTTCCAGAAAACGAGACACCATATTCATATGATGCTCAAAGATAACTCAGGGACAATGGAATATCTACGAATTCCAAGGAATGAGACATCACATTTATATGATGTTCAAAGAGAAAAGACCATTTTCAAATGGACTCAGGGAGAATGAAATGACGTATTTATACGGATTTTCAGAAAACGAGACACTATATTCATATGATGCTCAAAGATAACTCAGGGATAATGGAATATCGCATTTATACGAATTCCAAGGAATGAGAAATCACATTTATATGATGTTCAAAGAGAAAAGACCATTTTCAAATGGACTCAGGGAGAATGAAATGACGTACTTATACGGATTTCCAGAAAACGAGACACCATATTCATATGATGCTCAAGGATAACTCAGGGACAATGGAATATCGTATTTATACGAATTCCAAGGAATGAGACATCACATTTATATGATGTTCAAAGAGAAAAGACCATTTTCAAATGGACTCAGACAATGAGGCACCGTTCACAAACGGCCTCAAGGAGGATATGAGACCATTCACAAATGAACTCGAGAAATGAGGCACCGTTCACAAACGGGCTCAAGGAGGACATGAGACTATTCACAAATGGACTCGAGGAAAAGAGACACCGTTCACAAACGGGTTCAAAGAGAAGACGAGACCATTCACAAATGGACTCGAGAAAAGAGGCACCGTTCCCAAACGGGCTCAAAGAAACGAGATAGCTTTGATTGATGAATTCAACAACGAAGAATTTAGAGATTTTTCATGAACTTGAATTTGACGTAAGATTGGATTTGATGAATTTTTGATTTTTTGAACTCAATGAAATCGGGGATATTATAGATCGTGCCCAACAAAGATATTGGAAACTAGGACTTTGACGAATGATGAAACGGCAAACCTTAGGAACGAAGAACCATTACTAACAAGAATGGATTAGGAACACTTTTATGAAACTTCAACAAGATTTTTCTCAAAGAGACTGCTGGTATTGTCTTCTGGGGATTTTGATAACTGAAACCTTGAACAAGATACTTGAAATTGGTAATCTAGAACAACAGATCTCTTGGATATAATCATGGAAAAGTGGGATTTGCCTCTTGACAGGTGTTTAGATAAATATTTCTTGACCAGGATAGTATTTAACTAACTGGAAGGAGCTTCTGAATTTTAATGGTTCATCTTTCTGAAAAATTGGCTCAACCACCATTGCATCTGAGGCTCTTCCAAGCTTAAGGTGCCTTCCTGGGGTATGATCTTTTTACGGAAGCTGGGCTTTCTGATGTTTCTACTTCTGAATTTTTCTGAGTTGATCTTCTTTGAAATGAGGCTGCTTGACTAGATTACCGAGCTCTTTCATACGATCGCAGGGAGTTGCCGAGGCCGGGCCTCCTTCACCAAAACAGTTGCATCGTTTGGACATAAGAACGACGATTGACTCTTTCTAAAGAGAAAACTTAGATAAAAGGCACTACTCAAAGGATTGAGCAGCCCTGAAGGAGTGAACATAGAATGACAAAGATTGACTAACTACACTGACAGACACAGTAATGCTTCTGACTTAGTTAACGTTTTATTTGGTAAGTCTATCCTTTCAAGGAATGTTTTTTTCAATTGGTACACACTGGACTTTTTTCTTAAAACAGTAATGCCTCAAGGATTTAATTACGATCCCTAAGATTGCTTAGCTTCAATGCCCCCAGTTTTGAGGATGCCACTTGAATTTGCCTGAACTCTAGTTGATCGTCAGTCTTGATACCGGTTGTAGCCTTCTTATAATGATTCTCTTACCGCGACCAAGTCACCTCCTCGGGGTTTTTAACTTGGCGGACCGTGTTAGCCTTAACTTTTGCCTGAACCACCTTTCTAGGTTTTTGATCCAGCAGGCCATCCCCTTAGCTTTTGCCTAAGCCTGCCCTTTTCGGGTTTTCAACTTAGCAGGGGAATAATCTTAAATTTTGCCTAGACCGCCCTTTCAGGTTTTCAGTCTAGCAGATCTTCAAACTCCGTTCTTTTCTTATTCATCATCATTTTTTTTTGTTACTTATTGTGTCTCGGGACCTAGATCATTAGTTCTGAATACAGGAAGGACTTTATAGGTAAGATGGGGCTTTTCAAAGAATGGCTTAAGGCTCGACAAAGATTTCGACCGAACCTGTGAACAGGTTGCCTACGTATCCCAGGGTAGGAATCAGGTCGTGCGTAGTTCAGGGCGAATGCCCCTAGTTTGAAGATAGATTGTTTGAAGGTTAATTGATTTTTTTTTCTCTTTCTGGAATAATTGACTTCTCTTCTTTTAGAACTTGTCCCCCCTTTTTTTTTTTGGAACGATTGAAATTTTTTTTTTTTGAATCGACCGAACTCGGTTCAACCGAGCTGCCTACGTACCCCAGTGTAGGGATCAGGTCTGGCGTAGTTCGGGGCGAATGCCCCTAGTTTGATGGGTTTTCAAGAGAATTTCATTCAGGCTCAAAGGGTTTGCAAACCGGTATTCTTTTGACGTTGGGTTTTGATTTTGGGATTTATTCGGCCGAAGGAGGCCTTCCGATGTTCAGATTGGGAATCGATCTAGGTTACTAGAGTCCCTCTGGTACTGATTATTTATTTATTATTTTTTCTCTTTTTTTTTTCACGGAGTTTGACGGTATTTCCAGGTAAGAGATAATGGATCTTCTTCTTTCAAGTTTCTAATATGTGCTTTCGACTTTCATAGAGCGAAACTTGTTCTTTGACATCCTCCATCTATGGATTTGTAACTCTTGATATCTGATGATCACTTTTCAATGCTTGCTCTTGAACTTCTTATCTCGAATTTGTTGGCTTCATGTTATGAATTTGAGAACCAAGGTCATTGATTGGAAATATGAAAGTTGTTTCCCCTCTATGCCCCTTGTATAACATATGTCTTTTCACTTTCTTCATTCTCTTTGAGCTTTCTATCTATGTCTTGCCCCTGGTATCGGTTGTAGCTTTTTTAGACAATCTTCTTATTCTTGAAATAAGTTTATCAATTCTTCACACTCTTCAGAGGGTAATGTACTTTTAATCGGCATTCACTGAATCAAAGTTTTAGTGCCAATGTTTACCACTTCAATTTCATCTTTGAAAGGCTGGGATTGGCGCTCCTCCTCTTGTTCAAGTAATTGCTGTGACTCAAGTGGAGTTTCGTCAATTTTGTCCTCATTTGAGGAGGGAGTCTTACTTTAAGATCAGAAGCATACTTAAGAAACAGACACCAGTTTGGAACTGAAATTTTTATTTAAAGAAAAAGCTATTACATCTGACGACCTATCCTGAACATGCTCAGGATTCACAACTCTGAATAAAGAGAAAAGTAAAAGATATCTTGCCTGGACTAGGCATTAACCTTGAACTGTAAAACCGGACTCAACAATTGTACTGACCATGATGACTGACTCAACATAAAATAGCAAACGACTAAAACTTTGACTGCCGCAACTGTCTAGCTTCGGAGGCTTGGCGAAAGCTGGCTCATAAATGGTACTTTCAACTTCTGATTCTTTTCGTTGCAACCGGACCTGTACACCTTTGAACCCTCAGTTATCTAAGCATTGCGATCGGCTGGCGGCAGTACTGCATGATTCGGTAATGGGTTATTGGTAGCATCGGGTCTTGGCTCGAACACAAGGCATTTATTGTCAAGCAACCTCTGGATTCTGAATTTTAGGGCAATGCAATTATCAGTGAGATGGCCGGAATTTCTATGGTATTCGCAGTGTTGATCTGTGCGCCAATTTGCTGGTAAAGGATTAGGAAGAGCCCTAATGTCGGGCAGGATTATGCGACCTGAGGCTAGACACTCCTTGAGTATCTCAGATGGTGGAAGAGGGAGAGGGGTAAATTCTATCTGGGCCTGTGGCCGAGATGCGACAGCAGGTTGGGTATAATCGATCACCATGGGGTTCTGAGGTTTTGAAGGCTGAGGCTTGGAGCGGGAAAGGTTATTAATTTCAGCTGATGGAGACTTTTTGAATTCTCTGGTATTCGGGTTACTTCGGTTGAATACACCTTGAGCCATAGCCTCCTCTATTTGGGTGCCTGCCACGATAAAGTGTTTGAAGTCCGGATAATACTGCAACGACATCTGATACTGGAGCTGGGGGGAAATATTTTTCATGATTATCTGGACCTGCTCTTCCTCAGAAGGGCGGTGCTCCATCATCTGAGCTGCTAGTCTCCTCCATCTTTTCACAAAAATCAGAAAGGATTCTCTCGAGTCTTGCTTGGTTCTCTCTAAATCCTTTCTAGTGATTTCTGTCCCATCATCATATTTGAACTGCCTGATGAATTGCTCACCGATATCCTTCCATGTCCTGTAACGAGTCTTGTCTAGGACCATGAACCATCTCCTAGCAACTTTAGTAAGTGAAACAGGGAACAGCTGAGCCATCTGTTCAGGAGATAAGCCTTGAGGCTGACACATGATGGTGAACATTTGCAAATGTGTGATTGGACAACTCACACCATCATATTTGTCAAAATCTGGCATTTGAAAATTAGCAGGGAGACGGATTTCGGGAAACAGTGTGAGGTCACTGGGATTGAAACCGCCCTAGTCCTGAAACTGGATGTCCTGAACCTTCCTGGTAAGAGTTTCTAATTTTTCCATAACTGCCTTGTCTATCATGGACAGAGAAGGCCTACTGCGATCCTTGCTGTACTGCTCTTTTTCCAGATCTTCTTCGGTTTTATCAGGGATAGGGATGAATACTGGCTGGGCAGGTGCGGCTGAAGTAGCTGTATGGTGCATGGGCCCTTTATCTTTGGACAACGACGGTCCCAATTTCTCAGAAAGCTGAGCCTTGATAACTCGGTTCTCTTCTTTGAGTTCTTGAAGTTGCTGGAGGATCAAAGTGAGAGTATCGGTGATAGCAGCGGGTGGAAGACCATCTTGGTTGTCTGCCATTGGTGAGGATGAGGACGAGAAAGGGGGAGATGCTGGGGTTCTCAGAGAAGGTGGCGGAGAGACAGATTTTCTCTCTAACCGTGAAGAAATTCGAATCCAAGGAGTAGTAGGCTTAGCTATGGTGCCAACTTCCTGTCATGGAAATAATGAACACGAGGTATATGAGCTTGACATTCATGGAGTGTTCATTCTTAATGACTGAAAAAAAGATTACACATTTAAGGAAGTAATTGGGACAATAGAGTGAATCCCAAAGGACCAAGATATGACAATGATAATAAAATCGTATAAGGAAATGCCTTGTAAGCCCAATGGTTTCCACCTTGGCATTCCCATCTTATTTTGATGATTCCAATACATAAGTGATTTATGATCACTAATGTGTTTGATTGTCTAAGTTGTAGATCACATTGGTGCTAAGACAACATTGCTTGGATTGAGGCCAAGAAGATCTCATTGGACCACATCATGAAGGCCAAAGACATCGAAGTCCAAGACATATGAAGACTTGAAGAATCCATTGAAGACCAAGTCATAATTAGATTGTAAAAGATCCAATCTTAGTTTTAGATTTTAGACGCATAATTAAGTAAATAAATACACACCCTAAATATATAAGGGATTGTCCTTGTGGTGTTCCAACACCTTGGAACCCTCATAGCAATCCCATCTTGGTGTTAAGTTGGAAGCCTAAAAATAAGAAATGAAAATCTGCATGAAATAGGCATCTCGGAACTCCGAGAAAAGGTCCAGTAGACTTTTTTCCAACTTCTGTTTGTATTCCCGGAACTCCGAGATTTTTTCTCGGAACTCCGAGAACACTACAACGGTCGGATTTTTAGCCGTTGCGATTTTTCCAGGAATTACAACAATGCCATTGAACGGTCATATTTTGGTTTTCCTATATATATGGGCATTCTAAACTTCAAGACAATCGATCCTAACACTCTTAAACTCCATTTGAACATCTAAAGAGTGAATCAAACTTGATTATGCCTCTCATCCTCTAAAGCTTAGGATTTGGATCATAGGCAAAATTTGTACATCTTCTACAATTGTTGTAAACCCTTATGAGGGATTTTTTGTTCTTTGTTTCTTATCAAGAACGTTGTATCGGGCGAGTGTTCGGAGAAGCGTAGCCCACTCTCCGTGGTGAAGATTGCCACCAAGGTTAAAGGTAATCGGAATTGTAATCGGCACCGATCTTCGCCGAAGTTAAGAAGATCACATAGTGAAGCCATCAACGGGTTTGGTTGGTGGAGTGGAGTAGGCCTCACGTTTGGAGGACCGAACCACTTTAAATCTCGGGTGCAATCTCTCTTACTCTTGCTCTTTATTTGCATTTGCACTTTAGATTTAACTTGTGTGCTTGAATTTCTTTTTGATCTCTTAGTTTTCAAAATTGGGTTTGAGTTTTCAAAAGAGTTAAAACTTGTTACTAACCTAATTTCTCTCTCCTCATAAGTTGCCGTACTAGGGACCACCCTTGGAATTTCATGCCCCTACTTCATGGATCATGAGAGTGAACTCTGAAGGATTTAGCAAAATATTCTTGAAAAAGGTTGTCCTTAGAGTAAGAAAGACTAAGGGTACAAGCATGATCAGATCATCAAGATTGCACAATCAAATGATGGAGACACAATTTCTGCCAATTGAGAAAGGGAAGGAAGATATAATCTAATCACACAAGAGGCGTATGATAGACAGACGATCAAAAGATTAGATGAGATTACATAAGATTACTTTCAACGGATAGATCATGAATGACTAATCCTATGAGATCTTAGGAAAGATGGGATTTATATCCTAACCCCAAAGGAAATTTTTTTTAACCTTCGTACATTTTATCAGTGCTACCTGAAGGCATCAAACCCTAATCCTAATCTAGCGGAGTGGAGAGAGGATCTCGACTCATGACTTTGTTTGTGTACCTAAGACCGATCGCAGCCATTGGAAGATGGACTACGGCCTAATCTAGACACAAGTGGGTAAGATATCCTAAACTAGGCTCACACGTGATGCACATCTGTTCGTATACTACATGCATGTGTGGGTTAATCTAGGGGTAAGGCCAAGAGTTCCCTTAGCACGAATCCATGTTCGATATACTTTACCAGTGTCCGGCGTATCAGTACGTGAACAAGAGATCCATTTACGCACCATAAGGTACTAGGCTAAGGGTGGAATGCTTCTCTAGCACAGAGGCACCAGGTGATGAAATCCCAGTCAACCATGCTAGATAACACTCCGGGTTCCTAAAATAGGATGTGTGTGCATGTGAGATGCAAGGGTTTAAATGCAAGTGATGTAAGTGTGTGCAATAACCATGCTAGAGATCCATTTACGCACCATAAGGTACTAGGCTAAGGGTGGAATGCTTCTCTAGCACAGAGGCACCAGGTGATGAAATCCCAGTCAACCATGCTAGATAACACTCCGGGTTCCTAAAATAGGATGTGTGTGCATGTGAGATGCAAGGGTTTAAATGCAAGTGATGTAAGTGTGTGCAATAAGTTTGCGCAATCTATGATGCCTTCAGGTTTTGTTAGATTAAGTTGGAGTAAAATGTGATGAGAAAATAAAACAAGACAAACAAACTAATCTAGCAAACATAAAAGAGATAGAGTTTTTATGAGCCAATTAAAATAAATTCAAATGAATTATCTTTTGAAATTTTAATGAAGTTAGGTGGTCCTCAGCAGAGTCGCCAAACTGTGGGACCCGATCCCGTGAGAGGGGTGGGGCGCGAGCCGCCACACTCTCTCTTGGTCTCTCGTACCCACGCGATTGGCGTGTGCATTTTTATTATTGATTTTAATTCATCTTTTATGTGAACTTGGGATCACTAAGGCAATCCGAATTCCACACAAAAGAGAGTGACAGAGTCGCCACCTAGATGTGGGATCTAGGACCCATAATTAACCAAAAATCTAGACTCGTTCCCTGGTTACAAGAATGGAAGGTATGGGGAGTTATCCACCACATGCACCATTCCTGCCCGATAATCGGTCTTCAATTCCAAAAGTTAACTCTTTTAAATTTATTTTAAATGGCTCATTCAACTCTTTGTTAATGTGCGAACTATGTGACATGCATCCTATGATCTAATTTCAATGTAGATCCTAAATGTGTATCTTGATTTCTTAATTTGTTTGAATTCAATCTAAGTGAAAGTTCTCCTTAAATTCTAATTTCATGGAAAAATCCTAAGTGATTTAATTAAGCATTTACAAGAAAATTAATATACAAAACCCACAATTTGTTGTGGACCCGACTCGCGGTTGGTATGCCATCAGACATCCAAGCTGCCTACGTACCCAAGCCTCACTGAGATCAGAGTCGACGTAGTTCGGTGCACCTAAGCTAAGCTACTTATGCCTAACTCAACTAAGACACCGATCTAGACTGGATGGACTGTTTCAACAGTTTTAAGAGAAGTTATTTAATTCAAGTTGAAGATTTCATTATCCTAGGATTTCATCTAAGATGCTATATGATCCTATCTAAGTGCAAGTTGTCCCTTAGACTAATGAAGGTTAACCTACATCCTAGGTAACTAGGCTTGTCCTAGGAAAAATTTGGGTGACTAGTGTAACTAGACCTATGGCACGGTTGCTATCCATAGCAAACGTCCGTGATGAGGCTGCACTCCTAACTCTATGACTCCCTAAAACCTAAGACTCCCTAAGACCTAGGACACGACCTGACATAAGTGTTCCTAAGTTGGGCTCTAATGGTTCTTATATCGGAAACCATAATCCAATGGTTCCGAAAGACATGAGATAAATTGATTCAAGTTCTTGAAGTTAATTAATTTCAGATTTCAAGGATTTTCGGTTTCTGGACATTTAAGGAATACCAAAGGTTCTAGGGTTCTCCAATTTCGGCCTCGAATGGCATCCAAGGAAGGAAATCGTGCGCTCTTTCCTTGTGTAATTAATACTTAGGTTATAGCACCATATTGCCTGGCATATCTCAGGATTTTCGTGGACAGTAACCTCGGAGCCAATAACATGCTATAGCTTAAATATTCAAATTGTCAAAGATCGGTTGCAATTGGGATACGATTATGGATGCACTTGCCATTTTACCAGGGAAATCTAAAGATCCTAAGATTTCTGTTTCAATGGATTAAAGAATTAATATGTAACAAAAAATTAAGGTTCTTTAGAAATTTTGATAATGATTTTTAATTAATTTCAATTTTGAGTGGATTTTATCAATTTTAAACCGCATGAGTGATTTTACAAGTGAATTTATTGCAAACGAATTCGAAATGGATTAAAATTTCTACAGCAGCAAGATGGGAATGTATGTAGCTTACTGGAAAAGTTTTACAGATTTTTACATTAAGCTCCTATTTAATTTTGATTTAACAATAATATGACCAGATCTTTAAAATAACACATAAACTACTAGAAAGAGAAATCTAAATTCATTGAAATTTCTACAGAAATAAGATATGGGTAAACATCGCATTCTGTGAGATGTTCATGAATTTTAAAAACCATTTACTACCAATTTTGGATTTTTCAATTTTAAGACCAGATTATGGATTTACACTACAACCCTTAGGAAGAAAAATTCAAATCACTTGAAGATTTTACACCAGCAAGAAATATGAAATATACGACTATTGTAAAAATTTTGAGAATTTTAATTGTGATCTGATGTCAGTAACAATTTTCACAAAATCTGATAATTTTCAAAGAAAACATTAAATAATATATCAAACAAAATCCAAAAATTCTCAAAACTTCATGGTAGAATGTATCAGTATCATATTATTTTTTAATGAAATTTCATTAATTTTGGAATCTGGTTAGTATATATTTTATTTTTCTTCGTCAAAAAGATATTTTTGAAGAGTTTTCTATTTTTAAAACACGATTTTCGAGAAAATTACGACTCCGGAAAATGTCCTTTATCCTTGTTCTGATGTAATGAACACAAGAAAAATTTGAAATTCCACAAAACAAATCATCCTGAGATAGCTATTTTTTCAACTTTTGTAATTTCTCAGCCATTATTTTAAATGAAATTCCACTCTTCACTCAAATTTTCAAAATCCTTTGATTCAATGTACGATCCGATCCGATGGTTATTTTAATCTCTTTAAATAGATCAGTGTATTAAATTTCGGGACGAATCGGAATTGAAACACTCATGTAGATCATGATTTTGAGCACACACATATAATATGGAATTAAATTCAATTAAATGCTAAAAACCATGCAAAAATATATAAAGAATACCAAATAATCCTGGAAAAATCTGAGAATAGTGCACCTACCTGTGATGGAGATCCTCGCCGAATCCAAAAGCCAAAAATTCTGAAAAATCTCGCCGACGCTTGATCCTGCGTCCTTTCTGCCCTTTCTTTTTTTACTTCTTTTTTTATTTCCACCACGTTGATCGCGCTCCTTGTCTTTAGGGTGCGTTGATCCGAGGTATACGCTTTGTCGCACCATTTTTTATGATGAAGAAGACCCAAAGAACACTCCAATAATTCTTGATTGTATGATGCCTTAGAGAAGAAGAAAGAATTTAAGAAAAGAAAAGAAAAATTCTTGGGAGGAGAGAGAAAATGGACGAATTTGGATTTTTTCCCTCATCTTCTGGATTATTTGCTTTGATTTTTATATAAAAAAAAAGTTAGGGTTAAGAGAGAAATAGCAATTTCCAATGTGAGAGCTCCCTTTTTGGCTTGTTTCCAATTTTTCCTCTTGCTTTCTTTCTTTCTTGTTTCCAAATTGGATTTGATTCCAATCTTAATTTTTTGTCAATCAAGAAATGTTATTCTCATTCCACATTGCTTCTTTGGAAGAAAACCTTTTTAAGCAATCATTCATCTTTTCCTTCTTTCCTTCTTTTCATTTTTTATTCTTTTTATTTTTCTTTTAACAAATATGATGTCACTATTGTGACATCATCAAGGTGGGTGCTCAACTCATGTGGGTCAACCATGTGGGCCGCCTACCATGGTGGTTGACCCATATGGGTGAACCCACATGAGCTCCATCTTTGCGGGCTTTAGCCCAATGGGCCATTTCACACGGGTTTCGGGTTTTTCCGTAAAAAATCAATAAAATCTTTCTAAATTCAACATTCTATATATGGACCCAACCCATTTGACATTTATGGTGCATCCCTCACACATGATCGGACCATCTTTTTTGGGAAATAACTTTTCGGACCAAAATGCCCCTACTTGACTGTTAGACATCCAAATGCGACCAAAATACCCTCAGATTGGTTCACCCATAAAGGAAAAAATTAAAAATGGAAAGTCTTTGTGGTCAAAATTGAAAAATAGAAACTTTTAAAATTAGGTCCTTTCGGTGAGCAATATTAAACAGAATCATTTGGTATCCCCTGAAAATACCCAAAATGCCCTCAATACTTAAAATTTCCAAATTAAGCGAAATTCCTGAGAAATTCTAAATTTAGCAGGTTTTCCAAAATTCAGGAAATCATTCATAATCTCTCAGACATATTTCGGGGATCAAAAGAATTACACAGGAAAAGACCAAATTACCCCAAGGTGCTAGAATTTTGGCGAGACTAGGGAAAACCCTGAGAAATTCTAAAAATAGCAGATTTTTGAAAATTTATGAACGGACTCAAGATTTCTTAGACACAACTTAGGGACCAAATATGATATGTTTGGAAATGTCTAAAATACCCCCGAAGTGCAAGATTAAGAGAAAATCTTGAGAGATCTAAATTTAGCAGGTTTCCCAAAGCTTACGAAATTACTCATAATCCATCAGCCGTACCCTCGAGATGGTTTTGGACATATGAGAAATGATTGAAATATCCATAAGATGACGAAAATGTGGAAGCCCCATGAGTTTATAAAAATAGCAGCTTTTTCAAAATTTATAAAATCACTCAAGATTTCTCAAATATAACTCGGGGGTCAAACGAGACACATCGGGAATGACCAAAATACCCCTGCAGTGCAAAATAGGCAAAAATGAGGGAAATCCTGAAAATTCTAAAAATAGCAGGTTTTTTCATTTGCTTGGAAACTTGAACTTTCATCTTTCAAAGGCCAAAGGAACCCTCTAGAGACCTTCAGGATTGCGAATCAACTTCAAAACTCTCATAATGAAATGAAATCTACCCTAAAATGCATGGATACCTAATCTAATGCTGAATACGGATATAAAAATTGATGATACTACCGAATCTTTTGCTTTTTAAAGCCTAGCAAAATGGGGGTGTCTACAGCACCCCCCTGAAGCGTCGGGAAAAGAGCGGAGGTCTCTCCAGAAGTTGGTGGCTAAGTTCATTATCTGTGGCAATGAGCTCTTTAGGAGGTCATTTGAGGGAATCCTGCTTCTTTATGTAGATAAAGATCGAGCAGTTAGTCTCATAGAGCAGACGCATGAAGGAGTCTGTGGGCCTCACATGAACGGAAAAATGATATCGAGAAAGATCCTGAGACTTGGGTACTATTGGCCAACCATGGAAGCTGACTGCTTTGCATTCGTGAAGAAGTGTCATAAATGTCAGGTTTATGCCAACCTCATTCATGTACCGCCTTCTGAGTTGCATTCTCTGACTTCGCCGTGGCCGTTTTCAGTCTGGGGAATCGATATTATCGGAAAGGTGTTTCCGAGATCCTCAAGTGGGCATGAGTACATCCTGGTAGCCATCGATTACTTCACTAATGGATGGAAGCTGCATCCTTCGCATCGCTGACTTCAGCCTCAGTTGCCAAATTCATTCGGACGAATATCATCTGCAGATATGGGGTACCGCATGAGCTGATCTCAGGCAATGGATCGCACTTCAAGAAAGAAGTGGTGCACCTATGTGAGGAGTTCAAGATCAAGCATCACAAGTCCTCACCATACAGGCCTCAGACAAATGGAGCCGTCGAAGCCGCGAACAAGAACATTAAAGCCATCATCAGCATGATGACAGAGACGTACATGAACTGGTCAAATAAGCTGACATATGCTTTGTGGGCTTACAGAACGTCGATCAGAGCTTCTACAGGAGCAACGCCATATTCGCTAGTGTACGGGATGGAAGCGGTCCTACCAGTTGAGCTGAGAATTCCTTCATTAAGGGTGATGATGGAGGCTGATTTGCCAATATCAGAATGGGCAAGGGCCCGGTATCAGGAGTTACAGATGATTGATGAGAAGAGGCTCAAAGCTCTGTATTATGTCCAAGGATATCAGCGTCGAATTGAGAGAGCCTTTAACAAGAAGGTGAAGATAAAAGATCTCCAGAAGGGAGACCTCGTTTTAAAATCCTACAGGGCACCGGTCTATGATCCCCGAGGGAAGTTCAGACCAAACTGGTCAGGTCCTTACATTGTCAATGAAGTCCTGCCTGGAAAAGCCGTCAGACTCCTTGATCAAAATGGTGAAAAGCTAATAGAACCCACAAACCTTGATCAACTTAAAAAGTATTATGCCTAAGGCACCAGAAGGCCGTCCTTGATACGATCTGAGCTTCAAATCCAAAAATCGAATTTACAAAAAAGGAAAAGTCAAAGACCGTTTGCAAACACTTTAAGCCAATAAGTGAAATCAAAATTTCTTTGTCACACTCAAACCAGGAGCATCTTTTATGACTTGCGTCATAACATATACAAGACCTGAACTATGCCATGACCTGATCCCTTTCCACAGGGTACGTAGGCAACCTGAAAAAGTCAGGTTCGGTCAAATCTTTCAAAGTTGTTGAAAAGAAAGAAAAGAAAAAGAAAAGCAAATCTTTCAAAGCTGTTGAAAAGAAAGAAAAAGAAAAGAAAAGCAAACCCTTCAAATTGAGGAGAGAAAAAAGTCAAATCAAAACAATCTCAACCCAAAGTCCCCAATGGGCAAACTACGCGGACCTAATCCTCATTCTTTGGAGGTACGTAGGCTATCTGGAAGGGTCCAGATTAGGTCCATTCAATGCAAACACCCTAATCCAATTCTTTCAAACCCTAACCCATCTAGAAGTCCTCCTGGTGTGATAAGGCAAAGGTTTGTGGAGAAACAGAAAAAAGAAAAACATAATGGAGTCGTAGACCCGCTAGACTGAAAACCCGAAAGGGTGGTCTAGGCAAAAGTTAGGGTCATTCGCCCGCTAAGCTGAAAATCCGAAAGGGCGGCTTAGGCAAATATTAGGGTGCAGAGCCTGCTGGATGGAAAACCTGCAAGGGCAAACAATCCAGGCAAAAATTAGGGCAAGTGGTCCACCAGATTGAAAACCCAAAAGGGCAATCTGGTCATGGCAGTGAGTTCTCATAAAGGATTGAATTTCAGAAGCCAGTGCGACTTTCATATCTGTATCGGCATCACTTCCAAAGTTGAATAGTGCCAAGAAAGCTTCCTTTGATATTCCTCTAAGCTGAGGGGCTAAAACCGAGCAATCCAAAGGATATAATAACCATGACTAAATACTGGAAAGAGGCGGAATCACCTTAAAACATGGTATTCAAAGAATTCTAAGAGTGGTAAGCTGTGCCCTCTTAAAACAATTATCAAATTAAGAAGCAGATTTAGTCCTTCTTGAAGGTCAGTTTCGTAACTCGGTTGTGTACTCACCAAGAGTCCTTTGTCAAGCAGTTGTCAAGGTCATTCTTTGTCAAGTCAAGGTCATGTACTAAGTCAAGTCAGTTGTGTCCCAAATGACCTGTTTGGTCCAGTATTCTTTCAAAAGCTGGGGTAACAGATACTAGAAACCGGAGGCCCGTCTCCAGAAGATGAAATGACCTATACATGGTCTAAAGGCACAGCAAGCTCTCAGGCCCATTTGAAATTCCTGCAGCAGGCAGAATGTTGAAGATGTATCAGAATCAGTCTGTTGTAAATTTGAAAACCTTTGTAACCTGGAATTCTGACAGCTGGCAGAAAATTGAAGGTGTTTCAGGCAGAATCAGTCTCTTGTGCATTTGAGAGCCTTTGAGACCCGAGATCCCTGCTATAGGCATAAAAGTATTAGACCTTTCAGCGAGAATCAGTCACTTGTACCTTCAAAATCTTTGTAACCCAAATTTCATTAAAGAAAACTTGAATCTGTTCGAGTTTTATTAAGAGTCCTGTATTGGCAGTGAAATTATACTAGGGGCATCTTTGATGTCCTTATGAAAGTCAGACCATAAAAGATACCTAGCATGCGATGATAGTTGAGATAGCAGTCTTAACAAATCAAGATTTGAGAAACTTGAACGCATTTTCCAAGTCAAATTTTCGAATTGGGAATGATCTTGATAATTGTCTAATCATTCCGCTTTGTTGATCTATTAAGAAACCGTCTTCTCAAATCTTAGAGTGGCTTGATCGTGATAATTATCCAATCATTCTACTTTTTTGATATGTCGAGAGGCCGTCTTTTCAGATCCTGGAATGGGTTGATCATGATGATGGTCTAATCATTCCGCTTGGTTGATCTGTCAAGAGGCCGTCTTCTCAGATCTTAGAGGTTTGATTATGATAATTATCTAATCATTCCGCTTTGTTGATCTGTCAGAAGCTGCATTGTCAGATCCTAGAGTGGCTTGAGAGAGAGATTTGCAGAGAGGGGAGGAGGAGGAGTGAACAACCAACCACCATTTCTTCATCTTCTCCGGTGGCCATCATCGGAATCCGGCAAGCCCATCCCCTGCCGGTCGGACATTAAACC
Organism: Tasmannia lanceolata; assembly: GCF_043159265.1. Lineage (NCBI taxonomy): Eukaryota > Viridiplantae > Streptophyta > Magnoliopsida > Canellales > Winteraceae > Tasmannia > Tasmannia lanceolata. The sequence continues at coordinate 28,913,132 of NW_027518690.1, read as the reverse complement.
GATCTTCACACTCCCTCACCTTCACAGTCATATCTCCCATTCATTTATCTCAAACCCATCTCCCATCCAAACCCACATCCAAACCCACTCCCAAACCCACTTTATCTTCTCCACCCTCTTCTCAAACCCCCATCCACAAACCCCATCTCCATCGATTCCTGCAACTTTACCGTAATCCGACCCAACGGCCACCCTCTCTCACATTTCCGACCCTACCACCACCTTCTTATTCTCTAACCCCTAACCTCCATTACATCCATCACAAAACCCACCACCACTATCTTCCCATTTTTCATCTCCATCAAAACCCCAAATCCCATATTCCATTAAACCCTCTTCCATTAGTAGCCGAGCTCCACCCCCATCTCTTTCCTCAAAAATCCATTACCCATTCTCCACACCAACAGACCCCATTTTCATTGTCTTATTTGTTACCTCGCAAAAAACTACAGTCACTTCTTATTTCCCCAAGTTAAACCAATTCAACTCCTCCATCTTTTCAGAATTTCACTCTCCCTGTGTTCAGCTGAGGAAAGAAGAGAGGCTAGCGGGTCACTAGGATCTCGTCAAAAGAAGTGCTCACCCACCAATTGGCTCCATCCATTTCTGCAATTCTGCCAATAATCTCCTAGTCCGATCATTTTCTAACCCTAGATCTGCCCCTAGCTTCATATTTCTTATTTGAAACCCATCTCTCCATCCCCATTGCCAAATTATCATTGTCCTCTTATTTTCCCTGGAGCTCTACCCATGGTTGCTGGCCCGGTCATGGTGAATATCAGTATATTCAATTGCAGAAAAGATTCAAGTGTGGGATCCTCATCAGAGAACCCCTACAAGAAAAGCTAAAGATAAAAAACCCAACTCATTTCAGAGGCAAGTTCAGGTAATCCCCTTCATCTCTATTTTTATAATTCTTAACTAGAATAGGGGTTGAGAAATTATACAAGTCTAATTACCATCATTGCTTTTCTCTATCCTGTTGGATACTTAAGTTTCTTTCTTTCATTTTCCTCGTATATCCCAAATCAGTTTATATTACATGTTTTGGTCAGCTCCTTAGAGTTGTGATTAGGAGTTGTAATGACCATTGAGTCAGTCATTTTCTTTCCCTCATTTATTTTTTCGCGCAATAAGAGGTAAGGCTAGCCTAATCCAATGATCAAAATAGAGTGGTGTTTATACCTATTGTATTTCTCTTATGCTCTTGATAGACATTACTATATTTTGTTGAGTATGTTAACCCGAATTACCTCTTTCATTCTAATTGGTTTCTCTTGTGGCTGCATAGAGATGTTTTACATATTCACAGTGTTAATGTTTTGCATTACTAGGCGTCTCGGTATTAATGTTTTACACTACTGTTGATTTCTAATGACCGTTTGGAAATAATTTGTAATGAGGTCAATTCAGTTAAAATGGTACTGTTTTGGGATGTTGGCGTACGTGTTTGAAAAGAAAAGAACACAATTGATCCTCCAAGCTCATTGCCCTTGTCAGTTTATTATGCTTATTGGGTGTGTATGGGATTCGGGTCTGTGGGCTCTTAAGCTTAAGCTCACTTTAACATGACTCACAGCCCACAGTATCCTTGGCTCATTACCAAAGCTTCCTGATTGTACTAAATCACCTTGGGCCTTGTCATTCTTTCAATGGTTGTGTTCAATCTCAATCGTTGGATTGTCTCAGATGAATGTTAATTGTTGGGAGTTTCACCTTTGAGTAGATACTCATTTGTAAATCATTGTGAATCTTGATTATTCATGGCATGGCATTCTTAAGTGCCCATTTACCCTTGCCCATGAATCGCATCTCCCGCTCCTTGTCCTTAATGATGTGTTCCTACAGCTCTATCCTGTAACCGGATTGTAAGCCGTTATCTACCATGGCCAAAACAAGATATCAAGTCTAGATGGGTCAGTCCAAAATACCTCCTCTAATGTCCGTCTTAGGCAACCTTTCCCCTCTTGTCTGCTCTTCCATCTTAGGTTTCGTGCAAGGTTAGGGGTTTCTTCCTTTTTTTGCAGTTTTGGGTCTACTCTCCACCCGTTCATTGGGATATTCTTTGCATTTCGGCTCCCCATCAATTCGGGGAACATTTGTTCGAGTTTAGGCTATGACGGAATGTCTCTTGAGCCAACTCCTTCCCTCCCTGTATTAGTGTTCTCGCAGCTTAAGGGATTTCTTCCTTTTAGGGTCATTCATAGGGTTTAGGAGTCCGTCCTATCATCGTAGAGTTTAGGAGTCTGTCCTACCGCCATAGAGTTTAGGAGTTAGTCCTATCCCCTATAGAGTTTAGAAGTCTGTCCTACCGCCATAGAATTTAGGAGTTTAGGAGTCTGTCCTATCCCGTATAGAGTTTATGAGTCTGTCCTATCCCTATAAAGTTTAGGAGTCTGTTCTACCCTTATAAAATTTAGGAGTCTGTCCTAACCTTATAGGGTTTAGGATCTGTCCTTTCTTCATAGAGTCAAAAGATTTCATCCTGCCGTTAATAAAATCTAGGATTATGTCATTCTTTCATAGAGTGGTTTGGAAAATCTGTTCTGAACTACGGATGGCTTGATCCCTAGCGGAGGGGTACGTAGGCAGCTCAGGCTTGCAGCTGGCATCCTGAGTCCAGTCATAACTTTAAAAACTTCCATAAGCTTCAAAACCTTTCAACCCTTCCCAAAATACAAAAATTCTTCAAAAAATAACCTTACAAACCATTTTCAAAAAGATCTTCCCATAGAGTTAGGAGTCTGCCTTAGACGTTTGGGGTATCTTAGAGTTAGGAGTCTGTCCTGCATATGTTGTTGCGTATTGTATTCGGCCTTGTGAGTGCCATGTCTGGTCGTGTGAGTGTCCCTAGAGTTAGAAGGCATCGAGTCGTGGTCAGTTAGACACTTAGTTGAGCCGGTGGCTAGACTAGGATGCACTTAGATATCACATTGTTTTCCTTAGGATGCACAGCCTAGTCACACATAGGGTGTAGGGCCCACCTGCATTAGTTAGGGCATATAGGTAGTACTAAAAATTACAATTCATTTGAACTTAAGCAATCGCACAAGAAGCTTCAAAAACTAGTCGAGTCTAGTTGATCAAGTCTAGGATAGCGGTCCTAGATGGTTAGGCATTGTAGTTTAGAATAAGCCGTCGAACTACGTCGACTCTGATCCTTCCCGAGGCCGGGCTACGTAGAGCAGCTGGGATGGATGGCCATCTTGGTCCGAGTCAAGTATCACATTAGAGTCTAGGGTTTGTCGTGTCGAGTCGTGTGTGGAGTCATGTTGTGTTGTGTGTTTTGCTGTGTTTGCTTAGTTTCATGTACAAACTTTATACCTTTAGCTGTAGCATGCATGTATTTGCCCATCGGAACTTAGACACCAATTAGGCATGACACTCATAACCTACCTATTCTTAGGTGGCATGTTTTTTATTTCCTTTTGTGTGTGCTTATTATTCATCTCCGAGACATGCATGATTAAATAGACGTTATCTCGGAGATATTCGTTACTATTTCACATGATTTTCGCCCAAAACTCTTCAAAATCAATAAATAAATGGCATAAGAGACCATATGCTTGCACTTGAGTGAATTGGGGGCGCCTAACCCCTTCCCCATTCGTCATCAGGCACAAACCTTTTGTATCTCTGGTTATCCGTTGCGACAGAGTATAGTATGGGATCCAGGGCCTACTTCCTTGGATGGCGACTCTTTCTTTGTTTAAGGTACGCCTCGAATCCGGGCTAGTCCCCGAATCGAGAGGTATCTGACTTTACATCGCCACTCATGCTGTGAGGGGCACTCTTTCGAGAGTTCCTTGGTGGAGCTCTCCTTCACGTGGATGATCTAGAGACTTTCTGGGGGCCCGTCCGCCGCCTCTCTCGGATCGGAGTCCACACTTAGTCATTTTAAGGAACTAGAAAATATATGCTTCACCACTTCACAATGCTTAGGACATGGGTCAAAACAAAATCTATTGACCTTAGTCACTTAGTGACAGATATTTTGCTTGGTACTTAGCATGGCTCACATCAGACATCCCACCGCAAATATATGGAGACTAATGTTAATTCTCTGCTCCCCCTTATCCATCCTAAAAGGCATCATCTTGGAAAGCCTATTTTCATACCGAAAGGAAATTAACCCTTTCTAGGAATCTATCAAACTGAGCCTAGCCAGTATCCCGTCCAACTCTCCTTGGATATCCCTGATATTTTGTTTCCAATCCCTAAACACTTTAAGGTCCTAGAATGCAGGATTCTCATGTCCTTCATGGTAAAGTGATTGAAAATGCATACTATGTAGAACAATGTCCCTATGCCATTTTTAATACGTGGGACTTTATTTATATACAACACTGAAATGTATATCACAACACTCCCACTAACCTACTTGCAAACACTAGCCTTTTAGTGGGTCTAATAGAATCAAGACACAATAGGAATACATAGAGTCCATCTAGATCACATTTAGTTACTTGTCCGCATTAATGTCCTATATTGCCTCCTTGTAGCTTAGGTGATCCTGTCTCGACCCCATCAGAGACTATACTTTAATCTTCGCTATGATAGACACATCTATCAAGCGGACTGATCTACCTATAACCACATAAGAGTGTTGGAATAGATTAAGTACTTGTATGCTCAATATCCTTATATGTCTTGTATATTGGACTTTAGGTTTGCTCAACTATGGCAACATTTTCCCACTTGCATGCATTTAAGAAGAATACATCTTTCAGTGATGCACCATTGCGGTTTTCAAAACAACTTTGCTCACCAGGGTATATAACCCTTTATCCCCTTGGGATATCCAATAAAGACACACCATTTGGTCCTCGTCTCTAATTTTCAGTACCTTACTTTACACATGAGTTGGAAAAAAAAACTCAAATCCTCTAAATGATTCAATGAGGATTTCCTGCCCTTCCATATCTAATATTGAGTCGTTGGTACTGAGCCAATTGAAACTCAGTGTAGATCCAAAGAAACAAGTGTGCTTTGGTGAAGCTCATCATCGAACTATGTCCAACAAGGTTCAGTTTGTCCTTTTTGCAATACCATCATCAAATGACGTTGCAAAAGGATTCCACTGAGAGATAACAATTCCACTAGGACATAAGTAGTCCTTAAACTTATCCTTGAGATATTCTTCTTCTCAATGAGGGGAAGATCTTTACTTTACTTACCAACCAAGTTCTTTACTTCGTTTATGAGTTCTTTGAACTATTCAAAGATCTCCAACTTGCGTCACTTCAGGTATAGCAAGCTATACCCAGAACAATCCATAAATACAACGAAGTGGACGAACCCATCTCTAGACGGATAAGAAAAAAGGCTCCACAGATCCCAACAATTCCTTTATCCTTCCAGTCTTGCCCTAAATGGGAATCGCTCTCATCTTAACTTTTTGTAAACACCCCATTTTGCTAGGCTTTAACAAACATAGTTGATTGTTAGGTTTCCAAAGTCTAGAGTCAAGCCCCTTAGTAGTTTGTGTCTTGTCCGTTTCTTTTACTGTAATTTCCACCTTTTTGAGTGCTTCCTCACAATCTTTTGTTCCAGGAATATCCTAGGGTATTCCAATTGGTGTCCCTGAATATTTCTACTCGAGTCATTCTTGTTCACGGTATTCCCTACCTTCCCGGTGATTTTCCTTGCTTTTCAGTTTCCTTCAATTTGCATCTATTCTTTCTCATTTCCATCCATTTTCTCTAGCGAGTATTTTCCATGAAAATACAAATTCCGAAGTAATGATATGATTGGCCCATACAAGTGGTTCCACGTTTTTCTCAAACTCAAAACTACATTTGAAGATGTTTTGTCCATGGAGGTGGGTCATATGTGGTTTGACCATCCCAAGTGTGGCCCGTATTTTATTTTAAATCATATGTGTTCCGGCCAGGATGTGGGGTCTACATTTAATAAAAAAATTTGAATTTAATCCCTATGGGGGTCTGCCAACATGTGTTTGGGATAAGAACAAACTCCAAGTCTGTATCTTATCTCAATCTTACGAGAGTTTTGTTAAAAAAAAAAAAACAACCTAGAGGAATAGCCCAAGTCAAAATTGTCCAACTCATGGGGCCCACCTTCGGTTTATGTATATGTTCCTACTTTGAAAAAGACTCTTCTTAAAGCCACAAGATCAAGAATCAAGGACTATTGGATTCCATCCCAACTTTATCCTTTATAGACATGTTTAAGAAAGGGAAATGATATTTACGCCCCTTTCATCACCATGGACACCCATTTGCCAGTGTACTTTGCAATCCCTAAAGCCACTGGATTTTTTTGACATAAAAGTACATCATCTCCTTTTTTTGCCATTGATACACTGACATAAAGTACATCATCTCCCTTAAGAAAGGATAAGAAAACTATAAAAGCCCAACATAGTCAGTCGGTGACTACTTTTGGCAACCCAACTTTCTCTTTTCATAAAAATAGTTTTGAATAACCCTCTCTCAACTATTTAGGGATTTTGGAAACTTGCTTTCTCTTTCATATTCTTTATGATTCTTTAAGAGGATAAGTCCGTCTTCGATCTCTGAAAAAGGTAATTTTTGGAATCCAAAATCTATAAAAATCACAGATTATTAATTTCTGAATTGGCGTGCATGATTTTCTCTCACACTCTCTTTGGAATATTGATATTTTTACCCATTGTGAGAGTTCAATTGGAAAGCGGACACTTGTCCAATGTTCTATGAAATGGATCTTATGTTTTGAGGAGACAACCTCTCTCTCTCTCTCTCTCTCTCTCTCTCCTCGTGAGTCTTTGGTAATTTCTCGTTTAACAGACCTCCCTCAATGGCCCTATCCCTTGCTTAGATTAGCAACCCTCTCCCTTGCTTAGATTAGGAGCCCTTTCCCATATTAATATTGGCATCCCTCTCCTTATATAGATGGGGTAATCCTCTCCCTTATGGGGGAACTCTTTGAGAGGTACAAAAGGAGAGGCAACCAGGCCATGTTTGAGCTCTCCATCTCAGCTCTCCTCTCTCATCCTCTTTAAAGATCCCACATCTCTTCATCATTACTCTGATATCCTCACTTTCTCTCCCAATTGGAAGGAAACTAAGAGACCTCTCATCTTTCATCCGAACCTTGTGGTGTAAATCTTCGTGCCCAAGGCATTTAAGGCTTGTACCTTGGCAGCTGCATCTCCTTTGGCTTAAGTTGTTTTGAAGAGGTATGTTAACCATGTTTAATTTCATGTCACCTTTCTCTTTGTCATGTTTTTAATCCCATGTTTACACACACAATTTTTGTCTCTGTCATATTTTATGCCGCATATCTTACGCATAGTTTTTGTCCTTACCATGTTTAAGCTTTATGATTTACATATCAATTTTGTTTCTACGATGTCTGATCCCATGTTTATGCATATTTTTTTTATGTTTACACTCATGTTCAATAAAATTAATTTTTTGGGGTCATTAGAACTTATTTAGATTAGGGAATTCAAAACCTAGATTTAGAGATTTGCAATTTTGTTTGGGCCAAATAACTAAAAAACAATTTTTAATGGGCAAAAATAAATAAAAGATTCAACTGTTATGGCAAAAACCATCCTGAAAATTAGTTTTTCCAGTGCAGTTTCCATGTTGGAAAGTGTTTTCCATGGTAGAAAAACAGGTTGGAAATCGTTTTCTAATATAGTTTCCATGTTATAAATTATTTTCCAATGTAGTCTCCATGCTGGAAATCATTTTCTAATATAGTTTCTATGTTAGAAATCATTTTTCGATGTAAAAACCATGCTGAAAATTAATTTTTCCAGTGTAGTTTCCATGCTGGAAATTGTTTTCCAGTGTAGTTTCCATGCTGGAAATTATTTTCCAAGGTAGAAAAGGAGGATGGAAATCATTTTCTAATATAGTTTCCATGTTAGAAATTGTTTTCCAATGTAGTCTCCATGCTGGAAATCTATTTCCAATATAGTTTCTATGTTAGAAATCATTTGCCGATGTAAAAACCATGCTGAAAATTATTTTTTCCAGTGTAGTTTTCATGCTTGAAATTGTTTTCCAGTGTAGTTTCCATGCTGGAAATTGTTTTCCAAGGTAGAGAAGCAGGTCGGAAATCGTTTTCTAATATAGTTTCCATGTTAGAAATTGTTTTCCAATGTAGTCTCCATGCCGAAAATCTTTTTCCAATATACTTTTCATGCTAGTAATCATTTTCCAGTGTAGATAAAAACGAGAATTCTGAATACTAGAAACCAGAGTCTAGAATTTAAAATCCTGGAAAACAGAAACCAGAATAATTAAAAACCTGAATAAATAAATCCTAAATAAACCAGAATTACAGAAATTGAATAAGACAGATAGAAATTGTGCAGTAATTAATCCGAAATTACCAAAAAAATACTCTGTCTTGTCAGAAATAACCAGAAAATACCATGTTTTGTCAAGATGAAAATTGTTGGAAAATGCTGAAAATACTCGAAAATACATGGAAAATGTTAATAATATGGAAAAAATCATGGACAATTTTCAAAATTCCAAAAACTCAATTAAAAGATGAAAGTTCAATTAAGAAACACCAATAAAAGATGTTAATCATATAAAGTGTAACAGTTCTGCATAAATAAAATCATGCAAAAACCCTAAAAATTCAACAAATCCAAAAAAATCGAAATTCTTAAGATGTTTTAGATTCGAAATCCCTTTAAGAACATGTAGAACCCCTTTAGAAATCTTTAGTCGTTAGGCTATTCGAACTATAGCTATAGGTCGCTTACGAACTCTGAATCTCTCAAGGCAAGCCTAGTTGCACCTAGAAGGTTAGGTCCCTTGCATTAGTTACATGTAAAGATCCTAGATGAAACCCTTAAACATACGATATGAGTCACAAGTCCCAGTCCCAGACCAATAAGTTAGGCATTAAAGCATGTAGTTTAGGCTCTTTCAAACGTTGAACTACTAGCGATTTGATCCCCAGCGGTTGGGGTACGAAGGCAGCTTGGGTGGCCTCCAAGTTCAGACGCACTATTTTCTTTTATTTTCTGTCCCCCCTCGTTACTTACTCGTTTGTATATATTATCGATTGCTTTCTTTTGTGTAAAGAAAATAAACAAAATAAAATGTTATGCCTTACATGTTAGAGTAGGTGCTCTAAAACACAGTATATTTCACATTTTAATCAATAAAAGTTTCTTCCCATCAAAATTAATGGGTAACTATAAGTTAAATATGTGTGACATGCTACATGTTATTGACATGTATTTGTCCTTAGGTAGCAAAGTAGGAAACCCATGCTCATGGATTCACAGATCCTAAGGAGCAAGGAGATATGGGATTCTGGTTCTTTGCAGACCTTAATTGTTCCTACTTGGGGTTGAGGTTGGACACCTCTTTCTGTATACAACTAGTATCTATCTTGCCAACAACCACGAGATATGGAGTGACTTATCTCAATTAATCGGATAGTGGACCCTAAGCAAGATAGAATCGGCATGACAATGAGATTGCATACTGAACGGGATAACATTAGAATAGCTTGTGGACAGGAGATAGTTGAGTTATTCTACCAGACAGAACCCTGTACATGTCCTTTGACCTGAGGAGTCATATTATTCTGTTGGCGAGTCTCTCATTCTTAGTCTATCTAACAATGATTCTCTTGGAGTCACTAGAAGGTAGTACTGGAGTGTTGGACAAACTTTCGAGGTCAATAGTGATACCCGACATGGAATTCTCCACCTATTTCATAGGATAACATCTACGGTTTTGGTCAGAGCCGTAGGCCACGAAAAATACCTGGCCAGGTTAATTTGATAAAATGTTTATCAAAGGATTTGACAAAATAAGTTTTAAAATATTTTCAGCAAATGCATTTGTGGGCTAACACTGCTTGACTGAAAGGTATACCGTGAGTGAGCCCAAGGGGTAGTTGATGTCCACCCCCCGTAGGACTCAACTCAGTAGATGTGGACTTGGAGAAAAGGACTTGCACATTTGATGTGATTAGGGGTAAGATGATTTGAAAGTTATTATCAGGGTTACGTCTCGATAGAGGCCACTAACTTAATGCGATTGTAACATTAGCTACGGAGCAATAATCACATTGGGGCTCACTTGTGGGTTCTACATGATCTACCGTTGAATCCCTGCTACGATCCCACTCACTATTCGATTGACCTATTATTATCTATTAGATAGAGGTCCCGCATTTATTTGGATGCTTACACGAACTAGTTTCGTGGCATTAGATGCATTGAAAGGATATATACAATGTAAGTAGTGTATATGCACTATGGGATGCATTGGGCATACCAAAATGGTTAAGTAAAAACCATACGGGTTTTTGGGAATTATAAAAAAATATGGATGGATCTTTTTATCCCATTGGATGTGAGGAAATATATTTATTTAATTAAAAGAATTAAAGAAATAATTGTAAGTTTGGCTTATGGATTTGTTTTACTAAAATAGTCATAAATTACTCATGTCTAGTCAAAAATGAATGTGTAAGTACTTGTTTCGAAAGATTTTGAAAGATCTACAACTTTATAGTTTATGATTTTTTCTAATTCGCCAATTTACTTGTCCAAAAAGGAGGTCGAAGTTTGACCTATACGCTTATAGCGGGAATGTTGAAAAAGGAAACAATGTGTGAAATATTTTTTGGATTGGTTTTATCCAATAAAGCAACCACATTTTTTACTTGAAAAAACTCAATTTAGGAATTTTTAAAAGTCCATGAATTTCTAAAAACACTCCCACATTGTTTGGTTTCTATTTTGAAAAAGCCAACTAACTTGTTTCCAAATTGGAGCTTCCAATTATGGCTATTTTTCAGGTTTGTGAGATCTCACTAGAAGCTTTGGATTGTGTATATGGAAATTGAGAACTCTATAAATGCAAGAAAAAGGAATAGAGTTTGCAAGTACTCTTCCATAATTTCATGTGTTGGAAATTGGTAGAGACATCCCTAAGTTTTTTCTTCTTCTTCAATTCCATCAACTAGTTTTGTCTTTTCTAAGTCAAAGACAAACAACCAACAAAGCTCCATTGATCTAAATACATATTCCTACATTATAATCAGATTTAGATCAGATTATAAAGTAAATAAACAGTTGTTTACAAGATCCTTTGTGCAAAGAAAAGAATCCATCGGTTCAACTTGCAGTTTTGCATCGATTAGATCGTTGGAAGATTTTCGAGAAGTAGATCACGCAGACATTTTTCTTCTCATCAACAAAATAAGTTATTTATATTTATGTTAATTAAATCACATTAAAATCAATTAGTCCCTAGGAATCCTGGGTTAGAGCAAAAAACAATTTCTACAATATTTTTTCTTTCGCAAGGTGTAGCGATTTTGCTCGAGGTTTTACAACCAATCTAACAAGTGGTATCAATGCTAACTAGGGAATAGATTAGGAGGCTAACGAACCAAAGATAAATCATGCGGTGATCCACTGTGAGTCCGGATGTTTATCCCGGCTATCCGAGGTTCCTAGTCTTTGTGTGTTTTTAATAAACAAATGACTGTTTATTGGAAAACTAAACTGTATGGTGGATTTCTGGACTGATTAGCTTACATGGTTGGAAAGTAGACTCGAATACAAATCCAACATATCAAGAATCATCGAAATCCGACGAGCGGTTTAGGAGATATGATTTTTTAAAGTTTGGAAAAAGTTGTTGGAATTCAGGAAATTAATTTCGAAAATTGATTTGAAATTTTGTTTCTCCACCTCAAACGATTTGAAAAGCCTATAACGCTGGCATAGACTTTTCTAATAATGTCTTGAGGTGTATGTAGCATGATCAGATACTTGAGAAAGCATTCGAGTAACTATATCCCTCTCAAGGTTACTCGAAAGGTCATGCTGTACGAATTGTGTTCCTGGTATGGAACAATTTTGTTTTCACAAATCAAACGATCTTGTTTTCACGTAAAATTTTGTACGCTGATTAATTAGACCTTATAAAAAGGTTTTGTGATGTTTCTAATTCAAATTAGGATGGTTGTGTGTTAATCAAAATTGAATTAACCCGGTTTTGTGCGAATTGATCGGTATTGGTGAAAGATGGGCAAAAAGGAGATTGTACCTCAATTCATGCATGAGATGCATGACATTTTCATGGATGTTATGATCTGATGTGATGATTTATTTTATGGTTTGTAATATCAAAGTCCGCAATGTAATTTAATTATTTCAGTTTTTAATTACTCCCTCTAGGCAGTTGGGCGGACGACTGGTTTGCCATGAAGATTGATTATGATGTATGGATTACCTAGGGTAGTGTAGGACACTAGGGTAGTTAATATTTGTTTGTCCAAGACCAATTGAAGATGAGATCATTCTCTTGGTACTCAATCGATGGATCGTGGATGTTGGGAGATGGTGATGCTCCAAATTGACTGGCAGATGGAGGCGGATTCGATCCAACCAAAGAGGGACGAACTTGCTGATGTTGCTGATGTTATTGTGCTCCATATAGTAAGGCAAATCAGATTACACTCCTTTAGGAATTCGCTTTGAGGCCAGCGAAGTTCCCATTGTGCCGTTGCACATAGTTGCCCATAATTCACCCTCAATTTGGCAAGATGGTGTTGTAGGGATTCCCTTATTCAAATAAGGTTAGTGGGAGAATCCCTATGATCCAAGATGCCAAATTGGGTTTCATGGATTGTGTGTTTTTTATTTTCATGGTTTGATGGTTTGCTTTTCATGTGATGGATGGCACGGTTTGTTGGTTTGCTTTTGATGTGATGGATGGCATGGTTTGGTTTGCGATGTATGTTTTTCTTTTATGCAATGGATGCCTAATCAAACAAACACAATGATGATTGTAACTCCCACAATAAATAACCCACTTAAAATAGTAAGTTGATAAATGGGGTTAAGTCGAAAGGACAAGACCTCGTGGCCTTCCATAGCCATCTAACTGTTGGCTAGTCTAGGAAATAGGACGGTCACATGCCAAAGTAGAAGCCGATCTTGTTTCTTAACTAGAGTAAACTATTAGATTCCTACTATGATAAGGAGAATGCGCATGATATATTGGTCACATGCCAAAGCAGTAGCCATTGTACATTGCATAGTTTTTTCAGGCGGTGGGTAAAACTTAACCAAGCAAAGGATATTAACGCCCAAAGGATATACATACTGCAATGCTTGGAGGCCGAACATAAATCAGATCTCATAGGATTAGATGAATCCTCTTATTCAAAGTTATTGAATAACTTTCGATCCCCATTGGAAAAATTATACATTTCTCTTGATTCACGAGGTTGAGAGGCCCCTGAATGAGACGTGCAATGGGCGGTTCCATCGTAGATCAAAATCCCAGATCCGATGGACATGTCATAAAATTAACTAAAATGGTAGTCCTGCTAATTAAGCCTCTTTCCTTTGTGCGTAGAAACCATGGCTTCATTCATGGCATTAGCTAAGATCCTAGATCAAAATAAGTTAACTGGTCCAAATTACCTCGACTGGAAAAGGAACCTAATGCTGGTGCTCATAGCCGCTAAAGTTTATTGGGTTCTTACCACTGAGGAGCCTGAACTACCTGGTCTCGATGCGCCTCAAGCATACCACAATATTAAGTCTAAGTGGCTTGAGGACAATGAGATGGCAAAGTGTTACATCCTTGGCTCTATGTCCAATGTGCTACAGCAGCAACATATTGAAATGCTATCGGCCTCAGATATAATACTAAATAAGAAAAGTGCCTTCCTAGCAGAGGGTAATGTACCCTTAGCACCTAAGCCGAAAGTTAAAGAAAAAGGAAGAGCAAAAGGCCAAGGCTCTAAGAAGAACATGCTAGTGGAAAAGTACAAGAAGAAATTTAAAAAGAAGAAGTCAACCAAGGGCAGCGACGATTGCTTCCATTGCTGAAAGACTAGACATTGGAAGCGGAACTGCTGGAGCTATCTAGTTGCCAAGCAAGGCAACAAGCCTACCTCAGGCATGACGCAAGTGTTTTGGTCCTGTATTTTCCTGGTGTGTTGACACAGGTGCGACCTCACACATATGCAATATTTTGCCTGGGTTCAGGAAAATCAAAAGGTTGACTGAAGGCGAGCTCACCCTACAGGTTGGAACTGAAGCAACAGTTGCTGTCCAAGCTGTAGGAGATTACGTTTTGACATTCTCAGGCGGTTATCTAATATTAAAGGATTGTCTCTATGTACCTTCAATAAGAAGGAATTTAATTCAGTGTTAAAATTATTTAATGATGGATATTCCACTAGTTTTAATAAAAGTTCTGTTTTTATTAAAAAGGGAAATTCCTTAATTGTGGAAGGTACAATGGGTCATGGCCTATACTTAATAAACGCCTTAGAGAATGTGAGCAATGTTGAGAATATTCCGAGTATTGATATTCCAAACCTCAAAAGGGCAAGGGACACAGTAATTCCAACATATCTTTGGCATCTTCGATTAGGTCTTATTGGTCTAGAGCGGATCACAAGGTTAGTGAAAGATGGTCCATTGGATTCAATGCAAGTGGAACCCTTTCCAATTTGTGAGCCATGTCTCCAAGGCAAAATGACTAATATTCCCTTCAAGGGCAAGAGTGGAAGAGGCGAAAGTATATTGGAATTGATACATACGGATGTATGTGGTCATCTTTCTCATCTTGTGAGAGAAGGGTTTGTCCACTTCGTGACTTTGACAGATGACCATTCAAGGTACAACTACCTGTACCTAATGCGACATAAGTTTGAGACTTTTGAAAAGTTCAAAGAGTTCAATTATGAAGTAGAAAACCAGCTAAACAAGAAGATTAAGACACTTCGCTCCGATTGGGGAGAAGAGTACCTCTCAGATAGTTTAAGGACTACTTACAAGAAAATGAAATAGTTTCTCAATGGAATCCACCTGCAACACCAGAGTTGAACGGTGTGTCAGACAGGAGAAATCGAACACTGATAGACATGGTTAGATCTATGATGAGCTTTGCACAAGCACCTTTGTTTCTCTGGGGATACGCCCTAGAAACGACGCTCTACATCCTTAGTCAAGTACCAACTAAATCAGTACTAAGTGCTCCATATGAGATATGGACGGGCAGAAAACCCGCATTGAATTATATGAGGATATGGGGTTGTCCTGCCCATGTTAAAAAGATAGGTGTTGAAAAGTTGGAGGCAAGAACTAATATGTGTCTCTTTATTGGATATCCTAGGGAAACAAAGGGTTATATATTTTATAACCCTGGTGAACAAAATTATTTTGTGAGCCGAAATGCTACATTCTTAGAAGAAGAGTTCATTCAAGATGCGAGCGAAAATGATAGGATCGCTTTAGAAGAACAACCCGAAAATCCAATAGAGAGATATGAGGAAATTGAGCAAGTACCCACTAAACCTATTCTAACACTCTGACGTAGTAGTAGGGAGGTCAGACAACCCGATAGACTTGTCTACATGGGTGAAGTAAATATAGAAGATACAGATCCCCTAAACTACAAAGAGGCAATTTTAAACATCGATACGGGAAAATGGATGGATGCTATGAAATCCGAAATGGACTCTATGTATTCCAATAAGGCCTGGACTCTCGTTGATCCACCAGAGGGTATTAAACCCATTGGATGCAAATGGATTTTCAAGAGGAAGAAATGCCCTGATGGAAAGGTGGAGACCTATAAGGCTACGTTAGTGGCGAAGACATATAGTCAAAAGGCTGGTATTGACTATGAGGAAACCTTCTCACCAGTAGCCATGCTAAAGTCCATTAGGATTTACTAGCTATCTCTGCACATTATGATTACCAAATCTGGCAGATGGACGTCAAAACTGCCTTCTTGAATGGAAGCATTCAGGAAGATATTTATATGGTCCAGCCGGAGGGTTTTGAGGCTGCTGAAGAGGGTAATCAGAAGGTGTGCAAGTTGTAGAGATCCATTTATGGATTGAAGCAAGCTTCCCATAGTTGGAACCTTCATTTTGATCAAGCAGTCAAAGAGTTTGGATTCTGTCAAAATGTAGACGACGCTTATGTTTAGAAGAAGGTCAGTGTGAGCTCGGTTACATTCTTGGTTCTTTATGTAAATGACTTCTACTCAATAGGAATGATGTAGGAATGCTATCAAATACAAAGTTGTGGCTTTCAAGCATGTTTGCTATGAAAGATCTGGGAGAAGCTTCATACATTCTAGGACTTAAATTGTTTAGGAACCGTAAGAATAGGAAGCTTGGGCTATCACAAGAAATTTACAAAGATAAGATATTGGTAACGTAGAACATGGTAGATTTCAAGAAGGGATTAGTTCCTTTTAGGCATGGAATCAGATTATCCAAGAAGATGTCTCCCAAGACAACAAGGATAAGCAGGTTATGAACAACATTCTCTACGCTTCGGCTATGGGAAGTCTTATGTATGCTATGTTATGTACAAGGCCAGATATCTGTCACTCTGTAAGTGAGGTTAGTAAATATCAGTCGGACCAAGGATTAGACCATTGGACAACAATTAAATATATTTTCAAGTATCTTAGGCCAGATATCTGTCACTCTGTAAGTGTGGTTAGTAAATATCAGTCGGACCAAGGATTAGACCATTGGACAACAATTAAACATATTTTTAAGTATCTTGGGGGAACTAAACATTATTGTTTAGTTTACGGTGCAGACTAGTTGGTCGTTTCTGGTTTTACCGATGTTCAGTCTGACGTTGATGACATGAAATCATCATCTGGTTTTGTGTTCACCTTAGCAAATGAGGAAGTGTCATGGAGAAGTTCCAAGCAAGACAGTATGGCAGATTCCACAACTGAGGCTGAGTACATCGCTGCGAGTGAAGCAACGAAAGAGGCGGTATGGCTGCGAAAGTTTGTGGACGACCTTGGAGTCGTGCTCTCTGTTAAGAGCACCATTATGCTGTACTGTGATAACAGCGGAGCGATTGCTCAAGCAAAGGAACCGAGGTCTCATCAGAAGTCCAAGCTTGTACTTCGAAAGTATCATATGATACGGGAGATCATTGATAAAGGGGATGTGGCTACTGCAAAGGTTGCCTCAGCGGATAACGTGGCAGACCCTTTTACCAAACCCTTAGTCAAAAGGTGTTTGACCGGCTCGTTGAGGGGATGGGTTTAAGATATATGCATAACTAGCTTTGAGGGCAACTGGGAGACTGTTAGAGTAGGTGTCCTAAAACCCAGTATATTTCGCATGTTAATCAATAAAAGTTTATTTTTATGACAATTAATGGATAACTACAAGTTAAATATGTGCGACATGCTACTTGTTATTGACACGTATTTGTCCTTAGGTAGCAAAGTAGGAAACCCATGCTCATGGCTTCACAGATCCTAGGGAGCAAGAAGATTGTGATTCTGGTTCTTTGCAGACCTTAATTGTTCCTACTTGGGGTTGAGGTTGGACACCTCTTTCTGTATACAACTAGCATCTATCTTGCCAACATGCACGACATGTGGAGTGACTTATCTCAATCACTCAGGTAGTGGACCCTAAGTAAGATAGAATGGGTATGACATTGAGATTGTCTACTGAACGGGATAACATTATAATAGCTTGTGGACAGGAGATAGTTGAGCTATTCTACCAGACAGGACCATTTACATGTCCTTTGACATGAGGGGTCATATTGGTCTGTTGACGAGTCTCTCATTCTTGGTCTATCTAACCGTGATTCTCTTGGAGTTACTGGAGGGTAGTACTGGAGTGTTGGACAAACCTTCGAGGTCCATAGTGATACCCAACATGGAATTTTCCACCTATTTCATAGGATAACATCTAAGGTTTTGGTCAGAGCAGTAGCCCTAGAAAAATACCTGGCTAGGTGGATTTGATAAAATGTTTATCAAAAGAATTTCACAAAATAAGTTTTGAAATATTTTCAGCGAATGCATTTGCGGGCCAACACTGCATAGCTGAAAGGTATACCGTGAGTGAGCCCAGGGGGTAGTTGATGTCCACCCCCTGTAGGGCTCAACTCAGTAGATATGGACTTGGAGAAAGGACTTGCACATTTGATGTGATTATGGGTATGATGATTTGATGGTTATATTCAGGGTTACGTATCGATGGAGGCCACTGACTCAATGCGATTGTAGCATTGGCTAAGGAGCAATGATCGCAGTGGGGCTCACTTGTGAGTTCTACAGGATCTACTGTTGAATCCTTGCTACGATCACACTCACTATTCCATTGACCTACTATTATCTATTAGATAGAGGTCCCGCATTTATTTAGTTGTTTACACGCACTAGTTTCGTGGCATTGGATGCATTGAAAGGTTATATACAATGTAAGTAGTGTATATGCACTGTGGGATACATTGGGAATAACAAAATGGTTAAGTATAAACCATAAGGGTATTTTGGGAATTATAGAAAAATATGAGTGGAGCTTTTTATCCCATTGGATGTGAGGAAATATGTTTATTTAATTAAAAGAATTAAACAAATAATTGTAAGTTTAGCTTGGAGACTGGTTTTACTAAAACAGTCATAGCTTACTTATCTCTGGTTAAAAATTAATGTGGAAGTACTCGTATTGAAGGATTTTGAATGATCTACAACTTTGTCGTTTATGATTTTTTTCCATTTCGGCCATTTACGTGTCCAAAAATGAGGTCAAAATTTTACCTACAGGCTTATAGCTGGATTGTTGAAAAAGGAAACAATGTGTGAGATATTTTTAGGATTGTTTTTATCCAATAAAGCAACCACATTTTTTACTGGGAAAAACTCAATTTAGGGATTTCTAAGAGTCCAAGAATTTTTAAAAACACTCCCACATTGTTTAGTTTCTATTTTGAAAAAGCCAACTAGCTTGTTTCCAAATTGGAGCTTCCAATTATGGCTAGTTTCCATGTTTTGTGAGATTTCTCTGGAAGCTTTGGGTTGTGTATATGAAAATTGAGAACTCTATAAATATAAGACAAATGAATAGGGTTTTCAAGAACTCTTCCATATTTCCATGTGTTGAAAATTGGTAGAGACATCCAAAAGTTTTTTTCTTCTTCTTCAATTTGATCAACTAGTTTTGTCTTTTCTAAGTTAAAGACGAACATCCAACAAAGCTCCATTGATTTCAATATATATTTAGATCTTGTAAATAAGGAGTTGTTTACAAGATCTAAACAAAGAGTTTTTTAAAAGATCTAACCAAGGAGTTGTACGTCTGCGTGATCTTGTAAACAAGGAGTTGTTTACAAGATCCTTTGCGCAAAGAAAGGAATCCAATGGTTCAACTTGCGGTTTTGCATCGATTAGATCGTTGGCGGATTTTTGAGGAGTAGATCACGCAGACGTTTTTCTTCTCATCAGCAAAATAAGGTATTTATATTTATATTTATTAAATCACATTAAAATCAAAAGTCCCTAGGAATCCTGGGTTAGAGCAAAAATTTTGTTCTTCACGGTTTATTCTTCCGCAACGTGTAGCAATTTTACTCGGGGTTTTACAACAAATCTAACATTACATCCAATTAGATGATTTAGGTTGCTTATCCCTTAGATTAAACCTTTCAAATAATTGGTTAATCCATTTGATTAAATTTAGATAAAGAAGACCCTTGAAATTGAAAACCGGTTTTACCGGGCAAGAAGGATGCTGAAAATAGACTAGGCAACCTAAGAGGGAGGTGAATTAGGTTTTATAAAAAGTTAGTTATTTTGAAACCTTTGTTTTAAGATAAATTTTCTAAATACCGTAAAGTTACCTAACAAGTGCTTGTAGAAGGAAAGGGTTAAGATATTACCAATGTATTCACAAAATGAAAGAGAGTAAAAGGCACACTAAATGAACACCACGATGTATAGTGGTTCCGTCTCCTCAAGAGACCTACTCCACTCTTCTTGAGGTCGCACTCAAGGATTTTGACTATCCGAATATTACACAACGCCCGGATCAAGGCTCCTTACAAATACTGAGTCTTTAAACTCACCGAGTCTTTAAACTCAACAAGGGTCACAACCCTTCTCTTACAATGGTAGAAAGAAAGTAAATGCTCTCAAGGCTCTTCAATAGGCAAGTAAAAATGTAATGACACAATAATCACTCTTGCTTCACCCAAAATGTAAACCCTAAATATTCTCTCTTGGAAGATTAAATGTAATGGCACTAAAGAGAATTAAATGAGTGTAAATCTCACAATCAATGGAAAAATAAGGTTGGTGAGAGTTAAAAGCTTTGGAAGATGGTGGCTAGGGTTTTTAGAACACAAGACTTAGTTTTCAGGGTTCCAAAAGTTGTTTATATACCAAGAGAAACAAAAATCCTAATTTTTGGCTTTCAAATGCGTCGTAGACAAAGTCCTAGACGTTCGCCAAAAATAGCAGTTTTAAATTCCAAACGCGAGCCAAAGTCTGTCTACGGACGTCCTCCATATCCCCGACGACCGTGATTCTCTCGGTTAGTTTTTTGTTAAAAACTTCATGTTCAGACGGGAGTCCGCCAGTATCCCAGACGACTGCATTCTTCTCAATTATTTCTTTTGAAAACCAAATGTTCAGACGGATATCCGCCGATATCCCGGATGTCCGTATTTTCCTCGGTTATCTAGCTTTTATTTTCTAATGCACAGACGGATGTCCGCAATTCCTCTGGATATTAAAACTCATATTTTTTTGAGGAATTTCATTACGGACTTGGTTCTATTAGAGGGTGTGTGATTCCTAGAAATGGCTAAGTCCATTTAAACCTCCATAAGTGCCAAATACTTAATCAACCAAGAGAAATCATGCAATCTAAGCTTCATGGGTAGCATCTTCTCTTCTGGTCTTCTTGAGTCTTCAATATTATTCTTTTTTGCTTCATTTGACCTTCAAGGTTTGTGCATCACGATTTCATAGGTCGCTTGTGATGTCCATGTTGTCTTGCTTGCTTTAGTGTATTAATCATGTTCATCTCATAGGCAAACATCATCATCATAGGCAATCAATATGGGTTTGGTTACAATCAAAACATTGGTGATCGATTGCCTTTCGGCTTACAATCTCCCCCTTTTTTATTGATGGCAAAACCCAGATTGATTGCGAGGTAGGAGCTAGAATAGTGACATATAATGCTTGTTGCCCCTCTATATTGGCACTAATTAGTATGGGAGACTTCTATAACAATTAGCTAATTTCAACATCAATAGAATAGACAAAAGGTCAATAGAATATACGCAAATGCAATCAATCAACTAATAACTAGCCAACTAGTTATCTTCTCCCCCTTCGACATAAGCAAAAAAGGGAGCACTTTAGAGCAATCATGGCAAAAGAAACAAAAGATCATTTCAATCTGGTAGAAGAGTGCATACCAACAAGAGGCACTCAAACATAAGCATATCAATTAGATAGTGTCCATACCATCGACTAACATCTAAACCATCCAGAAGTAATAACCATAAAAGCATATCTAGATTCAATCGATATCAGAGCATACGAACCATGCTTATGCTATGGCATCTAACAACCAAGCCATAGTGACCAAAATAAGGAGCTAGAAAGCCCCAGATAGTGTATCGAGTCCAGTGCAGTAAAATAGAAAGTAGTTTGTGAAACCTGAATAATACAAGCCAGAACATAAAAATATGAAACTAAAGCTCATGCATGCAAAAGATGTAGTAGGACACAAAGTCCTAATCCTCTCTAGTGGTGGTGGAGGCGGAGCAGCACCAAAGCATTCCTGGACACATCAATCGACAGATCCGAGAGAGATCCGGAAAGGGTAGCAATGGATCCAGAAAGAGGATCATACTGCGCCTTGTTCTCCAGTCAAAATTGGTCCACAGAGTGCTGGAGCCTATCATAGTGATGAACGAAAGAACCATGGAGACCACGGTAGAGGATATCAAAATCGCGTGCAGTGCCTGTGAACAAGGGTGGAGTAGGACCACCAGTATGCAAGTATGGCTATGAAGGTGCTGGATCAACGGTAGGAGCATCTTCATCAGCCTCGCCAGCACTGACCTCAGGGACATCGGAATCAACATGAGCAGGGGGTTTTCTATGAATTGAGGAATGCGCATCCGTCGAAGGGTAGTATGATCAATGTCCACTGTGGCAGGAGAGGACTTCACATTTTCAAGATGGATGTCAAGAAATTGAAATAGACGGTTTAGGAGAAGACCATAGGGCTGATGAGTGTGAGATTTGGTAGGAACCTTTGCCATATGTCGGAAATTGACATAGGCGAGACTAGCGGGGGGTGTTAGTAAGGAGAGCAAACGTAACAAACGCCTCGAGAGGGCGTACTTCATCCTTACACCCGGCCCGAGGGGTGATATTACTGTAAATGATCAAATGATAATATAGGTAGTCTCGAAAAGTTCGTGAGTCTTGACAAGAGTGGAGAGATCATAGGCTTTGCAAATGACGGAATAGACGATGAGAGATGGAATACTGGTAGAGTCAATATCATCATTTGGCCAAAAATACACTTGAGATCCATCATTTGAAAGTTCAAAAACATTGGCAAACTCGTCAAGGGTAAATGTAACCATTTTGTGATGAACTTTTGGTGGTGAGGGTTTTGTTTTCAAAAGAAACACGAAGATTCGTATAAAATTCATGAACTAAAGAGGGGTATACGCACCATGGACCTTCATAGGTAAGAATACCTTCCCATCCATGGGTAGTGAAGTCGGTGATAAGAGGAAATCGTGCATAGGGTTCAGTGTCAACTTGGCATCCGCTAAGAATCTTCCGCTTTGGTATTTGTTGAATCATGAGCTCCGAGTATGTTTGAGGTGGTCGCGAAGGAGGAGTAGGAGATCGATCTTGATCACGAACACGCTTCGCTTTCCTTTGTTTCTTCCTGGTGAAGAACCTTCGCCTTGATTGGTGCGTGATTTTGGCATCGTGACGACGAAAATAAGCAAAAAAGGAATGAAACAAGAGAAGAAAAGACAAAAAATGCACGCCAGACGAAGCAACGTCGCGGGAGGAAGAGGTTCGCCGGAGGAATGCTCGCCGGAGGAAGGAGAAGACGGACGACATAAAAATGGGAGAGGAGGAAGAAGTGAAAAGTTAGAAATGAAATGTGAAATTGGGTTTTTAACCCATTCAATCGCAACGCGCCTTGTCCCGGACGTCAGGGAGATGACGGACGTTCGTCCGCCCAGAAAACACAACTTTAATGATTTCAACTGTTTTGGTTCAATTTGGAGTCAATAATTGCACCTTTTGGATAGCCCAAAACATTTAGTGTTGTGTAAAATGAGTAATTCATAGAAATAAGCACATATACACAAAATGATCACACACAAAATCCAAGGATACTTGCCACCACACATATTTTAATGATGACTATCAAATTCCAACACTTGAGACATACTCCAAATGTTCAAACTACTACGGATATCACAAAAGCGATCTTCATTTAGGGGCTTTGTGAGAATGTTCGCAAGTTGATCGTTTGTATGAATGTATTCAATAGATAAGTGTAAGCCCAATGGTTCCCACCCTTGGCATCTCATTCTTGTTTTGATGATTCCAATCTCAAGTGATTTTGTATCACTAATGAGTTTGATTGTCTTTAGTTGTAGATCCCATTTGTTTTCATTCAAGGAAGCTTGGATTAAGGCCTAAAAGCTTAATTGGAAAGCATTTGAAGGGCCAAAGCTTGGAAGATCCAAGAAGTGAAGT
Source organism: Tasmannia lanceolata (assembly GCF_043159265.1). Classification (NCBI taxonomy): domain Eukaryota; kingdom Viridiplantae; phylum Streptophyta; class Magnoliopsida; order Canellales; family Winteraceae; genus Tasmannia; species Tasmannia lanceolata. The sequence goes on along the minus strand of NW_027518690.1, from coordinate 28,889,562 downwards.
TGACTTGAAGCCTTGAAGTTCAAGAGAAGATTCAAGTGCTTTACAAGTCTTTTAGAATGTATTCTCCTCTCCTTTGTTTTTAGAGATTTCAAAGGCACTTATCCATGTTTAAAATAAACTTAAAAATGTATTTGAAAACATAGGACTTAAGCCCAAAGACCATGGCCCAAAGCCCCTGAACTTTATATGTTAAAATGGAATTTAACACAGGGCCTGTAGACCGGGGTTCCCCAGGCTACCGCGACAAGTTAGCTGGAATTCCAGCACTTGTCAAAAAATAGCGACCCGGTCGACCAGGGCTTCCGGGCGATCGCGGAGGTGTTTCTGAAAATCCAGAAACACTCCAGCATGGTCTGGCCGGTCGACCTCCATAGGTCCAGTCGACTGCAGAAAGGTTTTGAGCCGGATTTTTTGAGCGAACAGGTGGCCCTCGTCGGGCGACCGCCATGGGTCAGGTCGACCGCGACGATTTGAAATTTGAAATTAAAAAGGTTTGCCCGATAGGGGCGGACGACCGTTGTGGCTTGATCGACCGCGCCAGTCTGGCAAAAGAGCCGTTGGGAACTGCGAGGCTTGACTTTTTCAACCCAGATTATTACAGTTTTACTCCCAAACGGTCATATTTTCAAATGGGCTATATATACACTATCCAGACTTTTCTTAAACATCTTTTTGCATTAACTTGAACATCTAAAAGATCAAATCAAAGTGTTTTAGTGCCTCTCTCATCTCTAAGCAAAGAAGTGGAATTAGGATTATATTTGTACATCTTTTTTCCATCTTGTGTAACCTTCTTGAATGGATTTTAGTTTTCTTTCTACAAAGAATCAATTGTATATTTGGCGAGTGCGAAGAGATGCGGAGCCATCTCAAGAGAAAGTGTTGGAGACGCATAGCTTTTTCCTGTGCGTGGCAAGTCTTGCGAGGCGGAGCCCAATCATCTTTGTAATTGGGTTGATTCCCCTCCATTAAGGGAATTCGTAGTGAAATCACCAAGAAGTCTTGGTGGAGTGGAGTAGGTCCTTGGTTTGACCGAACCACTGTAAATCTCGGGTGCACTCTTTCTATCTCTCTCTATCTCTTTGTGCATTTGTGATTTGTTTTCATTTGTGTGCTTAAAGGTTTTAATTTGCCATTGTTTTTTGTTTCCACATTTTATTTGGCAAAAGTTTTTAAACCCAATTCACCCCCTCTTGGGCTGCCATCACCCCTGGGATTTCATTGGGTATCAAAGCACAAGGATCTTATTTAGGTTTTTGAAAATTTTTAAAATAGAAGAGAAAAAGATAATGGCAACCCCATCCGGATATGTTGAAGGACAATCCGTTTCTAGACCCCCATACTTTAATGGTTCAAATTACGAGTATTGGAAAACCCGGATGAGCTTCTTTTTAATATCTTTAGATTATGAAATATGGGAATTAATTGAAGATAGATACATTGCTCCCACAGAGGAAAGAAGTGAGTGGTCGGCCGCTCAAAAGAAGAGAGCAGCATTGAATTCTAAAGGAGTAAACACAATCTCTTGTGCTCTATCTCCTGACGAAGTCAATTGGGTTTCTACTTGTAAAACGGCTAAGGATATATGGACAATCCTTGAAACCACTCATGAGGGGACTTCACAAGTCCAAAACTCTAAAGTTAGTCTTCTTTTTAGTGACCTTGAAGCATTAAAAATGAATGTAAATGAATCCATTTTCAAAATGTATTCTCGTTTTACTAATATTGTTAATGAGCTTGAAGGTTTAGGTAAAACTTATACAAATTTGGAATTGGTGACGAGGCTTCTTCAGTGTCTTCCATTTAGTTGGGACCCCAAGGTTACGGCGATCGAAGAATCTAAAGATCTTGACAATGTCAAGTTGGATGAGTTAGTTGGATCCCTCACACATGAAATGAAGATGAAGAGAAGGAAAAACCAACATGCCGAGGCTTCAAAGCTCGAGGAGAAAGACAAAGAAAAATCCATTGCCTTTACCGCCAAATCATCATCTTCTTCCTCAAGCTCCGATAACGATGAATTGGAAGCTTTCAAGAAGTTTAAGAAAATGTGGAAGAAGAAGAAGGGAAGAAAAGATAAGAAGAAAAATGAAGAAAAGAAGAGCGAAGAAAAGAAGAAGGAGGACCCAATAAGATGTTTTGAATGTGGTAAACCCAGACACATAAAGCCGGAATGCCCTCTCTTCAAAAATGAAAAGAAGAAATATGGGAAGATGAAGTTTAGAGCACATGTGGTAAATTGCGACGGGCTTAGTGACAGTAGTAGTTCATCATCAAGTAAGAGCTCTAAAGAAGAAAAATCAAACTTTTGTATCTCGGCCGATATTGACCCGACCGTATGTCTCATGGCCATCACCGAAGAAAATAAAAATGAGGTATATTCCCATCCATCTTCTATTTCAAGTTATAGTGATAATGAAATGTCTTATAATGAAGTTAGTGAAACCTTGGAGTTGCAAATGTCTAAAAATAAAGTTTTAAAGAAAAATCTTTCTCAAATTCAAAAAGAACTTGAAGTTTTAAATCAAGACTCTTCTTCTAGATTTCAAGCCCAAGCCAAAATAAAAAATGACTTAAAGCTTGAAAATGAAACCCTTAAGGGTCGCTTGAGTGAACTTGAGACTCATGTTTTGAGCTTTCAAAATATGGCAAGTTTATCCAAGTCTTTTGAAGATGAAAAATTTGAATTTTTAAAACAAATAAATCATCTTCAAAATGAAAATGAGAGGCTAAGGATGTGTTTATATGGTTTTATGAGTGGAGACAAAATTCTAGACATAATCCTCAAAAAGTCTAGTTCAAGACTTCATCACGTCTATCATAATCGAACTAGTCTTGCCAACCCCTTAGTTAGATGTCATTATTGTGGCCTTCATGGGCATTATCAATTTCAATGTGCATCTAAGCTAAGTAGGGATAGCCGTGGGATCAGGAAAGCTTGGACTCCCAAAGCCCCAACTTGATTTCATTTTGAAATTGGTTTAGTTTAGGGACTTGTGCTAAATCTTGAATGTCCTTCATAGTTTGTGATTTAAAGCCCAAGGTTTAAATGTACTTTTGGTTATTTGCTTACCTTGGCATGTTTACTTTTTACCTAAAATAAATAAAAAATGTTTTTCCCTCTTGTTTTGAGTTTTTATCATTGATAGGGGGAGTTATTTTCACAAAAGGGGAGAGCTTTAACTTATTTTGTATATCTTTTTGTCAATCCCTCATCTATTATATTTGTCAATAAAATAGAGGGAGTTGTTGTTTTCAAAATTTTCTTAATTTTGGGGGAGCCTAATAATTGAAAATTTTATTCTCTTTATTTGTCTCTTGCCCCAACTTTTTGTTGATTCCAAAGGGGGAGAGAAATGTATATGCTTTTATTGAAAATTTTCTTGTGGTTGTCATCATAAAAAAGGGGGAGAATGTAAGCCCAATGGTTCCCACCCTTGGCCTCTCATTCTTGTTTTGATGATTCCAATCTCAAGTGATTTTGTATCACTAATGAGTTTGATTGTCTTTAGTTGTAGATCCCACTTGTTTTCATTCAAGGAAGCTTGGATCAAGGCCTAAAAGTTTAATTGGAAAGCATTTGAAGTGCCAAAGCTTGGAAGATCCAAGAAGTGAAGTTGACTTGAAGCCTTGAAGTTCAAGAGAAGATTAAAGTGCTTTTCAAGTCTTTAGAATGTATTCTCCTCTCCTTTGTTTTTAGAGATGTCAAAGGCACTTAACCATGTTTAAAATAAATATGAAAACTTATTTGAAAACACAGGACTTAAGCCCAAAGCCCCTGAACTTTATATGTTAAAATGGAATTTAACACCCGGGCGACCGCGACAAGTTAGCTGGAATTCCAGCACTTGTCGAAAAATAGCGGGCCGGTCGACCGGGGCTTCCCGGGCGACCATGGAGATGTTTCTGGAAATCTAGAAACACTCCAGCATGGTCTGGCCGGTCGACCGCTGAAAGGTTTTGAGCCGAATTTTTTGAGCGAACAGGTAGCCCTCGCCGGGCGACCGCCAAGGGTCCGGTCGACCGCGACGGTTTGAAATTTGAAATTAAAAAGGCTTGCCAGATAGGGGCGGACGACCGCCGTGGCTTGATCGACCGCGTCGGTCTGGCAAAAGAGCCGTTGGGGACTGCGAGGTTTGACTTCTTCAACCTAGATTATTATAGTTTTACCCCCAAACGGTCATATTTTCAAATGAGCTATATACACTATCCAAACCTTTCTTAAACATTGTGGACCCCAATCTGAGAGAGGCGGGGGACGAGCCCCACACGAGTCTCAGGATCATCCACGTGAATGGAGAGCTCTACCATGGAACTCTCGAAAGAAGTGCCCCTCACAGCATGAGTGGCGATACCTAATGAGATACCTCTCGATTCGGGGACTAGCCCAGATTCGAGGCGTACCTTAAACAAAGAAGAGTCGCCATCCAAGGAAGTGGGCCCTGGATCCCATACTATGCTCTGTTGCCACGGATAACCAGAGATATAAAAAGAAGGTTCGTGCCTGGTTAAAAATTTGGAAGGTCCGAAGAGCACCCCGTCCGCCCAAGTGCAAGCACCTGGTCTCTTATGCCATTTATTATTGATTTTGAAGAGTTTTGGGCAAAAGTCATGTGAAATGGGAACATATATCTCCGAGAAGACGTCTATCTAATCATGCATGTCTCGGAGATGATTAATAAGCACACATAAAAGAAAATGAAATAAGTGCTGCCTAAGAATAGCTAGGTTATGAGTGTCATACCTAATTAGTGTCTAAATTCTGGTGTGTAAACACATGCATGCTACAGCTAAAGGTATAGGATCTGTACATGAAAGTAAGAAAATACAGCAAAACATATAATACAAATCAACTCTATACATGACTGGACAAGATGAATCATAAAACTCTAATGCAGGACTTGACTTGGACCAAGATGGCCGTCCATCCCAGCTGCTCTACGTATCCCGGCCTCGGGAAGAATCGGAGTCAACGTAGTTTGATGACCTATTCTAAACTACAATGCCTAACCATCTAGAACCACTATCCTAGACTCGATCCACTAGACTCGACTGATTTTTAAAGCTTTTTTGTACGATTGCTTAAATTCAAGTGAATTGTAATTTTTTAGGACTCTCTATATGCTTTAACTAATGCAAGTTGATTAGCCTTAAGCTAATGCAGGTGGGCCCTACATCCTATGTGTATCTAGGTTGTGCATCCTAATGAAAATCATGGGCTGACTATATACTTCCTAGTCTAGCCATCAGTTCAACTAAATGTCTAACCGATCGACTCGAGGCCTCCTAACTCTAGGGACACTCACACGACAGGACATACCATATCAATACAAATCAGGACAGCCTCCTAACTCTAAAACACCCTAAATAGCTAGGACAGACTCCTAACTCTAGGGGAAGATCTTTTCGAAAAGGTTTTGAAGAATTTTATATTTTTTGAAGGTTTGAAATGTTTATTTTTGAAAGTTTGGCTGGACTTGGGATATGGATCCCAAGCTGCACTACGTACCTCGTGGAAAAGGATCAAGCCAACGTAGTTCGGAAAAGAAATTCCTAACTACCCTTAAAGACTTAGATTTTGAGAATTTTTGATTTTTCAGATGTTTTTCAAGTATTTTTGAAATTTTTGAATGTTTTTGAGTTTTTAACACAAGAGGACCGCATCCTATCATCATAAGCGTAGGACAGACTCCTGATATCCCACAAAGGTTGGACATCATCGTATGCTTTGCGAGGGAATTAGACAGAATCACGACTCTACAAGGGTTGGACAGCATCCTATACCTTGCAAGAGTGGATAAAAAATCACATGATTTGATGAGAGGTTAGACAGAATCCTAACCCCTATGATGATAGGACTGACTCCTGAAATTGAAGGATTGACTCTCTAGCTAAGGAGAGATTCCTATGCTAAGGACTGACTATGAAATTAGTAATTCTAAGAAGGAGGTGCTAATGTGACAAAGCCTGTCTCCAAATGATTTGATTTTTTTACTGAGACATTGCTTGTCTCTTTAAAAATGGGTGGGCTCTAGATGACTATTTCATTGCCCTTGCAATGAATAGGGGAACCTAAGGTCTTAAGGGATATACATCTAAAAGACTTGGGCAAGTCTTTTGAATAGAAGAGGGGAGTGCTACTTGGACTGAGCAAGTCCCCTAAGGATGGGCTTGGGCTAACGCCTTCATTGCTTCTTGCGATAGGACAAAATCTTAACTTTCTTTAAAGAGGAAGAACTTTTCTCACCTGTACAAGCTTTCAAGTAGTAGAGGAATAAACTCTAAGATAAAGAAATAACACACTAAGACTATACACTCACGATTAAACAAAATAGCAATAATAAGACTAAGAAGTAACATACTACTTACCTGTAATTAGAGTAAAATTAAAATGAATGACTTACAATTGTACTACAAATGCCAAAAGAAAACCCGGACAAAAGGAAATAATTTCTTGTACTTAAAGAGTTGGGTATAACCTTCACTTTAAATTTCAGAACAAGATTTTGAAGTTTTTCAGAAATGAATTGTATTCCCATGAGATCCCAAATGAACTCAGATGTCATATTACTATTCTATCTTTATAATAAATTGAAGTAAAATGCATTCTAATATATCATGGTATTATAAAACAAAATCAAAATATTTTATACCTCATATTTCAATTTAGATCCAATGAAGAAAATATGAATGAAAATTCAAACAGTTCACTATATATTCATATAATAATTTCCACTCAAATATCTTTGCTCATATTTAAGGACTGAGATTAAAAGAGTAAAGTAAATTCAATTATTACAAAATAAAAAGACATGTAACACAAGAAATATAGGGCATTGGAAAATATGTAAACAACATAACCAAGTTAAAAGGAGCTCAAACCATATTAGAATAAGGGAGCCCTCGTTAAAACAAGGAATTCATTCTTCAAATCAACTTATAGGGTTATTTTGCTATGCTACAGATAATCTGAACTATTTCACATCATAAAAGAATGATTTTTCAATTCTATAACATCCTAAAATAAGCCATCAGAACCTATAGCTGCCATGTAATTTAGAAATCTGGGAATAGTTCATTCACAGACCACAGTAATTCTTAAAGCACACTGTTTGGTTTTGAATTTATTTGGACAATTGAACCATAAACATTACAAATAAGTGGAAAGAGTACATCTTATAATGACATAAGTGACAAAAATTGAATATGTGATAACAAATGTCAAGGAATCATCCTCTAAGCAATCAACCGCTGTCCAAAACCAAACACAAGACAAACAGTTTTACCATTTCAACACTTAAAACAATTTTTAGATCATGACCAAATGGGAGCGACTTTGTCACACATCAATTCCATCAAAACTATGTCCCTAGCATTCTATTTACATAAGGTCATTGTCATATGTGAGGAATAAGAGCAACAATAGTAGCGTTAAGTATTGAGACCTAAAAAGAAACTACATGACTACGAAAATCATCTCACAGCATTAATCCAATTTACTAATGACCCCAAACTTACCCAACTTCATGCTACTAAACTTCTATCTGTACTTTTATAATTCCATGATTTGCATATCATCATCTAATGATCCCAAAACATTCATTCATCATCTCCTGCTTTTCAGCTTAATATATATATATATATATATATATATATATATATATAATAATAAGAGGATACTAACTGCCCAACCTATGATCATGCTGGCATAATTTTCAGCAACAAAATATAAGGCATCTCATCACTATATTTACACGATAGAATGGTATAGTAGCCTAATCATGGACCCATATTGTTAACATAATTTAACATTTATATATATCAAATAATCAACATGCAAGTGACATATGATGACCACAAGCGTACTTGTACAAGCAAGACTCCAAGAATACAAAAGCCAATAAATAGTAAGCATGTAGCAATAGTTTTATGAATAAAGACATAAGTGCATTTTGCAAAAACGAACATATCACAACATGACAGTTGATTTCCCCTATCCAGCCTTGGGTTATTTTGCTTCCTAAATTATGCAATTTAATATAGCATAGCACGAGCCCATTGAGTATAAAATCTGTTTTATGCACATGATCATAAAGAAGGAATTAATAGTATGTCATTACCAAAATATGATAGTGCAAGTATCAGCAACTTCTAGCATCCTTTATTCCAAACCAAAAAATAATAATTGCAACTGACCTTGTACAATTAACAAAACTATTTGTGCCATTATTGAAACTAACAGGGTTACAATTTTTGAAAGAATTTGTAAAGACAATCCATGACCCTTCATTAAAAATAACTATGAAATCATGATAGTACCAACTAATGAATCACCCATAAAGTGTTACTATCCTGTGAAATCATGTTCAGACATCTGATTTTATACAATTTTCCAACACTACCTGAGAATAGTATCATATTATGTTGGGTAACATGAAGATAGGTGTACATTGTACCTTGTGAATTATGGGATTAAGTGTGTGTTGTACCACTAGCTTAAAACTGAAAATATTTAGACCCCACAGAATCAATGTACGAGTATTTATTAAAACCTCTATATATATGCTACTTATTACCCCAAAGCTGCGCTTAACTGAACCAATGTGTGGGACCCGATCCCGCGAGAGGGGTGGGGCGCGAGCCGCCACGCTCCCTCTTGGTCTCTCGTACCCACGCGATTGGCGTGTGCATTTTAGTATTAATTTTGATTCATCTTTTATGTGAACTTGGGATCACTAAGGCAATCTGAATTCCACACAAAAGATACTGACAGAGTCGCCACCTAGATGTGGGATCTAGGACCCATAATTAACCAGAAATCTAGACTCGCTACGTGGTTACGAGAATGGAAGGTATGGGGAGTTATCCACCACATGCACCATTCATGCCCGATAATCGGTCTTCGATTCCAAAAGCTAACTCTTTTAAATTTATTTTAAATGGCTCATTCAACTCTATGTTAATGTGCGAACTATGTGACATGCATCCTATGATCTAATTTCAATGTAGATCCTAAGTGTGTATCTTGATTACTTTATTTGTTTGAATTCAATCTAAGTGAATGTTCTAAAATTCTAATTTCATGGAAAATCCTAAGTGATTTGATTAAGCATTTACAAGAGAATTAATATACAAAACACCACAATTTGTTGTAGTGCCGACTCGCGGTTGGTATGCCATCAGACATCCAAGCTGCCTACGTACCCAAGCCTCACTGGTATCAGAGTCGACGTAGTTCGGTGCACCTAAGCTAAGCTACTTATGCCTAACTCAACTAAGACACCGATCTTGACTGATTTGACTGTTTCAACAGTTTTAAGAGGAGTTATTTAATTCAAGTTGAGGATTTTATTATCCTAGGATTTCATCTAAGATGCTATATGAATCTTATCTAAATGCAAGTTGTTCCATAGACTAATGCAGGTTAGCGTACATCCTAGTTTACTAGGCTTGTCCTAGGAAAAGATTGGGTGACTAGTGTAACTAGACCTAGGGCACGATTGCTATCCATAGCAAACGTCCGTGATGAGGCTGGACTCCTAACTCTAGGACTCCCTAAAACCTAAGACTCCCTAAAACCTAGGACACGACCTAACACCAGTGTTCCTAAATTGGGCTCTAATGGTTCTTACGACGGAAACTGCGATCCAACGGTTCCGAAAGACACAAGACAAATCGATTTAAATTGTCGAGGTTAATGAATTTCAGATTTCAAGGATTTCAGTTTCTGGACATTCAAGGATTACCAATGGTTCTAGGGTTCACCAATTTCGGCCCAAAATAGCATCCAAGGAAGGGAATCGTGAGCTCTTTCCTTGCGCAATTTAATACTTAGGTTATAGCACCTTATTGCCTGGCATATCTCAGGATTTCCGTGGACAGTAACCTCGGAGCCAACAACGTGCTATAGCTTAAATATTCAAATTGTCAAAGATCGAGAACAATAGGGATACGATTATGGATGCGCTGGCCATTTTTCCAGGAAAATCTAAAGATACTAAGATTTCTGTTTCAATGGATTAAGGAGTTAATATGTGACAGAGATTTACGGTTCTTTAGAGATTTTTAGATGATTTTCAATTAATTTCGGATTTTCAACGAATTTTACCAATTTTAAACATATGAGTGATTTTACAAGTGAAACTGTTGTAAACGAATTCGAAATGAGTTGAAACTTCTACAACAGTAAGATATGATGAAATGTAGCTTACAGAAAGATTTTTACAGATTTTTACATTAAGCTCATATTTAATTTTGATTTAACAATTAATTGATCAGATTGCAAAAATAACACAGAAACTACTAGAAATAGAAATCTAAATTCAATGAAATTTCTACAGAAATAAGATATGAGTAAATATAGCATTCTGTGAGATTTTCATGAATTTTAGAAACTATTTACTATCAATTTCGGATTTTTCAATTTTCAGCCTAGATTATGAATTAACACTACATCCCATATACAACAAGGTCCAAAGAACTTGAAAATTTTACAGAAACAATGAATATAGAATATAAGACTATATAAATTTTGTGAATTTTAATGGTGATGTGATTCTGTAAACATTCTCGGAAAATCTGATAATTTTCAAAGAAAGCATAAAATAATATACCAAAAATTCATGGTAGAATGTATCAGCATTATATTATTTTTCCACAAAATTTTATTAATTTTAGAATTCGTTTAGTATATATTTTATTTTTCTTCGTCGAAAAGATATTTTTGAAGAGTTTTCTATTTTTAAAACACGATTTTCGAGAAAATTACGACTCCGGAAAACGTCCTCCAACCTTGTTCTGATGTGATGAACACAAGAAAAATTTAAAATTCCAAAAAATAGATCATCCTGAGATGGCTATTTTTTCGAATTTCGTAATTTCTCAGCCAATATTTTAAATAAAATTCTACTCTTCACTCAAATTCTAAAAAACCGTTGATCCAATGTCCGATCCGATCCGATAGTTAGTTTACTTTATTTAAGTAGAACATCGTAATAAATTCTGGGACGAAACGGATTTGAGACACTCATGCAGATCATGATTTTTAGTTCACACATTTAATATTAAATTAAATTTAATTAAATGCTAAAAACCATGCAAAATTCATAAAAAATGCCAAATCACCTGGGAAAAATCTGAGAATAGTGTACTAACCTGCGATGGAGATCCTCGCCGAATCCGAGAGCCAAAAAATCCAAAAATCCCGCCGACGGACGATCCGCTTCCGCTTTCTTTCTCTTTTCTTTGTTTTTTTTTATTTTTATATTTCTTCCCCACTGTGGAATGAGAAAGAGAGATAGGGAGGGAGAGTGTGAGAGGGAGAGTGATTGAGACAAAGATAGAGAGAGAGATTGAGAGAAAAAGTGACATGAAGAGAGAGGTAGAAATACAGAGAGATTGAGTAATACAGAGAGATTGAGTGAGAGTGTGAGATACCAAGAGGTTGAGTGAGTGAGACAAAGAGGTTGAGAAAAAGTGAGAGATACAGAGATGTTGATAGTGAAGGAAACAGACAGATTGAGAGTGAGAGAGATAAAATAGAGGGATAGAGAGGGAGAACGTGAGAGACAGAGAGATAAAGAGAAACGGAGGAGGATTAACAATGAGAGAGACCCCTAACAGAGGGTGCTGTGGAGAGCTTGAGAGAGGGAGTAGTGTGGAGAACTTGAGAGAGAGAGTGAAAGAGAGAGAGATAGAGAGAGAGAGAGAAACGTGAAAAAACAGAGCACGCTATGCTCTGTTTTTTTACGTTTTTTTTAATTTTTTTTTTTTAAAAAAAAAACCTGTATTGTGAAGGTGAAGGAGATGAGAGGGTGATCATGAGATGGACCGAGAGATGCAGAGAAACTGAGAGAGGGAGATCGAGGGTGGGAGAGAGTGGAGAGACCGTGAGTGAGGGGACAGAGGGATGGAGATGGAGAGAGTAAAAACAGAGAGATGGAGAAGGTGAGCAGGAACAACAGAGAGATGATGGAGAGATGGAAAACGGAGGGAAAGGTGATGGAGATCAAAACAGAGGGAGGGAGAGGAGAGTGGGAATCGACTGCTGTTGTCCAGAAAAACCAGAGAGAGATCCGATCGCGCCCTGGAGAGAGCTACTCTCTCTTGTTTTTCTCCTTTTTTTTTTTTTTTTTTAGAACCTTGCCTCCAAGCTCCTGTCGTTTTTTTTTCTTTTTTTTCCATTAATCGCCACTTTCCTATTTTATCCATGATTTCTTTCAATAATCCTTGGTGTTTTTTTTTATATATGGTGAGAGAGAAAGAGAGTTGTTTCCTTATACCCTCCTATTTCTCATTTCAATGAAATTCACCTTCCAATTGCAGACATCACGATCATCCTTTCTATTTTGACAATTTAGCATTAAAAAATAGTGGATTTCTCTCATGGAAACTATGCATTCGAAAGGCAAGAATTAGTAACCGAATCCCACCTTGCATAAACGTCCATATCTTTCAAAATTGGCAATAATGGGTCCACTCTCTACACTTAAGGGATAATTCAAATCATTCATTTCAATGGGCCATAGATGATCGTCCCTCCAATTATTTACATAAATTGAACCAGGCCATCCATTTTTATGAATCTACAGCATATAAATTGATTTCACCACATCCCTTAAACAGTTCCAATCAGACAATTTGGTCCATTCAAATAGTGAGGCTTGACGGACTTGGCCCAAACCCATTTTTGTGGGTTGATCCGAACCGCTCAAAAGATGGGAAGCAATGTCAATTGGTCGTGCCCTCAAATGATTTCCCAAAGATGATCTTTGTTCATTTGGAGGATGACAACGTAAATTGGCCGCGCCTCCTAAATTGCTTCCACGGGATGATCTCAGCCGCTTAATTGATTAACCAGAATTTGAATTGGTCATGCCCCGTGAACTCTCTCAATAGGATGATCTAAACTGTCCATTTGATGGGGCCACTTGACAATCTTGACCGTTGACTGTTGGACTAGAATAGGACTGCACCCCCTCGAACTATTCCCAAAGACTGATCTGAACCGTTCACTTTGACAGGCCATGGCATGGATAACTTGTATCCTCCAAATATCACCCCCATGGGATGATCCAAACCATTAATTTATAAAGCTGTGCCTAAAAAATCATTTCTGAGGATTATCCGAATAGTTCAACTTGATGGTCACAACAAACATTGGTTGCTAAAACGACATCTCTGAGATCTTGACAGCTCCCTTGATGAACATCTTTATGCATTAGATCGGAGTAGGCTCAACACTCATTTTTCATTAAAACCATATGCGGGCCCCCTGGTTGGTCCAAATTTAAGCAAATGTTTAATGCAGGCCCACCGATGGGTCCAAGTTCCCTCCTTTGCTCGGATTCTTGCGAACAGCCTCTTTCAACAATTATTAGGACGACGCAAAACATGACAGAAATAACCGAACAGATCGAGAAAACAAGAGGAGCGGACACGGGAATGGAAAACACTGAAAGAGTCTAATAACAAGAACCCTAACTTCTTTGTTGATTAAAGCAAAGCAAAATGGGGTGTCTACAGATGCCCCTCTTTGGTAGAGATGACGTAGTCATCGAATACCAAAGCAAAAGTGACAGAACCATTTTGCGCAGCTTTAATCAACAAAGGACTCTACACAAAACGGAACCTAGATGCAAACATTTACTACCTAATGCAAGACCCTAAACGAAATCCTAGAATTGGAATGCAATAAAAAAAATCCCGCTGTGGTGCCGCTCACAAACGGGCAACGAAGGAATGGGATACCATTTTCAAATGGATTTTCGGAGGGAAAGGAATACCGTTTTTGAACGGTCTTCATAGGAAACGAGACGGCATTTTCAAATGGTCTAAGAGAGAATAATGGATGACTTTCGAAAGATTTTTAATGAAAACAAAGGATCATTTTTGAATGAGCTTGGGCAAGATGAAATAACGTATTTATACGGATTCCAAGAAAATGAGACTTCACATTTCTGTGATGCTCAAAATGAATAAGAGACCATAGTCGTATGGATTCGGAGAGAATTGAAATACCGTATTTGTACGGATTCCAAGGAAATGAGACATCATATTTGTATGACGCTCAAGGAGAATAAGAGACCATAGTTGTATGGACTCGAAGAGAATGAAATACCGTATTTGTACGGATTCCAAGGAAATGAGACATCACATTTGTGTGATGCTCAAGGAGAATAAGAGACCATAGTTGTATGGACTCGAAGAGAATGAAATACCGTATTTCTACAGATTCCAAGGAAATGAGACATCATAGTTGTATGATGTTCAAAGGGAATAAGAGACCATAGTTGTATGGACTCGGAGAGAATGAAATACCGTATTTGTACGGATTCCAAGGAAATGAGATATCACATTTGTGCGATGCTCAAAGAGAATGAGAGACCATAGTTGTATGGACTCGGAGAGAATGGAATACCGTATTTGTACGGATTCCAAGGAAATGAGATATCACATTTGTGTGATACTCAAAGAGAATAAGAGACCATAGTTGTATGGATTCGAAGAGAATGGAATACCATATTTGTACGGATTCCAAGAAAATGAGATATCACATTTGTGTGATGCTCAAAGAGAATAAGAGACCATAGTTGTATGGACTCGAAGAGAATGGAATACCATATTTATACAGATTCCAAGAAAATAAGACATCATATTTGTATGACGTTCAAAGAGAACAAAAGACCATAGTCGTATGGACTCGGAGAGAATGAAATACCGTATTTATACGGATTCCAAGGAAATGAGACATCATAGTTGTATGATGTTCAAAGGGAATAAAAGACCATAGTCGTATGGACTCGGAGAGAATGAAATACCGTATTTGTACGGATTCCAAGAAAATGAGACATCACATTTGTATGATGCTCAAAGAGAAAATATTATTTTCAAATGGATTAAGAGAGATATGATAATTTGAGCTTTGAAAGAAATCAAAATTTCCAATTAACAACTTTAGAAGCAAAGGATTTAATAACACCATGCAGCAAAGGACTTTCAGGGCTTGAATATGAGATGCCACTTCATTAGCAACCTGCCCCAGTTTGAGGCATTCTAACCTTCTTCTATTCATTGACCAGAGATCATCTTTTCAAAGATTTTTTCGCCATTCGTGACAATCTCACCTTTTCCATGTTTCTCAAAACCTGTTAATGAACCTGCCTTCAGACTGATTGCACCCTACGACAATTCTTAAGATAGAATTTGTAAAAAGTTTTCTAAAAAAATAGAACCACAGACATTTGTAATAAAAAGACAAAATAGGAAAGATTACTCAAGTAATCTCGCGATGCTTCTGACTTATCAGCATTTTCTTTTGGGTTAGGCTAGCCTCTTTTAAAGAATGTTTCTCCATTGATAAACTTCTTCACTTATTTTTTAGACAGTGATACTTCATATATCTTTCTATCGGCTTTTGCCCTTAGTTTCAGGAATTGTTGTTATTAGCTTTGCCTAACCTACTGTGAGCTCAGAGACTGCTATAATTCTTCTGGGAAGAACCTAATCTTACCACGACCAAGTCTTCATTTTTTGGATTTTCAACTTGGCGGACCGCTCGGCCTTAACTTTTGCCTGAATCGCCTTTTCAGGTTTTCGACTCAGCAGGCCACCCCCTTAACTTTTGCCTAAGCCGCCTTTTCAGGTTTTCAACTTAGCAGGGAAATGATCCTAAATTTTGCCTAGATCGCCTTTTCTGGTTTTCAATCTAGCGGATCTTCAAGCTCCATTTCTCTTTTTTCTTTTTCTTTATTTTTTCATTTTCTTTTTCCTTTTACTTGAACACCAAAAGGACTTTATAGGTGAGGTAAGGCTTTTCAAAGAATGGCTTAAGGTTTTGCAAGAATTTCGACCGAACCTGTGAACAAGTTGCCTACGTATCCCAGTGTAGGAATCAGGTCGTGCGTAGTTCAGGGCGAATGCCCCTAGCTTGAAGGTATTTCAATTTTCTTTTCTTTTTTGCATGGATTTTTTTTCTTCTCTTTTTTTTTCTCTTTTTATTTTTTTATTTTTTTTTTACTTTCTTTTGGAATGATCGATTTTCTTCTTTTGAAACAACCGAACTCGGTTTGACCGAGCTGCCTACGTACCCCGGTGTAGGGATCAGGTCATGCGTAGTTCAGGGCGAATGCCCCCAATATATTGGGTTTTGAAAGAAAATTTTATTTAGGCTCAAAAGGGTTTGCAAAAGGTTATATATATATTTTTTATTTTTTTAATTTTGGGTTATGAATTTGGGATTTATTCGGCCAAAAGACGGCCTTCCGGTGTTCAAGCATAGAACCTCTTGAGTTGATCAAGATTTGTTGGTTCCGGTAATATTTCTCCATTTAAATTACGGAGCTTGACGGCTTTTCCGGGTAAGATTTGGTCCACAATGTATGGTCCTGACCAATTTGGTTTGAACTTGCCTCTTGGGTCAAACACTGGTGCTCGGTTCTCTTTCAGAACAAGATTGCCTTCCTCTAGATCTCTGATTTTAACTTTTTTATTAAAAGCCCTGGCTATTCTGCGCTGATAACCTTGCACATGGTTAAGCGCCTTTAACCTCTTCTCATCTAGCACGTTCAGCTCTTTATATCTGGCCTCTGCCCATTCATTTTCTGGCAACTTGACTTCAGTCAATATTCGGAGCGAAGGTACACGGATCTCAACAGGTAACACTGCTTCCATCCCATAAACTAGAGAGTAAGGGGTTGCTCCAGTTGAAGCTCTAATTGATGTTCTGTAAGCTCACAAGGCGTACGGTAATTTAGTCGCCCAATCTTTATAAGTTTCTGACATTTTGCTAATGATAGTCTTGACATTTTTGTTTGCAGCTTCTACCGCTCCATTTGTCTGCAGCTGATAAGGTGAGGATTTATGATGCTTAATCTTGAACTCTTCGCAAAGAGTGATTACTTCTTTCTTGAAATGATATCTGTTATTTGAGATAAGTTTATGGGGGATTCCATATCTGCATATGATGTTGGTGCGTATGAATTTGGCAACTGATGCGGATGTAAGCTTTGCATAAGAAGCGGCCTCAACCCACTTGGTAAAGTAGTCAATTGCAACGAGTATGTACTCGTGACCATTAGACGACTTGGGTGAAATCTTGCCAATGATGTCAATTCCCCATACCAAAAACGGCCAAGGAGAGGTAAGAGAATGCAATTCGGTGGGTGGTACATGGATGAGATTCGCATGTACCTGACATTTATAGCATTTCTTTACAAATGCGTGACAATCTGCTTCCAATGTCGGCCAATAGTACCCCAGACGTAGGATCTTCTTTGCCAACATCTTTCCATTCATATGAGGTCCACACACCCCTTCATGAATATCTGCGAGAATTTCTTCGGCCTGATCTTCAGTGACACATAAGAGTTGAATTCCATCGAAAGACCGTAGATACAACTCTCCTCCACAAATGACAAAATTAGCTGCCAATTTCTGCAAAGTCCTTATTTCTTTACTCGACGCCTCATTGGGATGCCCCTGGCCTGAGATGTAGTTCTTTATGTCCGTATACCATGGTTTACCATCGGGACATCTTGCAGCTATCTCTATAGCATCAACATATGCAGGAACCCATTGCTCTTGAACCGTGATGGGTCTCATCTTCATATTGTGAGGTATGTCAATCATAGAAGCTAATGTCGCTAAGACATCGGCGAATCTATTCTTCAACCTTGGCAGATAACTGAAAGTGATGCACTGGAATTGTTTAGCAAGAGCATCTAAGTATTCATGATATGGCAATAACTTTTCTTCTTTGGTTCTCCACTCTCCTTGAGTTTGGCAAATGATTAGCTTCGAATCTCCATATACGTCAAGATTCTCTATGCCTAAAGCCAATGCAGCCTCAAGCCCAACAATGCATGCTTCATACTCTGCCATATTGTTGGTGCAATTAAATTGCAACTTAACGGCAAGCGGAACATGCTCATTTCGAGGTGACACCAGCAATGCCCCTACTCCTTGCCCTATTTGGTTTGCTGCTCCATCAAAATAGAGGGTCCAACCAGTTTCTGGATATTCATCTTCTATCATCATGATTTCTTCATCTGGGAACATCGGCTTGAAAGGCTGATTTTCTTCTCGGGGTGCGTCCGCCAATTGCTCAGCAATGACTCGGCCCTTTACTGATTTTTGGGTTACATGGGTGATGTCAAACTCAGACAACAACAATAACCATCTGGCAGTCCTGCCTGTCAAGGCTGGTTTTTCAAAGAGATACTTCAGAGGATCCATCCTTGACAGGAGCAAGACCTTATGTGATAAAAGGTAATGCCTGAGTCGCTGAGTAGCCCAAACCAGAGCTAAGCAGGTTTTTTCTAGGACAGTGTATTTCTGTTCATACTCCAACATTTTCTTACTGGGATAATACACAGCCTTTTCATGCTTGGTTTCTGGATCTTGCTGTGCTAACATACAACCCATTGTCGTTTCTGTTACTGACAAGTAAAGCAGCAATGGATGCCCCGGTATTACTGGTGCTACTATCGGTGGTTCAGACAAACTTTGCTTTATCTTTTCAAAGGCCTGCTGACATTCCCCCGTCCATACTTTGGAAGAGTTTTTCTTTAAGAGCTTAAAGATAGGTTCACAAGTTGATGTCAGATGAGCGATGAATCGCCTTAGGAACTGTATCCTTCCTAGGAATCCCCGAATTTCCTTCTCGGTTTTAGGCGGCGACATCTCCTGGATAGCCTTAATCTTCTGAGGATCTACATCTATGCCCCTTTGACTCACCATAAATCCAAGCAACTTACCAGAGGTAACCTCGAATACACACTTGCTAGGATTCAGGCGAAGCTGGTATTTGAGTATTCTTTCAAAGAATTTCTTGAGGTTCGGGATGTGATCTCTCCTTTCCTTAGCTTTTACAATCATATCATCAACATAAACTTCGACTTCTCTATGTATCATGTCATGAAGTAAGGCTGTAGCTGCTCTTTGGTATGTCGCACCAGCATTCTTAAGACCAAATGGCATTACCCGATAGCAATATGTCCCCCATTGTGTAATGAACGAGGTCTTTGCCATGTCCTCGGGTGCCATCTTAATTTGATTGTAGCCCGATGTAAACCCAATGGTTTTTACCTTGGCATTCCCATCTTGTTTTGATGATTCCAATACACAAGTGATCATTTATCACTAATGTGTTTGTTTGTCTAAGTTGTAGATCTTGATAAAGTAAGATCAAGGATGCTTGGATTGAAGGCCAAGAAGCCCACATTGGACCACTAATTGGAAGGCCAAAGTCATCAAGCAAGAAGTCATGAAGACTTGAAGACTTGAAGAAATTAATATTGAAGACCATTTTTTGTCTTTTAGAATGTAATTGATCCAAACCTAGATTAGGGTTTTAGAGGCATAATTTAGTTAATCTCACACTCCCTAAAATAAACAAGTGATTGTATTTGTGGAGTTCCAACACCTTGGAACCCTCATAGCAATCCAATCTTGGTTGAGAACTGGAAGCCCAAAAACAGAATTGAACATCATGCTCTGCATAGGCTTCTCGGAACTCCGAGAGTTTTTCTCGGAACTCCGAGAATTATTCTCGGAACTCCGAGAAATGGTCCAGTAGACTTTTTCCAATTTCTGTGTGGCTTCTCGGAACTCCGAGAATGCTCGGAACTCCGAGAATTATTCTCGGAACTCCGAGAACACTCCAACGGTCTGAAAAAGAGCCGTTTGGAATTTTGCTGGAATTACCGTAATGCCACTGAACGGTCATATTTTATTTTTCCTATAAATATGGGTGTTCTAAACATACAAACCATCAATCCTAACACTCTTAAACTTCATTTGAATATCAAAGAGTGAATCAAGCTTCAATTGTGCCTCTCATCACCAACTCTTGGATTTGGATCATAGGCTCTCAATTGTACATCTTTGTGTAACCCTTGTGAAGGGATTTTTTAGTTCTTTCTTTCATCTTTCAAGATTTGTATTCGGGCAAGTATTCGGAGAAGCGGAGCCCTTTTTCTCCGTGGTGAGGATTGCCACCAAGGTTAAAGCAATTGTAATTGGCACCGATCTTCGCCAAGGTTAAGAAGATCAAATAGTGAAGCCATCAACGGGTTTGGTTGGTGGAGTGGAGTAGGCCTCGGGTTTGAGGACCGAACCACTTCAAAATCTCGGGTGCACTCTTTCTATCTCTTTGCTCTTTCATTTGCATTGTACCATTGGATTTAACTTGTATGCTTAAAATATTGTTTTTGATCTCTTAATCGGTTTAAGTTTTTCAAATTGGTAAATTCTAGTTTTCTTAAACAACCGTATTCTCCCTCCTCATAGTTGCCATTTCTACTATAACTTGGGACCCCCTATATCGGATTTTCACTTGGTATCAAAGCCTTGGCTCTTAAAAGATTTTAAAATTTTTGTGAAAGTTATTTCAAAATCTAACTAGGGAAAGATTTTATTTGGCAACTTCTAATTGTGAAATGGCACACCAAATTGGAACCGGACTTCCGGAAGGCCATTCCACAACTAGACCTCCTTTCTTCAATGGGTCAAACTATGGACATTGGAAAACAAGGATGCGCATCTATCTTCTTTCGATAGATGTGGAGCTTTGGTACATTGTTGAAAATGGATACAATGTACCTTCCAAACCATTTGAAGAATGGAATGTGGTAGAGAAAAGGCAAGCTAATTTGAACTACAAAGCAATAAATTCCTTGTTTTGTGCCTTATCTACCGAGGAGTTTAATAGAGTTGCTCTTTTTGATTCCGCCAAGACTATTTGGGATACCCTTGCGACTACCCATGAGGGAACATCACAAGTCAAGGATTCCAAAATAAACTTGTTAAAGAGCAAGTATGAAATATTTAGAATGAGTCCAAACGAGAGTATTTCGGAAATGTATACTCGTTTTTCTATTATTTCTAACGAACTGGCTAATCTTGGTAAATCTTATCCTACTGATGAGCTTGTAAGTAAGTTGCTTAGGTCTCTTCCTCCACATTGGGATCCAAAGGTGACCGCGATTCAAGAGTAAAAAAATCTCAAGACGCTAACCATAGAGGAGCTTGTAGGATCTCTCATCACCCATGAGATGCTCCTTACTAGCCGACAAGAGGAAAAGAAGCCAAAGGAAAAGGAGAGGGAATTTAGATCCCTAGCACTCAAGGCTTCCAAAGAAGACTCATCAAGTGAAGCGGATAGTGACGAAGAAGAAGCTTTACGAAGATTCAAGAGCTTGTGGAGAAAGAAGCATAAGAAAGATAAGAATAAGAAAGAAGAAAGTGATGTTGATGGAGCCTTAAGATGCTTCAATTGCAAGAAGATTGGACACAAAAGACCGGATTGTCCACTTCTAAAATCAACTTCCTCTAAGTACAAGGGTAAGAAGGATTGGAAGAAGCATAAGGCTCTTGCCGCCGGTTGGGATGCGTTAAGCACATCGGGCAAAAGCTCAAGTGAAGGGGAAGAAAATAAAAAAGATGATCTTTGCTTCATGACATTCACCCATGAAGTTGAGGTAAACTCTAACCCCTCATATTCTTCATCTAGTAGTAAAAGTGATAGCATACCTTATGATGAATTATGTGAAACCTTGCATACCCAAATTTCCAAAAACAAAGTTCTTAAAAAATCCATTTTAAAGTTAGAAAAAGAACTTGAATTTTTGAAAAGTGATTTATCTTCTTCCATATCTCAAGAACAAGTTACACTTGAAAATCATAAACTTGAGATTAATACCCTTAAGGGTAGTTTGGATGAGAAAACTTGCCAACTTTTAAAATTTCAAAATATGGCAAGCTCCTCCAATTCTTATGAAGATGAAAGAAATGAGCTTTTAGTTCAAACATCCCATCTTCATAATGAAAATGAAAGACTTAGATTATGTTTACATGGATTTCTAAATGGAAATAAAATTATTGACATAATCCTAAGTAAAACAAGTCTTAGACCTCAACATGCTTATCATGATAGGACTAGTGTATCTAACCCTCTTGTTAGATGCCATTTTTGTGGAATGAATGGTCATTACCAATTCCAATGTGCATCCAAGAGTAGGGCTAGATGTGGGACCAAGAAATCTTGGGTTCCCAAAACCCCCATATGATGTTATTCATATTGTATAGATTAGGGGTTTTTTGAACTTAAAATTGAATATATTTCATTTATATGTTTTTTTTATAACCCCTCTTGTATTGT
Source organism: Tasmannia lanceolata (assembly GCF_043159265.1). NCBI lineage: Eukaryota > Viridiplantae > Streptophyta > Magnoliopsida > Canellales > Winteraceae > Tasmannia > Tasmannia lanceolata. The sequence goes on along the minus strand of NW_027518690.1, from coordinate 28,867,403 downwards.
AAAATTATTTTAACTAGGGGGAGTTAAAATTGAATTTTTCTTTGAAAAAGGGGGAGCTTTAAAATTGTAAATTTTAAACCCTTGTTTTTCTTACCCCTTCTTTTTGTTGATGACAAAGGGGGAGAAGAATCTAGAGTAAAGTCTCTAGTGTAAGAAAGATGTGAAAAGAGTATATGCTTTGATTTGTAAATCTCTTGTGCTTGTCATCATCAAAAAGGGGGAGATTGTAAGCCCAATGGTTTTTACCTTGGCATTCTCATCTTGTTTTGATGATTCCAATACACAAGTGATCATTTATCACTAATGTGTTTGTTTGTCTAAGTTGTAGATCTTGATAAAGTAAGATCAAGGATGCTTGGATTGAAGGCCAAGAAGCCCACATTGGACCACTAATTGGAAGGCCAAAGTCATCAAGCAAGAAGTCATGAAGACTTGAAGACTTGAAGAAATTAATATTGAAGACCATTTTTTGTCTTTTAGAATGTAATTGATCCAAACCTAGATTAGGTTTTTATAGGCATAATTTAGTTAATCTCACACTCCCTAAAATAAACAAGTGATTGTATTTGTGGAGTTCCAACACCTTGGAACCCTCATAGCAATCCAATTTTGGTTGAGAACTGGAAGCCCAAAAACAGAATTGAACATCATGCTCTGCATAGGCTTCTCGGAACTCCGAGAGTTTTTCTCGGAACTCCGAGAATTCTCGGAACTCCGAGAATTATTCTCGGAACTCCGAGAAATGGTCCAGTAGACTTTTTCCAATTTCTGTGTGGCTTCTCGGAACTCCGAGATTTTTTCTCGGAACTCCGAGAATGCTCGGAACTCCGAGAATTATTCTCGGAACTCCGAGAACACTCCAACGGTCTGAAAAAGAGCCGTTTGGAATTTTGCTGGAATTACCGTAATGCCACTGAACGGTCATATTTTATTTTTCCTATAAATATGGGTGTTCTAAACATACAAACCATCAATCCTAACACTCTTAAACTTCATTTGAATATCAAAGAGTGAATAAAGCTTCAATTGTGCCTCTCATCACCAACTCTAGGATTTGGATCATAGGCTCTCAATTGTACATCTTTGTGTAACCCTTGTGAAGGGATTTTTTAGTTCTTTCTTTCATCTTTCAAGATTTGTATTCGGGCGAGTATTCGGAGAAGCGGAGCCCTTTTTCTCCGTGGTGAGGATTGCCACCAAGGTTAAAGCAATTGTAATTGGCACCGATCTTCGCCAAGGTTAAGAAGATCAAATAGTGAAGCCATCAACGGGTTTGGTTGGTGGAGTGGAGTCGGCCTCGGGTTTGAGGACCGAACCACTTTAAAATCTCGGGTGCACTCTTTCTATCTCTTTGCTCTTTCATTTGCATTGCACCATTGGATTTAACTTGTATGCTTAAAATATTGTTTTTGATCTCTTAATCGGTTTAAGTTTTTCAAATTGGTAAATTCTAGTTTTCTTAAACAACCGTATTCTCCCTCCTCATAGTTGCCATTTCTACTATAACTTGGGACCCCCTATAACTTAAAATACTATCCATCCATAAACGATAGTAATTCATGCCCGGCCGTATTGTCTACCAGGATATCGATATGTGGTAGAGGAAAATCATCTTTTGGACTTGCCTTGTTCAAATCCCTGAAATCTACACACATTCTCACCTTTCCATCTTTCTTCGTTACAGGTACTATATTTGCGAGCCATTCTGGATATTCCACCACTTGCAGAAATCCAGCATTCAACTGCTTAGTAACCTCTTCTTCTACTTTCAAGACCCACTCGGGCTTCATTCTCCTTAGCTTCTGCTTTTTAGGTTTAATTCCTGGCAACAAAGGTAGCTTGTGCTGAACAATGTCTTCACTCAGCCCGGGCATATCTTTGTAGGACCAGGCAAAAACTTCTTTATATTCCTTAAGTAGGTTTATTAATTCATCGCGCTCTTCAGAGGATAGAGTATTTCCAATTCGTATTTCCTGTATTAAATCTTCTGTTCCGATGTTTATAACTTCGATTTCATCTTTAAGAGGCTGGGCTCGGCGCTCCTCCTCTTGTTTGAGCATATGCTGCAATTCAAGGGGAGTTTCGTCGATCCCTTCTTCCTCGTCTGAGGAGGGAGTGTTATCATTATTAAAGTCAGAAGCAAACACAGAGACATATTGAGAATCATATTTCATTGAATTGAAAGAAATTACATCATTATCATTGGACTCATCCTGAATAGGCTCAGGATTCACATAGTAAATAAAATCAGAAAATGACTCGCCTGGACTAGGCACTGACACTGATTCAATTGACTTGACTAGACTTGACTTAGCAATAAAATAAGATGGAAAAATATCAGAACTCCAGTTTGAAAGATTTTCTGTTGCAGGTGCAATCTGACTCTGAGGTTCAGTAAAGGTATCATTACTTTGAATAACTGCCACCAGCACATCTTCACAATCTGTCTCTTCTTGTTCTTCAGAATAGTAATCAACATCAGGCACATTTTCTTTAAACAAAGATCCCAACACATCTGGCTCAAGGTAGACTAACCAGTCCTCAACAGCTTTCTCAACATAATATATCAGCGGTTCTGTTTCTGGGAGAGCAAGGCCACTGAATATTTCAAAACCGGGTATCATCATCCCTGTCACTGAGTCATACCATGGTTCAGAAAACCCATAGTATGCAGAAGTCTCACCTTCTTTGATAAAATGACCATTCATTGATAAGGAATATGGAGCCATTGGAAGTACCCTTCCGGTGCGGCGGACTTCTTCCTTTAATTTCAACAATTCTTCCATGGCTTCCTCCTCCTCCTCAGTAGGTACATATCCAAGACCGAAAATTCCATGGTTTGCTTTGATTGGGCGCCAGTGAGATGCCTTGCTTGGATCACGGCCCAAATTCATACCAGGGAAGTAGTTCATTTTTCTCATCATCTTGGCCACCACAACTATGATGGCAAACGGCAAACACAACTCCTCCCGAGAGGCATCCTCATAAGAAATAGCAGCAACGTCGAATGCGAAACCATTCAAGTTGTAGTCATCTGCTTTTGCAACTGGAAGGATCAAGGTTTCTCCTATTATCTGCCCTATTTCTGGCTCTTCGTCACCTCTGACAGTGAACAACTTCCCATCTTTGATGAACTTCAGTTTTTGGTGAAGGGTTGAAGCAACAGCACCTTCCTTATGCAACCAGGGACATCCCAGAAGCATATTAAACGAGGCCTTGATATCAATAACTTGAAACTCAACCTCAAATTCTTGACCGCCTACAACAATCTTGGTGGTAAGGACTCCGACCACATTTTTGCGGGTGTTGTCATATGCGAGGATACCAAGGGTTGATTCAGCAAAATCAGTGGGACCGAAACCCAAGGTAATGGCGGTTCTCAATGGACACACATTCAAGGCGGATCCGTTATCTACCAACACAGATGGTACTTTCTTGCCTCCACAGACAATAGTGACATGAAGAGCTGTAGCATGATTCCGACCTTGAGGAGACAGCTCCTGATCTGAGAAACTAATGGCCCTGGTGGCCTGGGTTAGAGCAACAACTTCAGCCAGTTGCTCCGGAGATATCTCTGAGGATACTTGTGTGGTATTCAGTTCTTTCAACAGAGCCTCTCTGTGTTTCTTTGATGCTATCAATAATCCCCATACAGATATAACAGCCTGAGTTTTTTTCAACTGCTGCACCACTTCATCATCTGGATCTTTCACATATTGCGGCTCCTCTCCTCGAGCCAATGCCCCTGGATTCTCAACTCTCAATTTAGCAGGTTTGAAAATTCTTCCGCCCCTTGTCACATGTCTGACTTCATCCAATTCAGGCTCATCATAAGTGATAATTTGAGGGACTTGTGGCTCGTAAGTGATTACCAAGGGAGGTACTGACTCTCTTGGGTATGATTCATCACAGAAGATGATCTGGGGTTCAGAAACGAGTTCTAAAGCACATATGAGGGTGAGAGGGTCAAACTCAGAATCTCCTATGGTTATGGCATTAATGGCAGCAGGAGGGTTAGCATGACCAGGTAGCGGGTTTTGGGTGACATTGGGTCTTGGCTGGAATGCAATGACTTTCTCATCAATGAGTTTCTGGATTCTATATTTCAAGGCAATGCAGTTGTCAGTAAGATGACCAGGACCTCTGTGGTACTCACAGTGTAGGTCAGCTCACCAATTTGCAGGTAGAGGATTGGGGGGAGGCCGGATGGCAGGTAGGGTTATGCGACCTGAAGCAAGACACTGCTTAAGCACCTCTGAAGATGGAATGGGAAGAGGGGTAAATTCTACCCGGGTTTGTTGCCGAGGTGCGGTCGAGGGTTGAGCATAGTCCATCACTAAAGGTTCTTGGGATTTAGAGGGCTGAGTATTAGAACGAGAGATACTACTGACTTGGGCTGGCGGGGATTTTTTGAAATCTCTGGGGTTTGGGTTGCTACGGTTAAATACACCTTGAGCCATAGCCTCCTCTATCTGGGTGCCTGCCACAATGAAGTGCTTGAAGTCTGGATAATATTGTAATGACATGTGATACTGGAGTTGGGGGGAAATATTTTTCATGATTATTTGAACCTGCTCCTCCTCAGAAGGGTGCTCCATCATCTGAGTTGCTATTCTCCTCCATCTTTTCACAAAAATCAGAAAGGATTCCCTCGAGTCTTGCTTTGTTCTCTCTAAATCCTTTCTGGTGATTTCTGTCCCATCATCATATTTGAACTGCCTGATGAATTGCTCGCCGATATCCTTCCATGTCCTGTAACGAGTCTTGTCCAAGACCATGAACCATCTCCTAGCAACCTTGGTTAGGGAAACTGGGAACAATTGAGCCATTTGCTCAGGAGATAAGCCTTGAGGCTGACACATGATGGTGAATATTTGCAAATGTGTGATTGGACAACCCACACCATCATATTTGTCGAAATCGGGCATTTGAAAATTAGCAGGAAGGCGGATTTCGGGAAATAGAGTAAGATCACTGGGATTGAAACCACCCTGGTCTTGAAACTGAATGTCTTGAACTTTCCTGGTAAGAGTCTCTAATTTCTCCATAACAGACTTATCAACCATGAACTGAGAAGGCCTACTGCGATCTTCACTGTATTGCTCTTTTTCTAAGTCTTCTTCGGCTTTATCAGGGATATTATTGAACACTGGTTGGGCAGGTGCTGCTGAAGTAGCTGCTTGGTGCATAGGCCCTTTATCCTTGGACAACGACGGTCCCAACTTTTCAGAAAGCTGAGCCTTGATAACTCGGTTCTCCTCTTTGAGTTCTTGAAGCTGCTGGAGAATCAAGGTAAGAGTATCGGTAATAGCAGCAGGTGGAAGACCATCTTGATTGTCTGCCATTGGTGAGGATGAGAAAGAAGGAGATGCTGGGGTTCTCAGAGAGGGTGGTGGAGAGACAGAATTCCTCTCCAATCGTGAAGAGACCCGAACCCAAGGAGCAGTGGGGTTAGCTATGGTGTTTACTACCCTTAAATATTTGAAAGACATATTTTAAAATCAGAAAGAAGTAGACAATGATATACGCATAGACCAAGATAATGAGAGAGAAAGATGAACTTTATTGATCAATCATTAAAGCTTGAGTACAGGGTTCATTCTTTCAAAGATAAATGGATAAGATTAAACATGGAACTAAGCATTCTTTTTAGATTTCTTCTTCGGAGGACAATCTTCCTCAGCTGACTCTTTTAAAGGCTTGATGATCCTGACATCCCAAGCAGATGAAACGGCTTTGACAATCTTGGGCTTGAGATCCTCAGGCGGGTAGAAATGACGAAGGGGAGGCACAATGGATTGCTCCCTTCCATACTAACGCTGAATCCTGGTAGGAACATAGAAGGAAGTCTTTTTGAGGCCAAGAAGGCGAACATAGTTAGCTTCTCCAGTGTTGAAGAAAGCTTCTTGGATTCCAGGAATTTGCCAATAAATCTGATCTTCGTGGCGAGAATTTACCCATTCAACCCAATCGTTTTTGTAATCGAAAGAAACATCATGACGCCATTCACTGAAGGTGTATAACGTATGATCGAAATGCACAGGAGCTGCGATTTTTAGCTTGTGGCATAACCACACCTGAAGTAAACAAGGACATCCTGAGAAAGAACCAACGAAGGAGCGAACATAAGAGCCTGGACCTGAGCCGGCACGAAGACGAGCCATATCATCCAATCCATTGAAGGTTTCTGCAAGCATAGTAGGAATTGGATTGGCGCCACGATCCATTTGATCAACGAGGTCCAGAAGAACAGCTGACGCAAAGCGAGAAGGCTGGACAGTGAGGAACCTAGCAAAGGAGCAAAATCTCAAAGCGCGCCGTCGGGCTTTTTGAATATCAACAGCACCAATGTGTCCAATAGGAAGGTAAATGTCAATCAGATGTTGCACGGACACTTCTTGGCCTTTCATGAAAGAGTCCATGGATTCATCTGGATTATTCATTAAGCGAAGGAACAAAGGACGATAGTCTGGAACACAGGATGGCTTCACTAGAGGGCCATCCACAGGATACTCCAATAAGGCACACCATTCTTCAAAGGTGGGACACATCTCTTGGTTGCCAAAACGGAAGACATGATGATCGGGATCCCAACACTCTGATGCGGCATAGAGTAATCCCCAATCGAGCTTAATGGTCGCCACATAGCCGAAGAGATTTTTCTCTTGCTCACTTATGGCACAGATATGGGATTCTCTTAATGTACCACGGATCCAATCAAGAATTGTACGAGTAGACATGGTGCCTGTAAGCCAAGAGAAAGGATACAAGAATGATCAGGATTACATGAACACGAGATTGGGATAAGTTCCTGCCAATAAGAGAAAGTATGAATACACGATCGAATCACATGATAGAAGATTGAAAGGCGTACGATCAAGAGATGGGATGCGATAGCATAAGATTGCTTTTAATGGATAGATCATGAATGACTAATCTTATGAGATCTTTGGAAATGATGGGATTTATATCCTAACCCCAAAGGGAAAGTTTTTAATCTTCGCACATTTTAACAGTGTTACCTGAAGGCATCAACCCTAATCCTGATCTATCGGAGTATAGAGAGAAGCTCGACTCATGACTTTGTTCGTGTATCTAAGGACCGATCGTGACCATTGGAAGATGGACCACGGCCTAATCTAGACACAAATGGGTAAGATATCCTAAACTAGGCTCACACACGTGATGCACATGTGTTCGTATTGTACATGCATGTGTGGGTTAATCTAGGGGTAAGGCTAAGAGTTCCCTTAGCGCGAATCCATGTTCGATATACTGTACCAGTGTCCGGCGTATCAGTACGTGAACAAGAGATCCGTTTACGCACCATAAGGTGCTAGGCTAAGGGTGGAATGCTTCTCTAACACAGAGGCACCAGGTGATGAAATCTCAGTCAACCATGCTAGATAACACTCCGGGTTCCTAAAATAGGACGTGTGTGCATGTGAGATGCAGGGTTTAGATGCAAGTGATGTAAGTGTGTGCAATAAGTTTGTGCAATCTATGATTCTTTCAGGTTTTGTTAGATTAAGTTCAAGTAAAATGTGATGAGAAAATAAAGCATACAAACTAATCTAACAAGTATATAAGAGATAGAGTTTTTATGAGCCAGTTAAATTAAATTCAAATGAGTTATCTTTTGGAATTTTAATGAAGTTAGGTGATCCCCAGTAGAGTCGCCAAACTGTGGGACCCGATCCCGCGAGAGGGGTGGGACGCGAGCCGCCACGCTCCCTCTTGGTCTCTCGTACCCACGCGATTGGCGTGTGCATTTTAGTATTAATTTTGATTCATCTTTTATGTGAACTTGGGATCACTAAGACAATCCGAATTTGACACAAAAGATACTGACAGAGTCGCCACCTAGATGTGGGATCTAGGACCCATAATTAACCAGAAATCTAGACTCGCTACCTGGTTACGAGAATGGAAGGTATGGGGAGTTATCCACCACATGCACCATTCCTGCCCGATAATCGGTCTTCGATTCCAAAAGCTAACTCTTTTAAATTTATTTTAAATGGCTCATTCAACTCTATGTTAATGTGCGAACTATGTGACATGCATCCTATGATCTAATTTCAATGTAGATCCTAAGTGTGTATCTTGATTACTTTATTTGTTTGAATTCAATATAAGTGAATGTTCTCCTAAAATTATAATTTCATGGAAAATCCTAAGTGATTTGATTAAGCATTTACAAGAGAATTAATATACAAAACACCACAATTTGTTGTAGTGCCGACTCGCGATTGGTATGCCATCAGACATCCAAGTTGCCTACGTACCCAAGCCTCACTGGGATCAGAGTCGACGTAGTTCGGTGCACCTAAGCTAAGCTACTTATGCCTAACTCAACTAAGACACCGATCTAGACTGATTTGACTGTTTCAACAGTTTTAAGAGGAGTTATTTAATTCAAGTTGAGGATTTTATTATCCTAGGATTTCATCTAAGATGCTATATGATTCTTATCTAAATGCAAGTTGTTCCCTAGACTAATGCAGGTTAGCCTACATCCTAGTTTACTAGGCTTGTCCTAGGGAAAGATTGGGTGACTAGTGTAACTAGACCTAGGGCACGGTTGCTATCCATAGCAAACGTCCGTGATGAGGCTGGACTCCTAACTCTAGGACTCCCTAAAACCTAAGACTCCCTAAAACCTAAGACACGACCTGACACCAGTGTTCCTAAATTGGGCTCTAATGGTTCTTACGACGAAAACCGCGATCCAACGGTTCCGAAAGACACAAGACAAATCGATTTAAATTGTCGAGGTTAATGAATTTCAGATTTCAAGGATTTTCAGTTTCTGGACATTCAAGGATTACCAATGGTTCTAGGGTTCACCAATTTCGGCCCAGAATAGCATCTAAGGAAGGGAATCGTGCGCTCTTTCCTTGCGCAATTTAATACTTAGGTTATAGCACCTTATTGCCTGGCATATCTCAGGATTTCCGTGGACAGTAACCTCGGAGCCAACAACGTGTTATAGCTTAAATATTCAAATTGTCAAAGATCGAGTGCAATAGGGATACGATTATGGATGCGCTGGCCATTTTTCCAGGGAAATCTAAAGATCCTAAGATTTCTGTTTCAATGGATTAAGGAGTTAATATGTGACAGAGATTTAAGGTTCTTTAGAGATTTTCAGATGATTTTCAATTAATTTCGAATTTTCAACGAATTTTACCAATTTTAAACATATGAGTGATTTTACAAGTGAAACTGTTGTAAACGAATTCAAAATGAGTTGAAACTTCTACAGAAGCAAGATATGATGAAATGTAGCTTATTGAAAGATTTTTACAGATTTTTACATTAAGCTCATATTTAATTTTGATTTGACAATTAATTGATCAGATTGCCAAAATAACACAGAAACTACTAGAAATAGAAATCTAAATTCAATGAAATTTCTACAGAAATAAGATATGAGTAAATATAGTATGCTGTGAGATTTTCATAAATTGTAGAAACTATTTACTATCAATTTCAGATTTTTTAATTTTCAGCCCAGATTGTGAATTAACACTACATCCCATATGAAACAAGGTCCAAAGAACTTGAAACTTTTACAGAAACAAGAAATATAGAATATAAGACTACTGTAAAAATTATAATGGTGATCTGATGTCTGTAAAAATTCTCTCAAACTCTGATAAATTTCAAAGAAAGCATAAAATAATATACCAAACCAAATCCAAAAATTCCCAAAAATTCATGGTAGAATGTATCAGCATTATATTATTTTCCCACAAAATTTTATTAATTTTGGAATTCGTTTAGTATATATTTTATTTTTCTTCGTCAAAAAGATATTTTTGAAGAGTTTTCTATTTTTAAAACACAATTTTTGAGAAAATTACGACTCCGGAAAACGTCCTCCAACCTTGTTCTGATGTGATGAACACAAGAAAAATTTAAAATTCCAAAAAATAGATCATCCTGAGATGGCTATTTTTTCAAATTTCGTAATTTCTCAGCCAATATTTTAAATAAAATTCTACTCTTCACTCAAATTCTAAAAAACTGTTGATCCAATGTCCGATCCGATCCGATAGTTATTTTACTCTATTTAATTAGAACATCGTATTAAATTTTGGGACGAAACGGATTTGAAACACTCATGCAGATCATGATTTTTAGTTCACACATTTAATATTGAATTAAATTTAATTAAATGCTAAAAACCATGCAAAATTCATAAAAAATGCCAAATCACCTGGGAAAAATCTGAGAATAGTGTACTAACCTGCGATGGAGATCCTCGCCGAATCCGAGAGCCAAAAAATCCGAAAATCCCGCCGACGGACGATCCGCTTCCGCTTTCTTTCTCTTTTCTTTGTTTTTTTTATTTATATTTCTTCCCCACTGTGGAGTGAAAGAGAGAGATAGGGAGGGAGAGTGTGAGAGGGAGAGTGATTGAGGGAGAGATAGAGAGAGATTGAGAGAAAAAGTGAGATGAAGAGAGAGGTAGAAATACAGAGAGATTGAGTAATGCAGAGAGATTGAGTGAGAGTGTGAGATACCAAGAGGTTGAGTGAGTGAGACAAAGAGGTTGAGAAAAAGTGAGAGATACAGAGATGTTGATAGTGAAGGAAACAGACAGATTGAGAGTGAGAGAGATAAAACAGAGGGATAGAGAGGGAGAACGTGAGAGACAGAGAGATAAAGAGAAACGGAGGAGGATTAACAATGAGAGAGACCCCTAATAGAGGGTGCTGTGGAGAGCTTGAGAGAGGGAGTAGTGTGGAGAAGTTGAGAGAGAGAGTGAAAGAGAGATAGAGAGAAAGAGAGAGAGAGAGAGAGAAACACGAAAAAACAGAGCACGCTATGCTCTGTTGTTTTACGTTTTTTTTTTTTTTTTAAAAAAAACCTGTATTGTGAAGGTGAAGGAGATGAGAGGGTGATCATGAGATGGACCGAGAGATGCAGAGAAACTGAGAGAGGGAGATCGAGGGTGGGAGAGAGTGGAGAGACCGTGAGTGAGAGGACAGAGGGATGGAGATGGAGAGAGTAAAAACAGAGAGATGGAGAAGGTGAGCGGGAACAACAGAGAGATGATGGAGAGATGGAAAACGGAGGGAAAGGTGATGGAGATCAAAACAGAGGGAGGGAGAGGAGAGTGGGAATCGGCTGCCGTTGTCCAGAAAAACCAGAGAGAGATCCGATCGCGCCCTGGAGAGAGCTACTCTCTCTTGTTTTTCTCCTTTTTTTTTTTTTTTTTTAGAACCTTGCCTCCAAGCTCCTGTCGTTTTTTTTTACTTTTTTTTCCATTAATCGCCACTTTCCTATTTTATCCATGATTTCTTTCAATAATCATTGCTGTTTTTTTTTTATATATGGTGAGAGAGAAAGAGAGTTGTTTCCTTATACCCTCCTATTTCTCATTTCAATGAAATTCACCTTCCAATTGCAGACATCACGATCATCCTTTCTATTTTGACAATTTAGCATTAAAAATAGTGGATTTCTGTCATGGAAACTATGCATTCGAAAGGCAAGAATTAGTAACCGAATCCCACCTTGCATAAACGTCCATATCTTTCAAAATTGGCAATAATGGGTCCACTCTCTACACTTAAGGGATAATTCAAATCATTCATTTCAATGGGCCATAGATGATCGTCCCTCCAATTATTTACATAAATTGAACCAGCCCATCCATTTTTATGAATCTACAGCATATAAATTGATTGCACCACATCCCTTAAACAGTTCCAATCAGACAATTTGGTCCATTCAAATAGTGAGCCTTGACGGACTTGGCCCAAACCCATTTTTGTGGGTTGATCCGAACCGCTCAAAAGATGGGAAGCAATGTCAATTGGTCGTGCCCTCAAATGATATCCCAAAGATGATCTTAATTGTTCATTTGGAGGATGACAATGTAAATTGGCCGTGCCTCCTAAATTGCTTCCACGGGATGATCTCAGCCGCTTAATTGATTAACCAGAATTTGAATTGGTCATGCCCCGTGAACTCTCTCAATAGGATAATCTAAACTGTCCATTTGATGGGGCCACTTGACAATCTTGACCGTTGACTGTTGGACTAGAATAGGACTGCACCCCCTCGAACTATTCCCAAAGACTGATCTGAACCGTTCACTTTGACAGGCCATGGCATGGATAACTTGTATCCTCCAAATATCACCCCCATGGGATGATCCAAACCATTAATTTATAAAGCTGTGCCTAAGAAATCATTTCTGAGGATTATCCGAATAGTTCAACTTGATGGTCACAACAAACATTGGTTGCTAAAACGACATCTCTGAGATCTTGACAGCTCCCTTGATGAACATCTTTATGCATTAGATCGGAGTAGGGTCAACACTCATTTTTCATTAAAACCATATGCGGGCCCCCTGGTTGGTCCAAATTTAAGCAAATATTTAATGCGGGCCCACCGACGGGTCCAAGTTCCCTCCTTTGCTCGGATTCTTGCGAACAGCCTCTTTCAACAATTATCAGGACGTCGCAAAACATGACAGAAATAACCGAACAGATCGAGAAAACAAGAGGAGCGGACACGGGAATGGAAAACACTGAAAGAGACTAATAACAAGAACCCTAACTTCTTTGTTGATTAAAGCAAAGCAAAATGGGGTGTCTACACAATGTAAGAGAAATATACACAAATACTCTTTCATTATCACAAGACTCACACAACTGATTTGTCTATGAAATAATGGTGAAAAGGGCTATTGAAAGGGTTGAAACCTTGATATAATTTTCTCCCTTTGGAATGAACTTAGCTACAAATCTTTTTGTAATTACAATATAAATAAAAATCTTAAAGAAAGATGTGAGCTTAAATGATTTTAAAGAGAATCTCTACTTGAGTTCAAGGTAAGAACCACAAGTGACCAATATTAAAACCTGTTGACAATATACAATTGCATTTATATGGTAACAGAGCTCACAAAACACTTCAATATAATAACTAGTGCTACACACTACCTATCCCAACTACAAAATAATATCAACCAGTATCATAAAGTTGGCAACAATAGAATTTTTACAACAATAAAAGATAATATAACTATCACAATATTTAGTTTTCTCAATTTATTGAAACGACTACACTATCACAATTTCCAACTAATATAATATCCATTTGAAAATCTTTAAAAAATAAGTTTAGAAATAAGTGATTGCCATATTTTTGACTTAAAACACATCACAAGCTTATTCATTTCACACATCTTCAACAAGTATAACAAATACCCTTTTTACTAGCCTTAAACTGATGAAAGATATACATACAATGCTCAGGAAATCATTACACAAACAAAGAATCGATTTTTATCTACCACTTAAATATCATTCTTTATATTATTTCCAATCCGCCTATAAATAGATATCATTATAATCTTATACTTTACTCCAAATATTAGCTTGTGAACAAAAATTAGTGATAATTGTGACAAACAGATCTCATATTCAAATACATCATTGATGCAGAATCATTCGTTATTGAAATTAAAATTAAAAAAAATCTCATGTATCTTTCAATGAAAATAACTGCAAATGATGGATTGATTGTTAGGCCTAGGAACTTTTATATAACCATTTAAAAATGCACTTTTAACATCTATTTGATAAAGTTTAAATCCTTGAGCAACATGCCTTGCTTTGTTCCTTTGAATGTTTCCATGTTCATCAAGTTTATTTTTATACACCCACCTAGTGCCAATGATGGATTGATTGTTAGGCCTAGGAACTAACTTCCAAACCTTGTTTCTTTCAAATTGGTTGAGTTCCTCTTGCATAACAATCATCCAAAATTCATCTTCTTTGTCTTTGCTGATGCTTTTAGGTTCAATGCTTTTAGGGATCACCTAAGATTTGTGAATTATGATGATTTTTCATGATTTTTTCCCCTTGTTAGTCAAGATTTCTTCTTCTTCATTCACTTCTTCATTTTCAAAATTAACTTCCTCTAGTTCCTTTGTTATATCATTAGTTTCATTGTTTTCTAGAGATTTTTGAGAATCTTCTTCTTCATCATTATTAATTATTGATTTAGGGTCTTGAGATTCATCAAACTTTACATGAATAGCTTCTTCAACAATCATGATTCTTTTGTTGTAAACTCTATATGCTTTACTTCAGTTAGAATAGCCAAGAAAAATCCCATCATCCGACTTTGGATCAAATTTATGAAGATCATCCTTGATGTTTAGAATATAGCATTTACAACCAAAAACTTTGAAGTGACTTATGTTAGGTTTTCTCCCTTTCTAAAGCTCATATGGAGTCTTAAGAGTTTTTGGTCTTATGTGGACTCTGTTAATGACATAGCATGTTGTGTTAACGACTCCGGCACAAAAGTTTCTAGGGGTGCTATAATCATTTAACATAGTTCTTGCCATCTCTTGAAGCACTCTATTTTTCCTCTCCAGTACACCATTTTGTTGAGTTCTAGGTGTAGAGAAATTATGATCAATCCCATATTTAGAGCAATAGTTTTCAAAATCATTGTTTTCAAACTCGGTTCTATGATCCCTTCTTATAGATGTTATGGAAGTTCATTTTTCATTTTGAACCTTATTGCACAATTTGAAAAACATTTGAAAAGTTTCATATTTACTACTTAAAAACATAACCCATGTATATCTAAAGAAATCATCAACAACAACATATACATATCTCTTCCCACCGATGCTACAAGTCTTCATAGGACCAAAAAGATCCATATGAAGAAGTTGTAGAGGTCTAGTGGTAGACATAACACTTTTGGGTTTAAAAGAGTATTTGGCTTGTTTTTCTTTTTGACAAGCTCTACAAACATGATCATTTGTGTACTTGATCGTGAGCAAACCATTGACTATTTCTTTATTGCAAAGTTTAGACAATAATTCCATATGTGCATGTCCTAGTCTTCTATGCCAAGTCCATGAGTTATTATCAATAGAAGAAAGACATTTGATATTTTGATTTATGAGTTCTTCTAGTGCAAGAGTGTAACCGTGTTATTGTGTGTGCCTTTGACAATGCATTTATCATTGCTAAAGGTGACCTCATTACCAACATTACAAAGTTGATTAATGCTAAGCAAATTCATTGCCAAACCATCAACAAGCAAAACATTGGATATAGTAATATCTTTAAAAGTAATTGTACCTTTACCGATGATCTTTCCTTTCTTGTCGTCGTCCAAGGTGACTTTACCTTGATTCCCCACGGTGATGGATGAAAATTTGGATGGGTCTCCTGTCATATGTCTGGAGCACCTTCTATCCAAGTACCATTTGTCAGTGTTGATACTTCCTTTCACACACATCTACAATGGCAAAGTTCATGTTCTATACTTAGGTACCCAAGTTCTCTTGGGTCCTTCAATGTTAGTAACATACAACCCGTCTTTTCTCACCCATACATACTTCACATTTATTTGCTTTCTTACTCTACAAGCATAGTTATGGTGTCCAACTTTTCTACAATAATGACACGTAGGAACAAAACAGGTAGACTTTATATTTGACTCTAAGTTTCTCTTTTGTTTACACAGTTGGACAAACTTGTTCTTGTGAGATTCTTTCTTTTGGAATGGTTGGTATCCCAAACCGGCCATTCCATGGGAAAGGTTCTTCTCAAGAATTTCATCAAGCTTAAATTTTTCACATGAGAACTTTAGTTAGAGCTTATCGTTATCATGTTTCAATTCTTTATTTTCAAGATAGAGTATTTCAATGTCTTCATATATCTTTTCATTTTCTTCTTTCAATTCATTGTTTTTCAAAACAAGATTGTCAATCTTTTGATTCAAAGAGTTGTTTTCATTGGCGAGAAGATCTCGTTCCCTTGTTAAAATTCCAAACTCTTTCGTAATTTTCTCAAGTGAACTCTTTAGATTCTCGGTTTTTGAAACTTCAAGAGGGAAGCCTTCTTGAAACTTTTCCCAAGCCAGAAAGAGTTCATCATATGTAAAGGGTTTTTCAATTTCATTTTTATTTTCAATTGATTCATTTTCGGAATTAAGGGGTTCGATATATACCTCTTCCTCATGGGTGAGGAGAGACCCAATGAGTTCTTCTAGAAGGATGGTGTCAAGATTCTTTGCTTCTTCAAAAGTGGTGATCTTCGGATCCTAAGAAACGGGATGTGATCGAACTAACTTGTTCACAATCTCTTCATTTGTGTAGACTTTACCTAATCCTTCGAACTCATTTATAATGTTAGTGAAGCGAGTATACATTTCGAAAATAGATTCATCATTTTTCATTTTGAAGGCTTCAAAATCACTAACAAGAAGATTTATCTTTGTCCTTTTACCTTGAGTAGTTCCCACGTGAGTAGTTTCGAGGATGGTCCAAATTTCTTTGGCCGTCTTGTAATTGGAGACTCGATTAAATTTCTCGGGAGATAATGCATAAAAGATTGTGTTTAATCTTTTAGCATTTAACGTGGCTCTCTTCTTTTGAGCGGCCGACCACTCACTTCTATCGGTTGTGAGATGAATATATCCATCTTCAATTAGTTCCCACATCTCATAGTCATGTGATTGAAGAAAGAAGGTCATTCTAGTTTCTAATAACTATAGTTTGAACCATTAAAATAAGGTGGTCTAGATATGGATTGCCCTTCGACATTTTCTTGAGGAGTTGCCATGATCTTTTAGACTTGTAAGATTTTGAGAGGTCAAAATTCTATGTTAAGACTCCAAGCTTTGATACTAACTGAAAATATACTAGGCAACCTAATAGGGGGGCGAATTAGGTTTTATAAAAACTTAGTTATTTTGAAACCTTTGTTTTAAGATAATTTTTCTAAATACCTTAAAGTTACCTAACAAGTGCTTGTAGAAGGAAAGGATTAAGATATTACCAATGTATTCACAAAATGAAAGAGAGTAGAAGGCATACCAAATGAACACCACGATGTATAGTGATTCGGTCTACTCAAGACACCTACTCTACTCTTCTTGAGGTCGTACTCAAGGATTTTCACTATCCGAAGACCACACAACGCCTAGCTTAAAGGCTCCTTACAAATACCGAGTCTTTAAACTCACCGAGTCTTTAAACTCAACAAGGGTCGCAACCCTTCTCTTACAATGGTAGAAAGAAAGTAAATGCTCTCAAGCCTCTTCAATAGGCAAGTACAAATGTAATGGCACAATAATCACTCTTGCTTCACCCAAAATGTAAACCCTAAAGATTCTCTCTTGGAAGATTAAATGTAATGGCACTAAAGAGAATTAAATGAGTGTAAATCTCACAATCAATGGAAAATAAGGTTGGTGAGAGTCAAAAGCTTTGGAAGATGGTCGCTAGGGTTTTTAGAACACAAGAGTTAGTTTTTAGAGTTCCAACAGTTGTTTATATACCAAGAGAAACAAAAATCCTAATTTTTGACTTTCAAATGCGTCACGGACGAAGTCCTAGACGTTCGCCAAAAATAGCCGTTTTAAATTCCAGACTCGCGTCAAAGTCCGTCTACGGACGTCCGCCATATCCCGGACGGCCACGATTCTCTTGGTTATTTTTTTGTTAAAAATTTCATATTCAGACGGACGTCCGCCAGTATCCTGGACGACCGCATTCTTCTCAGTTATGTCTTTTGAAAACCAAATGTTCAGACGGACGTCCGCCGATATCCCGGACGTCCGTATTTTCCTCGGTTATCCAGTTTTGATTTTCTGATGTGCAGACGGACGTCTGCCAAAATCCCAGACGGACGTAATTTCTCTGGATATTAAAACTCATATTTCTTTAAGGAATTTCATTACGGACTTGGGTCTATTAGAGGGAGTGTGATTTCTAAAAATGTCTAAGTCCATTTTAAACCTCCCTAAGTGTCAAATACTCAATCAACCAAGAGAAATCATACAATCTAAGCTTCATGAGTAGCAGCTTCTCTTCTGGGCTTCTTGAGTCTTCAATATTCTTCTTTTTGGCTTCATTTGACCTTCAAGATTTGTGAGTCACAATTCCATAGGTCGCTTGTGATGTCCATGTTGTCTTGCTTGCCTTTAGTGTATTAATCATGTTCATCTCAGAGGCAAACATCATCATCATAGGCAATCAAAATGGGTTTGATTACAATCAAAACATTGGTGATCGATAGCCTTCCGGCTTATAGGTGCCTAACCCCTTTCTTTCTCGTAATCAGGTAATGCGCCTAACTCTCTGGGACCGTAGACTACTTTACAGTGTCATTTATTTGTCCTAGGTCCCTTACCTAGGTGGCGACTTTGGTTATCGTTCTTTTGCATGAAATTCAGATTATTCCGTAGTCCTAAGTTCACGGAAAAGAAAGCTTACTCTCAGAAATATGAAACCTGACACCACTAGTTGCGGGTTCGTATGGGATACCCTCCCGACATGGTACCTTAGTTTGGTGACTCTGCTGGGGACCACCTAGCTTTATTAAATTTAAAAGCACTTATTTATTTATATATTAATCAAAGGAATTGTGAAATTCGGTTCATAATTTATTTGCTAGTCAGATGCTCTTCTTGTGTATGCTCTTGGTTGATGATTTACTTTTATGCACTTTATTCTTGATATTATTGCAAATCTTAAATTAATAATCTAAAGGTTGAAACTTAAAAAAATATGGATATCTTGCTTGCTAGAACTAAATTTGAAGAAAACCAAAAGTGTTGGGTGCTTACTTGTATGAAAACTGTGAAGTGAAAATCAATCTTACACGATCATAAGTTGTAAAGAACAAATGGTTAATCTTGTGTGGAAAGATGAACCTTGGTGTTGCTGTGGGCCCCGATCCTGCGAGAGGGGAATGGCCCGTGAGCCGCCTTCCTCTTTCTTTGTCTCTCGTACCCACGCGATTGGCGTGTGCCTTTTTTTTATTAATATTGATTACCCAACCAAACCGGCAACAACCAAGCCATATGGTGCAAACAAACGTGCAACCCAGAACCCACAAGGGCAGGGGTAAGCCACCGAGCCTAGATCCTTTCCGTGAATTTGGGATCACTAAAAGAATCTGAATTTCACACAAAGGAGAATGACAGAATCGCCACCTAGATGGGGGATCTAGGACCCATAAATAACTAGAAATCTAAACTCGTTACCTGGTTACGAGAATGGAAGGTATGGGGAGTTACCACCACATGCACCATCCTCGCCCGATAATCCGTCTTCGATTTCAAAAGTTAACTCTCTTGAATTTCTTTTAAATGGATCATTTAACTCTATTGAAGTGCGAACTACGTGACATGTATCCTAAAATTTAATTTTAATGTAATTCTTAAATGTGTATCTTGATTTTCTTAATTTGTTTGAATTCAATCTAAGTGAAAGTTCTCCTAAAATTCTAATTTCATGGAAAGTTCTAAGTGATTTAATTACTTTTAATTTAAGGATTAATATACAAAACCCCACCACTTATGTGTGGAGCCGACTCGGGCTTGGTATGCCACTCAAGTATCCAAGTTGCCTACATATCCCAGCCTCACTGGAATCAGAGTCGATCGTAATTCGGTGCACCTGAACTAAGCTACTTATGCCTAACTCATCTAGGACACCGATCTAGACTGGATTGACTGTTTTAACAGTTTAAGAGAAATTATTTAATTCAAGTTGAAGATTTTATTATCCTAGGACTTCATCTAAGATGCTATATGGTCCTATCTAAGTGCAAGTGGTTCCTTAGACTAATGCAGGTTAACCTACATCCTAGGTAACTAAGTTTGTGCTAGGAAAAAATTGGGTGACTAGTATAACTAGATATATGACACGGTTGCTATCCATAGCAAACGGCCGTGATGAGGCTGGACTCCTAACTCTAGGACTCCCTAAAACCTAGGACGCAACGTGACATAAGTGTTCCTAAGGGGCCTTAAAAGGTTCCTACGATAGGAGACCGCAATCCAACGGCTCCTAAGACTTTGATTAAGTTAATTCAATTTGTTAATATTGGTCATTTTTAAATTGACTGATTTTTTATTTTCAAGGATTTTCGATTCCTAAATATCTAAGGGATACCAAAGGTTCTATGGTTTGCCAGTTTCGGCCTCGAATCGCAACCATGGATGGGAATCGTGCTCTCAACCCTTGTATAATTTAGCATGTAAGTTATAGTATCTTATTGCCTGGCATTTTTCTCAGGATTTCTGTGGACAGTGGACCTCGGAGCCAATATCATACTATAATTTATGCACCCCAATTATGCAGGATTAATCGCAATTAGTATACGATTGTGATTGCGATCTCGGCAGTTAGACTATCACGGTATATGAATTTACAAGGGAGATCTATGAACCCTAAGGTTTCTATTTCAAATAAGTTGGGGATTAAATTCATGATGTAAAGTTAAGATTTGTTGGAGGTTTTTACTGACTTTTGTGTTGATTTGCAATTAAATTATGATGTATTAACATTAAGACCAGATTGTTAGGATTACACAGAAACCCTAAGCAATCAAACTTCAAATTAGTTGAAACTTTCTCAGTAACAAGATATGGATTATTGTGGCTTACTGGAAAAATTACATGAATTTTCATTCAGATTTGATATCCATCTCTGATTTTTTAAAATTCAAATGAGTTCATAGGTTAACACAGTAACTTATAGCATATCAAGTTCAAATTAATCCAAACTTTCACATAATAGAGATATAGATGTGTGGGAGCCAGATCCCGCGAGAGGGGCGTGGGGCGCGAGCCGCCGCGCTCTCTCTCTCTTGGTCTCTCGTTCCCACGCGATTGGCGTGTGCATTTTAATTATTGATTTGAATTCGTCTTTCCTGTGGACTTGGGATCACTAAGGCAATCCGAATTCCACACGAAAGAGACTGACAGAGTCGCCACCTAGATGTGGGATCTAGGACCCGTAATTAACCAGAAATCTAGACTCGCTACCTGGTTACGAGAATGGAAGGTATGGGGAGTTATCCGCCACATGCACCATTCCTGCCCGATAATCGGTCTTCGATTTCAAAAGTTAACTCTTTTAAATTTATTTTAAATGGCTCATTCAACTCTATGTTAATGTGCGAACTAAGTGACATGCATCCTAGAATCTAATTTCAATGTGAATCCTAGATGTGTATCTTGATTTATTAATTTGTCTGGATTCATTCTAAGTGAAAGTTCTCCTAAAATTCTAATTTCATGAAAAATCCTAAATGATTTGATTAAGCATTTACAAGAAAATTAATATACAAAACACCACAATTTGTTGTGGTGCCGACTCGCGGGTGGTATGCCATCGGACATCCAAGCTGCCTACGTACCCAAGCCTCACTGGGATCAGAGTCGACGTAGTTCGGTGCACCTAAGCTAAGCTACATATGCCTAACTCAACTAGGACACCGACTTAGACGGATTTGACTGTTTCAACAGTTTTAAGAGGAATTATTTAATTCAAGTTGAGGATTTTATTATCTTAGGATTTCATCTAAGATGCTATATGATTCTTATCTGAATGCAAGTTGTTCCTTAGACTAATGCAGGTTTGCCTACATCCTAGTTTACTAGGCTTGTCCTAGGGAAAGATCGGGTGACTAGTGTAACTAGACCTATGGCTCGGTTGCTATACATAGCAAGCGTCCGTGATGAGGCTGGACTCCTAACTCTAGGACTCCCTAAAACCTAAGACTCCCTAAAACCTAGGACACGACATGACGTAAGTGTTCCTAAATTGGGATCTAAGGGTTCTTACGACGGAAACCGTGATCCAACGGTTCCGAAAGACACAAGACAAATCGATTTAAATTCTCGAGGTTAGTGAAAAAAAGGATGGAAGAGATGATGAAATAGTGTGAGGGAATGAGAAAGATAGAGAAAGGTGCGACTGAACTTGGGAGTGCCAAATTGCCTACGTACCCCGCGATGGGGATCAAGCCACACGTAGTTCCGAACAGATTTTCCTAACTACACTCTAATGACTCGAGATTTTTGAGATTTTTGATTTTTCAGATGTTTTTGATTTTTTTTTGACACAAGAGGACAAAATCCTATCATCACAAGTGGAGGACAGACTCCTGATATCCCGCAAAGGTTGGACAGCATCCTATGCTTTGCGGGGGGGAATGAACAGAATAACAACTCTGCGAGGGTTGGACAGAATCCTGTACCTTGCAGGAGTGAATAAAATCACGTGATTGGATGAGGGGATGAACAGAATCCTAACCCCTATGATGATAGGACAGACCCCTGAAAGACTGAATGACTGACTCCTATGCTGAAGACTGACTCTGAAAGATGGAAGGACGGAATCCTAAACTCTCTATGACAGACTCTAGAAAAAAAGAAGAAATCCACAGAAACGGGCCCCACATAAACGGGTCCCACACACAGCAGGTCCCACATCAGCGGGTCCCACACAACCGGGCCCCACACATCAGCGGGCCCCACACACAGCGGGCCCCACACACAGCGGGCCCCCCACATCAGCGGGCCCCACGCATCAGCGGGCCCCACGCCAGCGGGTCCCACACAAGCGGGTCCTACATAAACGGGCCCCACACCAGCGGGCCCCACACATCAGCGGGCCCCACACATCAGCGGGCCCCACGCCAGCGGGCCCAACACAAAAGCGGGTCCCACACAAGCGAGTCCTACATAAACGGGCCCCACATCAGCGGGTCCCACACAAGCGTAAACGGGTCCCACACAAACGGGCCCCCATAACTAGAAATATCAAAATCCCAGAAAATCCAGCGAAGACTTCCTTTCACAGTAGTTTTTCTCTTATTATTATTATTATTTTTTATTTTTATTTTTTTAACCAAATTGTTAGGAACATCCATTAAAACAACGAAACCAGATTCCTAATCAAATCTACTCAAATACAATCAACTGAAACATAAACTTTGTATATATAAAAAAAATCACACAGGAAAAGCTAACATCCAGAGAAAACATGATTTAAATTTCCAGTTCTAAGCATAAGCATTGAAAATAAAATGAGAAGAATTATGAAGGGAAATACCTTCTTTTAGTCAATTCTAGCTATGCTTTGGTCCCAAAACAGCGGGCCCCACACAAGCGGGCCCCACGCAAGCGGGTCCCACATCAGCGGGTCCCACACAAATGGGTCCCACAAAAGCGGGTCCCACACAGGCGGGTCCCATACCAGCGGGCTCCACACAAACGGGTCCCACACCAGCGGGCCCCACACAAACGGGTCCCACACCAGCGGGCCCTACATTCTCTTTTGCTCGGATTTTTCTGAATAATCATTCTCAACATTTAGCGGGAAAATGCGAAACACGACGGAAACAACCAAAAATATTTAGAAATGTAACAAACGCGGGAAGGAAAGACATTGGAAAACCGATGGAAAAACCCTAATTTATTTATCGATTAAGGCAGAGCAAAATGGGGGTGTCTACAGATGCCCCTCTTTGGTAGAGATGACGTAGTTATTGAATACCAAAGTCAAAATGACAGAACCATTTTGCGTAGCTTTAATCGACAAAAGACTCTACACAAAACGGAACCTAGACGCAAACATTTACTACCTAATGCAAGACCCAAAACGAAGTCCTAGAATTGGAATGCAATAAAAAAATCCCGCTGCGGTGCCGCTCGACATCACATTTATATGATGTTCAAAGAGAAGAGACCATTTTTGAATGGACTCAGAATGAAATACCATATTTTTACGGCTTCCAAGAAAATGAGACATCACATTTGTATGATACTCAAAGAGAGTAAGAGAACATTTTTGAATGGACTCAAAAGGGAATGGAATACCGTATTTTTACGGAGTTCCAAGGAAATGAGGTATCATATTTGTATGATGCTCAAAGAGAATAAGAGAACATTTTTTAATGGACTCAGAAGAGAATGGAATACCGTATTTTTACGGAGTTCCAAAGAAATGAGGTATCATATTTGTATGATGCTCAAAGAGAATAAGAGAACATTTTTGAATGGACTCAGAAGAGAATGGAATACCGTATTTTTACGGAGTTCCAAGGAAATGAGCTCTCATATTTGTATGATGCTCAAAGAGAATAAGAGAACATTTTTGAATGGACTCAGAAGAGATTGGAATACCGTATTTTTATGGAGTTCCAAGGAAATGAGCTATCATATTTGTATGATGCTCAAAGAGAATAAGAGAACATTTTTGAATGGACTCAGAAGAGAATGGAATACCGTATTTTTACGGAGTTCCAAGGAAATGAGCTATCATATTTGTATGATGCTCAAAGGGAATAAGAGAACATTTTGAATGGACTCGGAAGAGAATGGAATACCGTATTTTTACGGAGTTCCAAAGAAATGAGGTATCATATTTGTATGATGTTCAAAGAGAATAAGAGAACATTTTTGAATTGACTCAGAAGAGAATGGAATACCGTATTTTTACGGAGTTCCAAGGAAATGAGGTATCATATTTGTATGATGCTCAAAGAGAGTAAGAGACCATAGTTGTATGGACTCAGAAGAGAATGGAATACCGTATTTTTACGGAGTTCCAAAGAAATGAGGTATCATATTTGTATGATGCTCAAAGAGAATAAGAGAACATTTTTGAATGGACTCAGAAGAGAATGGAATACCGTATTTTTACGGAGTTCCAAGGAAATGAGACATCATAGTTGTATGATGTTCAAAGGAGATAAGAGACCATAGTTGTATGGACTCGAAGAGAATGAAATACCATATTTGTACGGATTCCAAGGAAATGAGACATCATAGTTGTATGATGTTCAAAGGGGATAAGAGACCATAGTTGTATGGACTCGAAGAGAATGAAATACCGTATGAGACATCATAGTTGTATGATGTTCAAAGGGGATAAGAGACCATAGTTGTATGGACTCGAAGAGAATGAAATACCGTATTTGTACGACTTCCAAGGAAATGAGACATCATAGTTGTATGATGTTCAAAGAGGATAAGAGACCATAGTTGTATGGACTCAAAGAAAAGAGGCACCGTTTTCAAACGGGCTTGAAGAATTTAGAGATTTTTCATGAGCTTGAATTTGACGTAGGAAAGGATTTTTTTTTTTTTGAATTGGGGATTGGATTTGATGATTTTTTTTTTTTTTTAATTTTATTTTTGGGAAATGAGACACCATAGTTGTATGATGTTCAAAGGGGATAAGAGACCATAGTTGTATGGACTCGAAGAGAATGAAATACCGTATTTGTACGGATTCCAAGGAAATGAGACATCACATTTGTGTGATGGTCAAAGGGGATAAGAGACCATAGTTGTATGGACTCGGAGAGAATGAAATACCGTATTTGTACGGATTCTAAGGGAATGAGACATCATAGTTGTATGATGTTCAAAGGGGATAGGAGACCATAGTCGTATGGACTCGGAGAGAATGAAATACTGTATTTGTACGGATTCCAAGGGAATGAGACATCATAGTTGCATGATGTTCAAAGAGGATAAGAGACCATAGTTGTATGGACTCGGAGAGAATGAAATACCATATTTGTACGGATTCCAAGGAAATGAGACCATAGTTGTATGGACTCGGAGAGAATGAAATACCGTATTTGTACGAATTCCAAGGGAATGAGACATCATAGTTGTATGATGTTCAAAGGGGATAGGAGACCATAGTTGTATGGAATCGAAGAGAATGAAATACCGTATTTGTACGGATTCCAAGGGAATGAGACATCATAGTTGTATGATGTTCAAAGAGGATAAGAGACCATAGTTGTATGAACTCGGAGAGAATGAAATCTCGTATTTGTACGGATTCCAAGGAAATGAGACATCATAGTTGTATGATGTTCAAAAGGGGATATGAGACCATAGTCGTATGGACTCGGAGAAAAGAGGCACCGTTCTCAAACGGGCTCGAAGAATTTAGAGATTTTTCATGAGCTTGAATTTGACGTAGAATTGGATTAGATGAATTTTGGATTTGTTTTTTTTTTTTTTGAATTTTGGATTTTTTTTTTAAAAACTCAATGAAATCGAGGATATTATAGATCGTGCCCAGTAAAGATATTGGAAACCAAGACTTTGGTAAATGATGAGACGACCAACCTTATGAACGAAGAACCATGAGTAACAAGAATGGATTATGAACACATTTATGAAACTTCAACAAGATTTTTCTCAAAGAGACTGCTTGTCTTGTCTTCTAGGGATTTTGATAACTGAAACCTTGAACAAGACATTTGAGATTGGTAATTTAGAACAACGGCTCTCTTGGATATTAACATGGCTTGACAGGTGTTTAGATAAACATTTCTTGACCAGGATAACTA
Organism: Tasmannia lanceolata; assembly: GCF_043159265.1. Taxonomy (NCBI): domain Eukaryota; kingdom Viridiplantae; phylum Streptophyta; class Magnoliopsida; order Canellales; family Winteraceae; genus Tasmannia; species Tasmannia lanceolata. The sequence goes on along the minus strand of NW_027518690.1, from coordinate 28,841,226 downwards.
ACCGAAAGGAAATTCTGAATTTTAATGGTTCATCTTTCTGAGAAATTGGCTCAACCACCATTGCATCTGAGGTTCCAAGCTTAAGGTGCCTTCCTGGGGTATGATCTTTTTACGGAAGCTGGGCTTTCTGATGTTTCTACTTCTGAACTCTTCTGAGTTGATCATCTTTGAAATGAAGCTGTTTGACTGGATTCTCAAGCTCTTTCAGGTACAATCGCAGGGAGCTGACGAAGCCGGGCCTCCTTCACCAAGACAGTTACATCATTTGGACATAGGAACGACGATTGACTCTTTCTAAAGAGAAAACTTAGATGAAAGGCACTACTCATAGGATTGAGCAGCTCTGAAGGAGTGAACATAGATTAACAAAGATTGACTAATTACACTGACAGACACAGTAATGCTTCTGACTTAGTTAATGTTTTCTTTGGTAAGTCTATCCTTTCGAGGATTTTTTTTTTTTTTTTTTTTTTTTTTTTTTTTTTTTTTTTGGAATCGTAAACACTGGACTACTTCCTTGAAACAGTAATGCCTCAATGATTTAATTACGACCCCTAAGATTGCTTAGCTTCTATGCCCCCAGTTTTAAGGATGTCACTTGAATTTGCTTGAACTTCAGTTGATCTTCAGTCTTGATACCGGCTGTAGCCTTCTTATATCGATTCTCTTACCGTGACCAAGTCACCTCTTCAGGGTTTTTGACTTGGCGGACCGCGCTAGCCTTAACTTTTGCCTGAACCACCTTTCTAGGTTTTCGATCCAGCAGGCTATCCCCTTAGCTTTTGCCTAAGCCGCCCTTTCGGGTTTTCAACTTAGCAGGGGAACGATCTTAAATTTTGCCTAGACCGCCCTTTCAGGTTTTCAGTCTAGCAGATCTTCAAACTCCGTTCCTTTTTTTTTCACTTTTTGTGTTTTCGGTACCTAGATCAATAATTCTGAACACTGGAAGGACTTTATAGGTAGGATAGGGTTTTTCAAAGAATGGCTTAAGGCTCGACAAAGATTTCGACCGAACCTATGAATAGGTTGCCTACATATCCCAAGATAGGAATCAGGTCGTGTGTAGTTCAGGGTGAATGCCCCTAGTTTGAAGATAAATTGTTTGAAGGTTAATTGATTTTTTCCTTTTTTTCTTTCTTTCTGGAATGATTGACCTCTCTTCTTTTGGAACTGGTCCCTCTTTTTTTTTTTGGAACGATTACATTTCTTTTCCTTTTTTCTTTTTTTTTTTGAATTGATTGAATTGCTTTTCTTTTTTGAATCGACCGAACTCAGTTTAACCGAGCTGCCTACGTACCCCAGTGTAGGGATCAGGTCTCGCGTAGTTCGGGGCGAATGCCCCTAGTTTGATGGGTTTTCAAGAAAATTTCATTCAGGCTCAAAGGGTTTGCAAACAGGTATTTGTTTTGACATTGGGTTCCGATTTTGGGATTTTTTCGGCCAAAGAAGGCCTTCCGATGTTCAGATTGGGAGTCAATCTAGTTTACTAGAGTCCCTCTGGTACTGATTATTTATTTTTATTTTTTTCTTCTTCTTTTTTTTTTTTTTTTTTTTACGGAGTTTGACGGCATTTCCAGGTAAGAGATAATAGATCTTCTTCTTTCAAGATTCTAATACGCGCCTTCGACTTTCATAGAGCGAAACTTGTTCTTCGACATCCTCCATCTATGGATTTGTAACTCTTGATATCTGATGATCACTTTTCAATGCTTGCTCTTGAACTTCTTATCTCGAATTTGATGGCTTCATGTTATGGATTTAAGAACCAAGGTCATTGATTGGAAATATGAAAGTTGTTTCCACTCCATGCCCCTTGCATAGCATATGATATTCACTTCATTCTTTCTTGAACCTTCTATCTGGGTCTTTCTCTTGGCATTAATGGTAACGCTTACCGGACCATCTTTTTATCCTCAAAATGGGTTTACCAATTCTTTACACTCTTCAGAGGGTAATGTATTTTCAATCGGCATTTACTGGATCAAGGTTTCAGTGCCAGTGTTTACCACTTCAATTTCATCTTTGAAAGGCTGAGATTGGCGCTCCTCCTCTTGTTCAAGTAATCGTTGTGACTCAAGTGGAGTTTCGTCAATTTTGTCCTCATTCGAGGAGGGAGTCTTATTTTAAGATCAGAAGCACACTTAAGAAACGGACACAAGTGAATTATTGGGACTTCCAATTTCATTTAAAGAGAAAGCTCTTACATCTGACAACCTATTCTGAACATGCTCAGGATTCACGACCCTAAAATAGAAAAATCAAAAGATAACTTGCCTGGACTAGGCATTGACCTTTAATTGTAAGACCGGACTCAACAATTGTACTGACCATGGTGACTGACTCAACATAAAATAATAAATGACTAAAACTTTAACTGCTGCAACTGTCTAGCTTCGGAGGCTCGGCGAAAGCTGGTTCACAAGTAGTTGGGACAATAGAATGAATCCTAAAGGACCAAGACATGACAATGATGACAGATTCGCATAGGGGAATGCCCTTAGTTCAAGGATTATGAGAGTAAACTCTGAAGGATTTAGCAGAAATATTCTTGAAAAAGGTTGCCCTTAAAGGAGGAAGAGACCAAGGGTACAGGCAAGATTGGATCATCAAGATTGCACGATCAAATGATTGAGACACAATTTCCGCCAATGAAGACACAATCGAATCCCACAAGAGACAAATGATAGACACATGATCAAAATGTGAGATTGCATAGGACTATTTTCAACGGATAGATCATGAATGACTAATCCTATGAGATCTTTGAAAATGATGGGATTTATATCCTAACCCCAAAGGGAAAATTTTTTAATCTTCACACATTTTATCAGTGTTACCTGAAGGCATCAACCTTACTCCTAATCTAGCGGAGTGGAGAGAGGATCTCGACTCATGACTTTGTTCGTGTATCTAAGGACCGATCGTAGCCATTGGAAAATGGACTACGGCCTAATCTAGACACAAATGGGTAAGATATCCTAAACTAGGCTTACACACGTGATGCACATGTGTTCGTAGACTACATGCATGTGTGGGTTAATCTAGGGGTAAGGCCAAGAGTTCCCTTAGCGCGAATCCCTGTTCGATATACTGTACCAGTGTCCGGCGTATCAGTACGTGAACAAGAGATCCGTTTACGTACCATAAAGGTACTAGGCTAAGGGTGGAATGCTTCTCTAGCACAGAGGCACCAGGTGATGAAATCCCAGTCAACCATGCTAGATAACACTCCGGGTTCCTAAAATAGGACGTGTGTGCATGTGAGATGCAGGGTTTAGATGCAAGTGATGTAAGTGTGTGCAATAAGTTCGCGCAATCTATGATGCCTTCAGGTTTTATTAAATTAAGTTCGAGTAAAATGTGATGAGAAAATAAAATAAGACAAACTAATCTAACAAGCACAAAAGAGATAGAGTTTTCATGAGCCAGTTAAAATAGATTCAAATGAGTTATCCTTTGGAATTGTAATGAAGTTAGGTGGTCCCCAGCAGAGTCGCCAGACTGTGGGAGCCAGATCCCGCGAGAGGGGCGTGGGGCGCGAGCCGCCGCGCTCTCTCTCTCTTGGTCTCTCGTTCCCACGCGATTGGCGTGTGCATTTTAATTATTGATTTGAATTCGTCTTTCCTGTGGACTTGGGATCACTAAGGCAATCCGAATTCCACACGAAAGAGACTGACAGAGTCGCCACCTAGATGTGGGATCTAGGACCCGTAATTAACCAGAAATCTAGACTCGCTACCTGGTTACGAGAATGGAAGGTATGGGGAGTTATCCGCCACATGCACCATTCCTGCCCGATAATCGGTCTTCGATTTCAAAAGTTAACTCTTTTAAATTTATTTTAAATGGCTCATTCAACTCTATGTTAATGTGCGAACTAAGTGACATGCATCCTAGAATCTAATTTCAATGTGAATCCTAGATGTGTATCTTGATTTATTAATTTGTCTGGATTCATTCTAAGTGAAAGTTCTCCTAAAATTCTAATTTCATGAAAAATCCTAAATGATTTGATTAAGCATTTACAAGAAAATTAATATACAAAACACCACAATTTGTTGTGGTGCCGACTCGCGGGTGGTATGCCATCGGACATCCAAGCTGCCTACGTACCCAAGCCTCACTGGGATCAGAGTCGACGTAGTTCGGTGCACCTAAGCTAAGCTACATATGCCTAACTCAACTAGGACACCGACTTAGACGGATTTGACTGTTTCAACAGTTTTAAGAGGAATTATTTAATTCAAGTTGAGGATTTTATTATCTTAGGATTTCATCTAAGATGCTATATGATTCTTATCTGAATGCAAGTTGTTCCTTAGACTAATGCAGGTTTGCCTACATCCTAGTTTACTAGGCTTGTCCTAGGGAAAGATCGGGTGACTAGTGTAACTAGACCTATGGCTCGGTTGCTATACATAGCAAGCGTCCGTGATGAGGCTGGACTCCTAACTCTAGGACTCCCTAAAACCTAAGACTCCCTAAAACCTAGGACACGACATGACGTAAGTGTTCCTAAATTGGGATCTAAGGGTTCTTACGACGGAAACCGTGATCCAACGGTTCCGAAAGACACAAGACAAATCGATTTAAATTCTCGAGGTTAGTGAAAAAAAGGATGGAAGAGATGATGAAATAGTGTGAGGGAATGAGAAAGATAGAGAAAGGTGCGACTGAACTTGGGAGTGCCAAATTGCCTACGTACCCCGCGATGGGGATCAAGCCACACGTAGTTCCGAACAGATTTTCCTAACTACACTCTAATGACTCGAGATTTTTGAGATTTTTGATTTTTCAGATGTTTTTGATTTTTTTTTGACACAAGAGGACAAAATCCTATCATCACAAGTGGAGGACAGACTCCTGATATCCCGCAAAGGTTGGACAGCATCCTATGCTTTGCGGGGGGGAATGAACAGAATAACAACTCTGCGAGGGTTGGACAGAATCCTGTACCTTGCAGGAGTGAATAAAATCACGTGATTGGATGAGGGGATGAACAGAATCCTAACCCCTATGATGATAGGACAGACCCCTGAAAGACTGAATGACTGACTCCTATGCTGAAGACTGACTCTGAAAGATGGAAGGACGGAATCCTAAACTCTCTATGACAGACTCTAGAAAAAAAGAAGAAATCCACAGAAACGGGCCCCACATAAACGGGTCCCACACACAGCAGGTCCCACATCAGCGGGTCCCACACAACCGGGCCCCACACATCAGCGGGCCCCACACACAGCGGGCCCCACACACAGCGGGCCCCACACATCAGCGGGCCCCACGCATCAGCGGGCCCCACGCATCAGCGGGCCCCACGCCAGCGGGTCCCACACAAGCGGGTCCTACATAAACGGGCCCCACACCAGCGGGCCCCACACATCAGCGGGCCCCACACATCAGCGGGCCCCACGCCAGCGGGCCCAACACAAAAGCGGGTCCCACACAAGCGAGTCCTACATAAACGGGCCCCACATCAGCGGGTCCCACACAAGCGTAAACGGGTCCCACACAAACGGGCCCCCATAACTAGAAATATCAAAATCCCAGAAAATCCAGCGAAGACTTCCTTTCACAGTAGTTTTTCTCTTATTATTATTATTATTTTTTATTTTTATTTTTTTAACCAAATTGTTAGGAACATCCATTAAAACAACGAAACCAGATTCCTAATCAAATCTACTCAAATACAATCAACTGAAACATAAACTTTGTATATATAAAAAAAATCACACAGGAAAAGCTAACATCCAGAGAAAACATGATTTAAATTTCCAGTTCTAAGCATAAGCATTGAAAATAAAATGAGAAGAATTATGAAGGAAAATACCTTCTTTTAGTCAATTCTAGCTATGCTTTGGTCCCAAAACAGCGGGCCCCACACAAGCGGGCCCCACGCAAGCGGGTCCCACATCAGCGGGTCCCACACAAATGGGTCCCACAAAAGCGGGTCCCACACAGGCGGGTCCCATACCAGCGGGCTCCACACAAACGGGTCCCACACCAGCGGGCCCCACACAAACGGGTCCCACACCAGCGGGCCCTACATTCTTTTTTGCTCGGATTTTTCTGAATAATCATTCTCAACATTTAGCGGGAAAATGCGAAACACGACGGAAACAACCAAAAATATTTAGAAATGTAACAAACGCGGGAAGGAAAGACATTGGAAAACCGATGGAAAAACCCTAATTTATTTATCGATTAAGGCAGAGCAAAATGGGGGTGTCTACAAGATGATTATAGCTTACGGGAAAAATTTCATGAATTGTCATTAAGATTTGATATCACTTTCCGATTTCTCAAAATTCAAATCAGTTCATAGATTAACATAGTAACTTATAGCATATCAATTTTAAATTATTCCAAACTTTCACATAATACAGATATAGATGATTATATCTTACTGAAAAATTTTCATGAATTATCATTAAGGTTTGATATCAATTTTATATTTTTCAAAATTCCAATCAGATTATAAATTAACACAGCAACCTATAGCATATCAATTTCAAATCGACTCAAACGCTTACAGTATAAAGATAATCATGAGATTTTAAATTGACTTTCATGGATTTTTATTACGATTTGATGCCAATTGAAATTCACACAAAAATTGGATGAAACCAAAGAATTACTTAAAAGACAAATCTAATGGTATCCTAAAATCAAATAAAAAATTTCAGTAGATATATAATAGATTATAAAATTTTCTATCAAAATTTTAAAACTTAAAAATTAAATCTCCTCCATAAAATCGATTTTAAATAGAAAAGTGGAATTTGTTTCATAGGAATTGAAACCCGTTTATTAAAATAAATTACAAAACCATATTAAAACTTTCCAAAACCAATTGAAAATTTTTCTATAATAATCTAGTAACTGGTTTGTAAAGAAAAATTTTAAAAATTTACTAATTTAATATGAAAAAAATTACGGCACGTAAACCGAAGAATTGATTAGAAAACAGTAAAGAAAATATTTTTTCAAAAATTTATTCCATGGAAACTTCAATTTATAATCAAACAATTCTAAAATTTTTATGGTGAACTGGAAATCCAAAAATCGTTTTGGAACCAAATTTTCATAAATTTTTGACTTGATTTGACCCGTTTTCCATTTTATTCTTCAAGAAATAACCCTCTACCGGGTTATCTTTCGAAAAATAAAACAAAAATCGAGGCGGTCAATCCGTGGTCCAAGATTTGACTTTCCAGTAGTTTTGAAACTTTTATTAACCCAAAAAAAATTTGTTTTTTGAAAAAGATTATGTTTTCAAACACTTGCCTTGAAAATTGAATTTAAACTCATATTTAATATTTATATGGAGGAAAACTAATTTTTTGTTGAAATTTTAGATTTTGAAAGCCTTTAATCTATACTATAACATTATGAAATTTCAAAAGAAAATCATTGATTTGATATTTCAAAAATAAAACCCTACCACGTTGTTCTAATTCGCAAAGAAGAGAGATCCTTACCGTTGATCGTGATTCTTGTCTCTAAGGTTGGTGATCCGAGATATACACTTTGTCCAACCCTTTTATATGCTAAAAAAGATCGAAAGAACACTCCAATAATCCTTGATTATATGATTCCTTGGAGGAGAAGAAGAAGTTCAAGAACCCCTTTTGTGAAGAACACTTGAAAGAGAGATGAACACACTTGAAGAGAGGAATGAATTCCAAGGAAGAAGAGGGAATGATGAATTTTCTAGAGCTAGCCCAAAGGTTGTGCTTGCTTTGTTTTTATAGAAAAAGTTAGGGTTAGATTGGATTTGGAAGTTTCCAATGTGAGGACTCCTACCTTTAGTTAGTTTCTAATTCTCACCTATGGCTTGCTTTTTCCTTACCTTCTAAATTATATTTACTTCTAATATTGATTTCTTGCAAGCCAAGCAATGCTAAATTACACAATGGAGATCCTTTAAGATCATTTTAGAAGTCTTCTCACATAGGAAACTAGCTTTTATGAATAATTTTTGTCAAAAAAGGGCTGCCTGATGTTTGAGCTCATTTTTTATCTATTTAGAGGCTGGTTCAGGAAAAGTAATAAACTAGAAAGTTGTAGATCTTTTCGAGAAGTTTGAAACAAGTATATTAATAAATTTTGTAGACAAAAAGTTAAAAAGTTATGGTAGTTTTAGTAACCTGACCATACAAGCCTTTCTAATTATAACTCTTCCTTTATTTATTATTTTTCTAAAACAAATATGATGTCACCAACCACCTCATCCCATGTTGGACGTTTTTGCATGTGGCCTCCTCACGTGGGGTTCCCACTTATGTAGCCGACCCATATGGGTGGGTCCACATGGACCCCACCTTGTGGGCTTTAGCCCAATAGGCCTCATGACATGTATTTTGGGGCTTTTTTAATAAAAATTCAATAAAATCCTTTAAATTCAAAATTTTTATTGATGAACCCAACACATATGATATTTATAGTGCACCCCTAACACGTGATCGAACCATTTTTTTTTTAAAAATAAGTTTTCGGACCAAAATGCCCCTATTTGACCATTACACATCCAAATGCTACTAAAATACCCTCAAATTGGTTTACCCCTATAGGGAAAAATTAAAAAAATAAAAATTCTTTGAGGTCAAACTTCAAAAATAGAAACTTTTAAAGTTGGGTCCTTTCCGTGAGCAATATCAAACAGGATCATTTGGTATCCCCTGAAAATACCTAAAATGCCCTCAACACTCAGAATTTCCAAATTAAGCGAAACTCCTGAGAAATTCTAAGTTTAGCAGGTTTTCCAAAATTCAGAAAATCATTCATAATCTCTCAGACACCTTTCGGGGATCAAAAGAATTACACAGGAAAAGCCCAAATTACCCTGAGGTGCAAGAATTTGGCGAGACTAGGGAAAACCCCAAAAATTCTAAAAATAGCAGGTTTTTTCACTTGCTTGGAAACTTGAATTTTCATCTTCTAGATACCATTGGAAGATCATAAAAACCTTTAGGATCGCGAATCAACTTCAAAATTCCTTCAACGAGGCAAAATCTACCCTAAAATGCAAAGATGCCTAATTCTAGGTGGAATACGGACTCGAAACTTTACAAACTACCGAATCATTTCATTTTTTAAAGTTTAGCAAAATGGGGGTGTCTACAGTTGCTTGATTCATGAACAAAAAGAAAAAGTGAAAACAATAATACATGTTCATAAAATATGATCACCCAAACCATTAAGATATTAATCAAAGGACTTGAGGGCATTAGATGACAATCACAAAAAAACGGCACACACTTATATCACTTGCATCTACACCATTGCATATCACTTGCTCACACGTCCCTATTTGTCCCGAAGTGCTATCTAGTTAGGGGGGATTAAGCTTTGGTGCTTAGTCGCTCCCTCTCTCTCTCTCTAGAGAAATATTCCACTCTAGCCTAGTACCTTTATGGTGTGTAAACGGTTCTGTTGATTCACGAACTTCTACCTGAACATTAGCAGAGTATATCGAATGCGGAATCGTACTAAAGGAACTCTTGGCCTTACCCCTGCATTACTCCACACAATCATGTAGGTCGGACATTTGTACTTCACACATGTGAGTCTAGACTAGGAAAGCCTTTCCCATCTTTAGAATAGGTAGCCAATCTTTTGAGCCTACATCCAATGTCATAGGAACACAAACAATGTCATGAACTGATGGTCCCACTAGATTAGGGGTTAGGATTTGTGCCCTTCAAGTAAAGTACAAAAGAAAAAAGAAAATTACTTTCAGGTTGGGATAATAATCTCGTTACTCTTAGATCTAGGAAGTCCCATAATTTCCTACCAATCAAAGCTCCTTGATCAATGATTCATTCTTAGTTGATCGTGGGTTGATATCCTTCAGATTAGGGTTCCCTTTCAATGACTCATTTCATAACTCTAGCTGAGGATTTCATCTCCCCTTAAACTAGGGGCATCTTCTTTGAGTTCATCCTTAAAACCCCTTGAAATTCCAAGGGTGGTCCCGAGTACTTACTCTAATGGCAACTTACGAGGAGAAAAAATTAGGTTGCTAACAAGTTTTAATCTTTTGAAAACTCAAACCCAATTTTGAAGATTAGGAGATCAAAAATGAAAATTAAGCACGCAAGTTAAATCCTAAGTGCAATAAAAGAAAGGCAAGAGATAAGAAAGATTGCACTCGAGATTTAAAGTGGTTTGGTCCTCCAACGCGAGGCCTACTCCACTCCACCAACCAAACCCGTTGATGGCTTCACTATATGATCTTCTTAACTTCGGCGAAGATCGGTGCCGATTACAATTCCAATTGCTTTAACCTTGGTGGCAATCTTCACCACGGAGAGTGGGCTCCGCTTCTCCGAATACTCGCCCAATACAAACGTCTTGAATAAGAAAGAAAGAACAAACAAAAAATCCCTCACAAGGGTACACAATGTTTGTAGAAGATGTACAATTTGAGCCTAATGATCCAAATCCTAAATCTAGAGAATGAGAGGCATAAACAAGCTTGATTCACTCAGGATATTCCAATAGGATTTTAGGGTGTTAGGATTGATAATTGGGAAGTTAGGAATACCCATATTTATAGAAAAACCCAAATATGACCGTTTGAGGGCATAGTGGTAATTTCTGCAAAAATTCCCAACGGCTATATTTCTTACCGTTATAGTGGTCTCGGAGTTCCGGGAATACAAACAGAAGATGGAAAAATTCTACTAGACCAAATCTCGGAGCTCCTAGGATTTTCTCGGAATTCCGAGCTTGGAGTTCCGAGAAGCCTATGTCAAGCAGATTTTCAATCTTTGTTTTTGGGCTTCCAACTTTACACCAAGTTGGGATTGTTATGAGGGTTCCAAAGTGTTGGAACACCACAAGGACAATCACTTAAACATTTAGGGTGTGTGAGATTAACTTAATTTATTTTTTTTGAAAAGGGAGATTAACTTAATTTATGCCTCTTAAAATTTAAAGCTAGGATTGGATCAATACAATCTAAAAAAGACTTAAAATGGTCTTCACTTGCAATGCTTCAAATCTTCTAGAGTCTTGGATTTCCGACGACTTTGGCCTTCTGAATGTGGTCAAATGAGTGCTTCTTGGACTCAATCCAAGCAATCTTGTCTTAGCACAATTAAGATCTACAACTTAGACAAACAAACACATTAGTGATATAAATCACTTGTGTATTGGAATCATCAAAATAAGATGTGAATGCCAAGGTGGGAACCATTGGGCTTACACCCCTAAAATGTCATTCCCTTGAAACTAGAGGCATCCCCTTTTGAGGTTCATGCCTTATCAATCCGTTGGTCGCATTCTTTCAATTTTCAAATAAATAAGACATCTTTTTCAATAAAAAAATCCATCAGTCTCAAATGTGTGTGTGAAATTAGTCATTCTAGCCAATGCATATTTCCAATCAAGAACACTATTGTGTCTAAACTTCTAATATTTTCTTTGTCAGGAGTTCCTATATTCACCATTGAGCAACTTGGACCCGAATTTCCACTCGTCTTGTGAGAATTTCACCTCCATCTTCTCTCACTGTCGTCTCAATGTCTGAACCATAAAATACCCTCAGCCTCCTCACATTGAGGATATGTTGGTCGAACCCACCTACCAGATGAGCCTACTTTGCGAAGAAAATAAGATCATGAAGGGTCAGTGGGAGGAAAAATTCGGTACTCCTGCTTCAAAAGAAAAATCTATAGCGACCACATATGAGATTCACCCTCAACCCAAGCTGTCTCCTCTCACTATTGAAGATTAAGAGCAATACGACGAAGAAAATTGTGCTCCAGTTTCTCCTTCAGAAGAGAAATCCCTTGCTAAGAAATTTGAACTGTTGCTTCAAGTAGTCAAGGACATCAAGAACTGAGAGTCCAACAGTTTCAATCATGTTGACTTGACTCTATTTCCGAATGTCCGTCTCCCTCCAAACTTTCAGAAATACAATGGTACAAGTTGTCCTACTACTCATTTACAAATGTTCATCATACACCAACAATCCCAAGGATTGAATTCAGAGCAGATGGCTCAGTTGATTCCCATTTCATTGATTGACACTGCACGTATATGGTACCTGAGTTTGGACAAGACAAAGGTTAGAACCTAGAATGAGATTACTGAGCAATTCATCAAGCAGTTTACTTATGATGATGGATCTGAGGTGACTATCATTGATCTGGAGGCAACTAAACAGGTGCCCAATGAGACATTTTCTACTTTTGTAAAAAGGTGGAGGAAGCTTGCTACTTCAATGATGGACCGCCCTACTGAAAAGGAACAATGCAAGATCATGTTATGCAATCTGACCCCAACAATGCTTCAGCATATGTCGCTCCAGTATTGCCCAACATTTTATCTCTTCATTAATGCTGGAACTCAGATTGAAGATGCCATGGCTAAGGGCATTCTGGCCAAGAATGTTCCATTTCAAAAAGATTACATGAAGCCTTCTTCTGCTGCCAAGGAAGCCAATAATGTTTCCACTACAAGTCAGCCTCAGAAAGCCATGGTGTTCGATTACAATCAGGAGGGTGCTAAGCCTCAAGAGAAGACTAAAAGAGAATTCACTTATCTCTCAGTTGCACCGTCAGCTGTATTTAAGTAATGCCTTGCTGCTGGCCGCCTTACTTTACTTTCTCCTAGACCTCCTCCTAATCCACTCCTTAAAACCTACAATGAGAATGAGTATTGTGAATATCACCAAGGTCATGGCCATACCACCAATCGATGCTCGGCCTTGAAGCATGTTATCCAAGATCTCCTTGATAATGACAAACTGGTTTTCCCACCTAAACTGGATGTTATTCAAAATCCTCTACCCAACCATTCATCTTCAACCTCTAACCATGTTGGTACCATTTCATTTGCTCACCCAGAGTTTGATCCATCTACCCTCATAACCACCATTCATACCTTTGGCCCACCACACTATTCTCATCTAGGGAAATGGGGAAAGGAAGAAAAGTCTATGGCATTGCTAGAAGATCCAGAGCCAGAGAAGAATTTGTAAGAGTACCTTGAGCTAGAAGTCGCAGCAGTCAAGGAAGAAGTAGTTATTGATCCTCAGAGCCAGGGTGTTGCAGTTGAAGAAGGTTTTTCCAGTTCAAACGTTGTTCTTTCATGGTGTCTCAAGTGTCAGTGTTGAGTCCAAATAATGTTAGTCATTCTTATGAGTCTTTTTCTGTTTCTTTAAAGCAGTGTCAGTTGCTAGTTTTATTTCTACAGTCCGAGTCATTTGTTTCTGAGCCTGTTCATGACGAGTCGTTGATCTATGCTATAGTTGATGTAATCTTTTTATCAATTAATGAAAGTTTCATTTTCGAGTATATTCTTGTGTATGCTTCTGATAAAATGACATAAATTAATAATCCATCATCGGATGAGGAGGCCGACGAAACTCTCCGTGAAATAAAGTAATTACTCAAATAAGGGGAGGAAAGCCGAGCCCGTCCTTTTAAAGAAGAAATTGAAGCTGTAAATATTGGCACTGAAACCTTAGCTCAGAAAATACTAATTGGAAACATCCTATCCTATAAGGAGAGCAAAGAACTAGTAAACCTACTTCGAGAATTCAAGGTAGAAGAGGTTGTCCAACATAAGTTACAATTCACACCGATGACAAGGCCTAAGAAATTTAGGATCAAGAGAACAAAAATATAAGCCACATACATTATAGAAGGGGCGTGATTGAGCCTGCCTTTTTTATGATTTTCAATTGTCGGCTTCGGTTGTCAAGTTCACCAAATTAATATGCAGACATGGAATTCTATACAAAGAAGTTCAGGAAGGCCATCAATTAGTGGAAACAATTAGTGAAATCTCAAAGTAAGTGTCAAATTCAAACCATCATGTTGGAATTCGAGCAAATGATTTAAAGACATCAAGATCAGATTGAACCTTTAACAAGATAATGTGCAATCAGAATCTTGAAGGGAGAGAACTTAGTGAATATCTATCACTCATTTTCTGCCCAAAGAGACAAGTTCAAGCTCTTACAATGTGAATCAATCTTACCTGGAAAAGCCGTCAAACTTCGAGAAGAAAAAAAAATTATTATAACTAATGAACCTCATTCAATTTAAGAAACTCTAAGCCTGAGCACCGGAAGGCCTCCTTTGACCGAACAAAATTCAAAAAATCATAACCCAAAAACATAAAGAAAAAGTCCAATTGAAAACTCTTCGAACCTTAAAACAAATTCTTTCAAACCAATACACTAGGGGCATCTGCTTTGAACTACGCGAGACCTGATCCCTTTAATAGGGTACGTAGGCAGCTTGGTTGATCCAAGTTCGGTCATTAGAAAAAAAAAGAAGTTTAGTCGTTCAAAACAAATAAAAAATAATCAATCAATAAAAAAATTTCATTTTATCTTTATACTATGGGGCATCTGTCCTGAAGTACGCATGACTTGATTCCTACACTGGGATACGTAAGCAACCTGCATGGTCAGGTTCGGTCGAAATTTGCAAACCTTAAGCATTTCCTTTGTTTAACCTCACCCTACCTGTAAGTCCTTCTGGTGTACAGTGCAAACCTTAAGCATTTCCTTTGAAGATCCGCTAGGACGAGAACCCGTAAGAGCAGTCTAGGCAAAATTTAGGATCAATCACCTACTGAGTCGAAAATCCAAAAGGGCGATTCAGGCAAAAGCTAGGGCAAACGGTCTGCCAAGTTGAAAACCTGAAAAGGCACATTGGTCATGGTAAGAAATCATCCACAAAGGCAACATCCGGTATCAGACTTAGAAATTCAAGCAGTCATATTTTACATCCTCGAAGTTAGGTGCAGAAAATCGAGCAATTCAAAGAGCGGTAGTAACAATTGATAAAGTACTACTGATCTAAGGAAGAAAGTACACATATTTACACACTCATAAAGTACTCTTTGAGAGGTTTGACCTACCATTAAAAAAAATACAAATAAGTCATGAGCAGAAGCATCACTACCGTTATTCCTGTGTCCTTACATTCCAATTTATCCTTCAAAAAACATTTTGTTTGAATCTTCTCAATTTATCATTCTCTCATAAAAGTTCTCTCCTTTAAGTAAGAATTGGTCGTAATTTCATCTTCTAAGGTTGCAACTCTCCTAGTGAAAAGGTGAAAGGCTATTATTCTTTGTCTATGCGTCAAATCATGAAGAATTGGTCGTACTGCTTTCCGATTCACCCAAGGATTTCTGTTAAGTGGTAAGTTCCTCTTCAATGAGAGATTTCTTTAGAGATGATGTGTTTTTTAGCTCATCTTCGATTGCCTTCAGCATGGCCATTTTTTGCCGCAATGTCATTTCTAGAGGGGATGACAACAGTTCATCTAGTTTGTCCTCTTTGATGATTTCCTTCAACTTCTTTGTCCAATCTCTTTGTACAGAGACATTTACAGAATTGAGCTTGTGGTGATGAGTTAGACTCCAGATATTGCTGAGAGTGACGCGTGAGAGTCTCTTTCCTCCTCCTTCAAGGTTTCGTTCAGTACTTTGCTTCTATAACAAAAATAGGGATTCACTCTGGTTGCGTAATTGCCCAATGTTTTGTATAACGATGCATACCTTAGCAAGATGAGAGGAGAAACCCTAGTTCTCTCTTCGTCAACATTCAAAGAAGAGCTCGAAACGGGTAGAAGAGACTGGTCCAAACCATAGTTGTCACCCCTTCTGAAAATTTCGCTCCAGTCGAAACCCTAGCCTCTTCTGAATCCCTCGCTCCCCCGCATTTCTCACTTAAGTTTTCTTCTTCTTCCTTCTTTCCTAGATTAAAAGATTGAGTTTTGCAGAGAGAGAGAGAGAGAGAGAGAAAGAGAGAGAGAGAGAGAGATCCAAATTCTAGCTTTCTGATCTCAAGATTCACATGTTCTTGCCCTAATTTGAACTATTGCTCTGAAAAAGATCTTCCTCTCTCTCTCTCTCTCTCTCTTATTTTATACGTAGCTGCTCATGAATTAATCATTTGAGGGGGTGAGTTTATCACTGCCTATTTAAAATAACAGATTTTTCAAGGTTTAGTTTAAAACCGTCTGTATCTTTTTAGAACAGACACACTGTTTTACTTTTAATAATTTCTTTTTTCTAAGAATGGACATCTTAAGTAACTATTCGTTTCAGACATGTGACCTCGTTAATAAAAAACTATTGTTTAAATGTTGCTTGTTTGTCTTCTCTAGACAGATACATTGACTACCTGCTTGAGAGAAGACACATCTTGTTTTTAGGGAGGTATTTTCTTCTCTTTAAAAGGCGCACGGTTTGAAAGTGCTTTGAAGATGACCGATAACTGTGGGTATGTCTACTAGAGAGTGCAGGCTATTTTATCTTGGAAATTGAGTTGTGCACCCCGATTGCACCACTGGGGCAAATATAATTTTTAGGAGAGTAACTAATTAGCATGAGCCAACCGATACGATCTTGCATTTCTATTTGCACACTTTGATGATCATACTAATTTTCCGTATGTATGATCGGGATGGGAATGAACTCACCATACACACCTCAAAACCCATAATCAGCTCATGAACATTGATCTAATGGGATACCTTGTTATTATACAATGGGTATGTTCCATCCCGAACGAACTTCTCGTCAGCATGATCAAGGTAGGAAGCAATGCAAATCTTTTTGTATTTTGAAAAACAGATTAACACTTTTTTCTTATAATTACTTATCAAGGATCTTTGACATCTACTCAAGGTAAGGATGTTACTCGAGGCTGGTTCAACCCGAGCCCATCGGGTTCAACCTAAAAAAATCGAGGGCTTGTGTTCGAGTCGGGTCAGGGTCAGGTTTGGGTTGCGCTAGGAAGTTGAACCTGAGTTGGGTTCGGGTTCTTTGCCTTTATAACATAACGAATAACATTAAAGGGGGCGATTTTATTTGTCAGACGGGGGGAATATCATGTTAGAGGAATTAGGTCAAGCAAAAGGTTGCTTGAAGCACTACACCCAAGGTATCTAGTTTAGAATACCAAGTTTGTTGCCTCCAGCCCCTATATATAGAGATACACTAGGGTTAATGACTGGTTAATGGACTCTAGCCCATGTAGGCCCACTACACCGGTCCATTATCTTATTGGGCTTATATTAGAACATACATGGGTTATATTATATACCCAGCAATCTCCTCCTATGTTCTACATATAGCACAATCCAATAGATAGATAATGTGATTTTCAAACAAAATATTGAATCATCCATAGCACCATATAAAAAAAGATCTATAATCCAACTGAGAACAAGAATACTTTTAAGACTAACCAAGAGTCTTAGAAATAATCTAAACTCAAACAAAAGCAGTTTTACATGTAAGTGAACTATTTTTCCAACTGAAAAGAAAATAATAGTCCCCACTGCTCTATATGGATTCACTCATCAAGTAAGTCATCCCCATCAAAATCCAGATTGAGGCAATCTCCTCCATTTTCGCCAATTGTTATAAATTACCAAATATGAATTTCATGAAAATGAATCCAATCATTTGTGTAAAATACAAACGAATCTAGTTCTACCAGAAGAACATAGTACCATTTCATATTGGCTGAAAAAATAAATATCAATAAGCATCAATGTCCAGTTTCATTCAAGAACAAGACCTAAATAGTTTCTTTTGCAAAGAACCATTCACCAACGTCAAGTTTCAATACAAGAACAAGACCAAATTAATTGCTTTTGCAAAGAACCATTCCATGTTTCCATTTAGAATGTTACAGCCATCATATCCAAATTGAGTTAAGCTGTGTCAACAAGTTTGGAATGAAACAACATTTCCCAAGAAGGACATGTCATCTAATGTGGAATGACATAAAGACAACTGTAAACATCATTGAGACATATCAAGTGCTTATCATGGCTAAGAGAGGGAGATTCAAAAATTCAAAATAACATGGATGTAGGTTAAGACATGTCTACACGGTCTTTAACCCCATCTCCCCCACAGTTTTGAATATTCGATCTTTGTTCAGTCCCTTCGTAAAAGCATCGGCCATATTATCCTTTGATCGCACATCAATCAAAGTGATAGTACCTTGTTCTATAAGATAATTCAACGTGGCATGTTTCAGCCTGACATGTCTCATCTTACCATTAAAGAGTGAGTTTTTCAGAATCGTAATTGTAGCTTGATTATCACAGAACAAACTTAAAGAGTTAATCTTTAAACGGGTCAATTGAATGTCCATGATCAGATACCTTATCCACTCTGCTTCATCGCTTGCAGAAGCTAGAGCATAAAGTTCTGATTCTATAGATGACAGAGCAATACAAGTCTGTCTGTTTGACTTCCATGCAACGGCGGCTCCACCCAATGTAAATATATAACCACTGGTAGATTTACTATCTCCTAATTTTGAGCCCCATGATGCATCAGAATGTCCTTCCAAGATAGGAGGATGGCCATTATAACATAGAGCATAACCTTGAGTACCCTTAAGGTATCTCATCAGCCTCATAAGGGCATCCCAGTGCTCATGGCCAGGATTACTAGTGAAACGACTCAGCATGTCAACTGTAAAGGCTATGTCTGGTCTAGTGCAACTCATCGCATACATGAGACTACCAATCAGTTTAGAATAATCCAACTGATTCACACTGGTTCCTTCATTAGGTCTCAGCTTTTTGGTATAATCAAACGGTGTCTCAATTGGTTTACACTCACTGTATCCCCATGTAGAAAGTAGTTTCT
This sequence comes from Tasmannia lanceolata, assembly GCF_043159265.1. NCBI lineage: Eukaryota > Viridiplantae > Streptophyta > Magnoliopsida > Canellales > Winteraceae > Tasmannia > Tasmannia lanceolata. The sequence goes on along the minus strand of NW_027518690.1, from coordinate 28,822,575 downwards.
CAATGTAATGAGCTTGGCTAAGAGTGATCACTTGCTTTTCAAAACTTACTTTCATACCAAGAATGGTGTCTACCACACTAAGATCTTTCATGTCGCATTCTTTAGCCAACATTGATTTCACATCACTCACTACAGAGAGATCGAAACTAAGCAACATGTCGTCTACATACAAGCAAATAATTGAAACCTTATTCGACACAGAACGAAAGTAAAGGTATTTATCTGAGTAACTGGTCTGAAAACCAAAGCTCTTTACTACCTTGTCAAATTTTGATGCCACATTTTAGGTGCTTCTTTAAGACCATACAAAGATTTGTTTAACTTACAAACTTTGTGCTCAAAACCTTCCATGACAAACCCTTTAGGTTGATTCATGTAGATTTTCTCTGTGAGGTCTCCATTAAGAAAAGCCGCCTTTACATCCATTTGATGCACAACATACTGCTCAATAGATGCCAAAGCAAGAAGAATTCTTATCGTGGACAAATGTCAGACCGGTGAGTAAACATCAAAGTAGTTTATGACATTTACTTGAGTATAGCACTTAGTGTAGACACCCCCATTTTGCTACGCTTTAAAAAGTGAAAGATTTGGTAGTATCATCGAGTCTTGAGAATGTCTTCAGCATTAAATTAGGCATCCATGCATTTTAGGGTAGATTTCACCTCATTATGGGAGTTTTGAAGTTGATTCGCGATCCTGAAGGTCTCTAGGGGGTTCCTTTGGGCTCCGAAAGATGTAAAATCAAGTTTTCAAGCAAGTGAAAAAACCTGCTATTTTTAGAATTTTTAGGGTTTCCCTCATTTTTGCCCATTTTGCACTACAGGGGTATTTTGGTCATTCCTGATGTGTCCTGTTTGAACCCCAAGCTGTGTCCGAGAGATTTTGAGCAATTACATGAATTTTGAAAAAACTGCTATTTTTAGAAACTCATGGGGCTTCCACATTTTCATCATCTTATGGATGTTTCAATCATTTCTCATATATCCAAAACCATCTCGAGGGTACGGCTAATGGATTAGGAGTAATTTCATAAGATTTGGGAAACCTGCTAAATTTAGATCTTTCAAGATTTTCTCTTAGTCTTGCACTTTGGGGGTATTTTAGACATTTCCAATATATCATATTTGGTCCCTAGGTTGTGTCTAAGAAATCTTGAGTCCGTTCACAAATTTTTAAAAATCTGCTATTTTGGGAATTTCTCAGGGTTTTCCCTAGTCTCGCCAAATTCTAGCACCTCGGGGTAATTTGATATTTTCTTGTGTAATTCTTTTGATCCCTGAAATTTATCTGAGAGATTATGAATGATTTCATGAATTTGGAAATTCTAAGTCTTGAGGGCATTTTGGGTATTTTCAGGGGATACCAAATGATCCTGTTTAATATTGCTCACCGAAATGACCCAATTTTAAAAGTTTCTATTTTTGAAGTTTCACCACAAAGACTTTCCATTTTTAATTTTTTCCTTTATGCTCTGTTTGGTTGCCGGGTTTTTTTTGTTCCTGGGAGTTATGTGGGAGAAAAAATACCCTGGGAGATAGGTGGGAAAAAAAAGTCCTAGAAGTATCCTGGTAAAATAAAAATCCCATGTTTGGTTATGTGGGAGAAAAAAATACCCTGGGAGATATGGTGGGAAAAAAAAACCTTTGTTTGCTTGCTTGAACTGTTGGGTAGAAAAAAAATCTTCTCAAGCTTATTTTTGGTTCCTGAGTTTATTTTTGTTCTTGGGGTTATCTTGGGATGGGATGAAAAGGCAATCATTACAAAAGTGGGATTAAAAAATTCACCCCACAAGTAATCATTACAAGAGTTGGATTAAAAAAAACCTAGTGCTAAAAGGCAACCAAACATGGGATGGGACCAAAATTTAACTTACTCTCGCACATAACTCCCAGGAACAAAAAAAACCTGGCAACCAAACAGAGCATTAGGGGTGAACCAATCTGAGGGTATTTTGGTCGCATTTGGATGTCTAACAGTCAAATAGGGGCATTTTGGTGCAAAAAGTTATTTTCCAAAAAAGATGGTCCGATCATGTGTGAGGGATGAACCATAAATGTCAAATGGGTTGGGTCCATATATAGAATGTTGAATTTAGAAAAATTTTATTGAATTTTTACGGAAAAACTCGAAACCCGTGTGAAATGGCTCGTTAGGCTAAAGCCCGCAAAGATGAAACTCATGTGGGTTCACCCATATGGGTCGACCACCATGGTGGGCACCCGACATGGCTGACCCACATGAGTTGTGCACCCAACCTTGATGATGTCACAATGGTGTCATCATATTTGTTAAAAGAAAAAAAAAAGAATAAAAAAAAGGAAAAAGGAAAAAATGAATGATTGCTTAAAAAAAATTTCTTCCAAAGAAGCAATGTAGAATGAGAATAGCATGTCTTGATTGACAAGAAATTAAGATTGGAATCAAATCAAATTTGGAAACAAGAAAGAAAGAAAGCAAGAGGGGAAAATTGGAAACAAACCAAAAATGGAGCTCTCACATTGGAAACTATTATTTTTCTCTTAACCCTAGCTTTTTTGTATAAAAATCAAAGCAAACAATCCTAGGAATGATCCAAAAGAATCCAAATTAGTCATTTTTCTCTCTCCTCAAAAAGAAAAAAGAGAGAGAGAGAGAAAAAACCTCTTCTCTCTTGAAGTGTGTTCATCTCTCTCTCAAGTGTTCTTCACAAAAGGAATTCTTGAATTCCTTCTTCTTCTCCAAGGCATCACACAACCCTAAAGATAAGGATCGCGACCAACGGTATGGATTCCTCATCTTTGTGAAGTAGAAAAAGCATGCTAGGGTTTTAATTTTGATGGATCAAATCAACGAGTTTTTCCTTGAAATTCCAGTATGTTATAATATAGATTATGAGTTTTCAAAATCCAAAATTTAATCCAAAAATTAATTTTCCTCCATTTAAAAATAGTTTTCTTTTATTTTTATTCAATATGGATTTAAATTCGATTATCAAAGCAAGTGTTTGAAAACATGGTTCTTTTTTAAAAACTGATATTTTTTGGGTTTTATATAAAATACAAAACTACTGGAAACTTAATTTCCAACCGCGGTTAAGCCGTTTTATTTCTCATTCTATTTTTCAAAGAATAACCCCGAAATGGGTTATTTATTGATGAATTGAGCCAAAAGTATATCAAATCATGTCCAAATTTAGTGAAAATTTGTTTCCAGTAGTTTTACAAGGTTGTAGATCACCCAAAAATTTTCATATTTTTTAGAGTTGATTTAATCGGATTAAATTTCGGCCATTTTTAATCAATACCACATGGTTTTAAAAATTGAAGAAAATTTTCAAAATTAAAGCTTAATAATAAATAGAAGTTTCCATTGAAAAATATTTTTTAAAAAATATGGTTTTCACTGTTTTCTAATCCCTTCCCCGTTTTACGTGCCATAATTCTTTTTCTTATTAAATTAATAAATTTTCAAAAATTTAAATTTTCTTTACAAACCAATAACTTAGGTTACTGGAATGTTAGAGAAATATTTTTAATTTATTTTGCAAAGATTTGATAAGGTTTTACAATTTATTTTAATAAATAGGTTTTAATGCCTAGGAAACAAATTGATCTCTTATATTTAAAAACCAATTTTATGGAGGAGATTTAATTTTTAAATTTTGAAATTTTGATAAAAAAATTTATAATCTATTATATATCTACTAGAATTTTTTATTTGATTTTAGGATACCATTAGGTTTGCTTTTTAAGTAATTCTTTGGTTTCATCTGATTTTTGTGTGAATTTATATGGGCATCAAATCATAATAAAAATCCATGAAAGTCATACAGTAGTCTCATCTTATAATTATATTGATACTGTAGGAGTTTGAGTTGATTTCAAATTGATATGCTATAAGTTATTGTGTTAATCTATAATCTGATTTGAATTTTAAAAAATCTGAAATTGATATCATATCTTAATGATAATTCATTCCAATTTTTTCGTAAGCTTTAATCATCTATATATTTATTCTGTGAAAGTTTGGAGTAATTTAAAATTGATATGATATAGGTTGCTGTGTTAATCTATAATCTGATTTGAATTTTGAAAAATCAGAAATTGATATCAAATCTTAATGATAATTCATGAAATTTTTTCAGTAAGCCACAATCATCCATATCTTGTTACTGGAAATGTTTCAATTAATTTGGATTTCGATTGCTTAGGTTTACGGTGTAATCCTAGCAATCTGGTCTTAATGATATTAAATCACAATTTAATAGCAAATCAATACAAAGGTCAATAAAAATCTCCAAAAAACCTTAAATTTTCATCATAAATTCAATTCCTAACTTTTTTGAAACAGAAACCTTAGGGTTCATAGATTGCATTTGTAAATTGGCTATGCTGTGGCAATTTAACTGCCGAGATCGCATTCATAATCGTATACTAATTGTGATCGTTCCTGCATAATTTGAGCATGTAAATTATAGTACGGTGTTGGCTCCGAGGTCCACTGTCCACGGAAATCCTGAGAAACATGCCAGGCAATAAGATACTATAACTTACATGCTAAATTATATAAGGGTTGAGAGCACGATTCCCTTCCATGGTTGCGATTCGAGGCCGAAACTTGCGAACCATAGAGCCTTTGGTATTCCTTAGATGTTTAGGAATCAAAAATTCTCAAAAATAAAAAATCATTAAGTTCAACAAATCAAATTAACTTGATCCACGTCTTAGGAGCCGTTGGATTACGGTCTCCTATCGTAGGAACCTTTAGGGCCCCTTAGGAACACTTAAGTCACGTTGTGTCCTAAGTTTTAGGGAGTCCTAGAGTTAGGAGTCCAGCCTCATCACGGGCGTTTGCTATGGATAGCAACCGTGCCATAGATCTAATTACACTAGTCACCTCACTTTTTTCATAGGACAAGCCTAGTTACCTAGGATGTAGGTTCACCTGCATTAGTCTAAGGGGTGTCTTGCACTTAAATATTACCATATAACATCTTAGATGATGTCTTAGGATAATAAAATCTTCAACTTGAACTAAGTAATTTCTCTTAACCTGTTAAAACAGTAAATCCAGTCTAGATCGGTGTCCTAGATGAGTTAGGCATAAGTAGCTTAGTTCAAGTGCACCGAACTACGATTGACTCTGATTCCGGTGAGGCTGGGATACGTAGGCAACTTGGATACTTGAGTGGCATACCAAGCCCGAGTCGGCTCCACACATAAGTGGTGGGGTTTTGTACATTAATCCTTAAATTAAAAGTAATTAAATCACTAAGGACTTTCCATGAAATTAGAATTTTAGGAGAACTTTAACTTAGATTGAATTCAAACAAATTAAGAAAATCAAGATACACATTTAGGAATTACATTAAAATTAGATCTTAGGATGCATGTCATGTAGTTCGCACATTAATATAGAGTTAAATGAACCATTTAAAAGAAATTCAAAAGAGTGAACTTTTGGAATTGAAGACCGATTATCGGGCAGGAATGGTGCATATGGTGGTAACTCCCCATACCTTCCATTCTCGTAACCAGGTAACGAGTCTAGATTTCTGGTCAATTATGGGTCCTAGATCCCTCATATAGGTGGCGACTCTATCACTCTCTTTTGCGTGGAATTCGGATTGCCTTAGTGATCCAAAGTTCACGGAAAAGATGAATTAAATCACACCTTGCTAGGCTCGGCGGCTTACCCCTGCGGGTACTGAGTTGCACGTTTGTTTGCACCCTATGGCTTGGTTGCTGCCTTCTTGGTTGGGTAATTAAAATCAATAATAAAAAGCACACGTCATTCGCGTGGGTACGAGAGACCAAGAGAGAGAGCGTAGCGGCTCGCTACCCTCTCGCGGGATCGGGTCCCACACTTAGCTACTAAACGTGCTTTATACCGAGCTATGGATCCGTCCGGATTAAGTTTCTTCTTTAAAATCTATTTACAGCCCACAGTCTTACCTCCTTTTAGCAAATCGAATAGCTGCCAGATTTGATTTTGTAACAGATAGCTCATTTCATCATCAATGACTTCTGCCCATAACAAAGAGTCCCTAGATCTTATCGCTTCCTTATAGGATGATGGATCATTCTCTAAATAGTAGGTCACAAAGTCCTCACGAAAGTTCTTGGGTATTCTATCTCTTCTAGAAACTCTTAAAGGTTCTGATTTACAACTCAGTGTAGAACGGGTGTCAGAAATATTCTGTTCAGACTCTACATGCGATTCTGTAACCATCTTAGTATCGTCAGGTAGGGTCAAACCATAATCTCTGAGAAATTTATTCTCAAAGAATACTGCATCTCGAGATTTTATAACCATATTGGTAGATAGATCCAAAATTCGATTAGCAGCACTATCTTCTGCATTACCTAGATAAACACAAGTGTTAGTTCTAGGTCCTACCTTAGGTCTCCTAGGATCTTGTATCCTCACATAAGCAATACAGCCCCAAGTCTTAAGAGTGTCATATTTACAAGGATGTTTATGCCATAACTCATAAGGAGTAGAAGTCAACTTAGAGTGTGGTACTCTATTCAGGATGTGATTTACAGTTAAAGCTGCTTCTCCCCAATAGCTAGTAGGCATGCCAGTTGTCAATAACATAGAGTTTAACATTTCTTTTAACGTCCTGTTCTTACGTTCAGATATGCCATTAGATTGAGACGAGTAAGGAGCCGTAGTTTCAAGTATTATGCCCTGAGAGGCACATAATTTCTTGAACCCTGTCATAGTGTATTCTCCTCCTCTATCACTTCTAAATATCTTAATTTTCAAGTTCAATTGATTTTCAACACGATTCTTGAAAATTTTAAATTTACCAAAAGCTTCATCTTTCGATTTTAGGAGATGAATATGACAATATCTAGAAAAATTGTCTATAAAAGTGATTAAATACTTCTGACCACCTCTAGTAGTGAAACTTTTAAAGTCACAGATGTCAGAATGTATTAACTCAAGAAGTTGTGTACTTCTAGAAACCGAACGAAAAGGTTTTCTAGTGATATTGGTTTGTGCACACACTTCACATCTGTCAAATCTAATCGATGTATCGAAAGGTATATTGTAAGTTTTAACAAGTTGAACCATTTTCCTATAGTTCACATGTCCCAATCTATTGTGTAACAACTTAGGATCAATAAGAGGTGAACTAACCTGACTAACGGTTTCATTTGTTAAACTCAATCTATACATACCATCGATTAAGAAAGCACACCCAAAATAATAAGAGTTAACAGTTAAAGTTACTCTACAACCCAAAAAAGATGAACACATGCTAGCATTGTCTAAAAGACTAATAGAAATTAAATTCTTTTGAATAGCAGGAACTACTTTAATATTTTTTAAAGTTAGTAATTTTCCTGAAGAAAGGACCAAGTTCACAGTACCAGTGTGAGTCACATCCGCCTCTGCTCCACTAGCCACTGTAACAGTCTCTTTCACTCCAGCAACATCTGTAACTAGTTTCTTGAAATTGCAAACATGACATGTGGCTCATGTATCTAACCACCAGTTTGAAGAATTATTGGCCGCACCGTTGCCCAACAGAGCAACAAAACTATGAGGCTCAGCCTTGTCCACCATTATATCAGCTTCCTTCTATGGTGTGTTAGATTTAGACTTTTTAGGTAGCTTACAATCTGCCGTAAAGTGACTCCATTTTCCACAGTTATGGCACTTGCCCTTCTTTTTCTGAAAGATAGTCTTTTTGGCCTCCAACTTAGGATTGTCACTTTTAGGTGACTTGGATTTCTTAAGAAATTTCTTGGGATTTGATGCAGCGTTAGCAGCAGATTGTTGTTGTCTAACCATCTCCAAGTTATTCATGGCTCGATTCTCATCTTCGATTCGAATGAATCGTTTGAGATCATCCAGTCCCACTTGCAACTTTTTCCTATACACTTCAGTTTGAAAATAATGCCATTGAGATTCATCAACTTCTTCAGTAGAGGCAGCAAAAGTAATCAAAACGGTGTAAAAACAATTCAAATCTTTTAAACCGAATTGAGTCTTTCGCTTCCATGATTAAATTCAGAGCCACCAAAGGATTGAAGTTAGACCATCTCAATTGGGATTACATTCTTTTCCGTTGTATTAATTTAGAGAAAACTAAAAAATTGGAAAAGTGCACCTGATTGGCGAAGCGCGAGAACCCAATCTAAGAACCGAATCGCAAACCAAAGCCAAGAACTGGATCACGAACGAAATCCAATAACCGAATCGAACCGCAAAAAATGATCGCGAAAGGATTTCCAAAGTAATCAGCCCCACAAAACTTTGGCCACAATATTTTGCACCAAAAAAGAGTCAGCAACAAGTATTTGGACTTCGAGATTCTGTAAAGCCACAAAAATTTTGGCCACAAGGGACTAGGACTCAAGAATGCCACCACCAACACAACCTCCAAAAGATTGTATCAACAATAGCTTGGATTCAACAAGGCAAAGTCAGAAAACTTTACCAACAAAAAATTCGGCCTTGCAAGTCCCTTTGACTTTTTACCCTCATCTCCTCACTCCACCCAGAGGTGAATTGCAGACCGGTCAAGATGGAATTCTCGGCAAAAATTGCAAGTGGAGACCTACTTGCCAAAATAAAGTTTGTGAGTAGACCTGGGAAAACCGACCCGTGCCGGCGGGTCGACCTGGCCCACCCTCAAATTTGCGGGTACGGGTCGGAATTTTCGTGACCCATAAAAATCGACCCGCGGGTCACCCAACCCGCCAAAACATGGGCCAGGTCGGGTCGGGTTAACCCGCAGGTTTTGTGGATTTTACTTTTTGTTTAACTTTTTATTTTTATTATTTAAAAAGATGAAAAATCAAAGGTTAAGATCAAAAGATCAAAAGCAAAAACAAAGGGAGTTAGGGTTTTATACTTTTCTCTTTTATAGCTTTTTAGATTTATGATTTCTCATCTCTATAACCGAGTTAGGATTTCTCATCTCTGTAACCTCCTTACCTCCACCATCCAGCAAAAACAAAGGAAAAAGAAGGCCACCATCCGAGACGCCTCCTTACCTCCAACCAACCTCCTTATCGATCCGGCCACCATCAGCTATATTTCCTTTTTATTTGTCTTAAAACCATGATTCTTTATTCGGCTCCACCATCCGAGCCACCTTCGATCCGGCCACCATCTGAGCCACCTTCAAGGTCCCCTTGAAGCTTTCCAGAACTTCACCTTGAGATTGCCTTCTCTGTAAAAGAAATTTACTTTAAAAAAGAATTTGCGGGTGACCTGCGGGTCGACCCGGCCCACCCGCACTGGGTACGGGTCACCTGGTTGCTGACCTGCAGGAATACGGGTCATTTTGACCCGCAACCGCATGACCCGTGGGTCGACCCGACCCGACCCACCCGTTTGCCAGGTCTATCTGTGAGTGAGGACTCTGTTAGGCCTAAAATCGGTAACAGATACGGCAGTGACGTGCGAGCTGAGCTAGATGACCTGAGGAGCTAAAGTGAAGGAACTGAGTCCTGCACAAGAGCGCACGACATCAGAAGACCAAACCCAGAGTCATTGCTCCGGACGGGCCCTTCGACACTCAAGTCAGTATGAGCAGGATTGCAAAGCCAAAAATTTAAGAGTGGTAGCTTAGGAGGTCTCCCTTTGCTTTGGGCCTTGAGAGGCCTTTTATAGAGGAAGGCCTGGGGTGGTTGAATTACTTACCCCAGGACAGGTGTCGGCCCTTCTGTGGGTTTAGGTTTACCTACTCTCAGGTAATTACCGGATTACCCCTGGGCCAGATGCTGGATTTGTAGTGGGCCCTTCTGGGGCCACGTGTTGACAGCTCATTAGTTGTTGTTTTTCGTACCCCATCAGTTGCCCCCTAGTTCTCCAAGTCATTGTAGTGATTTGGGGAAGTATGAGGATTTATATTCTTGAATGGTAGAATGAGCCGGTGTTTGGGATGGCTCAACGGAGTAGCGTGGAAAATCTATCCGGCCAAGCTGTCTGTCCGGCCTAGGACGGCCAGAAGTGGAGCGGCAAATCTGCCCGGCTAAGCCGTCTGTCAGGCCCGGGACAGCCAGAAATGGAACAAAAAATCTGTCCGGCCAGGGACGGCCAGAAGTGGGTAGAAAATATGTCCGGCCTGGGACGGCCAGAAGTGGAGTGGAAAATCTGCCCGGCTAAGCTGTCTGTCCGGCCCGGGACAGCCAGAAGTGGAGTGGAAAATCTGTCCGGCCCGGGACGGACTGACTTCTGTCCTTTTTATGAAACGCGTCATATCTTGGCCGGCTTGGGACGGACATATTTTTGTCGTCTAGCGAATGCGTCATATTCTGGCCGGCTTGGGACAGACTGATTTTTGTCCTTTTATGAAACACGTCATATCCTGGCCGGCTTGGGACGGACACATTTTTGTCGTCTAGCGAATGCGTCATATTCTGGCCAGGTTGGGACGGACTGATTTTTGTCGTTTTATGAAACGCGTCATATCCTGGCCGGCTTGGGACGGACAATTTTTGTCGTCTAGCGAATGCGTTATATTCTGACCGGCTTGGGACAGACTGATTTTTGTCGTTTTATGAATCACGTCATATCCTGGCTGGCTTGGGATGGACACATTTTTTTCGTCTAGCGAATGCGTCATATTCTGACCGGATTGGGACGGACTGATTTTTGTCGTTTTATGAAACGCGTCATATCTAGGCCGGCTTGGGACGAACACATTTTTGTCGTCTAGCGAATGCGTCATATTCTGGCCAGCTTTGGACGGACTGATTTTTGCGACGGGCCCAATCAGTTAGGAGGTATCTCGTACTCAAGCACTTCCTTGGAGTTGCCTTAACCCCTTCGAGGTCTTTTTCGCATTCATATCACACGCACGTAGTCTATACGCTCGCATTTACTCATGCCCTTCCCTCGAAGTGTGTGCCCTTCATTAATGAGGGACACGTGACATCGTCTTTAGCCTCAAGGCTATAAAATGAGGTTTTCACCCGTCATTTTTCACTTTTACTTTTACTTTTACTTCTCTCTGCCTTCTCTGCCTGTTCGGCTCTGCTAGCCCGAGGTTGTGGTCGTCCGCAAGCTTAGGAGCCTTTCCCCCCAGGCCGGTAATCTTCTTTTCAGATCGTATCTATTTGATTTCTCTTTTAGCATTCTCTATGTCCAGTAGGGCTTCAAGTTCTGGGTCCGGTTCTAGGTCCTCTTCAGGGGAGTCCGCGTCTTCGAGTAGTTCAGGGTCTAGTTTGTCGGAGAAGACCCAAACTAATCCGACCAGGACTCCCGGCCCCTATATGGCGAGTCCTGATGTTAGTGTAGAGGTCGTAGATAGTGGGGACGAGGTGATCTTGGATCTGAATACCACCCCACCCCCAACGGATAGTTACTTCCGGGCAGAGGCGAGCGCAGGTAGTGATGCTGCTGAGGCGTCCACCACATTCCTTCCGGGCCGGGCCGTCGAGGTCACTGCTCAGGGTCGAATAGACGCCGATCCCAAATATAATATTCAGGCTCTTTACGAGGAGAATATCCTTGACGAGTCCATACTAGGGGACATTAGGGATAGATATTGTATTCCCCAAAGGTTTAGGCTGAGGGCCGCGATAGAGGGAGATAGGGCCTGCAACGACAGTACCGACGTCTGTATATATGATGAGTCGTTGAGAGGCGGGCTCAGGTTCCCTTTGCATTCGTTCTTCGCCGCAGTCCTTCGATATTACGGCCTAGCTCCGGCTTAGGTTGCGCCGAATTCATGGAGGACGCTGGTCGGGTTCATATACCTCCTCCAGGGCCGGCTCCAAAGGAGCTTGTCCATACCGTTGTTCTGGATGTGTGCACACCTGAAGAGGCATAAGGATGGAGGTTGGATTTACATCAGCCAATGCCCTGAGGTGAAAATGATCACTGGGATTCCATCCTCCATACACCTATGGAAGAATAGATTCTTCTATGTCGAGGACGGCAAGCTCATTGAGCCCTGGCCAGTTCCTTTGAAATGGGACACCCCGGACACACTTGCGCTGAGCCGCAAGCCGCTCTTGGAAGGCGAGGATGTGAGAACGTTCGCCCTAATCTGTGACGAGTTACACCGGGAGGGCATAATTGACGGTGCGGACTTCTCTAGGGAAGAGGTTCTGGTCGGGCTCGGCATCAGTACTGCGACCCCGGCACGTATGTGGCTAGTCTTGATTTTAAGTCCTCTTTTCTCTTCTTTGTCCCTGACCGGTTTTTGTTTGTACTATTGAATTTTAGAAATGCAGACGCAGTCAAAGCTGGAGAAGGTGAGGCAAGGGGCCTTCGGCAGGGGCCAGGGCCAACAGGGCCAGAAGAGGAAATCCCCTGAGATTTCAAGTCCCGCGCCAGCTAAGGACGCACCGCTCCCCAAGGGCAAGCCCACTATGAAGTTGGTCGGCTCCTACAGCCGGGGAGCGGAGAGCTCTAAGTCAGGGGACGCAGCTATAGGAGCCCGCCCCACCCCCGCGAGGTTCGGGGACAATGTCTTCCGGCCTAACTGGGCCGTTCAGAAGAGCGACACTGGCCTGGGTGATAGCTGGGTGGCTATGGAGATTGTCACAAAAGGCCTACTGAACCAGGACCAGCTCCAGGTTTTGAACGAGCCTCCAGATGCGGCTGATGAGGCCATTTTCTCCTCGCTTTATCAGATCGGATTGTATTATAATGACTTCCGGGAGAAGAGTCGGAAGTTCTCTGCCGCTATCACCAAGTCCGAGGAGGAGAATGGCAGAGTGATGCAGGAGGCAGCCGAGCTCCATAGGTCCATCGGGGAGAGGGACGCGAAGATACAGCGGCTCAAGGCCGATATGACCGCCTAGAAGCAGAAGGCCATCGAAGCCCTTAATGTAGAGAGGCAAAGAGCACGGGAGAGGCAGATAGCGGCCGCGAAGAGGCCGTGCAGAAGAAAGAGGACGAACTCATTAGTTTGTCCACTGAATCCTACAAGCTGGGATTCATGGATTGCCTCGAGCAAGTCAAGGGATCCAACCCAGCTGTCGTCCTGACGGGCCTCATCCTTCCTGATCCGCCGATGGTCGGCGACGACGAGCAGGGCACCACCGCAGCAGTAGAGGTCCTTGGGGGCAAATCCCCCACGGGATGGTGGTCATAGGGTGTCTTAAGCTCCCCATTTTCCCTTCTTGGCACAGTTTCTTGATTCTTTTTGTAATGGCCGTTGGAGGCCCTACTTTTTGTAATGGCCCTTCGAGGCCCTACTTTTTGTAATGGCCATTCGAGCCCCGCCCACCATTTCATGAATAGAAGTTACATTTCGCTGTCCACTGTTTCCGCTCATGTTTGCCTTTGGCTAATATTGATTAACTCAACCCTTTGGGTCAATAATATGTGTAAAACAGTTTGTTTCCGAACAGAACGGCACTCTGGGCAGGCATTCAAGTTTTTATTGACCCGGGTCTTTGTAGAGACGAACCGGGGTGAACCAAGCAGGGAGTACCCTGGTTTTGGTGAACTGGGTTTCCTAGTAGGTTTGGCTTCTCTGCCCGGGCCCGTTCCTGACCAGGAGTGCGCTCCCGGTCTTTGTAGAGACTAACCGAGGCGGACCAAGCGGCGAGTACCCAAAATTTTAGTGAACTAGGTTTCCGAGTAGGTTTGGTTTTTCTGCCTGGGCCCGTTCCTAACTAGGAGTGCGCTCCCGGTCTTTGTGGAGACGACCCAGGGCAGACCAAGCGGCGAGTACCCAAGTTTTAGTGAACTGGGTTTCCGAGTAGGTTTGGTTTTTCTGCCTGGGCCCGTTCCTAACCAGGAGTGCGCTCCCGGTCTTTGTGGAGACGAGCCGAGGCGGACCAAGCGGCGAGTACCCAAGTTTTAGTGAACTGGGTTTCCGAGTAGGTTTGGTTTTTCTGCCGGGGCTCGTTCCTGACCAGGAGTGCGCTACCGGTCTTTGTGGAGACGAGCCGGGGCGAACCAAGCAGCAAGTACCCAAGTTTTAGTGAACTGGGTTTCCGAGTAGGTTTGGTTTTTCTGTCCGGGCCCATTCCTGACCAGGAGTGCGCTCCGGTCTTTGTGGAGACGAGCCGGGGCGAACCAAGCAGCAAGTACCCAAGTTTTAGTGAACTGGGTTTCTCAGGCGGAGTGCTCGGAGATTTGCGAAGAAACAGTATCCTTCATCATTCACATTCAGAATCTTACAACAGTATTTGCTTTCGCGCCAAGCGGCCAACTATTGATAGTATTTTCGGACGTTCCTCAAATTCCAGGCGTGGGGTAGTAGGTGCTCACCAAGTGTTTCCAGTTTGTAACTCCCTAGTCGAATTACCTCTTCCACTCGGTACGGTCCCTCCCAGGTCGGGAAGAGCTTGCCTACCTTCTTCGGTTGGGAGATATTAGCCTTTCTCAGGACTAAGTCCCCTGCTCGGAATTCTCTTGGGCATATCTTCAGGTCGTGATAATTGGACACTTTCTGTTTGTAGGCCGCTACTCTGATTCAGGATTCTTCCCGAGCTTCTTCCAGTAGGTCAAGGTTTGCGCAGAGCCCATCTCCATTGAGCTGAGCACCTAAAACAAAAAAAAGTGGCTCAACTATACATCAAGATTGCCAAATCTATCCGCCATACAGCCCATACGGACTCGGTCTGTATTTTCGGAAAGGGTCCCTTTTTAGAAGTGTTTTCCTATATTTTGTGAAAAATGACTAAAATACTCGATTAAAAAGACCAAAACATCCTTACCGCATGAAAAACAACCAAAATAACCCTAACTCATATAATATGACAAATGTATCATATTCTACAAGATAGGGATATTTTTTTATTATTAATATGAAATATAGGTATTTTTGTCATTTTTAATGAAATAAGCGTATTTTGATCATTAATGAGTTAGGGGCATTTTGGTCATTGTAGATGTTTTCAATTCTTCTTATTCTTTCTATTTCTTCCCCACCTCCCCCCCAATTTCCTAAACGGATAAAATCCCCCCCTTTAACGGTTTCTATGAGAATGGTTCACTACTTGAGGATAAATTCACCCCTCTTAACATTTTTCTTTGCCTTTAAAACTTAATGGATAACGTTAGGGGGGGGAGGTTATCCCTTAGAGGGGGGATATCATTTCCCAAAAAGAAAATAACAAGTATGATTGGATTTTTCATTTTCTCTATATTTATTAAATCATTTAACCTAGGAAAAAGTATATAATATGTTGCCCAAACAGGAAAAAACTTATTTCAAGAAAAAAGACTCCACGCATGCAAACATTCCTTATTTACTGAAAGCCTAAGTAGGCAACCAAGAGGGCATGAATTGGGTTTAATAAAAAACTTTACTCAATTAAAAGAAACAATCTAGAAGATTGTAATGCAAGAGCAATGTAAAGAAAAAAATGAATATCAAAAAGATAAATGATCCATAAGGTAACGGAAGAGCAAAGATAGAAAAGAATGCACCGAGTTTATAGTGGTTCGGCCAATCCGGCCTACGTCCACTCTCTCCGGGATGTCTTCTCTTTGAGTCTTCACTAACATGATCTCCTTACTGGTGAAGTTCAAACCGGTACAAGCTTTATCCACAAGCTTTGACTTCCCGAAGGTTGATATGGTTCCTACCCACCAATTACAATGAATATTGTTGAGAAAATCCATCAGGCAAATCCATTCCGATCGTGTATAAACTAACGGAAACTTAAAATAAGATGAACACCAAGATTTTACGTGGTTCAGCGAGAAACACAATCTTCACTATGAGGAAAACAATATACAAGGACTACAATGGATTTCACCCAAAACCCACAAACTGCAACCCTTTCCTTGCTTCTCTCACCCATCATCATACGCAAAGAGAATCCCAAGCAAAACTAATAAGAGAATACCTGAGAAAAAACCCAAGAGAAAACCCAAGAAGAAACCTACTTCTTCTTTCTCCCTTTCTCTCTCCTCTCTTTTTCTCTCTCTTTCTTCTCTCTCCTCTCTTTCCCCTTGAGGTAGCCGAACACACCCCATGCCTCTTGCCGCTCTCAGACTCACGACCAAGCAACTCTTTCTTATAGTTAAGTTTTCCTAAAACCTAAAAACAGTTTTTGTTTTGCCTTTTGCTCCCCCCCCCACCCCCCCCCCCAAAGCAACCCACTGTGGTGGTAAAAAAGACAACTTTCCCAATTATCTCCACCTTGGGTTGTTTCCCAGCCACCAGAAGATTCTCCGTTGATGTTGTCACCGGTCCATTGTCGCCGCAAACTACCATTGGCCTTTTGAAGTACCAGCTATACATCATCGAATCATCATGGTTCTGCCTATTTATTCGATTAACACGATCAATGCATATGTGTAGCTGCCAACCTGTTCACTCACCCAGTCATCCCTGGAGAGGGACTTGATCCATCCTCCCCATCGCAGGTACCGACACCTTCTCACCATCCTCTAGAACCTGAAAACTCATCTCTCCATTAACTATGAAAGAGACTCTACGTGTGGGCAAGCCATTAGCCTGTTCTAGTTAGCCGTCGAGATCTTAGGAATACTAGGCACTGTGTCCCCGACCAGACGATATAACCCCCCACACTTCTCACCTTTCATCAGAACCATACAATTGCGTTTGATTTTCAAGGCTGCACCTAAAGTTGAATACCTGCAACTCCTTAAGTCCAACTGGCCAAGCGATACTAGATTCTTCTGTGTCTTTGGAACATACGCCAAACCACCGAAAGTACGAAACACTCCATCAAACATCTTGATCTCTATTGTTCCAACTCCCGTGACATCATAAGTAGACCTGCCACCCAAGGACAAGACACCCGCCCTTAACTCCTGGAATGTATCAAAATATTCCTTCCTCGAGCATACATGAACAGAGCACCCTTAATCTAAAATTCACTCATCATGAGGAGAAGTGTGATTACTTGTGGAGACTGTGAGAACATCCCCAACCTCTTCGCTCTGTTCATTCGTTACTGCCACCGCCTTACTTGTAGCTCCATTGTCCGCATGGATAGCTTGCTTCGGACAATCTCTCTTGATGTCGTCATATTCCTTGCAAAGATAATATTACACGCCCTTTCCACTGAACCTAGATCTTGACCTGCCTTTTTATGATCCCCTTTCATACGAACTTCCTCTTTGATTCTACCCACAATCAATCAACCCACGCTCTTGACAAACAACTTGATTAGGCCTCCTCCTCATGCTCTTGACAAACATCTTGATTAGGTCTCCTCCTCTCATTTGAAAAGAGCATTTTCGTGACTTCCTCCGTCTTCACAGTATCCTTGCCGAATAATAACGTAGTCTCGGATCCATGGACGTCTTTGTCATGGATGTGGGCTTCGAGTAGTGCTAACTATGTGAAAGTATCCACTTGTTATTGGAGTCACTCGTTCTCTCTTGCTATTGGTGCAACGATTTCTTATTGATTTCACAAGGAAATATCTAGGAAGCACGCTTCTTGTTGATTTCACTCGAAAATAGCAAGGAAGAATTCTTCTTGTTGATTTCTCAAAGAAATAGCCAGGAAGTTGTGCTCGGATACCACTGATGCAGGGAGCGTCGAGCGACAACACAAGATGGAGATCAACACAAGCAGCAACTAAAATAATCTTGTGGGGGTTTGAAAACCCATGCCACGGTTTGGAGAAAAACTCCAATATAACATGCGAAATGAGCGAAGCTCCTTCACCCATGTGAA